>NC_036237.1:5098304-5298757 GCF_002742605.1 Olea europaea var. sylvestris
GACTCATAGGAGTATCTGCAAAGCTCAAGAGCAACAAATCAGAAACCAATAGCACGAGCAAAGGTAAGACATCAAAAAACTGAATTACCTTCTGCTTCGATGTTTGGAGGGTTGAAGCCCTGGTAAGAAGGTGGCTCATCCATGGGTTGTGATGAAAACTCTGGGACTGAAGATGTATCTTTAAGCATGGTCCCCTCATCAACCGGTTTGGATGAAGTAGCCTCAGCAGAGGATGATGGAGCAGGAGTTGTCGATGCCAAAGCCTTTGAAGGAGTGGCTGAGCTTTTCTGAAAAGTCCAAAAGATCATCAGTACACAGAAAAGTTTCAAATGTGGAAAAGCATATTTGTAAATAGACCAATTTAATTACCTTCCTCCTGACGATAAGAGGGGCATCATCATCATCAACATCATCTTCCAGAATGGGAGATGCTGAGGCTGGCCGTTTGCGGCTTGGAGCACTCTTGGCCGTAGTAGGCCTGGCAGGGAGAGAAGAAGATGGACGAGCAGATTGTTTAGTGCGACGAGAAGGAGAGGGGCTCCGAATAGACAAAGGAGTTACCAAAACAGGAGGAGGAGGAGAAATACTCGGTTGGTCTAATGAATGAAAGGCACGATTGGCCTTAGTCGCAAATAATCTGCGCTTCACCGATGGCCAGAGTTGTTCAAAAAGAGGGTGAGTGGCATGATAAGAATTAAAAGGGGCTAATGAAAAGTGGCTTGATAAATGGAGGTTGCAAGCGTTTATAGCCTCTGCTTCCGCCTTATTAATGGTATGAAAACGGTCAATTAAGTTCTTCGAATAGCAAAGAGGAACAGGCCAAGTTTGGCCAAAATCAAGCTGGCGAGCAAAAAATTGGGGAGCATAAATTTCTACCCCCGCTTTGGCATTGGTTCCAGTTAAGATATCATGGAAAAGCTCCCTCCCGGTTAAAAACTGGATCCAAATGAGCAGAGAGTTGCTCGCGCTATCTATAGTGGAAGGGGGATGTACATAGTTTGGAGTCAAGAAATGAGGAAAAGGAAAAAAGGAAGAGATTGAATCTAAAGAATAAAAGAGAGAAAAAATGTCCCTTCTGGACATATTTACAGGAGTTGGGGGCTCCATAGCTAACCCGTAACAGCTAGTAGAAGGACAAGAAATGGATAGAGCACCAAGCGATGGAAAGTAGGATCTCAACCACAGTTGAGTAAACCAAAGAGGTCCACTGCCAGTGAGAGATGCACCATTCTTCAATTGAGCTTGAAGAGAGGCCATGCCTCTATAAAGGGCAGCCAAAAACAAAGAACATAAATTCAAAGGCCTGCCACGCGCCAATTCGTGCGCTATGGGTAAATAACTCAGAGAAGGCTTTATACTTGGCACGCACAACACATATTTACAAAGCCAAACTAAAAGGAAAGCTACTCGCTCAGTATGGGTAGGCTTAGCACTCGAATGATTGTGGAGGGTCTGCAGGCTTGAATAAGAATCGGTATAGTTTTTACCAAACTGTGGGGCGTCACCAGAAACTAAGATACCTGGGAAAATGGTATCGCCCAAAGGTGGTAAATTCACCCGGGCCCCAACATCCCTTAACGTAATAGACATGGGGCCAAGAAGAAAAATAAAGGTGTTATACTCAGGGGACCAAAAACTCAAAGCAATCGAAAAGAGCGCTGAATCAAAAGTAGGGGGGCGAATAAAGACTTCTAACAAATCAGAAATCCTAGCGCGATCAAAAAGTGCCTTAGTAGGACCATGGCCCACAATGCGAGCATGCCACCTACGAAAAGCTACATCAGATTTAGGCCAAGTGCGAATACCTCTTTCGCGAAGTGGCCCCAGCGGCAGAGAGTTTAGAAAAGGAGGGCCATGAGTGCAAGGAAACAGCTGACCCACCGCCGCCTGTTCAACTGCCTCCGCATTGTTGAAGAAAGGACACCCAAGTAAAACTCATTACGTCCAACGTCGGCGGGGGCGAGAAAACTTGGGGTTATGTATGGACGACTCAGAAGTTTCTGAAAGTCATCAAAACTAAAGGAGTCGCTAGTTTGAGATTGTGAAGCAGCCATTAGAGAAAGAACAAAGCTTTTCAGGGTTACGTAACAAGGAAGCAAAAGATGAACAGTGAATCGTGAAAGAGATGTAAAAAATATGATGCGTGGTTTGGTAGCAGTGAAATGGCGTGTTTGGGGTTTATAAAGGTTTGCAAAACGACGCACTTTTTCAAGTTATAGAAGGAAACAATGATTGAAATTCATGGAAATTTCGAACGTTGCTGGAAACATGAAGTGAATATGGCAAAATTCAATAATTATTATTAATTCTGCTATATTGGGGGGTAATTGTTGACACATAAAAATTCAGCCCAAATCGAACAGCCCAAGGAGTAAAGCCCAATTGGAGGATCCCCAAATCAGATAGCCCAAAGAACGAAGTCCAATCGAACGAATCAAGGTGAAGGCCCAAATAAGGGGCCCAAGAATGCGGTAACGCAATCGCCTAAAGTTTGCAAGTCGCCCAGAATCTGAACGAATAGAGTGTCATACGGTCGCTCAGAGCTGTTATTCTATTCTCGCCCAAACCTTCAAGTAGCCCAAGGTATCAACAGACATAACGCATCGTGGTTATCAAGAAATGCAGTTATCAAGGCAGCTGTTAAAGTAGCCCTATCACTTTCCACGACTCAAGGAATTCAATCGAAAGCGGTTGAACGATAAAAGGTAATGGCAGCAGTTAAAAGGCAGTTTTATGACAAAATGGCCACTACGAAGAAAGTGGGTAGTTATAGGACGATCAAGCAGTTTTTAGAGTAGTTAATCACAAAAAGATCGTCTATGAGGTATAAAAGGGAGAAAGGACGTAGAAGCAAAGGACCGAATCCAAAACTCTCGAACAGAGAATATGTAATTTTCATTTCCTTAGCTTTTAGACTTAAACACTTTTCTTTCTGTAACTCGTGTGCTTGCGCCCCTTGGAGGCACGTTGTTTTCCATTTCCAATTGTAAAGTTCATCGCCAATAAAAGAACACCCCTTTTTGGGATTTTGTCTCAAGAGGTTTCGTCCCTTACACAATCGTTTGATCCTTTTTAATTGTTAGCGACTTAACCCGCGCGAAATAACATCAAAAGCAGTGCAACTTACCATTTGCTTCTGGTACATTTCTCAATGCAATAGCAACAGCTTTGATGATGATGTCATTCACTGAGACTTTTACACCATATTTTGCTGGGAAAAAAATTGAGATTGAACTTATATTAGTGCTTTGAGAAGAGAAAAGTAATAAAACAGAGATCAAAGGCACATACTTTTAAGCTCCTTCCTAAAGGAGAGAGGAGGATCCAGTATGACATCTAAATTGAAATCTTTAATATGAGTATCAGATGGGTAGGGCTAGATATATAATACTATGAGTACAAAAATCTTAGGAAGTTTGAGACCTGTGGACAAATATAAATGAGGTATAGACTGTTTTGATTCCAACAACCGTGCTGCTATCACCTGGAAAGGGTTTAACAGCATTGAGTAATTTTAAATAAACGTTTTTGTCATACAGTGCTTTGCATTGTTAATTATTTCACAAAACAAAAAGAAACCATCCATGAGAAGTCCATATCATAGTCGTGCTGTATGATATCAATTACAGCAAAAAAATATACGTCGATTGAGTAAATGAAGTGGAAAAGCTAATAGGTTTGACAGCTAAAGAAGCACCAGTAACACTCAACTTCCGTGACTATCTTCTGTTTGGCTCATCATAAAGAAATATATATATAATTAAATTTCCTAAAAAATCAATTTTTCCACACACGAGTGAATCTAAGGCCAATCCTCTGAAAGTGTGAAGAGTTAATCAAACCACGAACCCTAGTTAAACGTACAAGGGTTTGGATAATTGTTTACATCTTCTATTTCTAACTGAAAAGTGATAGCATTTATGTATTAGAATCACTTTCTGTTTCAATTGACCATATGAAAGGTGCATGGAAAAGCCAAGTGATATAGATAATACTCCAATTGTTACAACTCACATTTTTATCTAGTCAAAGTGGATAGTGGAATTTTCAAAGTCAAGTCAAATGAGGACTTGTATGAAATAAATCATTTTTATTGGGACTTGATTGACTAAATCATTTTATTTGGGTTTATCTTATAAATTATAAATATTTTCAAGGTTAAGTTGAACAAAATAAAAAAATTGTTTTGGGATTTATTTATATATTTTTGGAAGTTGAGGATTTACTTGTATGTTGTAATTAGATTTAAGGGACTTTCTTTGCAAATTGAACATGTGCGACTTTAAAATTCAACCTTTGACCATTCTTTTTCTCCCAAAACCCACCCCTACACACACAGTGACGCGAGAGAAGAAGAGACCGTGAGAGAAAAAAGAAAAAGGAAAAGAAGAAAGGAAAAAGAAGAAGAAAAAGGAAGGAAGAAAAAAAAAAGGGAAGAAGAAAAGAGGTAAGGCTGATCTCTTCAAGTTGGGATATAATTTATCCATTGTTTCAAGTGATAAAGGTGTGATTTATATTAAAATTTTAGGGTTTTAACTTGTAGTAATAAAATGTCAAATTTAGGTGATATATGTAGGATTTGGAGCTCAAGCTTGAGGATTAATTAAGTTTCAGTTTCAGCAAGGTAGGTAGTAAAATTTTTGGGGAAACCCTAGAATTCGATTTTGGATTTTTGATTAATTAATTGTGAAAATGATTATATAAATAGAATATTTCACTTGGGAGTTGATTTTATGGAACAAAATGTATATTAAATGGGTGGAATTATGGTTACTAGTTTCACTAGATTGGAGAGTAAAATTAGTTTTTAACTTGGGAAGAAGGTTTTGTTGATGAATTAGTTATTAGAAAAGGGATTAGAAAGTGAGATTAGCTCCAATTGATCAAAAGAATATTTGGAAAATTCATTCGAGCATCGACCAATTTTAGTTAAGTATTATAGAAATAGATCTTAAAGTTTCTTAATTTAATAGTGGTTGATTAGTCATCTTGTTATGTATTCCAGGTGGTCACGAGGAGATTGAAAGAGCATATCAATCATCTTAGGTTCAACTTGCATTATGTGAGTGGATAAACTTATTTTTCAGAAATTAGTATTTATTTAATTTATATTAACTCAGAAAATTTATTAATTCATACAGTCGATTTGACAACACGATTTTCAGAATAAAATTGATTTATAACCAGTTGTTTTTAAAAGTTAAATTCAATTTAGTAAATCATTTTATTAGCATGTTATATGAGTATTAAATATTTCAGTATATTTAAAGTTATTTTCTAAAAAAAACCACCAGAAAGTACTCATGTGATTTTACCTCGTCTGCACTGGTGTGAATGTGTTTCCACAGCGTATGATCAGTATAGTGATTTTACCCGCTCTGCACTATTGTGAATGTGTTTCCATGGTGTATGACCATTTTATAGCTCTGCACGCGTACTTTCAGAATTATAGGATTACAGAATTTCAGAATTGAATAACCTTGCTATGTATATCGAGATTAATCGATACACCAGTATGGTTATTCCATGTACATTTTTGGTTTGATGTTTCAGTATTACATAGATTATCAGATTTTAGAAATGCAATATACAAAATAAAGATGTTTATGATCACAGTATATTTTAGTTTTAATTGTATTATCAGATTTTAAGCTACAGAATTCAGCTTATTCAGTTTAAAGAATAAATATTTTAGTTTATATGCCTGTGAAAATAAATTTTATACTATATGTCGATTTTCAGAAAGATTTTATGAATGGAAAAGTATACATTTACAAATATCCACTCACTGAGTCGCAAGCTCATATTTTTGCCACCTCATTTCTTATCATATAGAAGCTGTGTTGAGCCATATCGGAGCTTGTCGATCGGCGAGTTGTATGTCTCATCTTGTTAATTCATACAACACATATTTTCTGGGATTGATGTATTTTGTGTCAGAAAATGTATTAAGTCACAAGCTCATTGCATATTTTGTGTATGTTTTGAAATGAAGTTGTTTGGTGGTAAAGAAGGGTAAATTTCTTTTTCAGTACAACTACTTTGAAGAATTGGTATTTTGAAGGGCCGATGTACCATGTTTTAAACTATATGTACATGTTTAGGATATTTTATTTTATTTTCAGGTGGTTTTAGTCCATTTTTCAAAGGGAACTCTGCCGAAATTTTTATAGAATTATAACAGTCAAAGCATGTCAAGTTTGCCTTGGTGGTGGGTCCAGCACTTCGCTAGTATCTACCATCGGCGCACGACACGTGTCGGATCCATTAGGGTGATTCGAGACGGGTCGTGTCAATTGGTATTAGAGCATGGTTATAAAGTCAGTTTGCATGGTTTATTTGATTTTTGTTCTCATCATATCATACATATTTTGTTTTTTGGAAGTCATGGCTAGTGGTAATAAGACACGCAGGCTCCAAGATATGTCGTCTCAACTAGCAGCTGTTCCTGATGGGGATGCCAGTAGGGTCGAGGAATCAGTTCATCCGACCCATGATTAGCGAAGATATGGGGATGTAGCCAAGCCTGACTTAATAGCTGATAGGATTGCCACCGCTGTTGCTTCTGCTCTACGCAATACAAATAAAGATTGTAGTATAGAGCGGGCTACTAAATTAGGAGCTAAAGTATTTACAGGCACAGCTGATCCTGTAGAAGCAGAATCATGGATGGTGAGGATTGAAAGAATATTTGATGTGATGGATTGTCTTGATGATCGAAAATTACGACTAGCTACTTTCTTGCTAGAAGGAAATGCTTATGATTGGTGGAGGTCCGTACAGAGTAAATATGTTGATCCTTCTGTGATCACGTGGAGCGAGTTTAAAGATGATTTTAATGAGCACTTCTACCATCATTCTTACAAGACTGACAAACAGAATGAATTTTTGAGACTAGTACAGACATCAATAGTGGCGGAGTATCAAAAGAAATTTCTAGAATTATCAAAGTATGATGCTGCTCTTGTAGCTGATGAAGTTGATAAATGCAGAAGATTTGAGTATGGCCTGAGAGAAGAAACTAGATCAGTGGTGACTGCGTCTGGGTATGAAAATTTGGGTAAACTTGTAGAAGCAACGTTAAGGGTTGAGAAAAGTTTGTTTGAACAACATGGTGGTCAACAACAAATGAGACCGGGAATTGGAAGCAGTAGTCAGACATGGGCAGGAAGATCTATGACTAGGCCACCGAGGAAAGATCACAGAGGAGGTGGATTAGGTGTTTCCACTTCTGGTAGTTTTAAGTCCAGATCTCATGGCAGTCAGGGCTCGAGGTCGAGTCAGGGATCAGTACAGTAGCTAGGGAGTAACCGTACTCAGACTCAGAGATCTTCTCAGAGATCATTTACTCCTGGACAGAGTGATAGCTCTGGTGTGGCCAGATTTCTCTAGTGCCAGTTGTGCGAAAAATTTCACCCTGGTGAGTGTCTTAAGGGAATTGAAGTGTGTTATCATTGTGGTCAGAGGGGACACATGAGGAGAGAGTGTCTAGTTCATTTCCAGCAGGGTGGCATAGCATAGGGGGTTTCTTTACAGTCGGGTGCTGGCATTTCTAGACAGAATCTGAATCAGAATACTTTGGCAGGTAAAGAAGGTACTACTAGTGCTACTCAGTCTGATGCTGCTGACAGCAGTGGTACTAGACAGAAACGGACCCGTCCCGAATCACCCTAATGGATTCGACACATGTCGTGCGCTGATGGTAGATACCAGCGAAGTGTCGGACCCACCACCAAGGCAAACTTAACATGCTTTGACTTTTATAATTCTATAAGAATTTCGGGAGAGTTCCCTTTGAAAAATGGACTAAAACCACTTGAAAATAAAATCAAATATCCCAAACATGTATATATAGTTTAAAAAAGGGTACACCGACCCCTTAAAATACCAATTCTTCAAAGTAGTTGTACTGAAAAAGAAATTTACCCTTCTTTACCACTAAACAACTTCATTTCAAAGCATACACAAAATATGCAATGAGCCTTTGACTTTATACATTTTCTGACACAAAATACATCAATCCCAGAAAATATGTGTTGTATGAATTAACAAGATGAGACATACAAACAATGACACGATGTAGTTCAACTCGCTGATCGACAGGCTCCAATATGGCTCAACGCAGCTTCTATCTAATAAGAAATGAGGTGACAAAAATATGAGCTTGCGACTCAGTGAGTGGATATTTGTAAAAGTATACTTTTTCATTCATAAAATCTTTCTGAAAACCGACATATAGCATTAAATTTCTTTTCACAGACATATAAACTAAAATATTTATTCTTTAAACTGAATAAGCTGAATTCTGTAGCTTAAAATCTGATAATACTATCAAAATTAAAATATACTGTAATCATAAACATCTTTATTCTGTATACTGCATTTCTAAAATCTGATAAGCTATGTAATACTGAAACATCACATCAAAAATGTACCCGAAATAACCATACTCGTGTATCGATTAATCTCGATATACATAGCAAGGTTATTCAATTCTGAAATTCTATAATTCTGTAATCCTGTAATTTTGAAATTTTGAAATTTTGTAATTCTGGTCGTATGCGCGCAGAGCTATAAAATGGTCATACACCATGAAAACACATTCACAATAGTACAGAGCGGGTGAAATCACTATACTAATTATACGTTGTAGAAACACATTCATACCAGCGCAGAGTGGGTAAAATAACCATATAAAGTTATACACTGTGGAAATACATTCACACTAGTACAGACGAGGGTAAAATCATCTGGATACTTTCTAGTAGTTTTTTTTTAGAAAATAACTTTAAATATGCTGAAACATTTAATACTCATATAACATGCTAATAAAATGATTTACTAAATCGAATTTAACTTTTAAAAACAATTGGTTATAAATCAACTTTATTCTGAAAATCGTGTTGTCAAATCGACTGTATGAATTAATAAATTTTCTGAGTTAATATAAATTAAATAAATACTAATTTCTGAAAAATAAGTTTATTCACTCACATAATACAAGCAGAACCTAAGATGGTCGATAGGCTCTTCCAATCTCCTCGTCACCACCTGGAATACATAACAAGATGACTAATCAACCACTATTAAATTAAGAAACTTTAAGATTTACTTCTATAATACTTAACTAAAATTGGTCGATACTCGAATGAATTTCCCAAATATTCTTTTGATCAATTGGAGCTAATCTCACTTTCTAATCCCCTTTCTAATAACTAATTCATCAACAAAACCTTCTTCCCAAGTTTAAAACTAATTTTACTCTCCAATCTAGTGAAACTAGTAACCATAATTTCACCCATTTAATATACATTTTATTCCATAAAATCAACTCCCAAGGGAAATATTCCATTTATATAATCATTTTCACAATTAATTAATCAAAAATCCGAAATCGAATTCTAGGGTTTCCCTAAAAATTTTACTGCCTACCTTGCTGAAACTGAAACTTAATTAATCCCCAAGCTTAGCTCCAAATCCTACATATATCACCTAAATTTGACATTTTAATACTACAAGTTAAAACCCTAAAAATTTAACATAAATCACACCTTTATCACTTGGAACAATGGATAAATTATATCCCAACTTGAAGAGATTAGCCTTACCTCTTTTTTTCTTCCCTTTTTTTTCCTTCCTTTTTCTTCTTCTTTTTTCCTTTCTTCTTTTCCTTTTTCTTTCTTCTCTCACAGTCTCTGCTTCTTTCGCGTTACTGTGTGTGTAGGGGTGGGTTTTGGGAGAAAAAGAAAGGTCAAAGGTTGAATTTTAAAGTCCCACATGTTCAATTTGCAAAGAAAGTCCTTTAAATCTAATTACAACATACAAGTAAATCCTCAACTTCCAAAAATATATAAATAATCCCAATTTTTTTTTTATTTTGTCCAACTTAACCTTCAAAATATTTATAATTTATAAGATAAACCCAAATAAAATGATTTGGTCAATCAAGTCCCAAAAAAATGATTTGTTTCATACAAGTCCTCATTTGACTTGATTTTGAAAATTTCACAATTGACTTTGACTAGATAAAAATGTGGGTTGTAACAATCTTACCTCCTTAAAAGAATTTCGTCCTCGAAATTCAACTGGCAACTAACTGGGTAATGAATAAGTGAGGATATTGAGCACACATCTGATCCTCATTCTCCCACGTAGCCTCTTCTATTGTCTGATTCTGCCAAAGTACCTTAACAATGCGATTGTGTATTGACTACAGATAGCTTAATAAAGTGACTATTCGCAATAAGTACCCTTTGCCTCGTATTGATGATTTGTTTGACCAACTTAGAGGTGCTACAGTATTTTCTAAGGTTGATCTGCGCTCAGGGTACTATCAACTCAAAATTAAGGATGTTGATGTGCAGAAAACTGTCTTTAGGTCACGGTATGGCCATTATGAGTTTCTGGTGATGCCGTTTGGGTTGGCTAATGCCCCAGCAGCATATATGGCCTTGATGAATAGGGTACTTCACCCATATTTAGACAAATTTATGATTGTTTTCATTGATGATATCTTAGTTTATTCTCGTAGTAGAGATGAGCATGTTGAGCATTTGAGGATTATTTTGCAAACTTTGCGAGATAAGCAGTTGTATGCTAAGTTCAGCAAATGTGAATTTTGGCTGGATAAAGTTGTATTTTTGGGTCATGTTATCTCAGCTGAAGGTATTTATGTAGATCCTCAGAAAATTGAAGTAGTAACGAAATGGGAACGCCCTACTAATGTTACAGAAGTACGAAGTTTTCTTAGGTTAGCAGGTTATTATCGTCAATTTGTAGGGGATTTTTCCAAAATTACTCTTCCTTTAACTAGTTTGACTCGAAAGAACTCCAAATTTTTGTGGACTGATGAATGTGAAAAGAGTTTTCAAGAGTTCAAGAAAAGATTAGTTTCTACTCCTATATTTACCCTTCCATCTCCAGGTAAAGAGTTTGTGATTTATAGTGATGCTTCACGCCAAGGATTGGGTTGTGTTTAATGTAGAATGGGAAAGTTGTAGCTTATGCTTCTAGACAATTGAAAAAGCAAGAGTTAAATTACACAACTCATGATTTGGAATTAGCTGCAATGGTATTGGCATTAAAGATTTGCAGGCACTACCTATATGGTGAGAAATGTCAAATATTTACCGAACATAAAAGTCTAAAGTATATCTTTGATCAGAAGGAACTAAATCTAAGACAGAGAAGATGGTTGGAATTGACAAAGGATTATGATTGTCAGATTGACTACCATCTGGGGAAAGCTAACGTAGTTGCAGATGCTCTCAGTAGAAAGACTAGTTCTTCATCTCCATCTAGTGCAGTATATACTTCTTTGATTTGTGAGTTCAAGAAGTTACACACTCAGTTGTCAGTGACTACTTCAGGGGCATTATTAGCTCATTTTCAGGTAAGACCTTCTTTGATTGATAAGGTTAGAGAAGCTCAATCTGAAGACTTGACATTGAGAACTTTGAAAGCAGAAGTTAGTGTTGGGTTACGAATGGATTATGTTATTAGGAATGATGGTGCATTGGCTATGGGTAATAGATTATGTGTTCCAGATATTTCAGAATTGAAAAAGGAAATTTTAGAAGAGGCACATAGTTCTGCTTATGCTATGCATCCAGGCAGTAGTAAAATGTATCATACATTGAAAGATCATTACTAGTGGCTTGGATTGAAGAGAGAAATAGCAGATTTTGTATCCAATGTCTTATCTGTCAGCAGGTAAAGCTAGCTCGTAAGAAAATAGCAGGATATATGTGTGAATCTCTTCAAGTTGGGATGTAATTTATCTATTATTCCAAGTGATAAAGGTGTGATTTATGTTAAAATTTTAGGGTTTTAACTTGTAGTAATAAAATGTCAAATTTAAGTGATATATGTGCGATTTGGAGCTCAAGCTTGGGGATTAATTAAGTTACAGTTTTAGCAAGGTAGGCAATAAAATTTTTGGGGAAACCCTAGAATTCGATTTCGGATTTTTGATTAATTAATTGTGAAAATGATTATATAAATTGAATATTTCACTTGGGAGTTGATTTTATGGAACTAAATGTATATTAAATGGGTGGAATTATGGTTACTAGTTTCACTAGATTGGAGAGTAAAATTAGTTTTAAACTTGGGAAGAAGGATTTGTTGATGAATTAGTTATTAGAAAATGGATTAGAAAGTGGGATTAGCTCCAATTGATCAAAAGAATATTTGGAAAATTCATTCGAGCATCGACCAATTTTAGTTAAGTATTATAGAAGTAGATCTTAAAGTTTCTTAATTTAATTGTGGTTGATTAGTCATCTTGTTATGTATTCCAGGTGGTGACGAGGAGATTGGAAGAGCCTATCGGCCATCTTAAGTTCAGCTTGTATTATGTGAGCGGATAAGCTTATTTTTCAGAAATTAGTATTTATTTAATTTATATTAACTCATAAAATTTATTAATTCATACAATCGATTTAACAACACAATTTTCAGAATAAAGTTGATTTATAACCAGTTGTTTTTAAAAGTTAAATTCAATTTAGTAAATCATTTTGTTAGCATGTTATATGAGTATTAAATGTTTCAACATATTTAAAGTTATTTTCTAAAAAAAAAAAAAAAAAACCACCAGAAAGTACCCAAGTGATTTTACCCTCGTCTGCACTGGTGTGAATTGTTTTCACAGTGTATGACTTCATATGGTTATTTTACCCACTCTGCACTAGTGTAAATATGTTTCCACAACGTATGATCAGTATAGTGATTTTACCCGCTTTGCACTATTGTGAATGTGTTTCCATGGTGTATAACCATTTCATAGCTCTGCGCGCATACGACCAAAATTACGAAATTTCAGAATTTCAGAATTGAATAACCTTGATATGTATATCGAGATTAATCGATACACCAGTATGGTTATTTCGAGTACATTTTTGGTGTGATGTTTCAGTATTACATAGCTTATCAGATTTTAGAAATGCAGAAGATGTTTATGATTACAGTATATTTTAGTTTTGATAGTATTATCAGATTTTAAGCTACAGAATTCAGCTTATTCAGTTTAAAGAATAAATATTTTAGTTTATATGTCTGTGAAAAGAAATTTTATGCTATATGTCGATTTTCAGAAAGATTTTATGAATGAAAAAATATACTTTTACAAATATCCACTCACTGAGTCGCAAGCTTATATTTTTGCCACCTCATTTCTTATCAGATAGAAGCTGCGTTGAGCCATATCAGATCTTGTCGATTGGCAAGTTGAACAACATCGTGTCATTTTTTGTATGTCTCATCTTGTTAATTCATACAACACATATTTTCTGGGATTGATGTATTTTGTGTCAGAAAATGTATTAAGTCACAGACTCATTGCATATTTTGTGTATGTTTTGAAACGAAGTTGTTTGGTGGTAAAGAAGGGTAAATTTCGTTTTCAGTACAACTACTTTGAAGAATTGGTATCTTGAGGGGCCGATGTACCTTGTTTTAAACTATATGTACATGTTTGGGATATTTGATTTTATTTTCAGGTGGTTTTAATCCATTTTTCAGAGGGAACTCTGTCGAAATTTTTATAAAATTATAAAAGTCAAAGCATGTCAAGTTTGCCTTGGTGGTGGGTCCGGCATTTCGCTGGCATCTACCATCAGCGCACGACACGTGTTGGATCCATTGGGGTTGTTCGGGACGGGTCCATTTCTATCTAGTACCACTGCTGCCAGCAACATCGGACTGAGTAGCACTAGTTGCACTTGTTTTCCCTGCCAAAGTATTCTGATTCTTATTCTGTCTAGAAATGCCAGCACCCGACTGCAAAGAAACCCCCTGTGGTATACCACCCTCTGGAAACGAACTGGACACTCTCTCCTCATGTGTCCCGTTTAACCACAATGATAACACACTCCAATTCCCTTAAGACACTCACCAGGGTGAAATTTCCCGCACAACTGGCACTGGGGAAATCTGGCCACACCAGAGCTATCACTCTATCCAAACATATAAATTAAAATATTTATTCTTCAAACTGAATAAGCTGAATTCTATAGTTTAAAATCTGATAATACTATCAAAACTAAAATATACTGTAATCATAAATATCTTTATTGTGTATACTGTATTTATAAAATCTGATAAGCTATGTAATACTGAAACATCATACCAAAAATGTATCCGGAATAACGTGGGGCGAGTTTAAAGATAATTTTAATGAGCATTTCTACCTTCGTTCTTACAAGACTGACAAACAGAATGAATTTTTGAGAATAGTACAGACATCAACAGTGGCAGAGTATCAGAAGAAATTTCTACAATTATCAAAGTATGCTGCTGCTCTTGTAGCTGATGAAGTTGATAAATTCAGAAGATTTGAGTATGTCATGAGAGAAGAAATTAGATCAGTGGTGACTGCGTCTGGGTATGAAAATTTGGGTAAACTTGTAGAAGCAGCATTAAGGGTTGAGAAAAGTTTGTTTGAACGGCATGGTGGTCAACAACAAATGAGACCAGGAATTGGAAGCAGTAGTCAAACATGGGCAGGAAGATCTATGACTAGGCCACCGAGGAGGGATCGTAGAGGAGATGGATTAGGTTTTTCCACTTCTGGTAGTTTTAAGTCCAGATCTCATGGCAGTCAGGGCTCGAGGTCGAGTTAGGGATCAGTACAGCAGCTAGGGAGTAACCGTACTCAGACTCAGAGATCTTCTCAGAGATCATTTACTCCTAGACAGAGTGATAGCTCTGGTGTGGCCAGATTTCCCTAGTGCCAGTTGTGCGGGAAATTTCACCCTGGTGAGTGTCATAAGGGAATTGGAGTGTCTTATCATTGTGGTCAGACAGGACACATGAGGAGAGAGTGTCCAGTTCATTTCCAGCAGGGTGGCATACCACAGGGGGTTCTTTGCAGTCGGGTGCTGGCATTTCTAGACAAAATCAGAATCAAAATACTTTGGCAGGTAAAGAAGGTGCTACTAGTGCTATTCAGTCTGATGCTACTGGCAGCAGTGGTACTAGACAGAAAGGCCAGGCTGGACGACCCAGAACTAAGGGAAGAGTGTTTGCAGTGACTCAGCATGATGTCGACGAGTCACCAAATGTGGTTATGGGTACGTTATCTATTTTTGGGAAAAAGGCCCATTCTTTAATAGATTCAGGTACTATATCTTATGCATTTGCTATTTATACGGACCATATGTCAGAATCATTCGATAGTGATTTGGTGGTAGCAACTGCTGTAGGAGATTTACTTTTAGCTAACGGTGTGTACAAAGATTGCGTGATTAGAGTGAATGATCATGAGTTGAAAGCTAATTTGATTCCACTTGATATTCATGATTTTGATGTGATATTGGGCATGAATTTTTTGTCTGTAAATTATGCATCAGTTGATTGTTTTCGCAAAGAAGTGGTGTTTCGAAGGCCAGGAGAGCCTGAAATTGTTTTTAGTAGTGAACGGAGAATACTACCTTCGTGTATCATATCAGTACTTGATGCTGGAAAATTTCTTAGAAAAGGTTGTCAAGCATATTTAGCTCATGCGATTGACACCCAAATCACTAAATTGAAACTTGAAGATACACCAGTGGTAAAAGATTTCCCTAATGTTTTTCTTGATGATCTTCCAGGGTTACCTCCTGATAGGGAAATCAAGTTTACTATTGATTTGATTCCAGGGACTACCCCTATTTCACAATCACCTTACAAAATGGCTTCAGCAGAGCTGAAGGAATTGAAAGTTCAATTGCAGGATTTAGTTGACAAGGGTTTCATTAGACCCGGTGCATCTCCATGGAGAGCTCCAGTCTTATTTGTGAAGAAAAAAGATGGCACAATGAGATTGTATATTGACTACAAACAGTTGAATAAAGTGACAGTACGCAACAAGTATCCATTGCCTCGCATTGATGATTTGTTTGACAAACTTAAAGGTGCCTCAGTGTTTTCAAAGATTGATTTACGTTCGGGGTATCATCAGCTCAGAATTAGAGATATTGATGTACCAAAAACTGCTTTTAGGTCACGGTATGGCCATTATGAGTTTTTGGTGATGCCATTTGGGTTGACTAATGCCCCTGCAGCGTTTATGGACTTGATGAATAGAGTGCTTCGCCCATATTTGGACAGGTTTGTGATTGTTTTTATTGATAATATCTTAGTTTATTCTCGCAGTAGAGATGAACATGCTGAGCATTTGAGGATTATTGTGTAGACTTTGTGAGATAAGCAGTTGTATGCTAAGTTCAGCAAATGTGAATTTTAGCTGGATAAAGTTGTATTTTTGGGTAATGTTATCTCAACTGAACGTATTTATGTAGATCCTCAGAAAATTGAAGCAGTAACGAAATGGGAACGCCCTACTAATGTTACAGAAGTACGGAGTTTTCTTGGGTTAGCAGGTTATTATCGTCAATTTGTAGAGGATTTTTCCAAAATTGCTCTTCCTTTGACTAGTTTGACTCGAAAGAACTCCAAATTTGTGTGGACTGATGAATGTAAAAAGAGTTTTCAAGAGTTGAAGAAAAGATTAGTTTCTACTCCTATATTTACTCTTCCATCTCCAGGTGAAGAGTTTGTGATTTATAGTGATGCTTCACACCAAGGATTGGGTTGTGTTATAATGCAGAATGGGAAAGTTGTAGCTTATGCTTCTAGACAATTGAAGAAGCACGAGTTAAATTACCCAACTCATGATTTGGAGTTAGCTGCAGTAGTGTTGGCATTGAAGATTTGGAGACATTATCTTTATGGTGAGAAATGTCAAATATTTACTGATCAAAAAAGTTTAAAGTATATATTTGATCAGAAAGAACTGAATCTAAGGCAAAGGAGATGGCTGGAGTTGATAAAGGATTATGATTGTAAGATTGACTACCATCCGGGGAAAGCAAATGTAGTTGCAGATGCTCTCAATAGAAAGACAAGTTCATCCTCTCTATCTAGTGCAGTTTATGCTTCTTTGATTTGTGAGTTCAAGAAGTTACACACTGAGTTGACAACTACTACTTCAGGGGCAGTATTAGCTCATTTTCAGGTGAGGCCTA
Source organism: Olea europaea var. sylvestris (assembly GCF_002742605.1). Lineage (NCBI taxonomy): Eukaryota > Viridiplantae > Streptophyta > Magnoliopsida > Lamiales > Oleaceae > Olea > Olea europaea. The sequence continues at coordinate 5,115,314 of NC_036237.1, forward strand.
CTTTGATTGATAAGGTTATAGAAGCTCAATCTCAAGACCAGACATTGAGAATATTGAAAGCAGAAGTTAGTACTAGGTTAAGAATGGATTATGTGATTAGAGATGATGGGACTTTGGCTATGGGTAATAGATTATGTGTTCCAATGTTCCAGAATTGAAGAAAGAGATTTTGGAAGAAGCACACAGTTCTGCTTATGCTATACATCTAGGCAGTATTAAAATGTATTATACATTGAAAGATCCTTATTGGTGGCTTGGTATGAAGAGAGATAGCGGATTTTGTATCCAAATGTCTTATATGTCAGCAAGTAAAGCCAGTTCGTCAGAAAACAGCAAGACTTTTACAACCATTTCCTATCCCAGAATGGAAATGGAAACACATTACTATGGACTTTTTATTTGGCCTTCCTCATACTCAAAATGGTCATGATGGAATTTGGGTTATCGTAGATCGTTTGACCAAGACGGCCAAATGTTTGTCAATCAAAGCTACTTATACTTTAAATAAGTTGGCAAAGTTGTATGTGGATGAGATAGTGAGCTCTTATGGTACTCCTTTATCTATTGTGTCAGATAGAGACCCTCATTTTACATCTAAATTTTGGCCCAGTTTGCAGGAAGCCATGGGTACTAAACTATATTTCAGTACAGCTTTTCATCCTTAGACAGATGGCCAGTCAGAGAGGACCATGCAGACTCTTGAGGATATGTTGAGGGCTTGTGCTTTAGAGCTCAAGGGTAGCTGGGATACTCATTTTTATTGATAGAGTTTGCTTACAATAACAGCTATCACTCTAGTATAGAAATGACTCCTTTTGAAGCTTTATGTGGTCAAAAGTGCAGGACACCAGTTTGTTAGGATGAAGCTGGTAAGAGGAAATTAGAAGGGCCGGAATTGGTTCAAATGACATCCAAAAATGTGAAATTGATCAAAGAAAAGTTGAATGCAGCTCAAGAGAGACAGAAAAGTTATGCTGATAGGCGCAGGAAAGATCTTGAATTTGAAGTTGGAGATAAAGTCTTTCTTAAATTGTCACCTTGGAAAGGGTGTTGAGATTTGGCAAGCGAGGAAAGTTGAGTCCACGATACATTGGACCCTATGAGATTATTGAGCAGATTGGCCCAGTTGCATACCGATTAGATCTGCCCGATGAATTATCCTGGATCCATGATGTTTTTCATGTTTCCATACTTCATAAGTACATTGCTTATCCTTCTCATGTTCCGGAGTCTCAGTCAATCCAATTGAAGGAAAATTTAACATATATAGAAGAGCTCGTGAGAATTTTAGACAAAAGTTGCAAATTCAGCGAAATCGGACAGTTTCACTTGTTAAAGTACTTTGGCAGAATCAGACAGTAGAAGAGACTACTTGGGAGAATAAGGATCAGATGCGTGGTCAATATCCTCACTTATTCATTACCCAGTCAGTTGCCAGTTGAATTTCGAGGATGAAATTATTTTAAGGAGGTAAGATTGTTACAACTCACATTTTTATCTAGTCAAAGTCAATAGTGAAAATTTCAAAGTCAAGTCAAATGAGGACTTGTATGAAATAAATCATTTTTATTGGGACTTGATTGACCAAATCATTTTATTTGGGTTTATCTTATAAATTATAAATATTTTGAAGGTTAAGTTGAACAAAATAAAAAAAAAGTTTTGGGATTTATTTATATATTTTTGGAAGTTGAGGATTTACTTGTATGTTGTAATTAGATTCAAGGGACTTTCTTTGCAAATTGAACATGTGGGACTTTAAAATTCAACCTTTGACCATTCTTTTTCTCCCAAAACCCACCCCTATACACACAGTGACGCGGGAGAAGCAGAGACCGTGAGAGAAGAAAGAAAAAGGAAAAGAAGAAAGGAAAAAGAAGGAAGAAAAAAAAAGGGAAGAAGAAAAGAGGTAAAGCTAATATCTTCAAGTTGGGATGTAATTTATCCATTGTTCCAAGTGATAAAGGTGTGATTTATGTTAAAATTCTAGGGTTTTAACTTGTAGTAATAAAATGTCAAATTTATGTGATATATGTGCGATTTGGGGCTCAAGCCTGGGGATTAATTAAGTTTCAGTTTCAGCAAGGTAGGCAGTAAAATTTTTGGGGAAACCCTAGAATTCGATTTCGGATTTTTGATTAATTAATTGTGGAAATGATTATATAAATGGAATATTTCACTTGGGAGTTGATTTTATGGAACAAAATGTATATTAAATGGGTGGAATTGTGGTTACTAGTTTCACTAGAATGGAGAGTAAAATTAGTTTTAAACTTGGGAAGAAGATTTTGTTGATGAATTAGTTATTAGAAAAGGGATTAGCTCCAATTGATCAAAAGGATTTTTGGGAAATTCATTCGAGTATCGACCAATTTTAGTTAAGTATTATAGAAGTAGATCTTAAAGTTTCTTAATTTAATTGTGGTTGATTAGTCATCTTGTTATATATTTCAGGTGGTTACGAGGAGATTGGAAGAGCCTATTGACCATCTTAGATTCAGCTTGTATTATGTGAGTGGATAAGCTTATTTTTTAGAAATTAGTATTTATTTAATTTATATTAACTCATAAAATTTATTAATTCATACAATCGATTTGATAACACGATTTTCAGAATAAAGTTGATTTATAACCAGTTGTTTTTAAAAGTTAAATTCAATTTAGTAAATCATTTTATTAGCATGTTATATGAGTATTAAATGTTTCAACATAGTTAAAGTTATTTTCTTAAAAAAAAAAATCACCAAAAAGTACCCAAGTAATTTTACCCTCGTCTGCATTGATGTGAATGTGTTTTCACAGTGTATGACTTCATATAATTATTTTACCCACTCCGCGCTAGTGTGAATGTGTTTCCACAGCGTATAATCAGTATAGTGATTTTACCCGCTCTGCACTATTGTGAATGTGTTTCCATGGTGTATGACCATTTTATAGCTCTGCGCGCGTACGACCAGAATTACAAAATTTCAGAATTGAATAATCTTGCTATGTATATCGAGATTAATCGATACACGAGTATGGTTATTCCGGGTACATTTTTGGTGTGATGTTTCAATATTACATAACTTATCAGATTTTAGAAATGCAATATACAGAATAAAGATGTTTATGATTACAGTATATTTTAGTTTTGATAGTATTATCAGATTTTAAGCTATAGAATTCAGCTTATTCAGTATAAAGGATAAATATTTTAGTTTATATGTCTGTGAAAAGAAATTTTATGCTATATGTCGATTTTCAAAAAGATTTTATGAATGGAAAAGTATACTTTTACAAATATCCACTCACTGAGTCGCAAGATCATATTTGGCCACCTCATTTCTTATCAGATAGAAGCTGCATTGAGTTATATCGGAGCCTGTCAATCGGCGAGTTGAACTGCATCGTGTCATTGTTTGTATGTCTCATCTTGTTAATTCATACAACACATATATTCTGATATTGATGTATTCTGTGCCAAAAAATGTATTAAGTCACAGGCTCATTGCATATTTTGTTTATGTTTTAAAATGAAGTTGTTTGGTGGTAAAGAAAGCTAAATTTCTTTTTCAGTACAACTATTTTAAAGAATTGGTATTTTGAAGAGTTGGTGTACCTTGTTTTAAATTATATGTACATGTTTGGAATATTTGATTTTATTTTCAGGTGGTTTTAGTCCATTTTTAAGAGGAAACTCTGTCGAAATTTTTATAGAATCATAACAGTCAAAGCATATCAAGTTTGCCTTGGTGGTGGGTCCAGCACTTCACTGGTATCTACCATCGGCGCACGACACGTGTCGGATCCATTAGGGTAATTCGAAACGGGTCGTGTCACCAACGATTACAAAGATCACATTTCGCAGTTTTGTTTTCTTCCCTTTTTTTGGCAGTTGTGTAGCATATTGCAGCCACAAAGTAGCTCTTTTCAGATCATTTTTTGACTGGCATCCATTTGCATAAGAAGCAGATTACAGGATTGCCTTTGACGATGCTGTTAAAAATGATAAATCCATGCCTTTGTTCATCATACAAGCATTTCTCCATGGGCTTCAATGCTATGGTGCTACCGTATGTAAATACATTCACATAAAGCAAGGTCATCCTACCACTGTCCTCTCATCTTCAACTCACATGACCAATTGTTTCATAGTTCTATTTTATCCCCATCTGCCGTAAAAGTAACATAACTCATTGACCTGTCAGCCTTCTTATATTCTATTTTTGCTTGCAATTCATCCATCTTCACGATGCTTGAATATAATTTGGAGGTGTTGTTACTTGAATAAAATCATTTTACAGACAATATATAAATCAGTATGCAGTTAAAATGAAAGCCACTTTTTTATTGCAGATAAAACATCCCCCTTTAGCAAAGTACCGCGAGGACCAGATGCCATTATTGATAAAGCATCCGACCCACGTTCTATGATTAGTAACTTTGCAGCAGGACAAATTCGAGTGAAACTCGTTTGAGTTTTTATGTCCTTGGTAGTACTATGTTGAACGGACTTTTCTTCTTTGACACCCATAACACCACTAACAGATGTTTTTACAGCTTCGATGCCATTAGGATCCTCAACCTTGAGAGATAGATTACATCGGTTCGCTCATGAAGAAGAGATTAAAACACGAAGTAATTATATGAATACAATGAACTTTCAGGCAATAATCAGCAATACAGAAATTGCACCGTCTTACTTTCAGAAATCAAAGAACTACGAGTATTCCCTAATGCTAACATGGAAGATCGAACCTTCAATTATTGAGAAAATTAAAGAAAAGGAATGACTGATACAAGTTCACACATTAAAACTTGCAGGAATATCCCACAGCCACCTCCTTTGAGCCTTCAGGAGCTAGTATTTTGGCCAAGCACCTGAATCCAATATACCATTTACATGATTGTAGCACCCAATAGTTGGTGGTGAAAGGCACAACTGAACTAATTCTTGAAGTGGGAATGAAGCAACAAATGCCAGTAAACGGTGTTAACAAGTCAGAAAAGCATAACATACAAAGTTTTCATATACAGAATCAGTCCCCAGAATTGGTGGGGGAAGTAATCAAAAAATTCCATTAACTTTCTAATAAAATGCACCATAACTATCAAACAGGTTACACCTATGGCTACAAGAAAGAATCAAGATCATGATATTATTAGTTTCAATATTTTCTGTGCTCCTGTTTAAGGTCCTCCTGTTAGGAACCTCCTATTTTTTTTTTTTTTTTTTTTTTTCCCCCCCCCCCCCCCCCCTCTTTTTCCCTTTTTAAATTAAAAAAAAAAAAAAAAGCAAAAAAAAAAAAAATTCTTTTCCAAATTTCCATCCCAAAACAATCATCACATGCATGGTAAAAAATACGAGCCTTGTGGTGATCCCGACTGTCTACGAAATCATTCGGTAACAAGCATTTTAAAGTTTGGAAGAAAATATTACCCCTCTTCAAGGCTTTCAAATTCAAGGGGAGCTTTGTCTGTTTCTATTTAGAAATATCATCACCCACCTTGATCTGCAACAAAGTAAAAAGTTGACAAGAACGAAATAATCACTATAAAGCAGTATATATGGAAAAACTTCCCACTGGCAAATTTACATCCTCGTAAATTTCAGAACTGACCTTATCGCCTTCGTTTTTCCTCCATTTAGCTATATTACCCTGATTCTGTAGGCAAACAAAGAGCAACATTCTTGAGCAGTGAGTAGTAGAGTGAAGAAAAACACGACAGTATAAGATTCAAATCAAGTCAGTTGAAGTTGTTCTGACCATGGTTGGGGATAGTGCTCGCATGTTGAGAACAATGTGCGGAGGAAGTTCAGATGTCTTAATGGTTAACTCAATTCCTGTGCACCATCTTCTTGCGTAATATTTTGCTTATTATCTTTAACTTCTGATCCACTAACAGCAGCAGGAACATTAGATATATCATCTGAATCCTCCACCTAGCATAACCAGCTGAAGTCAAATTACAAGATGATGCAAATAACATCCAACAGAATCAAATTAATCAAAGGATGGACTGAAAAATGTGACAATAATTAATCTAATAACTTGGGGAAAATGCAATGATAATTAATGCAATTATTTAGAAAAGAGAAAAAACAGGAACTCTATATATCTAATGATCAGAAATTTCCTCCATTGAACGAATTTGCCAAAGTAAGGTTGGCACTACATCATAAGAGAAAAAATTATTAATCTACAGTTTAGTATTAGAAAAGGTAGTATAATCGTGTGAAAAAAGGTACAAATATTACTTATAAATATGGTCATAACAAAAAGAATAAAGAGACTAATACTTGCGGTATATTGCATGTATACAGTAGTTGGTATAGGCTGTCCCACAGGCACATCCTTTGAACCTTCAGGTACTAGTATCTTAGCCAGAAACCTGCAAATTATGCTCCCACAAAGCATCACATCAGAACAATTATATTACGAGGCCGTTTGGTAGCCATTATATTTCCCAATTAATGCATTTTTGGACCGTTTCATGTCCAATCTCTGACAAAGCCCCCTGAGTTTTACAGGCGCCTACAATTTCCATTTCCTCCAATGCCCCTCCCACTGATTGTTACTATAGCCCCCGTTTGGTAGCCATTAATTGCCAAAATGCATTTTTTCTATCAAATCAATGGGGGGTCAATCCCATATTTTATTCTCCAATTCAAATTCAAAATGGTAGGATTCCAATCTTTGCCCTTGTTTGTCCTTACCTTAAATTTTTTCCACACACGCACCGATTCCATCAATGTGAGAAACATGAGGATAAAATTATTTTTTTTTTATTGCCAACACTCCAAAAATAAGTCAACACCTACATGCCACTAATTGCTAAAACAAGGTGCATTTCCACAACACCATAAATTTGACACGCTATCCCGTTTATTTTCCCAACTTCCCCACGGTTTTCTCTTTACTTGGTCTCTCACCCTTTTTTTTTTTTTTTTTTTGCACGCAAATATTTGGATTACATTAGCACCTGGTGAATCTAGTAAATACCATTTATTCATAAGGGCCTATTTGAGTCATATTTGTTGCCTCATTTTAATAGAAAAACTGACCGTTAGCTCTAATCACCTACTGACAACCAACCTACTAATTTATTGTACTTGTACGACATTTTGCTCTTTACTTTCCCCATTTGCCCCTACTGCTATGTCTCAGAATAAAGGTAATTTTCACGTGAGTATGTTTCGGCCCCAAAAACTTGAAAGACGAAAAACACTCCGGTGATTCTCTTGCCATTAATATATATCCGAATGTGTAAAAAAGTTCACAACACAACAAGGAGCGAATATATTCACATACAAAATCTATCAAAACCATTCACTCAATTATTCATAACACAAACAAATTTCTTACTGACATTTTATAATTTCCACACAATTAGCAAGGACTTGTCACATGTATGCACACTTTTAGCTAGAGACTCCTTCTCACAATCACTCATTATCCTCACATTCACTTCCCCATCCACACATTTCACGTTCATTCACTCTCCACAATTTTTAACTACGGTCTCATTGACAACATTCACTCTGCAAGATATTTACGGAAAGCTTTTCACACATTCACTCAAAAAAGGTGTTCATTTGATCAGAAAAGGCAAGCAAATCAAAAATTGTATTCAAAATTTGTGCTAATTAGTAGTAAGTCGTCGAAGAAAAAAATGTCTTCGTGACACGAGAATATAATTGTCGAAAAAAACCGTCTCCTTTTGTCAAGTCACGAAGACGACGCAAGTTCTCGTTGCGTCTCCGTGACACAGGGGGCAGTGTCTCCGTGTCACGGAGATGAGAAGTTGTGCTGTATTTTTTCTTTTTCTTTTTTATTATTTTCAGATTTTAGTTATGATTTTTTTAACAAAAATAGAATTGTTTGAAAATATTATTCTTGATCAATTTTACACTTTTTAGCTTGTTTTGTATATTTGGTTTTTTTTTTTTAATATTATATTTGTTTGAAAATATTAATTCTTACAACTTTACACTTTAATAGTGATTTGTTTTGTACACACATGTGTAAACAAATGTCCTTATTTGCTTGAGAATATTAATTTTTAGTATGTTTAGTTTATAAGATTTGAAAAAAAATATATTATATATTTGTTTGAAAATATTAATTGTTGTATAATTTACGTAGATGTCTTTAGAATACGTTCTCTTTCCAGACCAATGGTTTTCTTCTACCATTATTCAGTATCCAAATCATGAATACATTAAAGATTTTGTAAAATTTATAGGTGCCAATTTACAATGTTCTTTGATGTGTAGTAATTTTTATGGATTTATTTACGGAGTTATTTTCAGAGGAAAAGAAGAACAATTTAGTAGTAAGTTGGTACACGAATTTATAATGCGACTTGTACATTGTAGCAAAAATAATGAATTTTGGGTACGGTTAGATGACCATATTGCCAGGTTCGACATGCAAGAATTTTGCCTAATTACTGAACTTCCTTGCCATGAACCATCCATTGAAATTGAGTATAGTAACGATCGTCTTAGAGATCAATACTTCAATGGCGTAAAAAGAATTAACAATAGAATGCTTTTGGAAGCTTTCCACGTGTGAAGACGAAGAAGATAAATTTAAGTTGGGTCTAGTTATGTTGGTGGAGTGTGTGTGGAAACCCACTTCAAGACAAATTGATTATAGAATTTTGGGCATGATTGAACATCTTGATGAGTTCCTTACCTATCCATGGGGCCGTAAAGCATATTTCGTTTTGTTAAATTCATTGAAAGAGTCGTAATTGAAAAGAACACTAAGGATGCAACTGAACCAACAAACAGAATGTAAATATGCAATACAAGGCTATCCACTTGCATTTCAAGTATGTTGTTCTTATTCTAATTATTCTCGTATTTCGAATAATTTCTTTGTAAAAAAATAGATTATATACATCGACATTTATTTGTAATTATGTTGCAGTATTGAATATATGAAGCATTTTCGGGCAAAAGTTTGGACGCCGTAGATACAAAACGGCGTAGAGTCCACGAATGTACAAGTGTGGGCCTAATACAATACTCAAGAAAGTGATTGTTAAGGAATTTTTTGATACTGAAGAGGTATGAATTTTTTAATTCCAATGTAGAATGACGTTCGCATTAAATTGGTAAAAATTGAAATTCAAAAATTTGATTTCGATAGTTTATGATGATTACAGATCGAAGTCTTTGCACTGCTGCAGCCTACGGAAGAAGAATTTCAAACACCGTGGTACTCGACTCTTTCAATGCCAGCTGACAATGAACATAGTATATTAAATGTCATTGTCAATGGAAAATGTAGCACAACCAATATCGGATCACATCCGTACGCAACAAACGATAAGTCGTGGTATATCGAGAACTTCCACTGGAGTTGGGCCTAGTTCTGCTTCTGGTGCATCAAGATATGTAACTGAAGACCGTATAGAAGAAATGTTGGGTATATACAGGCAGCATATGATATCAGATGTGTCTGGTCCATGTGGCGACTTGAAGGCAGAATTTGTTGAAGAATCAAGAGCCCTAAACCATGCGATCCTTGAAAACCAAAAGCTGCTATTTGAACAACAGAACAAATCGTTGCAAGATTACATGCAATATGGTATACATTCGTACATGGATAATTCTCTATCTAGTTTGTTTCACAGTCATATTGCCCAGGAATCGCAAAAACAAGAAGCTCATTATCAAGCAATTCTCCAAAAGCAAGAAGAATTATTCCAATAGCAACAAGAGCACATGCGGTGTTATGTTAATACCAATTTATGTTTCGTGAGATATACATTGACGAACATAATGAGAATATGCAGAACAAATTATCTAACTGGGAATTCAACATGGAAGCTATTATAGGTTCCATGCAGCAAGATGTTCCTCCCCATGTAAGTCCAAATCCTACTGATAACCCACATGAGACATCAAGGTCTCAACAAATCCAACGTGTTGAAAGGTGGAAAAGAGAAAGGGAAAAGAAGTACACACAGTTTTTGTCATTGAGAGGTCATTCATTAGAAGACTACGACATTAAAAAGTACAAAACAATTAGAGATTTTATAACGACAGATCAACCAGGGTAACAAAGTTATCTCACTCTTACTAGTTTGAATGCTAAACATTATTACGGCAATGCCAAAAATTCTCTGTTAATTTATTTGATACTAATGTAAATTATGTTATACAGTGCATATTTGGACGATGACAGTGGGAATGTCTACGAAAGGGACATACTGAGAACGTTAATGGATCCGACGAAAGATCTGAATATTGTGGTAAGGGAAGGTTAGCAATCACAATCAATTTGATTTCGTAGTTAATATGTCTAATATATGTTACATGTATTTATTTCATTAGCATATTGAGCGGGACTGAAGTAATTGAGACGGCTTATGAATGAATGTTGTACTCATCAATAAACAATATGCAATTTTGGACTTTAAATTCGAAGAGGAGTGTTCTCATCAAATGACGTGACAATTGGATTTTCGAATGAGAAACCAAAGAGGTGAACCGGATGGAACTCGTCTACAAAACTATGTCAACGGTAGATTGCCTGTAAATGATCGTCCGTGGATGGGGTGCAAATATTTATTAATTCCAAACTCATATCCAGGCAATGAATGTTATCTTTTTATGGCTAATATTCCTAAATGGAAATTACAGATATACGACTGCAACAATAATGTTCACACACCAGATGCAATCAAGGTACACGCAAAAGCATCATGCACTATGATTCAAGGATTATTACAGTGTTCACCACTTTCCACCAGACGAGATATAAATAAACATAGCAATGAACGAATAAAACAGGAGATTATACCTTATCTACCATGTGCAAACAATGAGTGAGCATTTCAACTCTTGTTATTTACTACTGTTGTTAAGTTCTCATATATGCCACATTAGACTAACGTAAAAGCATTTCTTGTACAAGCCAAATTGTGTAATGTTTGTACTCAAATATATAGAATGCTTCGTTTTAGGGCATCCAATAGAAACAGTTTTAGCGGATAGGATGTCACTATACAAACGAAAGATTGCAGTAGATCTTTGTCAGAACGAATACTTTCTTCATCCTCGATAGTGAAAAAGTTGTAGTGGCTAGCTCCACTTTGATTATGTGATCGTTGATTTTATTTTAACAATAGTGTCTATGAAAAGTCGTTCATTGCTATATATATGTATTTTCATGCTCGTATTGTCATTCAAAACAAATGTAATGTGAAGTGTCAAGACATGTAGGCATGTAATCTCGAGAACATTACGACAAATGTCAAAAAATGCTCAAGATGTCGAGAAATGTCCGTTGCAAAGCGTCATGTTAAATTGGAAGTTCTTACAAATGCCTATATTTTAAAACGTGGGGCCGGTCATGGAAAGAACTGTGAGGAGACACATTTGAGCAGCATGTGAAATTAATGGGCCCACCTACCATGGAAATTAAAGTCACACGTTCAGTAATTAAAAATGGTGCAGCCTTTGACTACTATTGGGCATTAATTGCAATTTTGTCTCATGTTGCTGACAATTCCAAGGAGGAGGCAAAATGGAAAATTTTATATTCATTGGCAACTTCAATTGTCAGCGAGTTCCCTATCCTCGGGCCTACAATGGTGGATGTAACGGTCATTTTTCCATTAAAATACACGAACAATGTAGCGCAAACAAGTGCTATGCGTAGTTTGTCCCAATCACGGCTACATTACCAACTGTCGGGCCCCCTTCGGCTGCTTTAGAACTACATCCCAATCACGGCTACTGTGCCAGGAAATCCCGTAGTTTGTCCCACTTGCTCCGCTGCATTTCCGGTGCATACATTTATGCATACATCTCATCTTCTACGGTGGGAAGCTCCACCTCGTTGTCGTCGTTCTCATCTGCTCTCCTGAATGCCTCGTTGACCACTCCTGATTGTTGTAGGAAATTATGTATTCCCATCGTTGCGACGACAATTGCTACCTGCGTCGGATACGGGTAGCTCGACATATGGTCCAAGATTTTCCACCTTTGTTTCTACACCCCAAAAGCACGTTTTATGATCCTGCATGACGAGTGCCTAAAGTTAAACTTCTCCCGAGCATTACGAAATCGACAACGCCATCCCATTTGCTCGTCACGAAACTGTTGGAAGTGATACAGGATGTCAGACCCTTTGTACGGTGCCATATACCCACGCCGATGCGCAAATCTGGAGTCCACCAGGTAGTACTTCCCTAGGCTCGGCAATAGGAAATGAATGTCCGGCGAGTGGATAGCGAGAAGTCTAGCATCGTGGGTATTCCCGATGTGCCCGGTTAGGACGAACATGAAACATAAATTGAAATCACACGCGATCAACATATTCTGCGTCAGCTCGCCTTTACATCCTATGAAATGTATACGCTCATGCCGCGGTAATACTGCTTTGACATGCGTTCCGTCAATAGCACCAATGTAATCTTTGAACAGTGGATGCTCGTTCAGGTCCGGCCTGTGAGGGTCCAAACCCTCGTTATAGTTCGTACTCGGCCTAATCATACGCGCGGATAGCGCAAGAGCTGCACGTAGTACCTCTTTCACATAGTGGCACATGGTTTGCAGCGAATGGTTGAATAGCATTGTTACTTGCCGATATTCCTTTTCGTGCGCGAGTATGCAAAGGAACATGCCAACCTGCTCGTAGATGTCAACCTGCTGACTACTTTGCAGGCCATGCTCTTCGCGCAAAATGTCGCAGCATTGGGGGATATATACGAAATTCTTGAAAGCACATTTGGCCATTCTCGCTCATTGCCTCTAGCATAAACATGTGACTGTTTCTTGCGAATGAAAATCATTAGACACGACGACACTATCTCCGATAGTATTGATTTGCGTCAATCCCCGCAATTCTGCAGTACGTAACCCAGGCCGTTGCATCAGCCGCCAAATGATTCAAGAATTGGCCGTCGTCCATGTCTTCATCATCATCGGATCCCGAAATCAGAGCGCAGTTGTAGTTAAGACCATCTGTATTGCCAAACATTTTTACTACTAGGCGTATGACTACCTCTCCGTCTTTAACACTTGCAACTAATATGAAGATGTCACAGCCTCGCAACCAATTTATAGAACTTGTGCAGGCTAAAGCACCACATCACATGCTTTTATTCCCTTGTGCCTGCCATCTTTGAAATATGTGGCCTTAAAGGTTTGGCAATCCCCCTGTTTGCCCCGTGAAGAGTTTGCCTAAGCCCGTAGGTTGTCTAGCAGTGAGAAATCTTCATTTCTTGTACGCTTTGCAACGGACATTTCTCAACATCTTAAGCATTTCTTTACATTTGTCGTGTAGTTCTCGAGATTACATGCCTACATGTCTTGACACTTCACATTACCTTTGTCTTGAATGACAGTACGAGCATTAAAAACACATACATATAGCAATGAACGATTATTCATGGACACTATTGATAAAATAAAATCAACGATCACATAATCAAAGTGCAACTAGCCACTACGAATTTTTCACTATCGAGGATGAAGAAAGTATTCGTTCTGAAAAAGATCTACCGTAATCTTTCGTCTGTATAGTGACATCCTATCCGCTAAAACTGTTTCTATTGGATGCCCTAGAACGAAGCATTCTATATATTTGAGTACAAACATTACGCAATTTAGCCTGTACAAGAAATGCTTTTATGTTAGTCTAATGTGACATATACGAGAACTTAACAACGGTAGTAAATAACAAGAGTTGAAATGCTGACTCATTATTTACATATGGTAGATAAGGTATAATCTCCTACTTCATTCGTTCATTGCTATGTTTATTTATATCTCGTCTGATGAAAAGGTGTGAACACTGCAATAATCCTTTAACCATAGTGCGTGTTGCTTTTGCGTGCGCCTTGATTGCATCTGGTGTGTGAACATTATTACTGCAATTGTATATCTGGAATTTCCATTCAAAAATATTGACCATAAAAAGATAACATTTATTGTTTGGATATGAGCTTGGAATTAATAAATACTTGCACCCCATCCACAAACGACCATCTACAGGTAATCTATAGTTGACATAGTCTTATAGGCGAGTTCCATTCGATTCATCTCTCCGGTTTTCCATTCGAAAATCCAATTGCTACCTCATTTGATGAGAACTCTTCAAATTGAAAGTCCAAAATTGCATATTATTTATTGATGAGAGTACAACCTTCATTCATACGCCGCCTCAATAACTTCAACTCCAACTAAATATGCTAATGAAATAAATACATGTAACATATATTATACATATTAACTACGAAATCAAATTAATTGTGATTGCTAGCCTTCCCTTACCGCAATATTCAGATCTTTCGTCGGATCTATTAATGTTCTCAGCATGTCCATTCCGTAGACATTTTCACTGCCATCGTCCAAATATGCACTGTATAACATAATTTACATTAGTATCAAATAAATCAACAGAGAATTTTTGGTATTGCCGTAATAATGTTTAGTATTCGAACTAGTAAGAATGAGTTAACTTTGTTACCCCGTTGATCTATCGCTATAAAATCTCTAATTGTTTTGTATTTCTTCATGTCGTAGTCTTCAAAGGGACGACCTGTCAATGATAAAAACTGTGTAGTTCCTCTTCTTTTCCCTTTCTCTTTCCCACCTTTCAACACATTCGATTTGTTGAGACGTTGACGTCTCCTATGAGTGATCAGTAGGATTTGGACTTGCATAGGAAGGAACATCTTGCTGCATTGAACCTATAATGGCTTCCATGTTGGATTCCTAATTAGATAATCTGTTCTGCACATTCTCATTATGTTCGTCAATGTATGATCTCACAGAACATAAACTGGTATCAACATAACACCGCATGTGCTCTTGTTACTGTTGGAATAATTCTTCTTGCTTTTGGAAAACTGCCTGATAATGGGCTTCTTATTTTTACGATTCCTGGGCAATATCACTGTAAAACAAACTAGATAGAGAATTATCCATGTACGAATATATACCGTATTGCATGTAATCTTGCAACGATTTGTTCTGTTGTTCGAACAGCAACTTTTGGTTTTCAAGGATCGCATGGTTTAGGGCTCTTGATTCTTCAACAAATTCTGCCTTCAAATTGCCACATAGACCGGACACATCTGATATCGTATGCTACCTGTACATACCCAACATACGGTCTTAGGTTACATATCTTGAGGCACCAGAAGCAGAACTAGGCCCAAGTCTAGTTGAAGTTCTCGATGTACCATGACTTGTCGTTTGTTGCGCACGAATGTGATCCGGTATTGATTGTGCTATATTCTCCAATTCTCCATTGACAATAGCATATAATATGCTATGTTCATTGTCAGCTGGTCGTGACAGAGTTGAGTATCACGGTGTTTGTAATTCTTCTTCCGTAAACTGCAGCACTATAAGGACTTCGATCCTTAATCATCGTAAACTATTGAAATCAAATTTTTGAATTTCAATTTTTACCAATTTAATGTGAATGTCATTCTACATTGGAATTAAAAAATTCATACCTCTTCAGTATCCAAAAATTCCTTAACAATCGCTTCCTTGAGTATTGTATTAGGCCTCCACTTGTACACTCGTGGACTCTGCGCCGTTTTGTATCTATGGCATCCAAACTTTTGTCCGATCTATGGAGATGCTTCATATATCCAATACTACAACATAATTACAGATAAATGTCGGTGTATATAATTTATTTTTTACAAAGAAATTATACGAAATACGAAAATAATTAGAATATGAACAGCATACCTGAAATGCAAGTGGATAGCCTTATACTGCATACTTACGTTCTGTTTGTTGGTTCAGTTGCATCCTTAGTATTTTTTTCAATTGCGACTCTTTCAATGAATTTAACAAAACAAAATATGCTTTACGGCCCCATGGATACGTAAGAAAATCATCAAGATGTTCAACCATGTCCAAAATTTTATAATGAATTTGTCTTGAAATGGATTTCCACACACACTCAGCCAACATAACTAGACCCAACTTAAATTTATCTTCTTCGTCTTCACACTTGTGGAAAGCTTCAAAAAGCATTCTATTGCTAATTCTTTTTACGCCATTGAAGCATTGATCTCTAAAACGATCGTTACTACATTCAATTTCAATGGATGGTTCATGGCAAGGTAGTCTAGTAATTAGGCAAAATTCTTGCATGCAAAACCTGGCAACATGGTCATCTAACCGTACTCAAAGTTTATTATTTTTGCTACAATGTACAAGTCGCATTATAAATTCGTGTACCAACTAACTACTAAATTGTTTTTCTCCTCCTTTGAAAATAACTCTGTAAATAAATCCATAAAAAATTTTACACATCAAAGAACATTGTTGATTTGCATCTATGAATTCTACAAAATCTTTAACGTATTCACGATTTGGATACTGAATGATGGTAGTAGAAAATCATTGGTCTGGAGAGAGAATGTATTCTAAAGACATCTGCGTAAATTATACAACAATTAATATTTTCAAACAAATATATAATATTTTTTTTTTCAAATTTTGTAAACTAAACATACTAAAAATTAATATTCTCAAGCGAATAACGTCATTTGCTTTACACATGTACACAAAACAAACCACTATTGAAGTGTAAAATTCTAAGAATTAATATTTTCAAGCAAATATAATATATTTTTTAAAAAAACCAAATATACAAAACAAACTAAAAAGTGTAAAATTAATCAAGAATAATATTTTCAAACAAATCTATTTTTGTTTAAAAAACCACAACTAAAACCTGAAAACAATAAAAGAAAAAAAGAAAAAAAAATACAACACAACTTCTCATCTCCGTGACACTGTCACCGAGACAGAAGTGTCTCCGTGACACGGAGACACTGCCTCCTGTTTCATGGAGACGCAAATCTCTCGAACCGAACCGAACCCGACGGTTCTTGTCAAATTAAATACCCGAACGGCTATCTGAATTGAGAATCGAAGGGTACGGTTCGATTTTCGGTTCTAGATCAAAAATCGAAGAACCGAAAAAGAACCGAATCTTTCTAATTTTTTTTATATTGAGCAAATCAAATTATTTTAATTTTAATTTTTTCTAAACAAATTAACAATTTCTAAATCCAAATTTTTAGCCCAATAATTTCTTTCATTTCTAATTTTTTAATTTTTGACCCAATTACCCATTTTATTGTTTCATTTCTTAGCCCAACAAGATTCAATCCACTAAATAACCCTAAATACCTACACTAAAGTACATAACATTGTCTCGACTCTTGCACTCACTCTCGTAGCCTCGCTAACATTCCAAAACCTATACAATCGTCGGCCGACGCTGTGACCTCCGCCGACCAAAACTTTGACTGTAGCGATTATTTGAATATGGTAGTCTACTAGTCTCTGACATTCCAAAATCACTGAATGTATCATTAGTTGTATTTATATAATGTTGTTATAAATGTTAAAATTTTTAATTATAATACAGAACCGAACGGAATCGAACTGAACCGAACGGAACCGAACCCGAACCCGAACCCGAAAGGTTCTATAATTATATTTGGACCCGAAAATTTTGGTTCGGTTCGGTTCTCTTTAGAACCGAACCGAACCGAACCGCGCCCACCCCTACGTGCGTATATCAATTCTCAAGGTTGCATTTTGTGTCCCAAAGTTCTATATGTTTCGGACCTTTTTTAACATTAAAAAAATATAATAAAAACAAAAGGAATTAAACAAAAGAAAGTTACATTATGTAACTAAAATAGAAATAATTTAATTTTATTATAAACAGAAAAGAAAATAGTTACAACAACAACATCCAATACGAAGATTATTGAACTACAAAATAAAATGGGGTTCAATAGGCACGGCGCGTTCTATTGCCCAAGGTCCGAGGACATGATGCAAACGTAAAATGTGCAATTATTCAATGTTCCACATACGTACATAACTAAACACGTAAATAATATTACATCGAATGGGACAAAGACGATCCAACGAACTTGCAAATTCAATTTATGCCACTACACATTAAAAGATAAATTCTGTCCCAGAGAGCGACCATCACGGCTGTTGTGCCATGTAATCACGAAAATTGTCCCACTCGCTTCGTTGCATCTCCGGCGCATTCATTTCGACCTGAACTTCATCCTCAGCTTTAGGCAACTCCACCTCTGCTACCTTGACATCTACTTCCGCTCTTGCGAATGCCTCATCCACAACGTAGAAAGTTATGAATGCCCATTGTGACTATGAGCTATGACAACTGCAACATGTGACGAAAAACAGTAGTTGGGCATATGATCAAGGATTTTCCATCTCTGCTTCAACACACCGAATGCACGTTCGATGACGTTCCTGCACAAAGAGTGTCTGAAGTTGAACCTCTCGCGCATTCCGAAACTTATGGCGTTGACCTGTTTGTTCATCGCGAAACTATTGGAAGTGATACAGTACATCTGAACCCTTGTATGGGGCCACATATCCAGGTCGATGCGCAAAATCGAAGTTCACCAAATAATATTTGTCGGGTGCTAGCTGCGAAAAATTTAGTTCACGACTATATATAGCACGGGCTAGAATTCGAGCTCATGCGTATTCCCGGTATAGCCAGCAAGCACGAACGTGATTTCTCGCACCCACGATGTAGGATGAAGATGGTGCACTACAGAATGACGATCGCGGAACTGTGAGAGTCTGAAAGGGAAGAAAATCGCCGAAGTGTTTTTCGTCTTTCAAGTTTTTGGAGCCGAAACATACTCAAGTGAAAATTGCCTTTATTCTGAGACACAGCAAAGGGGCAAATGAAGAAAGTGGAGAGCAAAATGTCATACAAGTACAATAAATTTGTAGGTTGATTGTCAATAGGTGATTGGAGATAACGGTCAATTTTTCTATTAAAATGAGGCAACAAATATAGCCCAAACAGACCGTTACGAATAAATGGTATTTGCTAGATTCACCCGGTGCTATTGTAATCCCGATATTTGTGTGCTAAAAAAAATACTAATAACAAAAAAAAAAAAAAGACCAAGTAAAGAGAAAACCGTGGGGAAGTTGGGAAAATAAATGGGGTAACGTGTCAAATTTATGGTGTTGTGGAAATACACCTTGTTTTAGCAATTAGTGGCATGTAGGTGTTGACTTATTTTTGGAGTGTTGGCAATAAAAAAATATTTCTTATCCTCATCTTTCTCACATTGAAAAATTGGTGCGTGTGTGGAAAAAATTTAAGGTAAAGACAAACAAGGACAAATGAAAATTCTATCATTTTGAATTTGAATTGGAGAACAAAATATGGGATTGGCCCCTCATTGATTTGATAGAAAAATGCATTTTGGCAATTAATGGCTACCAAACGGGGGCTACATGTAAAAATCACAATAATTTAAAATGTGCATTTGACTTGATCATCTCGATAAAGTTACGTAAATAGTGAGACTAGAAACTAAATTTCTACATTGAACGATGATATGAGGCACAAGAATGTACTAAAATAATAGCATAAAGAACAGACGATGAACCTTCATTCTTTTAACGTGATATATTTTTAAGTGCTAAGCAACGTAATACTTACTCGAGGAAATGTTTCCATTTTTCGAGGCAAGAAAATTATAAACACGGTGAACTTGGTTGTATCTTAATCTAATAATCAGTGCAATTTAATCATGGAAACTGCAGCTGAGCCCCTATTAAAGCAGACTAAAAATTAGAATTTACCCTTCTTCAAGACATTCAAACTCAAGGGTAGCTTTGTCCGTCTCTATTTCACATATCACATCCCCCACTTCTATCTATTAGATCCATTAAAAGTCAAGACAAATAAAATCACAGTTAGAAATCATCAAAACTTGGATGTCTTTGTTCCAAGTCAACAGATACTCTTCGCAGTTATTTTTAATTGGCATCATATATATAAATAAAAAGCCATCCTATCCTTGTTCAGAAAATAACTACTTAATGTGACGGACCTTATCTCCCTTTCTTCTTCCACTTTGAAATGTTACCTTGAGTCTGCAAGGAAATTGACATCCAAAAATTAGAAAAACGTCATGAACCTGGACATCCAAAAATTGACAGTCAAATTCAAATCTGTACACAACAATTAGTCCAAGTGCATACTGCCACGATCAGGCAGACTTACAGAAAGAGAAATAGTGGAATAAACACCCACACATCAGAAGATGCATACACAGGGAAGCACTCATGTGTATCACATTTGAGTGGATATCAAGTTTAATATTTGAGTAGAAATAGAGAAGAAATAGAGAAGAGCCGAGGAATACAATAGGCAGGTCTCACCACATGAGGCTTTTATTAAGAGTCTTAAAGCTTACACTTCGAGCTTTCATCTCTACTTCCTAAGGAGCACACCTCATTGCATAAGCCTAGGGTAACCACATGTGCATTCCTTTGTATTGGCATTTTGGGTTTTTTGTTAATTGGCCTCAGCTTTTTGTGTTGTTTTTTCTTAATAGAGAATGTCTCAAGGGTTTTTTTCGGGCATTTAATAGAATTGGAACTTAGACAAGAGAACAATTGAAGAGGTATGCCCTCTGAAGTGCAATGAAAGCCACCCTAGGTGAAGTTGCAACTTTTCAGTAAGAAATAGCTGATGACTGGAGAACTGCTGCAAATAATTTCACTCTTTTCTTTTATATTATTTTTTATGGTTCCTTTGAGTCCTCGTTCACTTTTCTCAGGATTTTCTTTCTTTTAAATCTAAAGAATCTGAAAATTTCTCAAATAGACAAACCCGCTTAAGGAGTTGCAATATAGAACTCAGAAAAATCATACCTAAAGATGAGTAATTTCGGACACCGCTCAGCAACTGTCATTCACATAATCACAGTTAGGAAAAAAATCATTGGTGCAATGTAAATCATCAATGTATTTTCACCACTAACCTTCAGCTTAGAAGAAATGTAGTGAACTCTATTGACCATTGGAAAAGGAGTAGGCCTGATAAACTTGCATCATTAGTAAATCATACGATTGCAAAAAACTGAAAATTACAAGTCCAGTTAAATCAATATGTATCTCCAACAACCAATCCGACCCCATGTACAGAATCTATTTCACAATTTTTTTCCTGCCAAATGAGGTATCGACCCAGCTTCATGCCACATTACAAGTGCTGGGAAACTCTTTGCTAATTTCCACACAAAGATTTTGCCAAATGCAAGCTGAACACTCCAGCATAACTTTAGGTTTCTTTGAGAAACTATTGTCTAGGATCCACGTTTGGTATGAAATAAAAGAAGTTTATTCATGGGACAATTTGTGAAAATTTTAGATTCCCAGGGCTATTACGTACTTAGTTTTGAAGCTAATATGCTCAATAACCATCTGAATAATTCAGATATCTGAGAACTAATATCTAATATATTAGAAAAAAGTTGTTCGTTGCCATATGGCATTGGATCGATAAAGAACAACTTCAGAAACTCAAATAACTCACTTCAAAAATCCAACATCAAAAAGGAAGAAAATTCAAGTAAAATTATGTCGCGTCACTTTTGAGCTGCATGACCAAAATAAACAGGAGCAAAGAAAGGGGCAACAGATAGGAAGTGTCAAGATTCAAACCTTAACAAAGTGACCTCAACGTCAGCATTAGAGATCAGCATCCTGGAACTACAGCATCAATAATTTGACATTAAACTAGTATATGAGAAAGTTAAGATCTTTGTGAAATTTAGAAGGCCTATGACAAACATTAAGAAGATTGTGATGGAGATCATATGTGATCTTCAGCAAAAACAAAAATAGAATGGTGTAAACTCAAAAAGTATATTAACAGAACTGCATGTGACTAGCAAGGGATGTTTTGCCTTCATGCCCGAAAATGTTTGATATTAAGGCAAGAGACATAGGTAACAGACTGTTCAACATTGTGTGTGGGAAATCATTTCGAAGATGATCAAGAGCCCCATTAAATGCTTGTTACCTATAACGTGGGTCGTATTTATTGCGTAAGGTAATGTGTGTTCACTATCTACCTTAAGATCAAAAGTTTTTAAATAAGAACTGAACATTCAATTGACTTAAAATGGTATCATGACTTAATGCTAAATTCACAGGATCAGATCTACTGGTTAGCGCCCAACCATTTGCTTTTATCAATCCATTACATGAAAAAGAAATCCAGGACAAGAGACACGAGTTCGTATCTCCAAATCCAGAATTCAGCAAAGAAAAACTCTACATATATACGGAGTTGGTGAAGTGGAAACATTTACTTTCAATAAAGTTCTGAGCTTCCTAGTACAACAGACATAATATAAATTCCCAGTGTAACTTTTTCTAGTCGGTAGGAGAATAACCTTATCATTCTGATAATTGCCTTTTTCCATCCAGATTTTCCAAAGAAATAATATCAAAGATACCCCTATGTTACCATTTCCTAAGAATTTCAATTTACTCATGTAATGTAGACAACCTTCATTCATCGTCTTCCACAGCGTAAGAGAGTAAGATCAAAATAAGTGTCTTATTAATCACAATAAGTTTCGCATAGTCAGTGATATATTATTAATTTAGCCTGGAATGTGTGCAAAATATATGTTCACGTTGCGTAAAAACTACTCTATCAGAGAAATTTCTCAACAATAGGGGAAAAAAATAGCAACCTTTGAGTCACAAAAATTGGCGTTTGAAAGAAACACGGGCAACTTAATTCTGATACATTGGAGAATTAATTCCCTATAATAAATCTCAGAAAATGAGAATGGCTATCAAGAAGATATTGCATCTCTTGAGTGAGACTTGGACTTCTTTCAATCAAGATTTACAGTGTAATCTTTTCTGCATGTGACGTACATCAATAGAAGCAATGTGTCGACGTCCTTCAAATACAAAATTAGAAGAACTAATTTAATCCCGTATTTAATTCGACTGCATTATTAGTGCTTGTACGATAAGAAACACTGTTTCCTGGGTAGAATATTATAATTGAGCATTTTTAAGTACTCTATGCGGCTTGCCTTTGACCATATATGTATGTATGTATATACGGTCATTATTCAAATACAAATTACAACTTAGAGAAGTAATTTAAGTATTAATTCCAAATACGAGTAAAGTATTGGTGTTTATAAAAATAAGAATCGATGTTTCCTGAGTACAGCATTATAATTGGATATTTTTTTAGTAATCATATATGCGACTCGCCTTTGACCATTTCACCAACCATTCGATCTCGTTTTCAAATTTTCGCTTAAATTGAAATGAATAATTCTTTCACAATCAACGAAATGTACTGATCCAAATGCAGGTAGAAAAACAAAGATTTACAAAAACACGCTACAGAAGGAGAGAGAGCACCGATAGAATGATATATGAGTGGAAGAGAAATAGAGAAAACGAGCCCTAATCAACAAAGGGGCTCGAGAGATCACCGGATGTCGAAGCCTCGACAACGCCATGGATCAATCACCCGCTGAATTTCACCTTTAATGCTTTCTTTTCCGATATCAGAAAGGGTGACCTGTGCCTAAGGTTGATGACCAGAATAGGCTAAGGTCAAAATGTGCAATTTTTTCATATTTTGTTCGAAGTTTAGAAGGGGAATAGGATCCTTTTAGAAACTTAGTGCGGGGTCGGTGATCTGAACCGGGGTGGGCGTTAGGGTGGCGGTGGCGGTGGCGGTGGCGGCGGCGGGGCCGTCGCGGGCTTCTCACTAGCAACTAAGCCCCGCCACCGGGCTTCTCACTATGGACTTGATGTGATGCAATAATTTGCGACTCAAAATTGAGGAGTCTGTTTCACTTGGATTTAACGTTTCAATGTATACAAGATATAGTCAATGTCAAATTCGAATAAAGGAAGAAGTATTTTGTTTCCACAATTAAGCATTAATCATTTAATTCGTTTTGAAAATATTGTACATGAAATATTAAATCGTATATAATTTTAACTAAATCTACATATCGCGTAACCTGTCTCAAGCCCAGGGGAGGCTGTAAATTTAATTTATCCGGCACATTAACAAAATTAATTTTTAAAGTTCATTGTTTAAAAATTTGCAACTTTATTACATATTGGAATAAAAATAACTATTTTAACTGGATTACAACAAAATTTAGAAAACGGATCGACAAAGAGCTCGCAAGTGAGCCAAGCCGATTTATTTGAAGCGAGCTGACTTGTGCTTGACTCACATCAAATGAACACAAGGAGCCTGCTTGTGTGATGGACCGAGTCATTCAAAACAAGCTAACTCAAGTCACCTCAAACAAGCATGAGGAGCTTCCTTGTGCAATAGATCGATTCGAACAACTCGATCCTTCAACAACCTTAACCATATCGATCTATTTGTAGTATTAATTATATGATTTTTATTTTTATTTTTTTTAAAGGAGGGAACTATTTGGATATAGAAATATTACTTTTCAAGTTGTCCGTGGCAAATAATAGTATCAGAATTTAGAAATTACCAATTTCCACTCATTGAACGAAAGAAAAAGTAATACGCTTAACGAAAGAATATATGTTGCGATACAACTTGTTAAGAATTTATGAATAGTTTGTCTTAAAATTAAATGTTACAGAAGTAGGTGGTAAGGCGTCGTCTGAACCATCTTTGAGTGACATGTCTTTCTCAACAGAAGTCAACAATCCCTTTTCCTTGATTTTCCATTGTCTACCCAAATCAAGAAACTATTTTAAGCATAAACCATCCCAAACCCGACCTGATCAAAACACAATATTCTGGTACAAAATTACAGAAGTAATAAAAAAATTTCAATGCCGAGTTATACCAATTTCACACTTACAAAATGGTTGTACCAATTAATTTCACCATTGTATTCCAACTTTCCAAATAGGTTGGGGACTTCTGTTGCTGCATATTCCTTTTTCAACATATTGCATTTGGATAAAGCTTAGTGTACATAAGGGTGTCCATACTCTCGCATGGGTATGGGGTCATTCCCCTATTTTTTTATTTTCTTTTTGAAAGATAATCAAATATTTTATTAATCAATGTATAATACACGGAAGGTGTATTATCAATTTAAAGCAGAAAGAAATAAAATAAAATTGGACAGCCCATCTATATGCCTAGTGGATGCAGCACTAAACCACGTATACAATGTGAAATAAAACATTTATCTAATTTGCTCTGTTGTCCGTATTTGATCATCAAAGTAGCGGTTGTTTCTTTCTCTCGACATACACCATACAATGCAACCTCGAATAAGGTCTCATGCAAGCTTGCAATCCTTGTCACGAAATTTTCTCCTCCATACCTTTAACACGTTTTTCATATGCCTTGGCATCACCCAATCCATGTGTTGTGATGCCAAAATATTGAATGCAACTCGTGGAGGCAGTTTACATTTCCTCATCAATTTCCAAGGGAATGAACTCTGCACATGACCCAATAAAGATCTGAAATAAGTGCCAACGGAGAAAACCTCATCCCGTGTCAATCATCAAATGACTAGCATTACTTAAAACACTTCACATACTAATCTAAGCTTTCAACTACAAGCATATACCAAATATATCTCCAAAGACAAAAAAAGTGGTGAAATGCACCACAAAAGACAACAAAAAAGAAGGCTATGGTGATAGCAAGGAAGGATGTCAGAAATCTTATAAAGTTTATTTAGAAATCTGGCCAATATTTCGAGTAGTAACGCAGAGTTGGACGAGTAACATTTCAAAAAGGATATCTAAAGCGTCCGTTAGTTTATTCATAAATCTGTTTAATCTAAACGGCAGTAAACCATAGTTTGCCAACACACGCTTGGTAAAAGGGTATCTACAGTGAGCATACTATAGTAAATTTTCTCTGTTTATTTGCGAAAAGTAAACACATATTGAAACAAGCATATTGGAATTTGTCAAAAACTTGGATGTGTTGCCAGCCTACTGTAGTTGGTTTCTATTCAGCCAGAAGGCAGGAAATACAATAAGCCCTTGTTTGAGCCCCATTCTTTTGTAAAAATTCATTTTTCAACATCATTTCAACCACACATTCTTCAATAAAATAATATTGCACGCAAATTCAAAACTTTTCCTTATTTTTTAACCACACATTTCCTATCAATACACTATTCAAAAATTCATTCTTACCAAAAAAATGGGGCTCAAATAAGGGCTAAATATTATTCCTCATGACAACTATGCTAGGAACCCAAGCAGAATACTTGACATTAAGGAAGTATATAAGCCAGAGGCCCAGAGCTCCAATTCTTCAACTTGACTTCCATTTTTCTTATTAGGCTATCAAACAGAGCATATAAGCCACTCCCGAATAGAAACCAAAAATTGAACTCTCTATTGTGCTTTCTTCTTTGGCATGCATCTTATCATATAGAAGGTAGGAGTTGCCACAACAGTAAGACTGCTCCATTTTGACCTAAAGGTCATGGGAACAAGTCAAGAGAGAGCCTTTCTATAGGAATGTACTTTGACCTCCTGCACTTCGTATGCCCTTTTTTATTCTAATTCTACGAAGACACTTCCATATGTACCATTTTGCATGAGGGTGGCAATTAGTTTCACTTGGTTTAATCCAAATTATTGTGAATAGATTATTGGAGAATATGATTGAACATTAATATTATAGATCATAAACATTGTAAAACATACTGAAAAACAAACATTAGTTAGAACGAGTAACACCAAGATTTACATATAACTCATCCATAGGGACAAGTTTGAATGCAAAAGGCTCAATCATTATCTTCCACCGTCATCTTCAGAATCCACCGTTTCTTTAACATCAATTGTGAAGTTGTACTCCTGGTCACACCCCAAAGAAGAATCACATATAAAATATAGTGTGCATGTCTTCTTTCCAGCTTCTGCAGGAGCAGTAAAATCAAGTTTGACTCTGGACCTCCTCTGCAGTGTAACCCTTTTGATGGCAAGTAACTGATTAGTTTTAGTATCACCAACCACAAGCCACCACCCTTCTTCTTTGGCTTTGGGATATCTAGGAGAATCCACAGGTCCAACCTCTGTCCTTCTTTCAAGATCTCGTTCCAGGGTTACATGCACACTAAATTCTTCTCCAACTCTCACATTATCACTATCCAGCACATCATAATTCAGGTCAATGTTTGGAAAACGGTTACAAAAAAGAGCAATATCCATCAACTGTGTGTCTGGCATTTGTAATAGCTCTCGCCTTTCATCATCCTCCATTTCCACCAAAACAAATACTGTCTCGATTCTCTTACCTGGATTCTCCCGACACTTCTTGGCCAACTCTTTTTTGAAATGAGGAAGCTGAAGAAGCATAGAATCACGGTCCCACATTCCCTGGGTTACCATCTGGCTTACTTCCATAGCAAGAAGGGCCAGGCTAAGCCATCCACTACTAGAACTAACATCAACCATGGCTTGCAGCAGCCGGCTAACAGAAATGAGCACCTCTTGCTGATCAAAAACCAGATTTCCACCAATTAGTTGCCTGGAGAAATGAGCTTGTCATAGAGCATTTGCCTTCACATGTGGATCAATGCACTTCGGATTCTCAAAGGAGAACCGCTGGTGATTGATTAACCTTTCTTATCAGCTCTTCTTCGCCAGGTCGAATAGGAAGAAGTTCATACTCTGAAGCCGAAGCCAAAATTTCCAGAAGACCTTTCAACTTTGTTTTAGATGTCAGAGATGAACTGAAACTTTCAATTGTTGTGCAGCTGATATAATAATAAGATGCTATCATGCCAAGGTTCAATGGTGAAAGCAAATAGTCATCTTCAATGGCAACACATTTACTCGCTTCCAGATCACTCAGTGTGATCTCCACAAGTTCTGAGAGATGATCAGAGAGATGTCTGTGACTAACACCCTGAAGATTATAGTAGTTCGGATTCTAAGTGAGCCTTCGATATAAAAATGTCCAGATAAGGTAGTCCACAGCCTCCTGCTTGCTCTGAATCCCTCCCACAACCACCTCTGCATTTATATTATCATGCAGATAATGATGCAGATGGCTTTCAACTGGAAATGCTTCATCCAAGAACTTCCTATAGTAATCCTTGCTTGGTGCACGGCAAAGGATGACACACTTTCCACAATTATCAACAAGAGGCCAAGTGGCATGACCCATCATTTGCAATAAATCAGTAACTGAGTAGTCAGTGTGAGCATTTTCGCTGCCATCATAGTATTGTGTTCCCATAACCACAACCAAATGTGCAGATAGGGGAACTCCCCAACACATTGAACTGCTCATAGCACACAATTGAATCCATCCAGTTTCAAACAGTGTCTTCACTATAGCTTGATCTGTGCTCGTTAGTCCCTCGTGCAAATAACCTACACCAAATTGAATTGTCTCATTCAACATAGGTTCCTTGATCCTGGAAACAAAAGGCTCCATCTCTTCAAAAGACTGTAATAAGAACATTGGTTTTTCTTCATTGTCCACACTCGAGTAGGACATGAGATCCACGGCAGTGAGGCGCGTATGCTACGTGGTAGGAACAAATACTATTGCAGGTTTCCCATTCTTAGCATGTTGAACAATTGCAGTATTTGTAGGCTTTGTCATGGCCTGCATCCTTTCTTCAAAATTAGCAATATCAACACCCAGAATATGAATTTTGAGAGGCACAGGCCTCACGGTAGGATGAAAATTAAAAAGACCATGTGAAGTGGCCCCAATCCAATCCCCCAAATCCTTGGCATTTGCAAGAGAAGTTGACAACGCCACAATACGAATTTTGTTCTCTTGCTGACTAGCATGTATCTCATCCTAGAGATTATGAACTCCAAGACAGGACCACCTTGACCCTCAATCAGATGGAGCTCATCAACAATGAAGAGACTGGCCTGCTGAACATGCTTTCGCTGTTTCTATCGACGAGATAAAGCATCGCACTTTTCGGGAGTGCTAATAATAATTTGACCTTTCTCAAGAAGTTTCAAATCTGTTGTCGTTTCTCCAGTTAACTCAACCACTCTCATCCCAAGACCCTCTCCAAACTTTCTCTTCCAATCTTTGTACCGTTCCTTTGCAAGAGCTTCAATAGGAGCAATATAGACAGCACGCATGACACTTTCAGGTCCTTTTTGATAGTTCCTTAGAATGGCAAATTCTGCACATATGGTCTTTGATAAGTGTATTTTCTACACTTATTCGGGGCTCTAAACTATATAATTTTATTGTTCTTTTGGCAAAATATAATCTAAATTTTATTGTATTAATTTTCTTAGGTAAAACTCGTGCTTGGATGAAGAAGGAAAGGAAAGAAGCAAAAATTGGCAAAAAGTGACAAAATCCATTTATTTGGCGGCCAATTACGGTGAATTGGGCGATTGTGGGCCATTTTAATTCTTGGGGGTAATTTTAAATGCTTCTCCAAACTTCAGGGACCAAAGCTGAAAATTTTCCTAGGTTTTGCTATTAAAAACCATGCAGATCAGTTTTAAAAGAGGAGAACCAGAACTGCCGGCAGAAAAGAAAAGAAAGAAAAGTGAAGAGAAAAAAAAACCTAGAGAGCCGAGGGAATTAAAAAAACTGCCGACAGGAGAGTCAGAGAAGCTGCGGCTGCTGGAGGAGATTGTGGGGGCTGATTTATATATATTTTACACACCAATTAGAGGGGAAAAAAGGTGAGATATATATACAAGAAGTCGCTGGCCAGAATTCACAAAAAAAAGGCTGCTTGGGAGTAAAAGAAAAGTGGCTGCTAGTCTAAAATATACATATACATACACTGCCAGGTGAGAAAGTGGAGAAGACGAGTGCCAACTTGGGAAATATTTATACACACTTTGGCGGCTGAACTTGGGGAAACTGGTTATATATATATATATACAGAATTTGGTAGAAAAAGTGGAAGAATTCTTGGGGTTTTGCTTTGGAATTCAAACTTAGCAGCTGGAAGATTGAAGGAAAATAAAAGTCAGAAACATTGTGGCTGGAAGTCAAAGAAAAGGCTACAGATTTGGGAGGAAAACAACCGGCCAAAGTGAAAGAAAAATACACTCGCGCGGAAGTCCAGAAAGAAATTGAGGAATTAATCATGTTTCGTCGAGTTTTGGTGATTTCCTTCCACTTTTCTTTGTTTAATTCCAACAGTATGCTAGGCTAATTTTTCTCCTGTATTGGATGGATGACAAAGTTGTTTAATTTTTAGTTCTAATTTGAGACACGTGTTTTTATTTTAAATATCGTGTTGTGATTCCATTAATATGCTTATTTATATTATTCTAATATTAGCGCACCATTAGGATAATAAATTGTTTATTCGTAGTGTTGGAAAACTCACGATAGGTAGAACACTATTATTGGGACACACGCGCAATAAATATTAGGAATAATATTTGTTCAAATAGTGCTCTCATCAGACGTCCAGTACTCTGCAAAAGGAAGACACAAATGTAAACAAAGAGAACATGCATTAGCATGTAAAGGACTATAGAAAGTATCTAAAATTGAATGAATGATGAAGTGGGAAACTCAAATAGATGATCACAATTGCTAGACACACACCTGAGTAATGAATACCATGTCAGATGTTAAAGACAGTCCTTCGAGCTTCAACTGTGAAATATAGGCTTGGAGTAAAACATTAATCTTGGCACTAGGCTTCTCGAGACTTTCTTTGATTGGTATTGGGACGAGGTCTAAAAGTTTTGCTAGCTCCATCTTCTCATATTGTCTCACAGTTACATATTTGAACTCTTTACTGATGGAGAACAGACGACATAGTTCAATATCACCCATCGTTGGCTTCAAATGCTCGTTGTACGTAGATATTGTTCCATGGGTTATATAATAGTAGCTGGCAATGCAACCCAAATCAGTAACTTGGAAATATCCACTTTTCCTGTCATACTTTATCAGATTATTCTTGTCCAATAAAGTAGCGGCTGAATGAATCTGTAAATGGAATTAACAAAGTAGTCACTTAATAATTTTTATGCAACCAGCATTAACATTATTAAATTAATTAAAAACAGAAGTTCACAAAAGCATTTCAAATTGAGAAGATTGAACAGAGCAATGACTGAGAAAGGCAACCATTGAGCTTCTGTTTTCTTCCTCTACTTTTTTTTCTTTTTTCTTTTTTTTTTTATTCTGGGGAAAGAAGGATACGTGGAACAGAAACCACATC
Source organism: Olea europaea var. sylvestris (assembly GCF_002742605.1). Classification (NCBI taxonomy): domain Eukaryota; kingdom Viridiplantae; phylum Streptophyta; class Magnoliopsida; order Lamiales; family Oleaceae; genus Olea; species Olea europaea. Next base: position 5,146,331 of record NC_036237.1, read on the forward strand.
ATGGTGCTCAGGGGGGTGTTGTTCATGCGAAATGCATCAGCTACCACAAAGGGAAATACATTAAAGGCAAGTTGGAAAAAAGAGCTGCAACAAGGCAACAATGAACAGGGACAACGTAGAAGGAAATAGTGTGCATGATGCTTACTAGATCAGCTCTCCTTTCCTCCAAGGTCGGATCTCTGGTCACAACATCAGATGCCAAACCATAGAGAGCACGATTACATAGCATGCGGACACAAAGATAAGTATATGCGTTCAATAGAAAGCTGCTGATTCATCAAAGAAAGATAATACTGTAGTTCACTATGTCCAGTTATGATAATTCCTTCCCCATAGGTGTCATATTGAGGCCTTCCAGCACGACCAAGCATCTGCATAACATCTAGAGGGCTCAATTCAGTCCATGCTCCTTTCTCAGGATTGTAAATTTGGGTGCCTTTAATAATTACAACATGAGCTGGCAAATTGACACCCAAAGCTAGAGTTGCAGTAGAAACCAACACTTGTATGTGATTATCTGTAAACGGGTCCTCAACAATTCCACGATCAGTTCTAACCATCCCAGCATGATGTATTGCAAAACCATATGGCAATAGATCCTTAAGATCACTGCTCTTCACCAACTCCGTCGGGTTCTGAAGAACTTTGCGGCTGGCACTATCCTCTTTCAAGAATTTAGCAAGAGTGTCATTAGCAAGGGCAGCATCTCTAATTGCACGAGCTGTTTTGGCCGTCTCCTTTCTCGAGTGCACAAATATGAGCACCTGATGCTTTCCGGCAACACTGATCACCTTTTCATAGCATACGTCGTTCATCAGCTGAAATCTCAGTAGTGGCTTCTTAACTGTGATCCCAATATACCGCCAAGCCAGAGGAACAGGTCTGTAGTTATTGTCAAAATGGAAGAGCCCTTTATCTAATTTAACTCGTAAAAATACAACCACGTCTTCATAATTAGGAAGTGTAGCTGATAACCCAACCAGACGAATGTGATCTTTTGTAGTTTCAACTTGTCGAACGGTTCTTGCAACAATACTTTCCAGCACAGGACCTCTATTATCATGCAGAAGATGAATCTCGTCAACGATGAGAAGCTTCACAAGCTGGGTATAGGTGCGATCGCCCGATTTTCTGGTGATAATATCCCACTTCTCAGGGGTTGTCACTATAATCTGAGTTTCTTCAATTTGTTGACGAGTCAGTGATTGGTCTCCACTCAGCTCTTTAACCTGGACACCATATTTTTGTAGGCGATTAGAAAGATTACCCACCACTTCAGCGACCAGTGCCTTCATTGGTGCCACATAGACAATCTTATATTTACTATGGTCTATAGTCCCATCATCATTCATATTTAATGCAAGCTGTTGAAGTATGGTGAGCATGGCAACATTGGTCTTCCCTGACGCAGTAGGTGCACATAATAAGATATTTTCTGCACTGAATAGCGCAGTTTCATAAACTTTACTTTGGACCCTGTTCAACTCTCTCATCCCTTCAAAAGCTGCTTGTGCCCAGTCTGGCATTTCAGATATCTTTACAAGTTTTTCACCCGCAGCCAATGGCTTCGGCTTCAAAGCAGGTACATGAACTTCTTCGTAACCTTTCTTATGATTTCTATAAGATCCTACTGGCAGCTCACACTTTTTATTCGCCATTAACAAACCACCTTGGTGAAATGCAAGGCGGTCAAGATCAAGTATTTGCCCCGGCCCTTTCAACCAAGCACTATCAGAGTATCTATCAGCAAACCCCCTGCGTTCACGGACACCATCTTCACCAGTATCATCTCTCAGTCGTCGAGCCTCTTCCCTAATGCTTTTTTCTAAGTTCTTCTGCCTCTCTTTCGCAGTCGCCCCAGTAGCATGCAACTGCTCTAGAATCACAGCATGATCGGGCCTCAACCCCATCATTTCCTCTTCAATCTTCTTCCTCTCCTCTTGATCTTCTGCCCTAGCCAAGCGGGTACACCAGACAACCTTCAATCGGTTTCGCAACAAATACTTGATGAGACTAAACTTATCGAATTGAAGATGCACCAACAGCTTGGTCTCAACTTCGCGATCATCACCTTCAGCAAGAATTTTAAGAACCTCTTCTGCAAGCTTCTGACTCTGCTGTGGATCAATCTGCTGATCATAAGCCTGTGAAATCTTCCTTTGGAGCCAATAAGCATCAATATCCTGAACATTTAAGGTCATTCCCTCTTTAGCTTCCTGTCCCTCATCATCATTAATCCCACTGCCCATCTGCCTAGCACTAGCACTAGCTGCTTCCATGAAGTCATCCTCCTCCTTCTCATCCTCCGGTACCATATCCAGATCTCTCTCTTCTTCCTACTCTTCATTCTCCTCAAATTCAACAGCAACGCCAACATCATCAAGGGCATCATCACCATTAATAGCAGCATCACCTCCATCACCGTCATCTTGATAATCAGTAATGAGCCTACCAATGGACACTAATTGATCAAATATATTGTTTTGGATGGGGTTCAATAGCTTTTCAATTTCCTTCTTCTTGTCAGAAGTCTTGATGCTCTCATTTTTTAGAACAGCTAAAATCTCATCAGCAGCCCCACTGACAATATTTAGAGGCTGGCCACCCAGCTGCTGCTGAATAACACTGAGCATGGCCTCGTACGCAGCCCTGGTCTCTTTAGTCTTAGGCTGATAAACCCCTTCCTCCGTAGAAGTGAGAACGCTTTCCTCTTGAAGGCGTCTCCTTTTGCTCTTAGGGGCAGCAGCTTCAAAAACTGGTTCACGGTCCTTCTTCTTTTTGGACTTCTTGAGTTTCTCCTCTAATTCAGGAGGTTTATCCCTGTAAGCCCGATCACCAAAGGATTTAGGGTCTATTTTCCCCCAAAGAGACTCTGGCTCCCCGGTGGGCTCGTGGGTGTCCCGGGGGCGGGAATCGGTAGTCAAAACGAGGCTTGAGTTTGCCCGATATTCATATTGTTTGAATCGAGCATGGGCCTCTGCACCACCACCAGACTTCTGATTGCCACCACCCGGATGAGACATCTTCAATCAGAAGTTAGCAAATACCCTGAATCACGACAAGCAAAATAGCCACAATAATCAGTCTAAAGCTAAGAACTCCAGTCCTGAAATCAGTCCTGTAATCCTAACAGTCTAATGCAAGAGAAGCAGGAACAATAAATTTATAAATTTGGCTAGATTGTGAATATGGGGGATGATGAACGAAAAATATAAAGAAAAATAAAACAGCAATGGGTAGCCCTAGATTGGTAGTGCGATTCTAGATTGGATATTTTATCTAACTTAAACGTTTCAATTAGTTTATCCTTCTATCATATTCATAAAGATTTATCACTAAATGAAAAAGTTTTTATTCATATCCAGGCGTACTTAGTGTACTTATACACAAACTAATATCAATAGAACTTCAAAATTACAAAAGATAGAAGAAAAAGCACCAGAAAAACACAAGATAACAGAAAATATTTTCGTGACATTCAGATTAATCGGAAGAAGAAAAAAATATCCTAACAAGTAATAACATTGACCGCACAGAAATTATAGTTCAGTTCCAAAATTTAAAGGGTCAGTGCTTTTAAAATAAAATAAAATAAAAAATCTCCATTAAAAAAGTTAAAGAAAAAAGGTATGGCGTGAAGAACCGAAGAAAAACAAAAAGCTGAAAATCCCAACAAAAAATATATACTTTTATATACTAACGCACGAATACTATGTTTAACTGATTTGAGTACCACTAATGAAAGAAACATAAAGTGTTTTACACATATAGACGGGAGTTACCTAATCTCTATTCTGTTTGCAATTTGGGTTGGCACTCAATCAAAGTTAAGAATTATAGTAGACACTTCTCTAGGGTTCTTAAAATAGAATCGCTAATAAGAACAAGTAGACTATTGAACCTAAATACAACACAAAAAGGAAAATTATGCCAATTAAAAACTTACAGATTCACATGTACTGTGGAATTTGAAGATAAGTATGGCGGCCAAGAAATTCCCTCTCTCTGCAAACCGACTTAAGGAAAAGGAAAACAGAGTCTCCAGTGTTCCAATGTCGTGCAATGTTGGAAGGGCTCTCAAGAATGTGGAATTAGGCCTCTTGCCTCTGTCTTCTAATGGGGCAGAGCCCAAGTTACTGGGCCATGTTTTGGACTAAACTCTTGTTAGAACTGGGCCGCCAGAAATTTTTAGATGGGTTGGATCCCATGTTGCTGGGTGGCATACGAAAATTGGATATCCACGTAAATTTTTTCCCAATAAATTATTTGAAAATTAAAATTTGAGATTAAAAAGTTAAAAAAATTTATGAATTCACGTATAAAATTATTTTATTTGAAAAATGTATATTTAAAAATGAGCTTCAGAGGCTGTTTCGGAGTGATTTTGAGAAATGATTTTTTGACCGTTAGAAGAAAAGCGGGGTCCACTTGTGAGAGAAGAAGTCAAATATGACGGCTGAAATAGTGAAATAACGGTCAAAAAATCAATTTTTTGGGTGAAAAAATCAGGCCCAAACAGGCCGTCAGAGAATAAAAATGAAAGTGATAGGACATTTTCTTAGGTTATTACCATTTCTTCATCGAAAAACGTTGAAAATGACAAATTTAAATCTAACTAGTTAATTTCGGTAAGAAAAAAATGAGACTAAATTAGTTTAATACCAAAAGATTCTCCATTGATTTTTGCGGTCCAAGGGATCTCTTGCAAATTTATTACAAAATTGGGACTGCCATGTACTTGGTCTATGAGTCAGCTTGGACAACGAAAATCTCTCATACATTTATTGAGATAACACAACTTATGTTACACCCCAGTGGATATTAGGATATGTTTGATTACATTTATTTTTCATGAAAAAATATCAATTTTTCACCCGAATTACTATTTTGAAGTGTTCGATTGCTATTTTTTCATTGAAAATATTTTTCAACTTCTGAAAATACACCTAATTTTCCTTATTTTTATGCAAATTATTTTCTTTGAAGAAGTAAGTTTTTGTTTTTCTCAAACCAAGGAAAATATTTTCAAATAATATTTTTCATAACAATCAAAACACACTCTATAGTTAAGGAATTGGGCTATATATCCAAAAGTTAAGAATTAAACAATCTTAATTCTTTTTTTTTTTTTAATATTCAAGTCCCAACCTATAATTCTTACAGCACTGTGGTCCCCAATTACAGAATACGTTTAAAATGCCATCAAATATGCATGTGTGTCCTGCATGCGAGTTTCCGGAAGGACAAAAATGGACGTAGACATATTAATTCTCATAAAAAAATAAAAAGAAATACAAAAGGTAAAACAACCCGCCTGGCATCACCACCAGATCAACCATTTGCGCCAAGATTACTGTGGAATCTCAATTGAATAAGTCACGAAATCCTCCTAACAAAGCAAACAACTAATCATCCATTGACACAATCGTAGGAATGGGAGAGGCTTAAAAAGTATGTTAAATAAAATACGATGAGATATTAATGTACTCTATTAATAAATATAATCTTATAATTCATTTGGACAAAGTTTTGCACCATATACAAACAGCATTATATATTAGAATATAAGTGATACAATTGAAATTATGGGCAAAGTTTTGGCCCCATACACAACACAATACTATGAAAAAAATTATGGATTCCATAGAATGTAATAATATGGGATTGTAAATGATTTTTTAAAAATCTCTTCTAAACAAACCCCTAGTTGGCCCCATATGCATTATAACCCCGCAACGCAACCCAACCCAACACCCCTATCTCAATTAGCACCTTCATTTGGCAAAGCTTAAATTATAATTTAAGTCAAACATATTTTTTATTTAAATATTTCGTAAGAACATAATTTCTACTTATTATTCACATATTTCGTAAGACTCACAACTTGCAAACACTTAAGAGCAACATCACACACACACACAAAAATCCCTCCAAAATTATAGTAAAAGAAGCACTTGCAACTTTGGAAAAGTTCTTGTTCGCGACGTATGAATATTTAGACTGCTCAACATCCTTCGATACAAGTCATGAGGATTCCCGTATCTCTTCACACGAAACATGCCATCGTCAATATACTTTTTTGGCTATTTCCTACGTTAGATTTGGAAGTGGCTCAATCCAAGGGGATTGGTGCTGGATTCTTGGTTTTGTTGTTCATGAAACTTGTCTTCATTGCCAGGTAGGGAAAAGTGGCTCGAGGTAAAGGAGGAGGTGGATCAAGACTTGGCATGGCTGGGAAAAGATCTGGGAGTGGTTGCCGATATGGGTGGTAATTTTGGAAAGGGTGGAGGTGGGAAAGGGAGAGGTGGCTCGGGTTATGGCTTGGGAAGCACTTTTGAGTATGAAGTTCATTGGCTCACGGATTAGCTAAACTATGAACCAACGCAGCCAGTGAAACTTGTTTCCTTTACACAATACAATCTTGAGCAATTCTAATTTCTGAAATATATTAAGAATGAAAAGTTAAGAACAAGTCAAATGTACAACAAACTATGGCTGTATAGCTGCCGCTGGGAAAAAAATATGGCAATCTACCATGAAAATTTGTAATTTATAAGATATTTGGTATGTTCGACTCTAACGTGATTAAGGAATAGATGCATATGAGATGTTGGTCCTTGATCTGTCTGCTCAAGCATGGTAAATGTATTCTTATTTGCCAAATCGGCTTGCTGTGGTCATTGCATACGTTTAAAAAACAAATCAAATATACACAATTAAACATCGATGCATCCCAATCATTTGGTAGAAGTCATTCTCTTATCTCAGAAACACGATTTCACAGGTTATTCCATGCACAAATCAGTATGGCGGTAACAGGCTACTGGAAAGAGTCCCTCAAAGACAAAAGGCAACTTCCTCAGCAAAATTGGAAGGAGCAATTACAAAAAATAAGGAACCAGAAGGAGTGATGACTTCTATACATGTATGTTACATGACAAGACTCATTTTTGCGAAGGTTTTCGTGATAGCTAACTAGTGCAAAGCTGTTAACAAGCAAAGTGAAATTCAGACTTATAACATATGTAACAGTAAAATGAAAAACAATAATTTTATCCATAGTAGCACTGTAGCATGATAGAAAGAATAGCAAAATTTGAAGAATTCTCAAAATTTCGTTCACAATCCTAAGATTTAACAAATAAGCTTAGCCACCAAATTCCAACCAATGGAATGATTTCTTACATTTGGTCAATAGAACTATATGGCCTATCTGCGCAATCTTATTTCAAAAATATTTCATGCCATCTTGATGCTTGTTTGTTGAAACTTATTCTTGCCCTCCATTGTATGAATTTTTTAATCATAATAAGAAATATAGACCAAGTCCCAACAGTTGCCCAAATACAAAATGAAAGTGTTAAAAGATTAGATAAGAATAGTGAAAACCATTCCATCACCTCTCAGAAACTGAAGCAACTTTCCGAGATATCATGGACTCGGCTACATGAATGGCTCTTTGGGGCCCTGTGATTGTAACTTTCCTACAAAAGGAAACAAAGGTTTCAAGACAAAAAATATTTGGTATCAAGTTCTGCTAAAAGATAAATTCTCATACCTATCTGATGTCCCAGCCATGAAATCACCCCTATCAGATATTTTTATCCTAGCCCCACTAAGCTGCAAGGAAAGAAGCACAAGGTTGGAATCAAGCCAATAAAAAATGTTTCTCAACCACCTCATGTAAAAGCTTAAAAGCTTAATACGTTAATGAATATCATATTTATTTATTTAAATTTAGCATTTTGCACGGCCCTCACACGGAGCATAAATTCATCTTTTTATGAAAGGTTGGACATGTGCACAAGTTTCATAAAAGGTGCCACGACTTGAATATATCGTGTTGAAGCACCTCTCAAAAAGCTTGAGCCATTAGAGAGCGACATCTTTATTTAGTTAAATTTAGTCTTCCACAAGAAATGAAACCTGCCGACAAACCTGACTGATCTCCATGAGAGTCCTTCCACCACGGCCCACAACTAGTCCTATACGCTCGTCTGCAACACCAATAGTCACAGAACAATTTCTGTCTTCCTACAATACCATGTACCTTCAGTTAAACATATGCATATTCATATAAAAACTGTAAATTATTAATACAATTTTATATACCAATCCTTGAGCACTTCACAATGGAATATTATTACCTAACAAATTAAAAATTATATTAACTACTACGACTAAAAGATGGAATGAGAACCAAAAAGACTAGTCTCAAAACCCTGTTATAGGAAATTTGGAGCAGTGGAGAAAGGAGACGTGTTTAGAGCCACATTTTTCCTACCTCTTAGTAAATGACAAGAATATTTTGTAATTAAGTCCAGAGACCATATATACCAACAAGGCATTTATTTAAAGAATAAAATTCCAAACCAACATTTTGGCTGCAACACAACTAGAAAATAGTTTAGTCAAAATGTGTGAAGATCATAATAGACCTTGTTCTGAGCCAGATTGTTCTGATACTTCCCTCCAACTCCATTTAGTCCATAGTTTATCCCATTGTATGCCACTGCTGGAAATGGTCAATGAATACATTACCGTAAAGAAGCAACTGAAATCGAAAACGAAGCATACACTTTCCAGAACAATTACTTATAAACACCTTTGAAATTGCAAAAACTATGAAGAATAAACATCAATGAAATAACTCCAGCATAACATGCAAAACTTCTGCAAAAATTTATATGCTAAAAAATCTAACATGAGCATAAATAAATGAATTCACCAATCTCTGCAATTATCTATAATTTAAGATCATCTCATATTCCAGTTTTATGAATGAGAATAGTCCCTCCTTCAGTAAAAGGCTTTTTATCTCCAAGTATTTGAAGTCAGAAAGTATATGAGAAGGAGGGTAACAACTATGTGAAACCTTAAAAGAATGAACAGCCAGCAATTATTTATTGACAAAGCAGAAGGCATGTAAATAAAGTAAGCATGATTGCTCCAACAATAGGGTGTGGGAGCTGATAGGAATAATTATTGACTAGCAATTAATACCTGTGTAAGCGAATGGAGCACTGGCAGACTGTTGATAATATGGGTCTTCTACCAATTTCAGTAGGATAAGCTCGATTGCCCGCATTTGCCCTCCTAAAGTACCAGTCACTGTTACTAATCTATCATGCAACCCAGGGCGAAAATCATCCTGCGGTGATATCTTTATGCCAGCTTGAGAGTCCTCGATCAATGACCTGTTCCAACAATTAAATGCAAGTTAGAACTTAGAAAAATAATCATGAGGAAATAAGTTATCACACTGTGTTAGTCTAATTAAGAGAAATACAATCCAGTTTATTCCAAAATTTGGACTTACTAGATGAATTACAGAGCAGGAAATAATGTGATCATCCATCATTTTTTTGTTTTATCTTGTTGAAAAAGATCAATAGAAGAAGCTAATTTTGTTATGCAATTATAGTTACGTATAGAAATGCCAGCGTGATGCACCCTTAAAGAATTAAAATTCAAATGATCCATTGGATTTGCTATTATATAAATTCAGAGAAGTTTCACCTCCAAACATAATAGAAAAGGGGGGAGGGGGAGGGGGAGAGGGAGAGGGAGAATTATAACAACTTTGAGACAAAACAAAGAAAGTTGAAGTTGAAAACACTTCTCCAAAGGACACCAATTTTACAAAAATTGAGGCCATCCTATTTAGAATCCATATGCACATAAACATAAAAAAAAAACTCTCTGAACTGGTCCATCGCTATTGAGGCTCATTCAGTGTATGAATGAATACCAATTGATTCCAAAACCATAAACTAATAACAGAGTAAGGGGAAAGTACCCATTTGTTTCCAATATTACATGCAAGGCGTAACAGGCATTAAGTGTGCCCGGTTTATAAAAGACAGAAGAATAAACACGTGCATTGACTATCACAAAGCAAAAGTCAAGTAGATTTTTTTAAGAAAAACATTCGCGTGTTAACAAGAGGCAGCCCCATCTACTGTATTAAAGCTCAAGAGACTGATTTACTTGATGAAATCCCCATCATGGAATTCGAGAAAATATCGCGGCCAGCAACTGCTAGAAGAAAAGGCAGCACTTCTAAATAGAAATCACTGAAGTACAAGATGCTTCCGGAAGAAGTAGTAATAAATTGCATCTTTAAACAGTTATAAATTACTATTACACGTTGAGAACTTAAAATCAAGACAGAAAAAGTAAAAGAAAAAGGAAGATAATAAATCAAATACATCCCTCCTCTAGGTGAATAATATGATTAGAACTTTACAGCGTCCATCAACATGCGCCTGTATCTCAAAAGCACGCACGTATAGACACACACACATAGGCTATGCACATTCGTGAAAATGCACAGATGTAGAAAAATAAGGCCAGCTACGCAAGATTTTTGTGACAACCTGAGCCTGCAGGTTGCCTCCCATGCATATAATGAAGGCTACAGCCTAGAAAGTCACTGCCAAAATTTGCCTCCATAAAATATAAAAATGACCGTTACTAACATATCAAGCAATAATTTACAGCTTTCTGATTAGAAATGATTTTAAAATGCTTCAAAGAGGGTTAAGATGCTTTGCTATAACATATAAATTGAAATAATCAATTATTTTGCTGTAGCAGACAGAAGAATTGAAAATGACTTTGCTTTTCTTTTCTTTTTTCTTATTCTCAATAGAAACTGAAGATATCATAGAGAAAAAGAGTGCGTGATCACGGGAAAAGCAACGCACAAAAGTTTGAACAAGAATTTTATAATACAAATTAAATCAAGGAAAAAGGTATTCCACTTTAATGCAAATTTGTCCAAGCAATCAATAAAAAGCCCTCCAGGACTTTAGACACAGTGAAGCAATAAGGATTGCTTGGTACAATAACAAATGGACATGCTTGACACATTCTTAAAATTCCTCGCAGTTCATTTCTTCCAAGTGAACAAAATAACTGCTCACCTCCACTAGACCTTACCCTCCCTATCACATCCAATAATATTCTCTAAATCTCTAAAGCATATGTATTAAGCAAAAATTGACTGCAATTACTACTCAAAAGCAAAACATTGACTATTAAATATTTTTACCCTCTTATCATCTAATATATATATATATATATATATATAAGGAAATCAAAGCAACCATTCAGCGAATAATTACAATAAGTAGGACTCTTACTTTATGATCAATCCACCCTTTCCAATTATTCCACCGCAAGAGCTGTTCGGCACTATCAGCCTAATTTTGGATTGTGGCTCAACATCAATGCCATCTTCCACATAAAACTAGCCCAAAATGAAATTACATCTCTCTTAAATATTAGTTTTAAAACCTTATTAAGAAATATGGTACATATCATTTAACTTACCTCATCCAGCAATTTAGTAAGAATGAGATCAACTGCCTTCAGTGTGCCACCAACTGTTCCGGACACCATGACAATCCTATCAGATGTTCCTGGAAAATACTCAAAATTGCGTGACAACTGGATTCGTGCTCCAGATTGTGACTGGAAATCATTAACAGTGGAGCCACCTTTTCCAATAATAGAGCCAGCTTCAGCATTTGATAAAAGGAATCTAAGATGAGTTGTCCTCTCCTCGTTTCCTGTGCAATAAATGACAAAATAAAGATATAAGAACGTGTGAGATGTTGCAAAACAAAAACAAAAGATCGGAGAAACAATCAAGAATTTTGCATGCCTGCATGCATTAAAAATAAAATAAAATAAAAAAGAGCTAATGAATATTATATGTTCTTTGTTCTCGATATGCAGCAGAAGTGTGCATCTTATTGCATACATGCTTCAAGTGAGATCATTATAATTATAATGAAGACTTTGAGTTGAATGAAATGGTGATACCACATTACATATCAAATAATATATCATAAGTATCTGCATAAAACATGATGCCATCCATTTATGCCACGCCTTAGCGACAAATTATTAAGCACCCATGCAATAGCCTTTATATATTTATGAAAATGAGAAAACCTGGTGTTTCATCCTGTTTTCAGCTGAAAGCCAACACTAGATGAAACGATGGGCTTCTCTTAAAGAAACATTCTATCATTCATTTAAGCAGCATTTTATCAAGTCAATAAAAGGGCCGACAGATTCCGTTATTAAGCCGCAAATTTAGACACGTCGTGCAAAGTAAAAAGGCACTTCCAACTCAAGTGCTAGTTTAATTTTTTGCGGAAAATATCTTCTCAAGAAAAATCCGCACAAAATCTAATAATGTATAAACTAATTTGCTAGGGTTTCAATCACAAACAATTATAAAAAGAAAACGACATCATTGTGCAAGTTATCACTTTTATTTCTACGCTAAGCTAAAAAGGAACTAATATAAACGCAATTCTCACGTTAAACCGTAATTCTTCAAGAAACTGGATCTAAAACCACAGATCTTCGCACACACTGAAGCACATACATTTATACATACATAAATTTATATATAGATACCTGGAGGAGGCGAAGATTGGTAGTGCTGAACCTCCGATGACGACCCGTTATGTAGAGATTCGGTCGCTTCCATTGCCATGCTTGTATATGTATATAATTGCGTATATGTATATATATAGAATAGTCAGAGCATTTGAAATCTATAGAGAGAAATTGGCAGTTGACAATGTGCGAGTTACTTGTTTCAATGGTCAAGTTCATGTCTTTAAAGTCTAAAATATATGTTTTGGTCATTAAAGTTAGGTACATATCTTCGATTATTCATCGAATTTTAAAATATCGAATTTTGAATATTGAACTTTGTAAAATATCGTACATTACTTACTAGTATGACTGTTAAATTTTGAAAAATATCAAATTACAGCAAGTAATGTACAATATTTTTCAAAGTACAATAGTCAAAATTCGACATTTTGAATTTCAGTGGCCAATCAAAAACATGAACTTAAGTTCAATGACCATTAGAACAATTAACTCAAAATTCGCTATGATGTGATATAATTTATATTTTTTAGTTAAAAGTTGATAAAATTTTAAATTATAGTCAATAATAATTTAATGACTTATTTCCAGTGTTCTAAAAGGCAACGTCAATCTGCGCCTAAGCGTGATGTTTTTTTCTGATTTTTTCATTAATTGTCTTTGTTAACATATATATGCAAGTCTTTCAAACAAAAAATTTATTCTTGAACCTAAAGTTATAGATATTCTAATATTATGTCTAACATATTTTTCAAATTCTATTTTAAAATATATTTTCCATGAACCTGATAACTTATTATAATACATATTTTGGTATACTTCTTGATTTTCATTACTATAAAATTGAACATAGTAATAGTTTCTAAATTCACAAGTATATTCTTTAATTTTACACATATCACATATTGTTAAATTTATTAATTTTATTCTAGTATTGTCTTTTTCTCTTATTGATTCCTCTTCAGCATTTTTTATCCAATTTTCTCCTAAGAATTCATCAGAAATATATTCCACTAGTTTTTCCATACCTTGTCTATCTGATTTGATTATTTCTGTTTGTACATTTCTTTTTATTAATGTTTTTGTATCTTTACTTATTCCTTCCCACCAATTCCTAACATCTCTTTCAAATGATGCTATTAAGAAATCTATTTTTCATTTAGTACTTTCCCATGTGTCATCTTTATTATATAAAAAGAATAATATTATTGAATCTGCCCAAGTTAATAAAGTTTTTTTAGTATCTACTTTACAATTTAAGGCCCTGTTTGAGCCCCATTTTTATCTCATTAAAATGAAAAATATGACCGTTATCCATCACATCAAGCAAACATTTTTGAATTTCTATATCTTGTGTGGGGCCCATAACGGCTCTATTTTTCATTCTCATTCTACAAATAATGTGGCTTAAACGGGCTATAAGTCTAGTTTTGTTTCTCCATGATTAATTGGTTTATCATAATTATCATTTAATTCAAACCTATCTTTATATTTATTTCCTTTAAGTGGTTGTCTATCTCTTACTTTATCATAAAATGATCTATATGGTTTATTATATATGGGTGCATAACTTTTATCTGTATCATGTAATTCTTGTTTAGAGGTTCCTACTGGATTAGGTCCTCCTCCAATATTCATTAAAACTTGATATTCACTTATATCTGTTAAGCTTAATTGATCAAAATTTTCTATTAATAAATCTAACTCTTCATTCATTTTTATCTTCTTTTCTTCTATTTTTAATTTTCCTAATGATTTTTCTTTAGATTCTTCTTCTTCTTCTAATATTTTTGGTAATATATTCTTTCTAAATTCATCATCCATGCTTCCTGTTTCCACTACTATATTTTCTTTTTCTATATGTTTCTTTCTTATCCGAGTCATTTTTTTCTATAAGTTTTTTTTATCTATTTTCTTATTTTTATTCTTATTATTTTCTTTTAATTCTCTAATTTCAATTTTTAATATATTTATATCGTTTCTTGTTTCTTTTACTTCATTTCTTAAATATTGTATATCATTTATTAACATTTTTATCAATGATTTTAATTCTTTCATGTATTCACTTATTGACATTTTAACTTTTTCTTATTTCTAACTCATAAGTTAATTTAAATCTTTTATCTTCTTTTTTATCTATTGTTTTTCTAAATCTTCTCTCAGCTGTTTCTGGATCTACTAATTCTTTCTTTACTATAGTAAAATATTTGCTCTTAAATTTTAGTCTTTCACATTTTAATTTTATTAATTGTCTATTTTTTGATATTCTCATTCCTTCTGGTATTAACATTATATTTCTTATTTCTTCTTGTATTTCATCCATTTTTAAAAGTAATTTGTTCGATTTTTTATGTGTATTATCAATTGTACTCATATTTTTCTTTATAATATAAATTATTTTCTTCATCTTCATATATATTAATAATTTTCTCATATGTATATATATCCTTTATCGTTTCAATTATTAATTTTTCTAATATTTGTTCTTTTATTTCTTTAGGAAGTTCTTTAATTATTATCAAAGTCATTATTTTTAATTTATTATGAATAGGTTTTAAAAATATATAACTACCTTTTTCTTTTTCTAAACACCAATAATTATTTATTTTCTTTATTTTAGTTTCTATGATCTCTATGGCTCTGATACCAATAAATAGGGGTGCTACTTAGAGCGAACATAAATCAAATAAATCAAATAAAAATATTAATCAAATAAAATTATCAAGTTTCATAGCAAGTCTAAATTTTTAAGGACTAAAATAGAAGATTTTTATATTATGGTACCTTGTTATGCAATATTCAAATGGAGGGCATTTTTGGTACGAAATTTGTCTAAGGGTCATTTTGGAAAACTAACCATTTTGAAAAGGTTATTTTCATGTATTTCCCGTCTATTTTCCCCCAAAGAGACTCAGGCTCCCCGGTGGGCTCATGGGTGTCACGGGGGCGAGAATCAGTAGTCAAAACAAGGCTCGAGTTTGCCTGGTACTCATACTATTTGAATCGGGCACGGGCCTCTGCACCACCACCCAAATAAGACATAGTCTTCAATCGAAAGTTAACCAAAACACCCTGAATCACGAGGAGCAGGAAATCACTATTATAATCAGTCGAAAAGCTAAAAACTCCAGTCCAAAAATCCTTATAGTGCGTTGCAAGAGAAAACTGGAAGAATCAATTTATTATTTACCTAAATTGTGGACGGGGGGCTATGAATGAAGGATTAATATATTGGATAGCCCTAGATAGGCTGGGCAATTCTAGAATGGATACTATGGGTGTGTTTAGGGATGTAAACGAGCCGAGTCGAGCCGGCTCGCGAGCCGAAATTTTGGGCTCGGGCTCGGGCTCGGCTCGAGAGAATGTGTGGTTGAAAATGAGTTTGAGAAAAAATGAATTTTTGAATAATGGGACTCAAAGAATATATATAACTTCTGGCAAGTGAATCAAAAAAACATAATTGGACTACCCTACATTGGTTGTGCGATTTCTGAATGGATTTTATCTAGCTTCTGCAACGTATTTCTATCAGTTAGCCCCCGTTTGGCCCCCATTAAATTACATTACATTATATTATATTTTTCTCTCTCCTATTTTCAACCATACAATTTTTCATAAAATAATATTACACGTAAATCAAAAAAATTTCTCTCTTTTTTAACCACTCATTTTTCAAAAAAATACTATTCCACCTATTTTCAGCACCAAGTAATGGGAATCAAACAGGAGCTTAATTCTTCTATTATATCCATCCAGATTTATCACAGAAAATAGTTGCTAATCATATCCATGTGTATTTAATGTACTCTGTACACACTAATATCAACAGAACTTTAAAAATACAAAACAAAGAAGAAAAACCACTTGAAGATAACAAAAAATAAAGAATTTTCCGGAAATTCAGATTAATCAGAAGAAGATAAAAATTACTTCCTAAAAGCATATACCACTACAAAAATTATGTTTCAGTTCCGAACTTCAAATGGTCGTTGGTTTAAAAAAAAAAATCCATCCAAAAAAAAAAGAAAAAAAAAAGAGTAAAGGAGAAATAATTCAACTGAATACAAAATTAGGATGTAGACAACTAATGAGTTGTTTATCTCTAATGACTCAAAATTGATTAATAAATTGTGTTCGATTAATGGCTATCTCCAATGAATATAAAATTAGGGTCTCCACTAATTATTATATATAAAATTAAATATTAAGTTTGGTTCTGGTTCTTATTTTTGAACTAGAGCTGAACCAAAACCAAAATCAAATGGTTCTCGATTCAAAGAACCAAAATCATTAATTTTTTTGATAGAATCGAATTGAACCACTTGGTTTGGTTTGGTTTGGTCTATTCTGAATATTTTGTCCGCCCCTAATCATGTGTGTATGTAATTCATTACATACATGTAACACAACCGAAAATTTAAATTTACTTAGGGATGGCAATAGGGCTCACCGGTTCGAGCTGCCCGTAACTCGGCTTGGGGCTCGATAGACCCGACCCTATGCTCGGGTCGAGCCCCATTTTGGGGACACGGGCTTTGCCCGAGTCGGTCTGTGAGCTCGTGAGCTTTTTCTTAAAAAAAAATTAATTAATTTTGAGGCAGCAGCAGTTTAGGAGGAATATATAATAATAAAAAAATAGTGGAGAAAAGGAGTCTGCCCAGTTCGGCCCGGAAAAAGTCGAGCCTATTTTTTTTGGACGAGCGGTCGAGCCCGCAAAAAAGCTCGACCATTTTAACCGGGCCGAGCCCGAGCCGAAACTTTAGACTCGTGAGCCGGCTCGGCCTGACTCGTTTACATCCCTAAATTTACTTTTTGTCTCTTGTATCTTTTATCGAAAATACAATTTACATTTCATTTGCATCTCTTCATTCGAGGGGTTTTTAATCACTTTGGAGATTTAAATCATTATTTATATTTATTTTACACCATGGTCGGATACGCTCTAATGTAAAAATAAAAAATATCAAATTTTTAATAAATTCTTACGAAAGTTAATAAAATGTGTGATTGATATATATATATATATATATATGAGGATCTTATAAAATATCTAATTCAGAATTAATTCTAAAAATGAGTTCAAACAGACTTGTCTTTCATTGACACTAGCAATCAAAGAGGTTCTTCTCTAAATCTTCTACTATATAAAAAGGGAAATGAAGAGACACTGTTCATATGAACAGTATTTAGTTCAATTTTCTCTCGCTGTAATTATGAATTTTTTCTTCCTACCCGTCCAAGGACACTTCACGTGTGAGGTAATGATTACCTAAAATTTGTCATCTGTATTTTATCAATTTGTGTCACCCTTTTTCATTTTTCCCTTTTGAGGAGGAAAATGACGTCGTTTTTCTTTCAATTGTGCAAAATTGACGACGTATCAATATAGTTAGTGTTTTCCTTTGTCCTTGATTTTGATTATGTCTCAGCCCATCCCCTCCGTCTTGGAATTGCCTGAAAGTGCATATTTTGTTCGATCTTTTACATTTGAGCCAAGGATTTTATTTTTGAAGTTGTTGTTTTGTCTTTCTTGGTGAGTTGAACCTTTAGTTTTCAAATCTCTTTTATCATTCAACTTGTGGAAGTTTACATATTTTTTTTTTCTGTATTTTGCCTGAGGATATGGGTTTCGAACGTGCATGCTTGTATTTGTGTTCTAAAATTTTGCTCTGAGTTCGTTTTTGTACTTGCTATGTTTCAGCGATTTGTATTATCGTAAAATAATGAGTAAGCAATGTTGGACACCTACATCTACACAACTCCAAATTCTTGAATCTATATTTAATTGAGGGAATACAGCTCTAAGCAAATCAAAGATCAAACAAATAGTCTCTGAATTATCATTACATGGCCAAATTTGTGATATACATGTTTATAATTGGTTTAAGAGTACGTGTGTCGTTCAAAAAGGCTGAATTATCCATACAAGCACACAATTCTCAACCTGTAATTCAGTCTTAGGTACAAATGGACAAATTGCGTAAAAGAGTTATAGGTATGATTTCTTGTCGATTTCGTATTTTTTTCTTTTTTTAACATAAATATTTGGTATTCTTGAAGTATCTACAAATTATACACAGCTATAGAAAGAAGAACTAGGTGTCGTCTTGAGTTCACAACAGGTTTGCTTAAATTTTGTAATATTTTTTTATTGTTTATATACGTTTATTTTTTTGGTCACGTTGTTTTGCATTTTTTTTAGGATTTCGTTTATTGAAATTGTGTGTGAATTCAATTTTGACAAATATGTTATCTTTCATCAATCTGATATTATTTTTATATTTTTGGGTTCTATTGATTAGTGTGTTGAATTACAGAATGATTTTCTTGTTGATGGAAGTTTTGGTATGGAAAATGAATTTGAAAATGCCAATATGCAATCTCGATGTATATCAGATATTCCTATTACTTTACATCGTTCTAAAAGAATTGATATAAGAAATATTTCGGTTGAATCTTATATTTTTCAATTTTATACAATTTGTAAATATTGTGGTGCAAAAAAGTTCACAAAGAAAATAGGAATTTTTGTTGTTGTGATGAAAAAGTTAGATTACAATTAAATTGTGTTTTCCTTGAATTGCAATAGTTATTTACTTCTTTTTCATGTAAGGCAACTGCTTTTATAAAAGTTGCTCATTGTTATAACAATCATTCCGCGCTCACATCATTTGGTATTAAGTATAATACAAATTTGTGTAAGAGTAATAAAGATATATATACATTCAGAGTTTAGGGACATGTCTACTATTTTTTAAATCCACTTGTACCAATTGATAGGAATCCCACATATTTACAATTATACATCTATGACACTGATAATGAAATTTCTAATGGATTAAAAAATTTAGACAAGTTATGTGAATCGACTTTGAGAAAGTCAATAGATATCTTAAAGATAGATCCATATTGTTGTTTTTTTGGATCGTTGAGTAAAGTTTCTGATTTTGACTCATGTCTTATTATACTTAGATGTGATCTAAGGCTTGATCAAAGACTATATAATACGTCATCATGTAAACAAGTGACTGTAGTATGGGTTGATGAGGACCCATCTGTAAATGTTATGACTCATGATATATTAATTTATGAACATTAAGATATTGCACATAAAGTACATTACTATTATAGCTGTTATGATCCACTTCAATATCCATTAATATTTATTTATGGAGAACCTGAATGGCTTGAAGGTGTCCAAAAGGTCAATTTGAATGCTTCTTCGATAGTCCATGAATATTTAATACAAGTTAGTAATATTGATTCAGTCAAACAACTTTTGAAAATGGAAGATTATGGTAAGCTTTATCGTCAATAAAGTTGTTTTATCTTTTTAGAGTACATAGTTGTATTACAATTTCCAAATTATTTGTTGTTTTTTTTTTTATTTTGAAGAAAGGAAGGAAACAAATGACTATATCGTGTCGTGAATATTATTGCTACAAACTTCAAATCAGACCTTTAGATATGTCTGTGCTACTTCATACAAGCTAGGAGTGGGAAGGGTCTGGTTTGGTCTGATTCCAAAGAAAACTAAACTGAATACCAATGAAAATTTTAGAAACGAAATCATTGGTTCCATAGCTAACTGTGGAACCGAACCAATCAGTTCCGATTCGGTCCGATTCTTTATATTGAAAATGTCAAAATAAAATGTTCACTAATAAAAACTCTAAAAATGCTACCAACATGACACTTTTAACAAAATATAGAAGAACCAAACATATTATTCAAAGATTTATTTAGGTATAGATTTACAAAGTGAAAACAAAATAAAAATAATGTAATCAAAGTGAAAAAAAATCACATCTTATAAATGAAATTATATATTGTAAATAAATTCATTTAGGTATAGATTTGCCCAATATTCTAAATTGACTTGAAAATCAATTAATCAAAGAATTATAAGAAGAGACAAGGAAATAATCAAAGAGAAGAAGGAAAGTGCTGGACTCTAAAATTAAGAAGGAACCCCGATTATTTTTTATAAAAGTGTTGGAGATTGAGTCATATATTTTATCAAAAAAAAAAAAGAAAAAAAATCCAATGAGAACCGTCTGGTTCCCGCGGTTCTCATATTAGAACCGGGAACCAGACTGGAACTGTTCGGTTCTTAAAAATTTGTCCCGAAATCAAATTGTTTTTTAGAAGATCCAGAATCGAACTGACTGGTTCTAAACGGTTCTGGTCCGATTTCACCGATTTTGGGAAAAAGTGCCAACTCCTAATACAGGCATACTTTTACAATAATATATAATAGATATGTATGTTAAAATTGAAATGGTAAGATTGGATTATTTTCGTAATAATCAAAGGGCTATAAGAGTTGGACTTTATCAAAGAATTATAGATAGTATAAAAAAATGGTGAGAATATAAGCTATAAAATTGGTAAGTCATTTGTGTTACCTGCAAGATTTATTGGGGTCCTAGAAATTTAACTACAAGATATATGGATGGCATGTATTTAGTTAAGAGATATGAAAAATCTTATGTATTTTTAACAATGACGTGTAAATTTGGGATGGATCGACAATGAAATTTTTTCATACTAATCTATAAATCCTTTATCAAGATGTATTTCACACAAGTAATGTGATTCACTTTATTCAACATGGACGACGTAACTTACATGCTTCAATACAGGGGTGGACATACAACATCTCCAATAGGTTCTATGGATTGTTATCTCTGTGACAATAAATAGAGTGCGGTCGAGGTCGATTTTTTTCAAATTTAAAATAAAAATAAAATAAAAACATTTTACGCATGCTCATATGCAGAATTGCCCCGCTTTGGAGAAATAGTCATGGCTTTAGAGTTGACCGTTCTTTCTCCTCCAAAGAACATTTATGTGCAAGCTACCAGCCCAGGTCAGATCTTGTAATCCCCGTACGTAACCTACAAAACCCTCCAACAATATCTAATCACTCACCTAAAGGAAATCTGAAATTTTATAAAATATATTTTTGATACAAATTCTTTAAAATTCATTTTTTTGAAAATCTGAAATTTATAAAGTCCACTTTTGATACAAATTCTTTAAAGTTCACTTTTCTTCGAATTCGTTTTCAATTAAAACTTCTTGTAATAAAATAATTTTGCACGTGATTTCATAATTATTTCCTATTTGTTAACCATATTTTCTTCAACAAAAAATAATCAAATTTCATAAAATCTATTCTAAAATACTATGTTCTTTTATTTTACAAATGTTCGACTTATTTTGAGTTATATGGTGGATCAATATAGACCTATATGTATCTCATCATCGCTAAATCAAGAAAGTCAAATCTAATTGAGACGAGTAACATGTTTAAGTAATCCAAAACATGTTTTTTTTTTTTCATGCTCATTAATAATATTGAATTTTTTTTAGTGCTATCCCTAAATTGAAAATAGGACCAAAAATAACATCTTCTGTCTATTTTTTTTATCTTTTTCATAAAAACAAAAATTCTGAAAAATAAACCACTCTGTTAAGATCCACACCTTCTTCACTACACTACAGAGGCTTTATGATCTCCCATGGCATAGAATTTCTCGTCATCGCTGCTATAGATTTCACAAATTCGTTCAAATTTTTACATACTTCCCAAAATGTATACGGCACATTCACGTGACTAAGTTTGAGCATATGCCTATGAGACATAAAGATCAATTCCAATATAAATAAATAAATAAATAAAATTAAAATGTCAAGTGAAGTATCACTCTCTTTGTAAACTCAAAATCGTTATTTAATCGACGTGACTATATTAATCATGCATATCTCCAACAATAACTAATAATAGTAATAAAAGTGACTAACACTAAAGATGCATATATGGGCTCGATGGGGTCAACCTAAGTCTAATCCAAATTAGTGATGGGATTAGAAAAAGGTGTGACATTTTTTTGCTATGCATGCATGTGACCATCTAAAAAATAAGAAAATATTTCCTTTTTGAGTATCAATCAAGAAAAGCAAAACCACTCCACTAACATAACATAGATTTGGACAAGAAATGTGTGGACACGTTCACAACGTAAATGTTATTGTCCGTGTCACACGCTAGTGATCTAACTAAAGATTTTTGTTGTTTTGAAAGTTATGAGAAAAATAGGAATAAAGAGCTATAAGCTCAGGTTATGCAAGAAAAAATCGAGAAGAACGTCTTAGAGAGTGTTTGGTGGGGATTAAAATTATATTTTTTAGTAAATTGTGATAGAAATTTTTGAAATATGTGGTTGAAAAGTTGTGGAACCCATAAAAGATGTGATTAATATTGATTGTTTGACTTTGACTTAAACTAAAATCAGATTTTAATTCAATAGCTTGAAATGTCCAATTCGTCCTTCCACTTTTGGTGTGGAAGGTGAAACATGTTGATAGTGGAGGGTAAAATTGATAACTTGGAGGAAATAAATATTCACCCCACTTGCCCTAATAAAATGTTCAAATAATAGGTAATTAATATTATATTGATACAATTGTCAACAAATCCATTAGAAAATAATAGAATTGTCCAAAAAATCAGATAGATTCTATAATTAATATCGTATTGATACAATTATCAACAAATCTATTAGAAAATGATTTGTCCAAAAAAAACTGATAGATTTGTATTTGATCGATATAAATATATATCGGGGAGTTAACCCTTGTGATAAAATCCTTCTCTATTGATCACTTTTAGTTTAGTAGATTATATATAATATATAGATAAATGAAATGTGATTGTAACACAAAAAAATAGGGGGACCAAAATTTCTTATTCTTGATATTCGATGATGAAGCGTGCTAGGTAATAAAATTTTAAAAAATATATGTGGAAAAAGTCTTACCCTACCAATTAATAAAATGCATTTTAATAAATCTCTTCAAACACGAGATCTTGGCACATCTGTTATAACAATTTGAACTTGCAACTGACCGAACATGAAAAGGAGAGCGATTCGAGAAAAATTTCGGATCCAATCAGTCCATTATGTGCAAAATTATATAGTAAAATTTTTTAGGCCACAAGTAGGGCTGTCAATTGATTAGATTTTAATCAAAATTCGATGACATTAATGGGAGATGGATTTAAGATCTCAATCCGATAATCCGATTAAGATCTGTATTCAATAATTTGTTAACCAAATAAAGCAAATATGGATATAGGTCAATCTGATCCGATTTATTATAACAATATAATATATTTTATATATTATAGCATAATTTATGACACATTTTTTTTTCATTTTGGAAATTGTATTATACTTTACACATAATTTTCAAATAATATTATACAATAGTAAAATATTGTTAATTGAAAATATTTGAAGAGATTTAGAGTGTGTTTGATTGACATGGAAAATATTACCTAGAAAAGAAAATATTTTCCATCTTTTGTGGAAAATAAAAACCACCTCTACCCAAGAAAAATATTTTCCTTAAAAACAAGGAAAATTAGGCATATTTTTAAAAGTTGGAAAATGTTTTCCATGGAAAAAAATAGCAATCAAACACTCCAAGTAAAAATTTGGATGAAAAACTGATATTTTTCATGGAAAATAAATGTAAACAAACACACCCTTAATGTTTTTTATTAATTAAAATAAGATAAAAATAATAATTAATTTATTTTATAAATTAAACAACCAAATGAGCCAACAATTGAAATTGCTTTCATTATTTCAAACTTTTCTCACTTCCCACATCAGGTACTCACTACAATATTATAAAATTTATAATCTATAAATAGATGGGCCAAGAAATTGGGTAAAAATTTATATGGGCCTTTTAATTCTAGGGTTTAGAAGTTGACTAATATAAATTTTTTATCTTGCTAATTTTTTCAATTTTGGATTGAATTATTAGATCGGATATCCAATAATAAAACAAATCGGATATCCATTTAATAATCAAATATCTATTGAATTATCGAATCAATCAAATAATTATTCTTAATAGATCGAATTGGATTTGGACAGATCTAATTCATATCCAATCCATTTAGAGCTCTACCCATGAATTAAAAAGTTGGTCACAAAATTATGGTCTAATAGATAATTTGCATCAAGTCTAACTCAATACCACCAACATCGCTATCTTGATATATATACGTTGATATTTCCGTCTATATTATTATATTAGTAAAATTGAGAATTTTTTAAAAAGCTTTGCTAAGCCTATATATAGAAACATCCCTCCAGGTTTTTAAGTACAAGTCATAAGCATTCCATGCCTTTGTTCGAATCTCATTCTTTCGGAAAAAAATGCATTTTTAAATGGTATTTTAACATCATTTCAATAACACATTTTTCAATAAAATAATATTACATGCAAATTCAAAATTTTTTCTTATTTTTTATCACACAGTTTCTATCAATACACAATTCAAAAATACATTTTTTTTCTCCAAAATGGGAATCAAACAAGGGCTATATCTCTATTCATGCATAGGAAATATCTTATTATCCCCTTGTTTGATTCTCATTTTTTGAAAAAATACATTCTTAAACACTATTTTAACATCATTTCAACCACACATTCTTCAATAAAATAATATTACACGTAAATCTAAAACATTTCCTTATTTTTTAACTACACATTTTCCATCAATACACTATTCAAAATTCATTTTTATCAAAAGAATGAGGCTCAAACAACGACTATATACATGCCTAAAAATTTTGTAAATGGTTCAATCCAAGGTCATGGGCGTTGCATTCTTGGTTATATTGTTCATAGCTCAACGTAAAGTAGGAGGAGACGGATTGAGCATCGATTTGGGTTCAGGTTATGGCTTGGGATCCAGCTCCAGGAATGGCTATGGGAGTGGAGGGGAATGGCTATGGGAGTGGAGGTGGAGCGGGAAGTGGCGATAGAGAATCTAAATCTGAATACAGTTCTGGATATGGTTCTAGTAGAGGGATAGACGAGGGTGAGTGTACAACAAATGTGCCCTTATTTGCCATGGAAAGATACAAGACTACCTGTCAACATTAAATAGTTCAAAAAACTAATCGAATAAACACAACTTCCTAAGCAAAAATTAGGATCAATTACCATAAACAAGGAGTAATGACTTCTATACATGTAAAGTGACACCGACTCATTTTCTAAAGGTTTTCATGACAGTTAACTAGTGCAAAGCTATTAACAAGCCAAGTGAAATACAGGCATATAACAAATATAATTGTAAAAAGGAAAACTACAATTTTATCCATCATAGCATAATTGAAAGAATTGCAATGTTCAAAGTGCTCTGAAAATTTCAGTATAATCCTAGGATTTAACAAATAAGCTTAGCACACCAGATTCTAACAATTGGTATGATTTCTTATATTTGGTCTATCCTCAATCTATCTTCATAAGATTTCATGTCATCTTGATGCAATGCCTCTCTTTGGTCAACCAAATTCCAACCCTCCATTTGCCAAAATAGAGAATTATTCCATCACCTCTCAGAAACTGAAGCAACTTTTCTAGATATCATGGACTCAGCTATATGGATTGCTCTTTGGGGCCCTGTGATTGTAACTTTTCTGCAAGAGGACAAAAAGTTCTCAAGACAAGAATAGCTAGGTGTTGCTAAAAAAATGAAAATCATTGATTTTCTCATACCTATCAGATGTCCCGACCATGAAATCACCCCTATCAGATATCTTTATCCTAGCTCCACTAAGCTGCAAGTAAAGAAGCACAAAGATGGCGACCAAGCCAATAGAGAAATTTCTGAAATACCTCATGTAAAACTTACACATTTATTTATTTAAATTTAGATTTTAGCACATCCCTTCTCACATGCAGCCAAGATTCATTTTTCGTTAAAGGTTTGACATGTGCACAATTTACATGAAAGGGTGGTAGCGGTAGCTGTTGAAATGTTGTTCAAATATCCATAAAAGCGTGTGGAACTTAAAAGTGGACATTGAAGGGCAAAACTTGGCCTACACAACCACATAGGCCATATTGGTGTTGGTCGCATGGCCATTTATAGAGTATTTATGACCTGCATTAGCCATTAAGGGCCGTTTTGTTTAAATTTTTTGTGGCTCTTAGAGATTGTCCTACAACTTTTTGAGTGTTCTTTGGCACCAATTCGTGGAGTATTGTTAAGACCTATAAATAGATGATTGATGATCAATACAATACACTCGAAAAAATTCAATTGTGATCATAATTTCATTCCACAAAAATAAAAGCTCCTTTCTTTATATAATATTCATCTTCTTTGTGTTCTTAAGTTTTGGTGGATTTCGCTAGTGTTTAAGTGTTAAATCCTTTACAACGCATGATAAATCCAACAAAACATTTGCCAATAATCCCTTTAAGCACCAAAATTCAATCCGAGAGGGGACAAATATCATTTGAGGACAAGGATCACGTATTTGAGCCTTCATTCAATCTTTGTTCGTAGTTCCATTTGTTTCTACATTTATCATTTGTTTATTCTCTATTTTCCTGCGTGTAAGTAATATTTCCAACAGTAGCATGACTTAAATATATCGTGTTGAAGCACCCTATCTAAAATCTTAAGTGGTTGGAGAAGGACACATTTTTTTAGTTAAATTTACTCTTCAACAAGAAATTAAAAGCTGCACAGTACCTGGCTGATCTCCATGAGACTCCTTCCACCGCGGCCAACAACTAGTCCTATATGCTCATCCGCAACACCAATAGTCACGGAACTATTTCTATCTTCCTACAATACCATGTAAATTCAGTTAAACAAACACATATAAATATATAACATCAGTAAATTATTATTACATTTTTATATAGAAATCCTAGGGCACTTTTTCCTATGCAATATTATTGCCCTCTAAAAGAAAAATTAGATAAACAATATAAGATGGAATGAGAACTAAGAGGCTAGTCGCAAGACCTTGTTACAGTAAAAATTGGAGCATTGGTAGGAAGACGGATCTTAGTGAATGACAAAGATACTTTTTAATTAATTTCAGACACTAGATACATTAACGGTTTTTGTAAACAAACTATAAAAAAACAACTAAATGCATGACTAAGATAGCTTTTGGTCAAAAAGTTAAAATTCCAAACCAACATTTGACGGCAACACAACTAGAACCTTTTTAATTAATTTCAGACACCAGATAAATTAACGGTTTTTTTAGACAAATGATGAAAATACAACTAAATACATGAATAAATAGCTTTTGTTCAAAAAGTTAAAATTCCCTATTAACATTTGACGGCAACACAACTAGAAACTTTTGAATAAATTTCAGATACCAGATATGTTAACTGTTTTTTTAGACAAATGATGAAAATACAACTAAATGCACAAACAAGATAGCTTTTGTTCAAAAAGTTAGAAGACAGCAACACAACCAGAAAATAGCTTAGTCAAAATATATGGAGATCATAATAGACCTTGTTCTCAACTCTGTTGTCTTGATACTTCCCTCCAACTCCATTTGGTTTATAGCTCATCCCGTTATATGCCACTGCTGCAAAATGGTCAGTGAATCACTTTCTTAACCATATAGAAGCAACTTAAACTGAAAATGTAACAAAAACTTTCCCTAACTTTTTCTATAAACATCTTTGAATTTGCAAAAACTATGAAGCATAAACATCAATAAAATAACTCCAACACAATATAACATAACATGCAAAATATCTGGAACTAATAAAATATAAAATAATAAAAAATTCTGATGTGCGCGTAAATTAATGAATTCACCAATCTCTGCAATGATCTAAAATTTAAGATCATCTCATTTTCCCATTTTATGAATGAGAATAATCGCTTCTTCAACAGTAAAAGGCATTTTATCATCAAGCATTTGGAATCAGAAAATATATGAGAAGGATTTTTCTTATTGCAGTGCTCCATTTTCATCAACTTTATTGAGAGCTACAACTATGCGTGACTCTAACAGAATGCATAATTAGCAATTATTTATTGACAAAGCAGAAGCATGTAAGTATAGCGTGCATAAGAAGAACATGCCATTGCTCCAACAATAGCGCATGACAGCTGATAGGATTGATTATCAACAAGAAATTAATACCTGCGTACGGGAATGGAGCACTTGCAGACTGTTGATAATGTGGGTCTTCTACCAATTTCAGTAGGATCAGCTCGATGGCACGGATTTGACCTCCTAAAGTACCAGTCACTGTTACTATTCTGTCATGCAACCCAAAGTGAATATCAGCGAGCGGAGATATCTTTAAGCCAGCTTGAGAGTCCTCAATCAATGACCTGTTCCAACAATTAAATGCAAGTTAGAACAATAATCATGAGGAGAAAAAACTATCACACTGTGTTAGTCTCATTAAGAGAACCATAATCCAGTTTATTTCAGAATCTGGACTTAATAGAATATAGGGCAGGAAACAACCTGACCATCCATCTTTTCTTTCTTATCAATGAAAAAAAAAAAATTAATAGCAGAAGCAAATTTTGTTATGCACTAGTTGTGTTTAGAATAAGCCTGTGAGATACACCCTTTATTATCTGAAAATCAAATTATGCATTGGGTTTGCTATTATACGAAAAAAAGAGGAGCAGTAACATTTGTACAAGCTCAGTAGAAGTCAAATATTGAAAATAAAATGAAGCCAAAAAATATTATTTCACCTCCAAACAAAATAATAATAATAATAATAATAAAGGAAGGGAGAGAGAAAATTATAATAAAATTGAAAGAAACCAAAGAAAGTTGAAGCAACACTACTCAAAAGAGACGCCAATTTTGCCAACCATTCAACATAAGAACCATATGCATTTCAACATGAAAACATAAAGCTTAAATACCACACCAGTAGACATGTCAAACTTAAGGAAGGACGAATTTCCAGCGCCCTCTCCTCTAAACCCTAACCCTAAAGACTCAAGAAAGAGGTTGACAGGGAACATTACTAATGAAGCTTATTCAGTGTATGAATGAATACTAATTTGAATGTCCTATAACATCAATAAACTGATAACAGAGTAAGGGACAAGTATCCATTTGTTTCCAATATTACATTTTGGGGGTAACAGGCATTAAGTGTGCCTGGGTCACAAAGACTGAGAGAGAGGAATATATACATGCATTGATAATCACACAAGCAACAAGTGACATAGATTTTTTATGGAAAAACTTTCTTCAGGATGTGCTAACAAGAGGCAGCCTCATCTTCTGTGTTAAAAGCTCAAGAGACTAAATTACTTGATGAAAGCTCCAGCATGGCCTTTGTGAAAAGCTTATAGCCACCAACTGTTGGAAGCCAAGGCAGCACTTCTAAATAGACAAAATAGAAGTACAAGATGCTTCCTGAAGAAGTGGTAGCAAATTTCACCTTGAAACAACAATAATTTTCTACTAAACACGTTAAAACCAAGACGGGAAAAGGAAAAGGAATATTAAAAGAAAGGTAATAAATTGATCGATATCATGATTACAACTTTACAGAATCCATCAACTTGCGCCTGTATTTCAAAAGCGCACACATATAGACATGCAGAGAGGATATGTACATTCGTGCTGTGCACATGCACAGAAGTAGAAAAACAGGCCTGTTATGCAAGAATTCTGTGACAAGCTGACAACCTGAGCCTGCAGGTTGCCCTCTAATGCATATAATGAAGGCTACAGCCTAGAAAGTCACTGCCCGAATTTGCCTCCATATTATTTAACTAAAATGCCCCTTACTGACAATAGCAAGAAACAATTTACAGAAATCTTTTTCAAAGTGAAAATCAGTGTTCAAGTGTGTAAAAAGCACACCACCAATTAAGCTGATTTAACAAAAATCCTGTTGAAAATATATATAATATGAAGGAACTTACCTTTAAAAATAGACATTTCTATTAAAAGGTGAAAACGCTTTAATCCATTTAACAGGCCAAAAAAAGAATCTTTTTTTGGTAATACGGATATTTTTACAAGATATCCAAAGGTACACAGTACACTAAACGAATTAAAACTTTCAGAAGTTACTTGGTCAAGAATTAATTTCCAAATAGTTCATAAGAAAAAAGGAACAGAAGAAAGTGATATAGTCAATTTGACATTTAATAACTAGC
Source organism: Olea europaea var. sylvestris (assembly GCF_002742605.1). Taxonomy (NCBI): domain Eukaryota; kingdom Viridiplantae; phylum Streptophyta; class Magnoliopsida; order Lamiales; family Oleaceae; genus Olea; species Olea europaea. Next base: position 5,176,764 of record NC_036237.1, read on the forward strand.
AGTGACAAAGCATGCGATGTGAAAACCTATATAGTCTAATTTTGTGTATTCATGAATCGTTAAGAAAGTCAATATCATAGAATCATAGAATTTGTTTTTCGCTCTTAAGAATTGAACTTTCAGAACTTAAATAACTCCTTGCTACCATTATAGGCCATTTGTTTGATCTTCTTATATGCTATATCCTCCTATTAACTTTAAAGGAACCTAAAATAATCATTGAAACGAAAAAAGAAAATTTTGATTAGAGCAATGAAATTTAGCCCCAGTTTGTTTCCCGTTCTTTCCCCATTAAAATGAAAAATATGACCATTATCCATCACATCAAGCCACCAAATTTGAATTTTTATTTTTTGTATGAAGTTCATAACGGCTATATTTTTCATTCGCATTTTTACAAAAATGGGAAACAAACGCCCCCTTAGACTTATTAAATATCAGCTAGTTCATTTATATAGATGACACTCAGAAAATATGTGAAGAATAAAGACAATGAGATGATAGCAGGTGTTTCTCTAACGGGAAAATTGTTACATAGCTAGTAAGTTTGCAGGATAAACAGGATACAATTTGTTATCCCTCGCCAAGCTTAAATTAAGAATCCTTAAAATAAGAAGTTAAGAACACCATAATTAACTGCAAAGTTAAGCTATCATCTAAATTATTCACTATAGCATACAAAAGCAAATACAACGTTTTAAAATGCATGTGGTTATTTGTTATCCAAATTTCCAAACAAAATTCATATCAGGTTATAAAACTTAAGCAATGAATCCAAGTAGTAGCTTGGAACTGCTTAAATTATAAACTAAGCAGCGGATCCCAAAATATGCTTGGACAAAATGTGGGTAATAAGTTGTGAGCCCTTAGAATGTGTGGATAAAAAGTGTGTTTCACCAACTTAGATTACAATTTCAACTTGGTCAAACGTGCAATAAGAATCTCACATCACGCGTTATGTACAATCACAAACATAAATGCATTAAGTCATGATATTTGTACTCTATTGCTACTTATAGAGTTCAACATTTTTGAAAGACAAAGTCAGCATAGCCGGAGTCAAGAACGACCTTCAATTGAGACTCAAAAGCACATAGCTAATGCAAGTAATTCCATTAATATCACTTAATCTAAGTCAAAGTCAACAATTAATTTTAACCAAATATTTTATGAGATCAACAACTTTTTAACTACACATTTCATCAACTTTTATCAAAATTCGCTAAAAATCTGATTTTAATCCCACCAAACATGGGCTTAATTTCGTATGAATGTTTACATGGCTTGACATCCATTAATAAAAATCTTCTTTATTAGCAACAATGAAAATAACGTCTTGCCTCGCTTCTTTTTAAATGAAGTAACGATTTTCTGATAACATTATTTAAGAATAAATACAATAAGTAAGATTCTTACTTTATGATGGCTCCACCCTTCCCAATTATTCCACCACAAGAGCCGCTGGGCACTATCAATCTAATTTTGGATTGTGGGTCAACCTTAGTGCCATCTTCCACATAAGACTAGCCAAAAATGAAATTAAATCTCTAAACTGTTGTGTTCAAAACCGCATCAGGATTTATGGTACAAATCATTTAACTTACCTCATTAAGCAATTTAGTAAGAATGAGATCAATTGCCTTCAGCGTGTCATCAATAGTTCCGGACACCATGGCTACCCTATCAGCTGTTCCTGGAAAATAATCAAGATTGCGCGACAACTGAATTCGTGCTCCAGATTGTGACTGGAGATCATTGATAGTGGAGCCACCTTTTCCAATAACAGATCCAGCTTCAGCATTTGATAAAAGGAACCTCATATGAGTTGTCCTCTCGTTGCCTGTGCAATAAATGACAAAATAAAGATATAGCAACATGTAATATGTTGCAAAACAAAAAATAAAAATTCAGAATAACAATCAAGAATGACTCATGCATTAAAAGAACGGAGCTTGAATGAGAATTATATATTCTTAGATCTCAATATGCAACATGAGCACGCATTTATTGCGTACATGCTTCACGAGAGATCACTAGTACCATAATTAAGCCTGTGAGTTGCGCGAAATGATGGCACACTACTTGTCCAACTATACATCATATATCTGCACAAGACATAATGCTATCCACTTATGTCACACCTGAGTGACAAATCTTCAAGTACCCATTATAGAAGCATTCACATTTTTGTCAAAATGAGAAAACCCGGAGTCTAGTGACTCTAGTCCTGTTTTCAGGAGAAAACCAACAGTGGGTGAAACCATAGGCTTCTCCTAAAGTAACGTTCTATCATTCATTTAAGCTTCTAGACAATAAATGGGCTAACATATTACTTTTCTAATCCGCAAATTTAGAAAAACGCACTTCCACCTCAAGTGCTAATATAAGTTTTCACGAAAATTAACTTCTCAAAATCAAAGAAAGTTCCCACAAAATTTAACAATGTCTATTGCTAAATTGCTAGGGTTTTAATCACAAACAATTATGAGGAAAAAAAAATCATTGAGCAACCTTAACCTGACTAACACTGTAATTTCCACACTATTTTAAGCTGTAAAGGAACAAATGTAAATGTAAATGCAATTTTCACATTAAACCGTAATTCTTCAAGCCAAACGGATTTAAAACCACAGATCTCCTTGCACACGGAAACACGCGCACATATAGATATAAATAAAAAGAGAGACCTGGGGGAGGCGTAGATTTGCGAGGCGAAGATTGGTTGTGCTGAACCTCCGACGACGACCCATTGTGTAGAGATTGGGTCCCTTCCATTGCCATGCTTGTGTGTGTATATAATTGTGTATATCTATGTATGTATATTGGGAGAGTCAGAGCATTACAAATCTTGAGAGAAATTGAAAGTTGAAAATGCTACCATGTTATGTATATTTTATTATTTTATATTATCTGTATTATAGATTAACGGTGAAGAAAGTGAGATTTAGGTGTCGAAAGAGCCTCATAAAATGGGAATAGATCGAGGGGTTAGAAATCGGCTCTCAGGTTGCTGTTATGGTACTTACTCTGTTTGGGGACCAATGCGAGAGTGACAGGTTGGGGACAGGGTATATAAATAGCGGCTGAGGTGCCTTGACTTGAATTGCGCCCTTAATTCGAATTGATTGCAATTCAGATCAAGAGACGAGGTTAGTCCACCTCAACCCTTGTTTATATATCTTGCCCCTGGCACTATCACTCTAGCAGATCAGTTAGCCCCCCTCTAACCATCATTTTTTTGAGAATACATATTTTGTAAAATTACCCTACTCGCATGGCCTCGCACATGGGGCAGGCATAAAAATAACCTTTAGAAAATGGTCATTTTTTCAAAATAACCTCTAGTCAATTTACATATCAAAAATATCCTCCATTTGAATATTACATAATAAGACACTTTAATATAAAAATACTCTATTTTAGTCCTTAAAATTAAATATTGACTGAAATTTGATAGTTTTTATTTTATTTATTTGATTAATATTTTAAATTTGATTTATTTGATTTTTTATTCGCTCTAAGTAGCACCCCCTTTATTGGTATCAGAGTCATAGAGATCATGAAAATTAAAATAAGAAAAATAGATCATTATTGACGTTTAGAAGAAGAAAGAGGTGGTTATATATTTTTAAAACATATTCATAATAAATTAAAAATAATGATACTAACAATAACTAAAGAACTGCATAAAGAAATAAAGGAACAAATATTAGAAAAATTAATAATAGAAAAAATAAAAGATATATATACATATGAAAAAAATTATTAATATATATGAAGATGAAGAAAATAATTTATATTATAAAGAAAAGTATGAGTACAAATAATAATACACATTTAAAATTAAATAAATTACTTATAAAAATGAAAAAATATAAGATGAAATACGAAGTATAATGATAATACCAGAAGGAATGAGAATATCAAATAATAGACAATTAATAAAATTAAGATGTGAAAAATTAAGACTTGAGAGCAGATATTTTATTTTAGTAAAAGAAGAATTAGTAGATCCAGATACAGCTGAAAGAAGATTTTAAAAAATAATAGATAAAAGATGTAAATTAATCTATGAGTTAGAAATAAGAAAAAAATTAAGATGTCAATAAGTGAATATATGGATGAATTAAAGTCATTAATAAAAATGTTAATAAATAATGTACAATATTTAAGAAATGAAGTAAAAGAAACAAGAAACGATATAGATATATTAAAATTTGAAATTAGAGAATTAAAAGAAAATAATAAAAATAAAGATAAAAAAAAGATAAAAAAACTTATAGAAAAAGAAATGACTCGAATAGGAAAGAAACATATATAAAAAGAGAATATAGTAATAGAAACAGGAAGTATAGATGATGAATTTAGAAAAAATATATTATCAAAAATATTAGAAGAGGAAAAAGAATCTAGAGAAAAATCATTAGGAAAATAAAAAGTAGAAGAAAAATAAGATAAAAATGAATGAAGAATTAGATTTGTTAATAGAAAATTTTGATCAATTAAATTTAACTGATATAAGTGAATACCAAGTTTTAATGAATACTGGAGGAGGACATAATTCAGCAGGAACCTCTAAACAGGAATTACATGATACAGATGAAAGTTATGCACCTATATATAATAAACTATATAGACAATTCTATGATAAAGTAAGAGATAGACAACCCACCTAAAGGAAATAAATATAAAGATATGTTTGAATTAAATGATAATTATGATAAACCAATTAATCATTGAGGAACAAAACTAGATTTAGATTGTAAAATAGATACTAAAAAAGCCTTATTAACTTGGACAGATTTAATAATATTATTCTTTTCATATAATAAAGATGACACATAGGAAGATACTGAAAGAAAAATAGATTTCTTAATAACATCATTTGAAGGAGATGGTAGAAATTGATGAGAAGAAATAAGCAATGATACAAAAACATTAATAAAAAGAAATGTACAAACAGAAATAATCAAGTCAGATAGACAAGGTATAAAAAATTAGTAGAATATATTTCAGATAAATTTTTAGGAGAAAATTAGAGAAGAAATGTTGAAGGGAAATCAATAAGAGAAAAAAATAATGCTGGAATAAAATTAATAAATTTAACAATATGTGATATGTGTAAAATTAAAGAATATACTTGTGAATTTAAAAATTACTATTATGTTCAATTTTATAGTAATGAAAATCAAAAAGTATACCAAGACATGTACTATACTAAGTTACCAGGTTCATGGGAAATATATTTTAAAATAGAATTTGAAAAATATATTAAAGATAATATTGGAATACCTAGAATCTTATGTTCAAGAATAAATTTTTTATTTGAAAGACTTGCATATATATGTCAACAAAGACAATTAATGAAAAAATCAAGAAAATTAACTAAAATATATTGTGAAAATATGGAAACCCTTGTGCAATGGAGATGTAATCCCGAAAGAAGAATTAATAAAATAAAATATAAAAATAAAAAGTTTAAAGAGTTTAGGAATTTTAATAAAAAATATATAAAACCTAAAAGAAGATATTAAAAAAGAAAAAATAATTCATATAATCAACAGAAGTATAAAAAGAAAAATAAAAGCGAATGTAAATGTTGAGATTGTGGAGAAATGGGGCATATAATCCTTAGTTGTGATAAAAAGAAAGTTAGAATATTACAAAAATAATACCTAGAAATAAAAGATGAATTAAGTGAAATATCAGATATTGAAGAATACTATAATCAAGAAGTGTATATAAGTGAAACAGATGATGAATCAACATCTGAATAGAGAAATTGAAGAAATAGAAAGTAATAACATAAATATACAAGAATATGAAGAAATAGAATGATATGGACTAAGAGTCACTTTTGATAATAATGAGTTTAGAAAATTGTAAAAATTATCTTTAGACTTAAAAATAGAAAAATGGGAAGTCTTTGATGAAATTTGAAAAAAAAAAGAATAGCAATAAATGAATATCACAAAATAGAAAAAATCATAAATGTAAGGACAATTTATGGGCAAAATAAATTAAATCTTTTAACAAAAAATACAGTTGAAAAATTATTAGCAAAGATTAGTAAAAAACAAAGTGAAAAAATCCAATATGTTTATTTAGTAGGAATACAAATAATGTTTAAATCACTATTTAGAAAAGTGATAGATTCACCCTTAACTATAACTTTACATGATGAAAGAATAATAAATTTAAAAGATAGTCATTTAGGAACGATAGAAAGAAATTTAACATGTCAAAAAATTATGTTTATATGTTATCCAAAATATTGTGTATCATTAAAAGATAGAAATTTTAATAAAATTTTAGGACTACATTTTAAACTTCATAGAGATGATATGATGCAACCAGTTGATCAAATTATAACTATAGAATATAGAGCTCTATATACATTTACTAATTCTAATTATGAAAATATTTATTCCAATAAACCATATATTGAACTTCATAAAGAATGTAAAGATATTAGTAAAATAATATAACTAAATAAACAAATAAGTTTAATTCCAGAAGAATATGAATTTAGTATAACAAAAAATAAACCTGAAATAAAAGAATTGAATGAAGGAGAATGTTCAAATAATATTATATTTAAGGATGAAAAATTAATTAAAAGATCAAGAAGTTTTAAAATACCTAATAAAATCCAGTTAGAAGAAATCAACAAAATAAAAGAAGTAAAACTATATAGGAATACTGGAAATATGAAAATAGAAGGAGAATATTATAATGGAAGAAAAAATATAAATGAACCAAATATATTAATAGATACAGGAGCTAGTCAATATTATGTAGTTTCAATTAGAAATAAAGGTCTAATTACTTATAAAATTGAGTCATATAAGTATGTAAATTTTGATGGACTAGTACATATTACAGATTTAGAAGTTAAGGTACCAATAAAAATAGGAGGACTAGATCTTTTAGTACCATATTACATAAATAAGAGTATGAATATAAATCACTACATACTTTTAGGAATGAGTTTTCTAAATAGATTAGAATATTATAGTATAAAAAGAGAAGGATTATATATTGTTCATAGTGGACACTACATTATGTAAAAAGAATTAGATGAATAATCAGATGAGTTTTACATTAGCTGTGTATATATAAATTACTATTGTAGAAACAAATATAATAACTTGTGTTTTAATAGATACAGGAAGTGATATAACAATATTTAAAAGTTTTTAAATAAAATCATGGAATAATAATAGTAATATAAAAATAACTGGAGTTACAGGAAGTACTCAAATAATTAATAGTGCTGATAAAGTTAATATAATTATTGGCAGTAAATAAGTAACAATAAATAAAATTTATAAATATTATAAATTAGAATGTGATATATTATTAGGAAATGACTTCATACAACAATTTCAATAATATAAACAAAATAATTATATGATAATGTTACAAACAACTTGTGAACACTTATTAAAAATTCCTAGAGAATTTAAATTTTATAGAGTTCGGCCAGCCCAACGTGCTGATAAATGAGGAAAAAACCAATTATATATAATGAAATAAAAAAATAAAAGAATATTATATAAAAATGTTCTAAAAATAAAAATGGAAATGAATATAGAAAAAATCATTGAACAGAAAATGTTTATGAAGAAAATCCATTATTATTTTGGAAACCACATCACCCAAAAGCCAGAATAGAATTAACAAAAAATGTTATAATAAGAGTTAGACCAGTGATGTATACTATAGAAGATACACGAGAATTTAAAAATCGAATAAAAGAATTGTTAGAACAAAAACTTATCAGATCTAGTAATAGACCTCATAGTAGTCCAGCCTTTATGGTTATGAAACATTCTGAACGAGTTAGAGGAAATGTTAGGATGGTCATAAATTATAAAGAATTAAATAAATATACTAAATTCGATGGTTACTTTCTATCAAATAAAGAAATGTTAATAAATCTTGCAAGAGGAAAACAATATTATTCTAAGATTGTAAATCAGGATTTTAACAAATAAAAATGGAAGAAGATAGTATACAATACACTACATTTAGCACATCTCGAGGAAAATATGAATGATTAGTTATGTTATTTGGTCTAAAAAATGCACCACAAATATATCAAAGAAAAGTGGATAATATATTTAAAAAGTTTAATGAATTTCTAATTGTTTATATAGATGATATATTAATATGTTCTAATAATAAAGAAGAACATAGAAATCATTTAATCCAATTTATTAGAGAATGTAAAAAAGAAGGAATTGTACTATCTAGAAATAAATATATAATAGAAAAATAAGAGATAGACTTTCTTAGATTATCAATAGATAAAAGAGGGATAAAATTACAGACTTATATATCCAAAAAAATAGAAAGTTTTTCAGATAAATTAGAATCCAAAAAACAAATACAAAAAAATTTAGGATGTTTAAACTACGCAGAAGGATTTATTGAAAATCTTTCTAAGAAAAGACATAAAATTCAAGTTTTACTTAGAAAAACAAATACTAAAGGATGGAATAAAGAACAAACAGAAATAGTTAAATCATTAAAAGAAAAATGCAAAAATTTACCAAAATTAAGATTATCAGATAAAAAAGATAATTTGATAGTTAATATTGATGCCTCAGATAAATATTGGGCATCAATATTAAAAACAGATCAAAATGAAATTTGTAGATATTCAAGTGGAACTTTTAACCAAGCATAAATAAATTATACTACTCATCAAAAAGAATTACTAGCAATTATTAGAATAATAAAAAATTTCTCATTATTTTTATTATCCAAGAAATTTATTGTTGAAACTGACAATTTTCAAGTTGCAGGATTAGTCAAGAATAAACTATCATCAGAATCTCAATACAGAAGGCTCCATAGATGGCAAACTTATTTAACATTTTATAATTTTGATATAATCCATATTAAAGGATTAATAATTTTCTTGCAGATTTTCTCAGTAGAAACATAGAATTTGCTGATGAATAAAGTCAATGTCATGAAATTATACCAATCTATCATACATTTACAAAAAAAGACAGATTTTCTTAAAAAAGAATCCGAAGATATAAACTCTGGAACAACCCATATCTCAGAGATGTTCAATTCAAATATAAAAATATTATTGAATATCACTACTGAGCATCATAAATATGCCATAGAACTCAAAAATCAAGTTGATATTATTGCAGCACAACTAAAAGATATACTGTCTGAGACAGATATACCAAAGAGCTCATAAATGAATTTTTCAAATCAATACCAAACAGGGATAACTGGAAGCAGCAGTGGACCCAAACGTGACAACATACCAACTAATAACAAAGGAGATTCCATTTTAACCAAAAAAGTTATGATAGATGGAGATAAAAGAGATACCAAAACAATCAGCATCATAGACCAAGAAGATAAAATCCTTTTAGATCCAAAAGAAGAAAAATATGTCGAAATAGTCAAAATTGCTTATGAAATAAAAATGAGTGATTCATATTTCATTTCTCCAAAAAATAATGTTTATCCCGAAATAACAGCCATGGAAGGAGGAGACCCTTCATTTATAAAAATTATGGCAGGCTATGGATTCATGGATTTGATATATCCAGGAAAAGATTTGATTGAAATTTCGAAATTCGATGACATATTCATTAAAGAAGTATTCATATTTGCCAAGGGAAGGAAAATATATTTGAAATTCTATTCAATAAGTACAGAATATGATGGAGTTGTTTATTATCCATTTAAACACATAATTTCAATTGGATATGTTGCAGCCAATTTTCAAATTGATGTTACAGAAAATAATAGAAAAGTTTCGATAGTGACAAAATCATGAATCAAACATAGAAGAACACTTGGAATTAAAGCCATTTACAATATTGCTAAAAATTTGTTTAATAAAAAATTCTTATACTTGTGCCAATATGAAAATTGGATGTTGATATCCAATGGAGGATATGGAAAATCATAAATTTTAAAAGACTATATTACAATATTCGATATACATCAATTTTCAGGATGTTCTACCACTATAAAAGATTCCTGCCAGTTAAGGAAGTACCCTAACTGCACGTGAAGAAATGAAGGAAGAGGACAATAATAGAACACCTTTGACAAAAATGTATGGAAAACAACAATACAGCTGCATGTGAGGACATTGAAAAAAAAGAGAGCAATAATAGAAAAAGATGCTCTTTAGATAAAAAGTTAAAGCAGCACGTGAAGATGTAGGCCCAATGAGGAAAATAATAGAGAGGCAAGTGTGCCTTTACTGATGTACTCAATGATGTAATAGAGTCTTATAAACTTGTATAAATAGAGACATTGCCATAGAGAAAGATCATCTTATCTTGAAATCTCGAGTTGTAAGCAATAGCTACTCAAGAAACCATTCCCAGATTGAAAAATCAATTTTTTTCTGAAAATCCCTTTGTACCAAATAGAAGTCTTGTATAAATTCTGATAGAAATAAAACTACAATATTTTGATATGAATATGAGCTTCTAAATCTTTATTCCCATAAATTCTTGAAATATCTGATAAAAAGTTTCCTTCTTATTTTAGCAAAAAGAATGTTTTTCTTTAACAGAAGTCTAAAATTTTATTCTTTAGAAGTTGATACAGTGAGAGCAAGTAGCTGAAATAGTAACAATTCCGTGAAGGCAGGAGGCCGTTGAAGGAAGCAGTTTACAGATTCAGAGTTCGAAGGTCACTCGGTTCTAAGAATAAAAATTCAGATCAAACCTAAGGTAAAACTATTAAACTTTTACTAAAATTAGAATGAATCTTTTTAAGATCTTAAAGAATCATAAGGATTAATTAATGATTATGAATAAATGTCAGGATATACAATTGAAGGATTAAATAATCTATTAGAAAAAATAAAGAATATTATCTCTCAATTAGAAAATATAAATTTACCATTTGAAGAATATAACATTTTAATTAGAAAATATGAAATATATGTTGCATATTATTCTTATTTATTAGATTATAGAATGGATTCATATTCAAAGTAGAAGATGAAATATTTAAAAGATTATGATATATGTTGCAATATAGAAAGAATTATTTTATTAAGAGTAATGTAGATCTTTCAATAAAAATGAATAGTGATAGGCCAAATAGAAAAATATTCCCCTTACTAAAAAAATACCCCACAAATATCCATCCACCCCTTCGTCAATCGAAATTGTACAAAAAGAATAATTCTCCTATGTATGTGTGTAGCTTGTGGGGGGTTCTGTAAACCCTCACTCAGTAGTGCAGTACAATCCTTTCATTAAATATATATTTGTGTGTGTGTGTGTGACTGAAAAGTGAAAAAAAAAAAAATTACGTGTAAAATTATTTTATGAACATCAAATTTTTTGAGAATCTATATTTCATAAAATTATTTTTAAGAAAAATGTATTTGACTAAAAAGTGGAAAAAATTAAATTTATGTTTAAAATTATTTTATTGAATAAATACATTATTGAAAAATGAATTTGGAGAAATAAAAATTATAACTAATGGTACTCAAACAATAACTTATTTTAATAGTTGAGAACATATCCAAAAAATTCTCTATTTATGTTGAGAATTTCTATAGAGGGAGAATTTTGTTCTAAACTCCATTCTTTTTTAAATATATATATTTTTTTCATTTTTTATTTAACATGTTTTTCATGTTAATGGCCAGTTAATTTAGCTATAATTTGAACAATTTGAAACATTGATGAAATGTATAACTAGTGAAATGTAGTTATTATACAGTTGAAATAGAAAGTGCATTTGGTTCTCCAAAATTTTAAAGTCAAACAGGGTCTATATTTCAAAAAGTTAAAGAGTAAAATCCTCTTTGTCCTTTGAGCTTATTTTTAAGATTGATTCTCTAAAATAAAGATTAATTTTTATTTAGAAAATATGACGAAGATACTCTAAGATAGACTGATATTTTTTAATATTTAAAATTGGTCAATAAATTATTCTATAAAAGATAAAAGGTTAAGTATAAAGTGGTTAAATTAAGCCCCCATTTGGTATGGTTAAAAAAAGATTGTTAATAAAATTTGATAAAAGTTGTTCAACTATGTGATTAAAAAGTTAATAAAAGTTGAATGAAAATGGGTATCAAACAGGGGTTGAATCATTAGTCAATAAAAAAATTTGACACTATATTTTGTTAAATTGATTTTTTTTGAAAAAAAGTGCAGCTCTCCATATTTTTGAAAGGTTTGAAACCTTTGTTGCAAAAATTCCTTAAACTACTAAGGGTTAAAATTGGTATTTTAATTATGAGAAATTGGATAAGCTAAAAATATAATCTTAAAAGCTATATTTTTTTCTACTTCTCAATTATACTGCCACGTGGTGCAAATTGTTCTATAATTAGTTTTCAAAATTCATCAATCACTTAAAATAACTTTTGATTTTTCGAGAATAAGAAGTCGGACTCCAAAATCAATCACAAACAGGAAGTAAAACTATTACAAAATGGAGTATCACTCCTTGAAAATCCCATGAATAAAATGGCCTCCAATTGTAAAATTTATTTTTTAAGTAACATTAAATTCCAAGATATTTTTCTAAATTCAGTTACAAAGTCTATACACCTTAAAACCCAATGTTGACTTCAAAACTCTAGTGATTAACAATTACCACCAAGTCATGAAATCGAAAAAAAAAAAGAAAAAAGGTCAAGAATATTGATACTTCAACGATTAAGTTAAATCTTTGTAAAAAGTGGTGTAGGAGTTGGTTGTGAGAGAGACAAGCAAGCATAATTTTACTAGAGTTTAAAGAATTACACGCGTTCCTCTGGGAACAAGGATTTTGGGGTGCAACCTTAACCTAATATGTCACATTTTCACTAGCTCGCGTGACTCTTTACTGAATTAAAATAAGTTTTCCTCAAGTTTTTATCTCCTCTTGCAACTAGGCTCCCTCATAGAAACTCATCCTATGATATCTTCCTCGATCTCAAGGATACATGTGATGATTTTAAGAAATTGACAATGTAATTTCCTTACTTATATTTTTTATATTTAAAACGTGCTAAAGACCATATTCGAGCACCATGCTGACCTTTGCTTGTAAGCTACCCAATTGTTTCATAACTATCAAAGTGTTCACCTAGGTCGAATGTATATTTGCCGATATGCAAGGATTGTGCGAAGACCGCACGGATGATAGAGATATCGAAAGGGACAATTGTGTCTTCATGTCAAACGTGCCAAAGAATATGTTATCCTATCACATGTCTTGATGTTGGAAGCCTATGTAACCTTTGTTGTCACGCTGATGATTACAAATAGGTCTCACAAGATCTAGTGTGTAACACCCTAATAATTGGTTGACACAAAGTTCATTGGTCCTAATATTTGTTCGGTAGTGACAATGTAGATAATCTAACTCAAACTGACACCATTAAATTATTTGAGTGCAACATTGTTCCGAGTCTACACTATTTAGAAGTGTGATATTGATAAAAGTTGGCAGATTTTAAAATGAGCCCTGTTTGGGCTCAAGATAATTTGTGGAGAAAAAATGTATTTTTAAATAATAATTTTTTTAGAACATTTATCATTTATTTACTATTCCAAAATACATTTTTACATGTAAATGACTCCCAAACACCCTTTAAGGAAAAATTTTAGATTTGCGTGTAATATTATTTTATTAAAGAATATATGGTTGAAAATGAGTTTTTAAAAAAATAAATTTTTGGAATAAGGAGACTCAAACAAGGGCTTAATTTAATGGGGTCAAATTGGGGCAAAATATGCAAGTTAAAAGTAAAGTTAAACAAGCATTTTAGGCTTTGTTTGATTCCCATTTTTTTGAAAATGCATATTTTCCTCTTCTTTTCAATCACACATACTTCACGAAAATAATATTACATGTAAGTCAAAAACTTTTCTTCTTTTTTAATCACATATTTCCCACCAATTTACTATTCTAAAATTCATTTTTCTTATAAAAATGGGGCTCAAACACCTTCTTAACTTTTTTTTTCTTCGAATGCAATGAAATTTGCAATTTGGGGTTTGAAATTGATATATTTCATTGATTTCTTCATTGCTCTCTACTTTATTTTTTCTTTTTCTTGAAATAGGCGCCTCACTTTCAAATTAGCGCGGAAGAACGAAATTTCAAAAGTATCCCCATTCAATATCCACCGTTTCATTTCTCTTTAATCAACGACTGATATCCCACGATCCGCGTTGCGTAAAATTAATCAATCACACTTCAACCTCACAGCCCTATATAAATCTGCTCCCGTCTCGCATTACCCTCATCCCCAAAATTTCCTCAATCAGTTGGCACTCTTTTTCCCTCTGAAAATCAAAATACATGGCTCCAAAGGCAGCAGAGAAGAAGCCTGCAGAGAAGAAACCCGCTGCCGAGAAGGCTCCCGCGGAGAAAAAACCGAAAGCCGGAAAGAAATTGCCAAAAGAAGGTGGCGCAGCGGCGGGAGACAAGAAGAAGAAGCGGGTAAAGAAGAGTGTTGAGACCTACAAGATCTACATCTTCAAGGTGTTGAAACAGGTCCACCCCGACATTGGAATTTCCAGCAAGGCCATGGGTATCATGAACAGCTTCATCAATGATATCTTCGAGAAATTGGCTCAGGAGGCATCCAAGCTCGCCAGGTACAATAAGAAGCCCACCATCACTTCTCGGGAGATTCAGACGGCTGTGAGATTGGTTCTGCCCGGAGAATTGGCTAAGCATGCAGTTTCTGAAGGTACAAAGGCTGTCACCAAGTTCACCAGCTCCTAGAGTAGATTTTCTTTGTATTAATAATGTTATAGTCAGCATAATTTATTCTGTATTTGTGGTGTTTGGAAGGAATGAATGTTGATTGGGTTTTTGTCTTTGAATTGGATACATAGATTGTAGCAGTTCTACAATGAATGAAATATAAGATCCAATCTATAAGAATGATTCGATTAAGAACAAAGAATTACATTTGCTTGCTTGAACGTCTTCCCGATATAAGAATTCAAGTAATAAATCAATTAAGTTCAATACTCGAATCAAAATCAAATGTGTAAGATGTAGACCAAGAATTATGCACTGGCTTAAGATATTTTAGTAAGGGCAATTTACAAAAATATCCTTAATATTAGAGGTTTTTTGAAAAATTATATGAAATGTTTTTTGGAATTAAAAAATATTATCTAAAGTTAACAAGCGACACAATATTAATTTTTTTTAATAAAAATTGTCACTTTTCTTTAAAAAAAAGAGAGAAAAAGTGACATAATGTCACTTTTAAAATTATAGTGTCATATTTTTATTAAAAATGACATATAGTCTCACTTTTATTAAAAAGTGATGTTTTTTATTAAAAAAATGTAATAAAAATTTCAAGATAATTGAAAAAGTGATAAATACTAAAAAATGTGACAAAAATTCAAAAAGGAGTAGAAATTAAAATAAAAAAGTGACACAAATTTAAAAAAAGTTACAAAGATTCAAAAAAAAAAAGGTGATAGAAAATAAAAAAAAATGAGGAAATTTCACGTAATGTCCATTTTCAGTGAGTCATTTGCAAAAATGTCTATAATTTTGTCAATGTTCATTTTCCAATTATGTAGACGAAAATACTCTTGTTAGAAAATATTATTTTCACACAAGAATTCAAAATTTCCATATCATTTTTCATGTCAATCAATGTAAAAATATCAATCAGCATTAAATGCCTGGGTCGAGTTGGATCGGGTTATGGGTAAAAAATGAAAAACTTGATAGAACCCAACCCAAATACTAAAAAAAAATAAAAAAAAAATAAAATGAAGGCGGGGGAATGAAAAAATAAAAGAAGCCCTAAACTAAATCCTCTCAACTTTCACTCTCAGTCTCTCAATCTTCACTCCGACCCAATCCGCCAACAACGAGTCTATCCATTTCTTTCTTATTTTCTCAGTTGTCGTTTGCCCACCACACTTCAGAGTCCAGTGCTATAGAGTAAGTCGTTATTTTTTTCACTTTCCCAAGTCTCTCCTCTTCCTAAATTCTAACATTTAGCTAGTTTAATATAAATTGATGTCAAGGTCACTGAGTGTCTCGATTCTATTGGGCGAGCAAATACTAACTATTGATACAATTTGAGATAAAAAATGGTACATATGAGATACTGTCGAAAATGTTGAAGAGGTAAAGTGTTTAAAGAAATCAAGAAAATAATTGTACTTTTTATTGTCCCTATTATTGTATCTTTTGCTTTGAGATATAATCTATATGTCAACTAAATTTGGTGTTTCTAGATGATAAATAACACTAGTAAAAAGTGAAGAATATTCCATTTGAGGCATATTTCGTATCTAAGTTAGGCAATAAACATGATGAAATGACACAAGTTGTGTTGCTATTATACACTCTTAGATGGTTTGAATGCTCATCAACAACTAAATGGCTTCATTTTCGCATCAAATTTGTTATGCATCTTATTAAGGGTTGTATTTGTATATTGATGGTTTCTTATGGAGGAAGATTGTGATAGGTTGATAGCAGATAGAAAACTTTATCAAATCTTATAACATGTATACTTGATTTTGCGTATGGTCTGTTGTAGTTGGCTCTAAATTTATTTAATACAAGGCTATGTTGTTGTTATTTATTATGCTAAAGAATATTGTATTTTCGGTTTATTTGCATATCTAAATTAGGCAATTAACTTAATGAAATTGTAGAAGATTGTGTGTATACTTTTGAACTGTTTGAATGGTGATCAACTACAAAATGGTTACATGATAGCTTCAGATCAGAAGCCATGTTTGTTTTAATTTCAACAATTAAACAACTTAGTTTAGATATGGTATTTTATCAAACCATTGTATTGTAAAAATCATTTTTCTTTCACTGCATTTTAACAAGAATGTTATATTTGATTTCATTTGTACGTTCTCATACTATTTGTTAAAATATTTTTTTCATTTGTTTTGATTTGTAGATGAGTATGACACACCGATATAAAATTTCGGAGGAAGAACGTGATTCGGCCCATGTGTCGCAAGTGAGCAACACAAAATATATATTAGTTGTCCTCAACAAATTGGATCCACAGCAAAAGCGTCCGTTGAAGGACAGTTGTATAGGACATGTTGCAAGGTTACCGGAGTTGAAACTATTTGCTCAATTAATTCATTAAATGGTAAACAGATCGGTGGTATGCCGAAAGCGGTTTGAGGCTTGGTTCAAGGTGAACCAAAGGTTTGCACGATTTGGACTGCCGGAGTTCGCACTAATTTCTGGCTTGAAGTGCAGTCCAGTGCCTAAAGGTGCCGAAGTTGACAAAATCTTAGAAAAAACCCGTCTACAAGATAAAATATTTTCTAATATGGACCGGATAACATGTAGCGACCTGGAGAAAGTTTTTTTGAAATGTGCCAACTGTAATGATCGTTACAAGCTTGGGTTGGCACTAATTATTGAAGGGGTATTTAATTCAAGAGATCGAAATGTAGGAATAAATTCGACAACTCTTTCCATCGTTGACGACTTGAATTTTTTCAATGTCTATCCATGGGGTACAGTATGTTTTCAACTTCTCATCAAATCACTACTACCTGGATGCGGAAGAAAGGCGGATATGGTAAAAGTGAATGATTGTGATAGGATGACTTACACATTGTACGGATTCCCTCTTGTTGTCCATGTATACATCTATTTTGGTTCATTTCAGTTCTTCTCATCGCTCATTGTTATTTATCTCCAAATATGGTTATTACTGTTACAAATGTCATGCAGATTTGGGCGTACACGGCAATTTCGGAGCTAGGAGCTCGATTCTCAAGTAAGACTTGTGACGATGTCCCGAGGATGTTGCGGTGGTCTGGCACGAAACAACCTCATTCCCGAACATATTCAGATTTTTTTGAGAAGACAAATGTAGGCGATTTACATACTTAATTGTCTTACTCTTCGCAATATATATTTTTTCATTTCGCCTATTTTTCTTCTCCTGTAGGTGCACTTGTAGGCAATGCTGCGAGCAGCTGCTGCAAAAGAATTGCAGCCGTACTTCGTCGATCTAGTTCCGTTGGAAGACGCAGCCGACCCCGTTCTAGATGGTCTTGTTGCTCAATCAATAGAAATACAAGCTTGTCCAGTTGAAGATGATGTCATACGGAACGATGACAACAACCATCGACCAAATAAATCCCAGAGAGGCAACAAAGGTGGACCTCGTCATCGAGGTTTGCATCTCGTTGAAGGCAGAGAAGAAGAGCATGGAGATCCGATCGTTGAAAGACCTATGTCTTTAGATGAGATAAGAGTTATCTTGAATGAATAACGGGAGGCATTTGAGAGCAAGATGGAGGATTTGAGGGAAGAAATGAACACAAGATTCGCTAGTCTCCAAAATGATTTGGGGGGTCATGTGTGTGGTTTGAGAAATCATGTCACTGATGAGATGAATGTTCTTCGACGAAGGTTTGATGAAGTTGCTATAGAAATTGGACAACACAATGTTGGTGCTGAGTATGGTGGATTTGGTCATGACGATCGCAGTGGTGACGAGGCTCGACATGATGTTTTCACTCCCAATATTTCTGCGGACAGACAGGATGTCGGAGAGGCAACCGAACCAGTTGTTTGCAATATCCCTGATGTGTCCATAACATCAGGAGGTGGGATTGGAGTACTTGGGTCAGTATATGTTACTTGTGATATTGTGAAAGAGGCACCAGCCGTTGTACCTACAGTTGGTGTGACCATTGATGATCAACTGGTTCATGATAGCGTCGTTTGTAGACCTTCGATGGCAGCTGATCCACCTACACGTAGACCTCGATCGTTGAGGATGAAGAAGGCTAGTGCAAACACAAAGACGCCATACACCCGATCTGATCGCAAGAGGGGTAAGAGGGATGCGTAGAATTCAGAGGTTCGCCTATTTTGATTTATATGGTGGTTTTTCAATATGTATTTTGGTTTAGACAGTGGCTTGCATATTTTTGTTTATATGGTGGTATGTAATATTTTATGTTATGGAAAATGTATTTTGGTTTAGACAATGGTTTGCATATTTTTGTTTATATGGTGGTATGTAATATTTTGTGGATGTAAACCGGTGGTTTATAAGTTAGTGACATGTTTCGAATATTGCATGTTGAAAATAGTTTATAACTTTATTATCTCATATAGTGGAGAAGGAGATGTCAATGTTCTAATGAAATGTGGAGAAATCCTATACTTTAGTTGAAATATCGTTCTATACAAATGTACTGTCAAGTATCCAGATTAGCAGACATTTAATGTCGAGAACTACACGTTAAATATCAAGAAATGAGTGAAATGTCAAGAAATATATTGTTTCAATATAAATGTTAACGTCTCTTATTTTTTTCCCAATAATATGTGAACATATGTGTCATTCTGTGTGATCATGTATGTGGAAATAAAACAAACTTCGTGCTACTTAGCAGTTATTAAGGAAAAATTGATTAACTCGGTTAGCTTTAATAAATTAAAGAAATTTATCGAACATTTTTTTTCAATATAAAATTTGAATTGTACAAAACGTTAATTTATTTTTTTGTGAATATAAAATTTTAATGGAACAAAATGAATTAAAAAGAAATTTATAATTTATCAAAAAGTTTCAAATTGCAACACAAGAAAGTTTAAAAAAATCACTGATATATATATATATATATATATATATATATATATAATGTGTGAAAAATATTCAATTATGACAACACAACAAGCAAATATATTCACTATATACAGAATCTATCAACAACATTCAATTATCGTAACACAACAAAATGGTTTTGACATTTACTCACATGCAAAATTTTAGCTACTTTTTCTCGTTCACTCATTATCCTTACATTCACTCCCCCATCTACACATTTAGCTGCAATTATTTGTCACATTCACTTACTTTTCACACGTTTTAATTAATTTTAGCTCATTCTTCCCATTCACTCCCCCATCTACACATTTAGCTACAATTATTTGTCACATTCACTCACTCTCCTTCACCCACTCTTTACACATTTTAATTCCAGTTTCATTCTCACATTCATTTTGCCGAAAATATTTCCCACATTCACTCAAAAAAGACGCTCATTTGATCGGAAAAGGTAAGTAATTCAAAATTTGTATTTAATATTCGTGCTACTTAGCAGTTAGTTGAATATCTTGAAAGAAAATATACTTTTAAACTACAATTTACTCGAAAAACCTCGTCTCCGTGTCACGGAGAGAGCTTCCTCCGTGTCATGGAGCAACTGTTCCGTGATACTCTCATAGTGTCACGGAGACACAGAAATGCAACCACCATTTTTATTTTTATTTTTGTAATATGTTTTACGTCATATGTAAACAAAAATATTACATTTGGTTTAAAATATTAATTTTGATTTTAATTTTGTTTAGTATACAAGACGTGAAAAAAATTATATTTGTTTGGAAATATTAATTTTTAAATAATTGTACAATTAACAGTACTTTGTTTTACTATAATAGATGTGTACAATCAAATGATAATATTAATTCTTGAAAAAATAATTACAGTTGTTTAAAAATATTAATTCTTGTATAATTGATGCAGATGTCTTTAGAATACGTTCTCTCTCCAAAACAATGGTTTTCTGCTACCATCCTTCAGTATCCAAATCGTCAATACGTTCAAAATTTTGTAAATTTCATAGATGCAAATCAACAATGTTATTTGATGTGTAGTAATTTTAATGGATTTATATATGGAGCTATTTTCAAAGGAGACGAAGAACAATTTACAAGCAAGTAGGTACACGAATTTATAATGAGACTTATGCATTGTGGCAAAAATAATGAACTTTGGGTACGGTTAGATGACCATCTTGCTAGGTTTGGCTTGCAAGAATTTTACCTCATTACTGGACTACCTTGCCATGAACCATTCATAGAAATTGATTATAATAACGATCGTCTTAGAAATCAATACTTCAATGGCACAAAAAAAATTAGCAATAGAATGCTTTTTGAAACTTTCCACATGTGTGAAGATACATAAGATAAATTTAAGCTGGGATTAGTTATGTTGGTTGAGTGTGTGTTGAAACCGACTTCATGACAAGTTGATTATAGAACTCTGGGCATGGTTGAACATCTGGATGAGTTCCTTACGTATCCGTGGGGCCGAATAACATATTTCGTTTTATTAAATTCATTGAAAGAGTCACAATTGGAAAGAATACTAAGGATGTAATAGAATGGACAAACAGAATGTAAGTATGCATTACAAGGCTATCCACTCGCATTTCAGGTATTATATTCCTATTCTAATTACTTACGTATTATGTATAATTTCTTTGTACAAAGAATAAAATTTATACATCACATTTCTCTTTCTTTACGTTGCAGTATTGGATATATGAAGCGTTTCCATAAATTGAACAAAAGTTTGGTCGTCGTAAACACAGAACGGTGCAGATTCCACGAATCTATAATTGGAGGCCTAATACTATACTGAAGGAATCGGTTGTTAAGCAATTTTTGGATACTCAAGATGTATGAATTTTTTTTTTTCAATGTAGAATGACATTCACATTTTATTATTAACAAGTTCAATTAAACAAATGGATTCTGATAATTTGTTATAATTACAGATCGAAGTCATTGCAGTGCTGTAGCCTACAGAGGAAGAATTACAAACACCCTGGTACACAAATCTTTCACTGCCGGCTGACGATGAACATAATATATTAGATGCCATTATCACTGGAAAAGTAGATAATGTAGTACCACGAATACCGGATAACATCT
This sequence comes from Olea europaea var. sylvestris, assembly GCF_002742605.1. Lineage (NCBI taxonomy): Eukaryota > Viridiplantae > Streptophyta > Magnoliopsida > Lamiales > Oleaceae > Olea > Olea europaea. Next base: position 5,198,499 of record NC_036237.1, read on the forward strand.
GTGTGCAAGAAACGACCAGTCGTGGTACATCGAGAACTTCAACTGGAGTTAGGCCTAGTTCTGCTTCTAGTGCTTCCAGATATGTAACTGAAGACCAAATGGAAGAAATTTTGGGTATGTACAAGCAACATACGATATCAGATGTGTCCAATCTATGTGGCAACTTGAAGGCAGAATTTGTTGAAGAATCGAGAACCCTGAATTAAGATTTCCTTGAAAGTCAAAAGCAACTGTTCAAACAACATAACAAATCGATGCAAGATTACATGTTATGTGGTATGCAGTCATACATGGATAATTCTCTATCAAATATGTTTAGCTTTCATATGGCCTATGAATCAAGAAGCCCATTATCAGGCGATTCTTCGAAAACAAGAAGAATTATTCCAGTAGCAACAGGAGCACATACAGTCTTATATTGATACAAGTTTATGTTCTGTCAGATCTTACATTGACGAAAAGAATGAGAATATGCTAAACAGATTATCTAACTGGGAATCCAACATGGAAGCCATTATATGTTCCATGCAGCAGGATGTTTCTCTCCATGCAAGTCCAAATCCTACTGTTCAATCGCATGAGACATCAATGTCTCAACTAGCAGAAAGTGTTGACATGCGGAGAAGAGAAAGGGAAAAAAAGATGAAATACACACAGGCTTCGTCATCCACAGGCCGTCCCTTAGAAGACTACGACATGAACAAGTACAAAAACATTAGGAATTGGATATCGAGAAATCAATCTGGGTAACAAATGTAACTCATTCTGAATAGTCCGAATGCTAAACATTATTATATCTACGTCAAAAATTATTTGTTGAATTATTTGATAGTAATTTAAATTATGTTATACAGTGCATATTTGGATGATGGCCGTGGCAATGTCTATGGAAGAGACATGCTAAAAAGTTTAATGGATCCGACGAAGGATCTGAATATTACGGTGAGTGAAGGTTTGCAATTACAATAAATTTGATTTCGTAGTTAATATGTATAATATATGTTACATATATTTATTGCATTAGCATATTAAGCTGGAGCTGAAGTTATTGAGCCAGTATATGAATGAAGATTGTACTCTCGTCAATAAAAAATATGCAATTTTGGATTTTCAATTTGAAGAGGAGTGTTGTCAGCAAATGAGGTGGCACATGGAATATAACCAGAGAGGTGAATCGGATGGAACTCGCCTACAAGGCTACGTCAACGATACATTGCCTGTAACTGGTCGTTCGTGGATGGGATGCAAGTATTTATTAATTCCAAGTTCATATCCAGGCAATGAATGTTATCTGTTTCTGGTCAATATTCCTGAATGGAAATTCTACATATACGACTACAGCAATAATGTTCACACACTTGATGCAATCAAGGTTCACGTAGAAGTAACATGCATAGTCGTTCAAACATTATTGCAGTGTCTACCCCTGTCCACCAGACGAGATATAAAGAAACGTATAAATGATCTAATGAAGATGGAGATTATACCTTATCTATCGTGTGCGAACAATGGGTGAGCATTTCAACTTTTGTTATTTACTACCATAGTTAATCTATTGTATATACTAATTTTGACTAACGAAAAATCCTTTATTGTACAGGCCAAATTGCATAATGTTTGTACTCAAGTATATAGAATGCTTCGTTCTCGGGCATCCAATAGAATCAGTTTCAGCAGAGAGGATGTCAATATACAGAAGAAAGATTGCGGTCGATTTTTTTGAATAACGAATACTTTCTTTATCCCCGATAGTGAAACAGTTGTCGTGGCTTAACTGTACTTTGCTTGTGTGACTGTTGATGATCAGCTGGTTCATGATACCGTCATTTGCAATATGTATTTTGCTTTATGTGGAAGTACATAACATGAATTTTGGTTTTATGTGGTGGTGCGTAAAATCTATTTTGGTTTACACAGTGGTTTGCATATTTCGATTTATATGGTGGTATGTAATATGTTCTCGAACTGTCATTCTAGAAAAATGAAATATCAAGCGTCGAGATTCACAGTAATGTCGAGAACGACATATCAAACGTCCGGAAATCGAAGAAATGTAGAGAAATATCATATTTTGGTCCAAGTGTCGTTCTAGACATTCGTAATGTCAAGTGTCGAGATTAACAGCTATTTAATGTCGATAACGACGTTACAAATGTCGAGAACGACATCAAATGTCAACATAAATATGATCCAACCAAATTTAACTAAGAGTGAAGGCAACCAAATGGTGTATTAACTGCAAAAACTGTAGCAAGCAGGTTTATAATTACTATAACAGTTAAAGTTGGTATGCCAAGCACAAGTACGTTCTCAACCATATTGGTTGGTGAGATATCTTATCGTACATTCAACGGAAAAGTGTTTCTCCAATATAAAATGTTGGACTTTACTTAAATATGTACATACGAGAATTTAACAAATTCATAGCACTAGTTAGTTTTTCCATTGATTATGTCTTCATCAATTCAACATACTCCTGTTCTTGATGTTACTATCACTTTCGACCCCCTCGGGTCGTCCGCAGACAACCCGATCATCATAGACTCTGACTCGGATGATGAAAGCAATATCATTGTTCCATATGTTCGTCAACCTTCGAACCGCCATCGTAGGGTTTGCCTTCAACCAATCCCTTTTTCGAATCTAATCGACAAAATTGAACCAATTCAAGTTCATCGTGAGATCGTCCCAGTACCGGTCCAACCAGAAGGACATCATGTGTTGTTGGATGAAAATGTTGGAGCAGTTCCCGTCGAAAATGAAGATGTGATCATCATAAGCTCCGACGAGGAGTATGACATTGATATGTCCTCTTTGTCCGTCGTGGAGGATATGTAGAAGATACAGTCATCGTAAGTGAAATGTTTACGTCCATATAGTAGTACTATAAAATCCATATAGGTGATGGATATTTTTTGGGGTGATCACCATTTTGTATAATAGTTGTCTACGATATGTATTGGAGTTATGGCTTCCTTTTGTTGTGATTACCATTTTGTCTGCTCCAATGACTTAGGATAACGAGTCATTCATAGGTTGCTTTTGTATCCATTACCACATTGTGTCTACAATGATTAAGAAAATCCCAGTGATGAAATAGATATGTGCTTGTTCACTTATATGATGAACAAAATGATATCGTAGTGAAATGCTCATAAGAATATATGTAAGCACCATTTCCCTTGTTAGTAGTTATACCCAAAACCTGGTCTCTTTTGTTTGTATCCATTATGACATTCAAAAATGAAGTGTTGTCTGTATTTAGTGAATGTCCATACGAATTTTCCTGTTTGTGCGCTATAAAATTTTGAACGACTAGAATAATATAAGAGAAAAATCACAAAAAATGGGATGAATCCGTATAAAGGATTCAAAATGTATTACAAAATTAATTTTATAACAAGCAATTGCAAATAATGATATCAAGAGAGAACGAAGAAAGAAACAGAAAGAAGTAGAAGTCAAAAACATATTCAACAACATTTAAAACAAGAGGTAGAAAGAAAACATTGATAACTCATGTTATTAGGGCATTTGACGATCGAAATACACAATGTCATTCAAGTATACATGTCACTTAAAGATGTCGAATTCTGACATGTTTGCCTGTTATGTCCAGAACCCCCACATCGGTCGCATTTTCGTCTCAACGTCAACCTTTCAGTTCTTGACCGTTGACGTTGGGTAGGAGGTCGACCTGGTGCTCTACGTATATTCGGGGGCAAAATTTCGACGGAACGAATAGACTGAGAAGCAACCCAATCTGACTCTCGGCCAACGGGGTGAAGAACTTCGTTGTACGCAGCTCACCAATATTCTGTGGTGTAGTAAGGGGAGCACAAATCATACAATGATTTTTCTTTTGCGCAAGCAGCTCAGGATGCATGTGAACATGAGATTTGTCGCATCTGAAACTCTCGACATGACCATGTGTTACCTATAAGGTCGACAATACAAAGTTCGGTAGCTATACCTACCTCAAAAACGAGTTCATCCAAATTTCGTACTGGTAAAGTTGCACTGACGTCGAATGATTTTCTCAATTCATCATCAATTTTTGGTGTCACAATCGTACTACATTTCGTGGATGCACTTTTTCTCTCGTAGAACCATCGTTGCATCAATGACGTAATATTTTCGATCAACGAGGTTATAGGGAAGCTTCTTTGTCGCCTTAGGACTGAATTCAATGACTCCGCAATGTTATTCGTCATAACGTTGTACCAATTACCAACAAAATGTGCCCGTGACCAGGTGGATATACCGACACGTTCCAAGTAAGATACCATTGACGGTCGAATGGTTCTTATCTGTGTCATGAACTGATCAAATTCCGATACGCGGTATGCTAGCGCTGCCCGCTTGAATAAGAAGATGACATTGCTACTGCTATACCTAGCAATAAGATTTTTCTCGATATGTCAGATGCAGGCACCGTGGTGAGAAAGTGGGAACAACCTCGTAATTGCCCGCTTAATACTCTTCTTCCTGTCCGACACAAACACTAGCTGGTTTGAATCATCAACGACATCTTTCAACTTTGCAAAGAACCAATACCACGATGCATTTGTTTCCCCATTGACAACACTCCACGCAAGAGGATATATTTGTAGGTTAGCATCTTGCGCTGCAGCTACTAGTAGTGTTCCCTTATATTGACCCTTCAAATGACTTCCATCAACACAAATTACTGGCCTCATGTATTCTCGGAAACCACGTACACTAGGCCCGAACGCTAAGAAGAAGTACAAGAATCTATTATTCGAGTCGAGTTCAATGTGTGCAATAGTTCCTGAATTTTTCTCGGTTAACATGTGACAATATGATGGCAATTTCTGGAAACTTTCTTTGGGTGTACCAAGAAGAAATCGAAGTCCCTTCTCTTTAGCCCTCCACGCTTTGTTGTAGGTAATCCATACACCAAACTCACGTTCCATATCCCCAATAATACCCGCAGGAACGTATGATTGGTTTGTATCGTCCAACCTTCGCATTATGTGATGCCCAATTACTGCATTCGTTACGTGAATTTGTGCATTTCGTCAAACGTCTAGAGAACATGTGTGCTCAGGTATGTACTCTCGAATCGTAAATATTTCTGAAGTTTTTATCTTAGAAGCTCGTATTAGCCAATGGTATGTAGTATCGACACAACACACGGTAAGAGATCTAGGATTTGACTTTTTAACCTTGAAATGAAACTTCTCTTTCAAAGCCTTAAGTTGAAGCCTTGTATGTAACTGTTGTTTGCTAAAAAATAGCTGATTCTCCACAATGTCCTCTTCATCAATCGACTCAATTGCATTTCGAATAAACAAATTGCCTTCACCTAAACTTTCATCCATATTATCAATCGTTTGTGGCTCTTGTAGTTCGCACATACCGACTTCATCGTATTCACACAATGCATCTTCTATTTGTGACAAAGGCTCAACTCCGACATGCAGTTCGTGCTCTCTAGCATTATATTCATTTGCAATTACACACAACGCTGCTTCTGTATGAACAGACATAAACCATTGCAAATCCTCATCGTCGGCTACATCAGCAAGGGGTATATTCATGTTCGGAACTGTAAATTTCAATTGAATTCGGAACTTCATTCTATCAACATTCAGCTTCTCGAATAATTTATGTACAAGCTCTTCATATGTAATATCATGTCAAACAACAATTGATGTTGTTCGGTTCCCTAACCACTTCCACCCGTCGTCTATGTTGACGGATCTACCATCATACGAGACAACAAATCTCTTAACATCTCCCATATTTGCATGTCATAAACAACAATACTGTCAACCACTATCGAAAATCAAAAATGAAAATGCTACCAACATGCAATATGTGAATCGCTATACAAGAAATTTTCCCAACTTACTCAAATTTTTAATGTTATTGTCAACATTTGACAATGTCGAGAATGATAGTATAAATATCATTCTCGACATTTATAAATGTCGTGAACGATATTTATACTATCATTATCGACGTTTATAAAATGTCGAGAATGAAATGATGGGATTTCATGCATTTATCATCTTCTTCAACTTTAACCACCATTTTTGCAAGAATTTATTTCACCATAAATGATATTCTAAATACAGAAGTATATTATCTAACTAAGTTATTTAAGATGAATGGTACAAAAAATATATACTCAGGATAATTTCGTCTATTGAAGGGAAAAAATACCTTATCAAAAAATTGAGATTGGAACATATATAACAACAAGTACTAAATAAAACTTATCAAAAAAATGAGAGTTCGAAGAAATAGAGTTCAAAGAAATATACCTTGTATCGACAAATGATGAAAGCCTAATCAGTTTCAAATTTATACCACAGTAAATTTCTTAAAATGATTTCTTTGAAATTGGAATCATATACTTCTTCGTATATGTTAATGAAATTTTTGCTTCTTCTTCATTTGTTCTAGAATAATTGATTAAAATATAATTAAAAATGTAAGCAAGTGGACTCACCTAGGTAATAGCAACATTATTGTGGCTTCTCGTGGAAGTTATTTGCTCTTCCTAAAAATTGTGCTGAAGTGAGATAAAATTGATTAATCTTTTCATGAGAGTAAAGTAGACATTTTGATCTAAAAATTGGACATTTTTGCAAGGATTATTAAAAAAGTACACTTTTCAACTCCAACCCTTATAATTGGACATTCTTGAAAATGCCTCTAAAAAAATTACACACTTTGCCACATTTTTCTTGAGCAAATGCTTTGCATGCATCAATCTAATTGATTCAAAGTTTTCTTTTTTATATGTATTAATATAAAATAAGGCTTGAATTTGTATGTTCAAATTGTCAAAAAATCACACACATATCCATCTAGTTAATTGCTTCAATGATATGATGTGATTTTTTTTTTTTTTTAGAAAAGTGACGTTTTGTCACTTTTTCACATTCTCCTTAAACGAACACATTGCACACATCAATTGACTTTTGAAGATGTAGAAGAAATTCTGTTCTTCTTTAGAAGATGGTGCTTCATCAATTTTCCTTTTCCGTTTAAACCTACTTTTTCCAACCATTGCATCAATGGGAGTTAGGTGTTAGAGTCGACATTGGAGTGAAGAAGTCAAAATAGGAGTTTTTGATTTCGAATTGCAACATATTAGAATTTGTACTGATTTTGATTTGGGGTTTTGGGTTGATGTTTAAGATATCCATGAATAGGAAAGCAGAAGATGAAAAAATGACAAAAAATGATGGACACAGAGATGAACGCAGTGAAAACGGACCGGGAATAAATGACAAAAATGGATGGAGATGGAAATGAAATTGGTGGAAAACAAAGCTTGGAAACAAAGAGTTTTGAAAGACGGGGAAGAGTTGTAGAATAACACTAGCTAGGGCTTCAGGTTTAGGTTTTGGAACGTATTAATTATCGTTGTAATATGTTTTAATTTGTTTTAAGGTATAAATCTAATTTGTCCATTTTTAACAGTACCCGGCCTAATTTCCTCTTTTAGTTAAAGGTTTGGCATCTAAATTAAATAGGGAAATTTACAAAAATGTCACAAAAAATGAAAGTTCCAAAAAATTTGTCATTTTCGCTTTTTGTGAGAAAAATGTCACATTTTTGGGATGCAAAGTCCAAATTATCCTTAACGACACATTTCTAGTAGCATTAATACTTGATTTGAAGGAAAAGCATTGATTTGATGTGATTATTTAATTTCTATATAGAAAATATGGAGAAATATATTTTTTATTGATTCATATGAATTTTTGTTAATGAAAAATCATCAAAGAAATTTGAAAACGTAACATAAACAAGAAACCTTACCTGTTCTCCATATTCTTCATTTTCATTGATCGAGAAGACATTTGTGTTGCATTCTTCATCCATTTTGAAAGGTTAGCAATTACAAATTATTTATATTTTACTTTTATAACTTTTTATTTGTACATGTTAAATACAACATGGACATATTTCTTTGAAATTTTTGAAAGTATTATGCATTCATTTATTTGGTTTTGGAATCCTTCACAAAATGTCATTATCACCATTAAAGTTTTGAGTAATTTCTTCTATTACCACCATTAAGGTCTCTTTAATGACAAGGCCCAGATGCCATTTACATTTTGTCATTTGGTAGTTGAATAATAATGACCACACTTAATGTGATGTGTTGAAGAAGCCCAAAAAACTCACTGTCGTCTGCTTTCCGACATTCTCGACAGTTGAACTGTCGAATTCAACATTTACAAACCATCGGGTTAGACATTTGAGATGTCGAACCCAACATTTACAAACTGTTGGGTTATACAATTTTACTTTTAATTCGGACACTTCAAAACGATGAAAATCCTTGATTTGACCTTTTGCTATTGTACTGATTTGCGTATTATGCAATGCGATTTTCATGCTATTATTGGTTTTGAATTCTTACCATTGCGATCCCAACATTTCAGGTATGAGTAATCATTTGAGATTTATCGTGTTGCATGAGGAAAATTTTGTTCATATAGATGACGAATGAAAGTAGAGAGGGGACAAAACTACTTCCGTTCTAGTGCCAACAAGTATTACCTTAGCCGAACTTTTTTTAAGGTTGAAGGAGAAACTTTGTATTATTGATCATCGCGCTCAAATTGAATTGAAGTTCAAAGTCTCTAACTTGAATATACCTCCGACCAAAATACGCGACAATGAAGACTTAAATTGGTACATATCAGCACATAAGGAAACTGCTATCTGTGTTACTACTTTGGAATCCGATCTCCCAAGTGTTGACATGGGAAGGGATGCAAATTTTCAAGATCTTTCATTTGCCGCAGTGGATGTTCTGCAAAACGTGGAACTTGATTTGGTGAATCGAATGCATAGTGTCTCCAACAATAATACACCTGAAACACATGAGTATGATAACGGGACTGCACCATTAGATGAGAACTTGGATAACCCATCACCCAATTTAAAGGATGCTAATTCTGTTGACGTCGACGACGAGCAATCTTCGTCACTTCCAATGGTTCGGATGGATATGAATTAATGAGATCTGTGAATACATCCGATCTTGTCGAAAATGAAATATTCGTCAACAAGAAAGAGTTGTACTCGACAATTTGTGCACTTGCTTTGAAAGACAAGTTCCAATTTCGAATGAGCAGGTCAAACATGAAGATGTTAACCATTGTGCGACGAGTTCTGTAATTGCCGAGCACACATTTTAGGAAAATTGGATAATTCGAACCAATCGTATGATCCGAGCACTATTGCACGTGACATGGAACATGAGCTCGGTGTCCAAATAAGTTACATCAAGGCACGTAGAGGGAAGGTGACTGACTTACACATGCTGCATAGGACACCAAAAGACAGTTTTCAGAAACTATCTTCATACTGTCACGTCCTAGGTGAGAATAACCTAGGGACGGTAACCCACATCAAACTTGATTCGCGCAATAGGTTCCATTACTTCTTCTTACCTTTTGGTGCAAGCATTCGTGGTTACATGCAATAATTGAGGTCCGTTGTTTGTGTTGACAGTAGTCACTTGAAAGGTCCATACAAGGGTACACTTTTACTGGCAACTGCCCAAGTTACCAACAATTATCCCTTAGCGTGGGAGATCGTGGCTTCCGAAACAAATAGATCTTAGATGTGGTTTATGTCTAACTTGAAAGATCTTATAGGCGACCCAGATGAACTTGTATTTGTTTCGGACAGGAAAAGAAGTATCGAAAGAGCTATTACTCACTTATTTCCTTTGACTTATCATGATTGTTGTATGCGGCATGTGGAAAAGAACCTAATCCAACGGCACTTTAACGCAAGTTCAATATTCCTATTCAAACAAGCTGCTACAACTTATCGGGTCGAAGAGTTTGAACGACTAATGGGACATATTCGTAAGGTCAGCGAAAGATGTTACGGGTATTTGGAGCAACCTAATTTTTCATTTTGTTCACGAGCACTGTTCGTGGACGATCGGCACAACATCATGACAAACAACAACGCAGAATCATTGAATTAATGTTGAGACATGCCCATTCGTTGCCAATCACGTGCTTGATCGAGTACATTCATAAAACAATGCAAAAGTGATTTTACGAACGTCGAACCAATGCAACCTCATGTAGTAGTATATTGTCTTCGAGGATGGATAACGAGTTACAGACAATATTTGAAGCCGGTATTAGGCTTCGAGCCCATGAGTTGACAGACAACTTGACCTAGATTGGAATGTCCAACGATACGGAGATAGTGGACTTCTCCAACAACAAGTGCACCTGTAGTGAGTTTCAACTAAATCGTATGCCATGTACTCTTGCAACTCGTGCTGCTACCCTAAGTGGTAAGTCATTAAATGATCTATGCTCTCCGTTCTATACATCGAAATACTAGATGGGTGCCTATATGGAAGTAATTTCTCCCATTACGCAAGAAGTGGACTAGGTTGTTCCAAATGAAATTTTAGGTACTCCTATTTTGCCATTGGTTGTACGTTGTCCTCTAGGTAGAGCACCCACGCGACGTAAGCGAGATAGATACGAGTCCACTACCGGACTGAGAAGTTGTACTCGATGTGGGGAGATGGTCATAACTAGACCACATGTTCGAACCCCACTATATCACAAGCCACTTGAACAAGCGTGATGTGTAAAAGTGGTTGTGAAATGTAATCTCCGAAAACGTAATTTAAATAAGCATTGTACATTCCCAACTTATTTTCTGAATCTGTTGTTATTATCATATGCCAATACAAATTTGGTCATTATGTTTCACAAGCAAATTACCGATCATTATAGTTCCATTACCACAAACGGGATGAATACGTTTTTCTTTCTATAAAATTAGCCGATCATAAAAGTTCCATTAGCTTCGACTGACAGTTTGTCGAAATGGAAAATTGATTTTCATGAGATCACAGTGAACAAGCAAAACACCAACATCACGTCCCGACAGTTTACATGTCGTTCCCGACAGATGGTCTATATAATTCTCAACAATCGGGAACAATAGCGGCTTCCAAACCTACACTACTACAGTTGCATATTATGGACATGCTATTTCTGCACGTACGCAGAGGACGTGACCAAAATATTCATACCATAAAATACTATACATAATTTCCTACAAAAGAGCCATCCATTTATTGCACACTTGCATTACTTTCGACAATTTAAGTGTCTCCCCCGCTTTCTCTATCAGACTCGTCTGAGCTAATGATAATTACTTCTGGAGGTGAAACATGAGCCACCCACTCATCCGAGTCGGACGGTGATTCGACCGGATCCCTGACCTCGAAGACTTGATTGAGAACGCTGTTCGGTGACTTAGATTCTACACTTGACACTTCGTCGAACTCGGCACCATGGTGCTCAACTTTTACCTCCTCATCATCTGACAATAAAACGATGAAAAATTCAGCGGATGAACCCAGTATCGACGGATGCATATTGGAGTTGAATATTTCGTTGCTGGAGGTGGATGAACCCATTATCTCGTATCAACTACGTGTTTCAAAACGGGAGTCTCACATCATATGGAATAACATCTGAAATGTACTTTGATAGACAATACTTGTGATGCCTTTAATATGTAAGTCTTCTTGTATTGGAAGGACTTGTTACTTACAAAAAATAATAAACTTATAATATCTACAATAACATGTTAAACTAAGACACTTGTATTGGACAATCCCACCACTTCCAATTTTTGAAAATGAAGAAACTTATAAAATTGAATGGCCCTCCTAGTTGAACTGTCGATCTCGACAAATGTTTTATTCATTCTCGACAGTTGACAAAAACGTGCATTGCACTAAAGATCATGTAACTTTGAGTTTGGTAAATTGCAGAATAAATGAAGAAGAATAAATAGAAGTAGCTATTTTTTACCACAATGCTGTTCAACTACGTTGAAAGTGTCACAATACTCTTCACGTAAGTTCAAAGTAGCACAATACCTGGCTGCAAAATTGCTTATAGGCAACAATGATCTCGTGGTATTTATAATCATCCTGAAAGGAGGAAGCAATTACTTAATTATCTACCCAACCATCAAGTCCAATCTCTAAGTAAATTTGAAAGGCAATTGGTATGATGGTTGAATATAATAAGTGTACGTTTATCCTGCATTGTACCATAATTACTATGACATTGGCAATGACTTGAATACTTCAATGATATGTAAAATTGATGTTATATGGTTGCTTGCAACAAATTACTTCTCATTTGCCAGCTTGTTAGTTGCACCATAGTTGTAATGCTACAGTTTCTCGCAAAACAGGCTCATCATCTTAACCCTCATAAGAACATACCAGGGACAAGGAAATATACATAAACTCATTTGTGAATTACTTATACCATGGTAGTCATGACTTTGGCAGTTTTAATGGGTCCTCATCTTAATTCAATCTATAGTTTACGAAGGCACTACGACATTCAATCCCATCATCTACTCCTAAATGGATATTTGTAAAACGTATACATACATAAATTTTTGCTCAATATAATGTACCAGCGTTGACAAAAATTGAATCAAAGCACGAAGTACCATAAGTACGATTCACGTAACATAGTAAAGCCGGATAACTTATGCAGTTTGTAACACTACAGCAATGTCAGAAAAGGTAAGTAGTGACACGACATTCACCACGGGAATTGCAAACTGTGAGGAATGTGTCAAAGTGTCACCATGCTTGCCAACTAGCCTCGGTGATATGTAAATTACAGAAATGAATTAAAAGGCCACAAGTATCCAGAAATTAACATACATCCTTCACCACCTAAATCAAGTTAAAAAAAATTACAAAAGCATGTTCAACCCCATCGTCATGCTACATTCGGCAATTCATCTACAGTTAATTTTGTTTTCGCTTCGTGCTCCCCCTCATGTACGAAGTCCTGGTAGTAGGTGTCGGACGTCGTAGCCATGCCGATCGCCATCTCGTTGTGGTAACTTCCCCTTCTGCTCAGGCTACAGTGGCGGGAACTGGAAAAGTTGCAAAATAGGTAAATGACACGAAAAATAAATTCAGTTCTCGATAAACGATGGAATACCTTACACTTCATCGATTCCAATGGGCATTGGCACGGGGTCATTATCGAGGCATGGCTCAATGTTTGATGTATCTGTCGAAAACAACGATGAAACATTTTAAGTGCACAACTTCTGGAAATTTTCAAAATATGCCAAGTATATGAAATAACAATGTCCAAGTTTTTCTCATAAATGACCCACATACATTGCAGATGTTTGGTTTTAGTAGGCAGCATGTTCTGCTCTTTGTCACAGTCACCAGGCGACGAGTGGTGGCCCCCTTTGGCTATAACAAATGAGCAATTGCAAAGTAAGCGGATGTCTGAAATAATATTTCTTCAATTCGTGATAAATGATGCAATACCTTGCACTTCTTCGATTCTAGTGGGCACTTGCACGGGGTGATCGTCCGGGCATGGCTGAATGTGTGATATATCTGTTTAGAACTACAATGAAACAGTGATTGGAAAATAAATTGTCAATTTTCAAAACATGCAAAGCACATGAAATAATAATTCACCAATTTGCTCATAAATAATCCACGTGCCTTGCAGACTTTCGATTTCAGTGGGTAATGGCATGCCTTGCTTGTCCGGGCAGCAGTAGCACATACCGTCTCCCTTTTGACTATTAATCCCCATGTCTTTGTCAGGACCGTCAAGTGACGGGTGGTGGCCTACATAGTCTGCAAAGTCTCCGTAGTCTGTAATGAATGAACAATTGTCATACAAAATATGTCAATATGTGCAGGGTTAAAGTGAACATTGTCATAAAGAAATGTAGTATGCATATGGTGAAGTACCTGATTGTCTAGGCTCGGGGTCCACATCAGCTGTACGTGCAGTGGTTGTAGAGCTGGATGTGGGGACGACGGTGGATATGAAGTTTTTCAATTTTTTAAATTCGTCAGACACGTGCTGCATGATTTCGAGCTTCACGGTGGGGAGCCGCATTTCTATTAGAATTCTTTGATCCAACAACATGCCCTGAACATCGTCTGTTGTGAGGCTCGATCCGACTATTGCAGTTGGTCGGGCATAAGAGGTAGACGATGCCTGCATGGGAGAAGTAGCTCTATATACGTAGGGGGTGAAAAATGTCCCTGTCTGCCCACTTCGTCGAACCGATCACCATCACTATCCCCACTGTCGTGGTCCTCCGAGTCCTCACCTTCAACCTCTCCGCTGTCATCGGCTCCTGACTCCTCCTCCTCACCACTGGTCCCACTACTCTCATGGGCCTCATCAAAAGTCTCATCCTCGAATGTGCCTTTTTCAGGTGTGCTAAACGCTCTGCGTGGAACTTTGGAGCAATGCTATCCCTGGCAAGGTCATCCAATGCGGGGATAGGACGATCATCGAACGACACGAGTGGCGATATGAGGTTGTCCATGCTCGGCTTCGGTGGGGCGCAGCGTCGCATACACGTGCAGCTGCAGTATACACGTATTCGTTAGGAATTCACCACATGCTACAATGATGAATGGAACGAATAAGAACATAGAACTAACATGAAATTTTACCTGTACATTTTTGAAGAAAGCGTCGTACGTACGCTACTGCGGTTGCTTTGTAGATGTCCAGTTGAGAAACTGTGGGGAACGTTCATCAAAATGTTGACCGAACTGATCACCAATTTCAGGCACCGTCTCGAACGCCCATATCTATTACAGTAGAAAAGGAATGTAAGTTCACGACGAAACCAACCACTACATACATTTGCAATGAAATAATGAATACGTCAAATAAAGGTACCTGTACGGTAATGAAAAAGCCGTGGATCGTGTAGCTAACCGCATTCTCCTTTTTCATCACATCCAAAAATTTCCTTGCCCAACGGCCCCGAAAGCCCCTTATCAAACATCCATACGAGATTTACCCCAAGGATACGAAAATAATAAGTCCAAATCGTCGATGATCGATAACGTCTCCATATCGTTACCAACATTGTTATTTGGAGCATCGAAGACTTCTTCGATGATCAAGGCGAGGTCGAGCTTGTACCGATCGACTCGGGGCGTTAAGGATCGGAGAAATGTCTGCTCCAGTTGGGCGCACGAAATTTTGTCCACATGTTTAAAATATTTGTCCTTTAGTCTCCTCTTGTCAAGAACTCGTTCCACGACGTTGTCATCCGGGAGAAGACCACACCATAATCCCGTCACGAGGGCATACTCTTAGATGAACCTTGCGAGGTGGCCTTGCAAGTTGAACCACAATTCGTGCAGCTTATCTGTTCGTATGCAGCAGAATACGAGCTGTTGGATTAATTGGGCAGAGTACTGGAGATCCAAAACCTCCGACAAGAACCCAAGGCATGAGTTGCGAAAGTCTTCCCGCTGTCACTCTTCAAAATTTTCGATGACTATTTTTACATAACGTAGATTGCTTTTTTGATATATATGGCCCCGCAGGCGTGTATTCTCTAGAACAAAAGGCTCAAAATCCATGTCTGCAAAGACAAAATAAGAAATGAATGCATCAGACCAGAATATAAACTTTCTAGTAGCATATACACCAAAAACCACAAGTATGTTGTGAAGTGTCATTCAACAGTTCCTCCCGAATACAACGAGTACCACCCACAACCTCAATGTGTGCAAGTGAAAGCAAGGTTATAACACACGTAACATAAACATTGAAACGGAAGATATGGCCACATCAATCAAGAATTTTACCAAATGCATACGACTATCACCCATATTATTTCAAGTCACTGGAAATTGGATACTGCATTTTGATTAGAATCTTCATAATGGTTTTCAAACAATCAATTAAATAGCCCTAATTCAACCCACTTCACTTCAAACATTGTTGCATGCAAAAAAAAGGAATACTGAAATCTGAACG
The DNA here is from genome assembly GCF_002742605.1 of Olea europaea var. sylvestris. Taxonomy (NCBI): domain Eukaryota; kingdom Viridiplantae; phylum Streptophyta; class Magnoliopsida; order Lamiales; family Oleaceae; genus Olea; species Olea europaea. The sequence continues at coordinate 5,214,356 of NC_036237.1, forward strand.
ACTATGACATAGGAATTACATTTTTTACTGGTAGGGCAGGGCTAGTCAGGCAGGAATTGAACTGTCAGTCCCGACATTTTATCCATCCACAGGTTCATCTGTTGAGAATAGGGATGGCAATCGGGCTCGTCGGCTCGAGCAGCCCGTGGCTCGACTTGAAAAAAGCTCGAGTCCGCTCGGCGTGAGGCTCGGGTCGAGCCCCATTTTGGGGTGCCGGGAAAAGCCCGAGCCAGCCCGTGTGGCTCGCCGGCTCGGGCTCACGAGTCTATATTTAAAAATATATATACAAAGAGAAAAAAAAATTAAAAGGCAGCAAGGCAACACCTTACTGCCTTGTTTAAGGCAGTAAGGTGCTTCCTCTTTATTTATATTTAAATTTTTTTTACCAAAATCGAGCCAGCCCCACTTGGCTCCAAAAGGCCTGAGCCGAAAGCTTGGGTCGAGCTTAATTTTTTTGGTCGAGCTTTTGCTCGGCTCGGGCCCGAAAAAAGCTAGATCATTTTAACCGAGCCAAGCCCGAGCCTCGATTTTTGGTTCGCGAGCTGGCTCGGCTCTGCTCGTTGACATCCCTAGTTGAGAATAACTGAGACTAACTATCAGGAATAACAGTTTAGCCACAAATCGACAGATGAACTGTCGAGAACGAAATATGAAATCCACAAGGATGCTGTCAAGTATCTATCGAGAGTTCCAACCAAATGCAGTGAGTACCACCCACAACAGATGGATTGCAAGTGAAAGCAAGGTTTTGTCCACATTACACAAGTAACATAAACATTTGAACTGAAGATACGAGTCTCAATCAAGATTTCTACCAAATGCATACGAGTCCCACGCATATAACTTCAAGTCACGCTTTAAGAATGTACTTTTGTGAGATCAAAATAAGAACCGAACTCTAATTTTTCATCTCAAAATTTTCAACCTAAACGACTTGTCAAATAGATGCAAAAGTTAAGTAATTTATCAATTCTAGAACACTTTCAAATTTTAAATGATGAACATAATAGTGGTTTAGGGTCATAAATTTGATTGAGAGTATATCCATTTAGCAGATTATGAATAACACTCCAGTCATTCAAGTACTGTACTTTGGTCATGTCATCCAGTCCTCCATGTTCAATTTATTTGTATCCCGCAAATACAATTTATCCGCCATATTGTTCACAGTGGAAAGCCTAACAAATGACATCTAGTGCAATTTCCTTGATTTTTACTTCATACTATTTAATAAGTTTGACCAACAGTCATATGTGCACTACATTTTCCGAAATGAACTTGTTTAACTGAAAAGTCGATGAGTATCCAAGAATTAATCAAGAATCATAAAACCATACATCAACAGTAAAGTAAACATTTTATTTTATTTTTCAATTTTCCCTTTTTCCTTTTCCTTTTATACCTTTTTAAATTGCCATGTCGTACTACCCTTATCCATTTAAGCATTTCTATTATTTATACAAAAGGAATCCAACATGACGACCGAAACAAAAATGAAAAATTAAAGAAATTCTTCCAGCTACTTTATGATGTGCTTTAGGAGAATTTACCTGTCTTTGTTTTCTAACAGACCTTGTAAACTCGACCAAACCCACCTTCACCCAGCAAGCACTCTGGCCTAAAGTTTTTGTAGTAGTCGCAACTTCACGAAATGTAAATGTTTGTGCAGCAGTATTTGCTGTTGGTTATTTTGGAATCATTGTTTCCTTCTTCGAATCATAGCTACTATGAGGTTTTAATTTATCTGGGAAATGTCGAGAAAACGCGGAAAGGTTAAGATGATGGAATATATAACAAAAAGAAAATTAGTGAGCATGAAACTGTTGAAGAAGAATAAACTTGAAAATAAATCCGTTCTCGTTGACAAACAAAATCCCTACACAAACCTAGGACCATCCCCTCCTACATATCCACACAAGACCCAAGTACGGCTAATATTACTTAGAAAAGTAATTTGAATTGATTCTACAGCTTAAACCATACGTGGCAACGATATCTAGCTGTAAACTTTTATCGTTGTTTTATTTTATCGAGCATACCTCAAAGATAACATAAAAATCAAAGCATGACATGCCACTTCTGTATGATATTTTCTTCACTTGCAAATGCAGAATCAACAAGCACGAAATAACCCTTATTCTAAATACTTTTGAGGTCTACTACTTAAACCGTTTGTCGTAACTCCATTTTGTTTCACCATATCTACTAGAAGACCTAATGTAATTACAGAAAGCAATACGAGCCTAAACAATACAATTACATAAATGCAGAATTTAACATTCATTTTTTCAACACGCCTACTAAAAATAAGTCAACTCCACTGTTTTTTCCACTTCTGGATGGAAAATGTTCAAATTCTTCGCACAAGAAATTATTGATATTATTTCATTTGATACTCGTAGTATTCTATTAAAATTCACAGCAAGTGAATAAAAATAATACAAAAAATTGCAGGACCTTGACCACATGCAAATTCCCTAACCCCATTCCCAAAACCACACCCACCCCCAAAACAAGAATTATCACTACTTCTCTTCCATTACAAATCAAACTAAAATAAAGATGCAATTACAGAAAACAATGAATTTCATATATTATTTAACATTATAAATCTATGAAATCTCGAAATCACTAAAAAATATTAAAAATAGATAAAAGAACCACAAATCAGATTTATAAAAGAAACACGAAAGCAACATAATAATCCAAATTGAAAATGAAAATATTTCCTAAAATTAAAAGGAAAAAGAAAAATAAATATTGAAATTATTCACTTGAATTCACTCTATTCCCATGAGCTTGAGCTGCCAAACTTTCTTTAAAAGACTTTTTTTTCACCAGTTGTTTCACTTCAGTATCATTATTATTTCCTTCAATTTTTTATGATCGAAAGCATAAAAAACATCCACCCATATCAAAAATCAAAATAACAAACCCACATCAAAATGGTTTTCCAGATTTTATTTACTGAAAACACTCAAGAAATTATGCCCCAATCATCAAGAAAATACGATTCTTCATCAACAAAGACAACCCATGAAGCTGACTCCAAAAACCAAGAATAACCTCTCACAATCACTCGACCAGTAGAGGAATCACGGAAGAAATGAAAGTTAATTTCAGAGAAGCAGTAGACTTCGAACCCTAGAGAAAAAATCTCTCAAATCTAAAAAACCCAGAATAAAGTCTCTCTCTAAATTCACGTTCCCAGCAAAAAAATGAAGTATCTCTCTCTCAATAATGTGCCGATCAAATGGGTCAAGCAAGAATATATAGATAGACCATCTTGATACCATAAACCAGCATAGCAAAATCGATACCATATACATACCATACACCAATAGGAGTAACAACATTTTTCACCCTTATAGATACCATAAACCAACATAGCAAAATCGATAAAGCCAATTGCAAAGCATAAATCAAAATATACATCTACAAAAAAATTTCCCTTAGCAGATTGCTAATAAACCCGCCAACACTACCAAATATTGAAATGAAAATCAAATGCAACATAATCCTTTTTTTTATCCAGAAATTTGGAAAGAAAGTTCACCTTATTAGGGCCTGAAAACGCCTTCTCCTTTGCAGCTACCGACGCCAAGTGAACATATTGCAACCACACGGTCGATTGGGTGTTAGAATAATAGATTCAGTTTGCATTTTTTTGGTCTTCCTTCGTCGTTAGTGATTTTATTGATGGTCGTCGTTTTTTAGGGTGGTCGTCGACGACAAAAAGGTGGGGAGTTTGCAGTTTCTTCAGGGGTTTATGGGAGTGGGTTCAGCGATTTCTGAGACAGAGTGAGTGTGTACAGACTTTGTGTAGCATTTTCATGGTGGTCGTCGTCGTAGTTTTTTTCACTCCGTCGATGACGAACAGTTTCGACGACGGCGCAGTGAGAGAAATGAGAGAGTGAATGAGAGATTTATGGTTCTTCGAATGGGGGATTGGAGCGTGCATAGTGATTTTTGCTCTATTCTTTTTTTTCTTTTCAATTTCATCTGACACTGAATTTGGTACTATTTCTTCCATTTGTCAAATCTCATTTAATTAGGACATGTAGGGTATTTGAAATTAGTTTCAGGAGCAAATATGACTAAAATTGACATTTCTGCAATGCTAAAGAAAAAGTGACATTTTTGTAAATGTCTTGACAAATTTTGACATCCTTTGCAATTTCCACAATTTTAAATATGGGCCATAAATACAAGAATTATGAGCATGAAAAGGATGTAGTGTCGCATATATCTATAAATAGATGATTCTGCATCTTCACATATAAGTTGTGTTATGCCTCTTCCGATGAAAATCCTAGAGGCCATTTGGTAGCCAACTAGAAAGTTTAATTAGGTCTGCACTCTGTGTCACTATCTTACCTTGCCTAATTGAGGTCATAAGCTTAGGCAGTTGAAGTAATGCATTGCCTCAAACAAGGTGTCATATAGAGGTTGACTTTTCATGGTCTAGGCAAGGTGCCGTATTCAATTGCAGAGTGAATTCGAGGTGATCATCCTCAATGAGAGAGTATCTTTTTGATGCACATTTTTCAAGGGATCTTTCGTACAATATCATTTTGAATAATTGATTGATATGATATTTTTGCAACATATGACCTACATTTAATTTGTTGATCTACTTTTTAGAGGTCAAACACTAAACCAAGGGTGACGACTTTTTAAAAATTGTTTAATGCCCCAATCCTACGAGTGATGGAATGACACTTACGAGGAGACATCTCAACCAAGAGGATAAAGACACGTGTCTTATCATTCAATAGTAACCATTTCATTTATTACTATTATTTTTTTATTATTATAAAAGAACTTAACTGCCATTTGAAACTAATGCATAGTAAAAATTTGATAAATTAATAATCTCGTTTAACTAATAAAATTCTTCGACCTCGACTTGAGCCAGTGTACTAAATTAATAACCTCGCTAAATGCATAAGATAATAATTTTTGGGCGACTTACAAAAAATACACATAAATTTAGGGATCTTTTAAAAAATCATATGAAAAATATATCGGAAATAAAATATACTGTGTAAAATTAATTCACATTTTTTATTAAAAAGTAACACAGTACCACTTTTTTTATTAAAAAAAAAAAAGATAGAAAAAGTGACAAATTCAAAAACTAACAAATCACTAAATAAAACATTGGAATCAGTTCAATGAAGTAACAAAAAAAAAGTGGCACAACCTCTATCCCTCTTCTTTCTTTGTTCACATTCAAACATCTTTAAGTCAATTTACCACTACTATCATATACCAACTAAGCCAACCCATTGATCATGTAAAAAGGTTTTTGAAAGTAAAAATACTGTATAAAGTTAAGTCTCACTTTTTAATACATGTGACTTTTATTAAAAAATAATGTCTGTTACTCAAAAAAAATCTAAAAATAAAAAAAAGGTGACAAAACTTAAAAAGTTACAATCACTCGATGAAAACTTTAAAATATATCACTTTATGCAAATTCAAACACTCCACCACCAAGGCTGACTCTGCTAACAAAATGTCATTCAAAACATCACATCAAACACCAACCTTTGATTTCTGCTGATACTTCATAAAATAATATATAAGCACCAAAACATGATTTTGCCCTTAACATATTGTCAACAAATCCCCAAGTCTTTGCCGCCAATTACCTAAATCAAGATTGTTTCAGGAATAATAAACTTAAGAAACCAAGGAAAAAACGAATTAATATGCAAATTGTATTATCTACCAAACTGGAAGAATAACAACGTAGTTCAACGACAAACATATAGCATAAATCTGGATAAATGCCCAATAATCACCGGTATAAAAACATAACAACAAACATGGAATTGATAGTCAAATTGGGAATTTTGATTCCCATTCTCTCGTACCAAAATCCTAACTCATATTTTCAGCAGATTGACTTGTGTTCGATGCCTAACTACAAATATTTTTTTAATTAGTTGTGTCCATCGATTCTTCGAAATTGAATGTTTTATCTAAATCTATTATCTTTCCATCCATTGACGGCACAAGACAATGAATCCCATTAATAATTGGATATGAAAACCTAATGGAATCACTAATTAGCGAATTCATTCTCTCACGATCTTAAAAGTTATTTGAATAGTGGGCATAATAGTATTTCAGGCAGAGTATTGCTTATTCCAATACTAGTGCCTTTCAATAGCAATTTGCTTCTCCTAGCCATTTGCATTCCTCGATTTTCCACCTCCCTATGCCTAAGGTTGGGAATTTTGGAGGTTTTGACCAAATTGGTTACAGGGCTAATAACTTCAATTAGTTTTTAAATTTTTTTTCTAATTTTTTATTTTTTGAGGGTAACATCCATATTTTTTTTGTCAAACCCTTTTAAGGTCCGATGAATATATAAAATAATAGCTGCTTAAATTCATAAAGGTTCATATTAATAGAAATTAATAAATTTTTAATTTGACAATATGTTTTTCAATTTTCAAAATATGCAACGGAAGTCTTTTACTATTTCTTTGCACCCAAACCAAACTCAACTTCATCCTTAATTTTTTGCAATGCACATACTATATTTGGCATCTTTTTTTATTTTGTACGAAGTAATTATTTAAGGTTACGATTACTTGAAATGCCTATTTTAAAGAAACAATTGGTAAAACAGAAATTATCACATGGATCGTGATCATCATTGATAGGTGTATTGATTACCCTTGAATGATACCTTCATTAGTATGAGATTTTATCGCTGCTTTATTTTTACTAGAATAATTTAAAAGATGCTTGACATCCGTCACATTTCTATAGCATAGACCAAAAAATGGCTTCACGCAATCCATTGATTCCTTCATCTTCACAAACTTTTGGTTCAATATTAATTTCTTCATTTGACCAAATCTTGTAATGTCGAAAACAATTTGCAAAATTTGTGGTCTTCACATCATTGTTCCAAGCCGCATTAATAAAATTGATAACATTCATCATCTTGTCAAATCAACGAACAAACTCTTGAAAAAGTAAACCAATCATCCTTGCTTTCTTATTTGCTCAATAATAACTATTAACATTGTTCATATTTACATAAAACATTTAAGATTAGGAAGCTTACTAATAATGCAAAGAGGATCTGAATTGTCACCACTGCAAAAAATAATAATAATAATAATAATAATAATAAATTAATACTCTATAAATTAATAAATTATTTATTTATCGATAAATTAATAATCCCTCTAAAATAATAATTTTTAATGATCACAACATTATTATTTTATAGAGATATTACTGTAACTTTCACATCAATGGTAATATTGCTCTCATTTTCTCTATTTACCTTGGTGCCCTCATACACTAACGTGGCTCTAATTCAAATATATATTTACAAGTAGACCTACTTGACAATAGGAGTACTCACGACTCACTTCCCCATTGTCGACAGGAAGAAAGTGATAGGATTCAGCTGTGTTAAGAAGATAAATAACAGTGAAAAGGAAACTTTGCATTAATTTGAAATAGACCGAATTACAAGAAATGAAAAGATGAACATAAGCAGCCGTTCGAGAGAGCTATGACTCTCCACACTGTGATTTCCTCACTTAATTATCTCATGCCTAACACTTTTATTCAACCCCTATTTATAGTCTCTGTAATAGAATTTACTCACCCCTTCCTACTATACTAACAGAATTGGTTACTACCCTCACTCACCACTCTTCTTGTTTCTTCTAGAATAAGTATATTTAACCGGTGGCCTATCAATTACCCCCCCCCCCCCCCCACTTCCCCCCCCCTCCCCCACCCCTTCCTACTATACTAACAAAATTGGTTACTGCCCTCACTCCCCGCTCTTCTTGTTTCTTCTAGTATAAGTATATTTAACCGGTGGCCTATCAATTACTCCCCCCCCCCCAATTCAGCCACCTTGTCATCAAGGTGGAAGGAGGAAAATTGTTGGTTGATGAGATAGCTTGGTTCCCACGTAGCCTCTAGCGGAGATAAGCCCTTCCATTGGTTAAGTACTTCGAGCCCGTCTGTTGTTTCTTGTGCCACCGTTCTAATTCCCATCACTGCTTCTGATTCAACCATTAACTCCCAGTCTGCCCCCAAGTTGCTAGGCAAGTCCGAAGGGAAATGATGTTCCCCCATTGCTTTTCGCAAAGGTGATACGTGAAACACTGGATGAATTTGTGTTCCCGGAACCATTCCAACCCTAGCTATTACTTTAAAGGGTCCATAGTATCAAGGGGAGAGTTTCTCGCTAACACGTCGTGCTAGAGTTTTGCGACGATAAGGACACATTTTCAAGTAAACCTAGTCACCAGTTGAGAATTCCACTGCCCTTCTGTGCTTATCAGCTGAGTGTTTCATCTGCTGATGTGCTCTGGCCAAATGTATCTTGAGTTCGTCCAAAATTTTGTCTCTCTTTGCCAATAGTTGATCTAAGGATGAAACAGCCGTCATTCCTTGTTCAAAACGCAACAAGGGGAGAGGGTCCCATCCGCATACTACCCGAAAGGGAGTTAGTTGTGCAGACACATGGAAGGATGTATCATATGACAATTCAGCCCAAGGTAGGAAACGGACCCATTCTTTTGGCCTGAATGAAGCAAAACAACGCAAGTAGGTCTAAATCCCCCTATTCACCACTTCAATCTGGCCGTCGGATTGAGGATGATAAACTATACTGACCCTCAATTTGGTTCCCTGTAGGCGAAATAGCTCGTTCCAAAAGTTGCTCACGAATACTTTATCCCAATCAAACACGATTGACTTGGGGATCCCATGCAATCGAACCAATTCTTTAACAAATATTGCTGCTACTGATGGCGCCGTGAATGGATGTTTCAAGCCAATAAAGTGGCCATATTTGCTCAAGCGATCTACCACAACTAGTATGGAATCGAACCCCTCCGACCTGGGTAATCCTTCTATGAAATCCATAGATATATTCTCCCATATTTTCTCTGGCACAGGAAGTGGCTGTAATAGACCTGCAGGTGCCAAAGTGGAATATTTGTGCTGTTGACACACTTCACAGGCAACAACATAATTCCTAATCTCCTTCTTCATACCCACCCAATGGAAAGTCTCAGCTAGCCTTTTGTAAGTTTTGAGGAAACCTCCATGACCCCCTTCTTTACTATCGTGTCCCTCCTGTAATGCCAGTAGAGTGAATGGAGAATTCCTGGGTAGTGCTATCTGGTCTTTATACAACAGGACCTCATTTACTAGGGCATAACCTAGGCAAGAGGAGGAATCGTCCTTCTGGGTAGTCACAATTCAACCAAGCTCAGGATCCTCTTCCATGGTCCTTCTTATCTTGTCGAGTTGTAGATAACTTGGTATGTTGAGAACCATTAAAGAAACTGTTGCCCCCTTTACACGAAAGTGAGTCTGTTGCTTTATTGTCGTGTCTCAGCTTGCACTCAATCACCAAGTCAAAGCCCAGCAACTTTGTTAACCACTTCTGATATTCGACATTCACTAAACGTTGTTCCATGAGAAACTTAAGACTCTTCTGATCTGTCCTGACCACAAATCGTCTTCCCAGCAAGTAATGCCTCCATTTTTGTACTGCCATAACAATAGCCATGAGTTCCCGTTCATAAACTGATTTATTCTGACTTCTTGGTGGAAGTGTCTAGCTAAAATAGGCAATTGGCCTCTGGTTTTGCATTAGGACAGCCCCTAGCCCGTGATCAAAGCATCAGTTTCCATTATGAAGATTTGCGAGAAATCAGGGAGTGCCAACACTGGAACTTTTATCATTGCCTCTTTTAATTGTCTAAAGGCCAATTCTGCCGCATCAGTCCACTGGAAGCTATCCTTCTTCAATTGCTGGGTTAGAGGCCACGCTATCTTCCCATAACCCTCCACAAATCGCCGGTAATACCCTATCAACCCCAAGAATCCCCGCAACTCTTTCATCGTCTGGGGCCGTAGCCAGTCTCGCATGGCCGTCAACTTTGATTCATCTGCCGTTACTCATTTTTCTGAGATTATGTAACCCAAGTACTCTATCTCTGTTTGTCCAAATAAGCATTTCTTCCTATTTGCAACAAACTGGTTTTCCAATAAGATTCGCAAGACCGTTCGTAAATGATCCCGATGCTCTATCTCCGTGCGACTGTAAACCAATATGTCATCAAAAAAGACTTAACACATACTTCCGAAGTTGCTCTCTGAAGAGGGAGTTCATGACTGATTGAAAAGTGGCGGGTGCATTAGTCAAGCCGAAGGGCATGACTAGGAACTCATAATGTCCCTCGTGAGTTCGGGAGGCAGTCTTCGATACATCTTCAACCCTAACCTGAATCTGGTGATATCCCGACTTAAGGTCGATTTTCGATAATACCGTGGCTCCGTTCAGCTCATCCAGTAATTCATCAATTACTGGAATTGGAAACTTGTTGGGCACAGTGACCTTGTTTAAAGCCCTGTAGTCCACGTAAAATCTCCAACTGCCATCCTTCTTCCTTACTAGCAGTACAGGGCTTGCAAAAGTGCTGGTGCTATATTGGATAATTAAGGCAGCCAACATTTCTTTCACCAACTGCTCAATCTCATTCTTTTGGAAGTGGGGGTAATGGTATGGTCTCACACTGATCGGTTTTGCCCCTGCCTTCAAAGTGATTGCATGATCCTAATTTCTTTTTGGTGGAAACTGTGTAGGAGATTTGAAGATTGAGTTGAACTCCTCCAGAACTTCAGCAATGATTCCTTACGGAAGGTCTGAGACAGAACTGGGATTAATGGTGATACTTCCCAATTCCAATAAGAGGCCTTCTCCTTGCTCCTTAAAAGCTTTCAACATTGACTTCAATGATACGGGGGTCTTGCTGAGGCTTAGGTCCCCCTACAGGGTCACTTTAGCTTCTCCGGCATCGAAAGACATAGTCAGGGCCTTCCAATCCACTTGCATTTTCCTAATGACCCGAGCCATTGTATTCCCAATATAACATCGGAGCTGCCCAGTTCTAAAGGTAAGAAGTCTTCCTCCACTAACAGCCCCAGCAGCTTCAAAGGCACTCGTCGACAAATCCCTTCCCCTCTTACTGTTAAGCCGGTGCCCATCACCACTCCGTAGTTTGTTGTACTAGATATGGGGTTTCTGTCGAAATGAAATTGTGTGATGCTCCACTATCCACTAAAACCACCACATCCTTCGAGCCAAGTCTTCCTAGCAGCTTCATAGTGCCCGGGGCTGTAAGACCGACCACAGAGTTTATGGAGAGTTCAACTGACTGACCCGGGCCTATGATTTCTTCCTCGGCCAACACCGGTCTTCCTTCTTCCTCGCCGTCGCCGAAGCTCAGTTCGTCGGCCTGTATTACCTCGACCCGTCCCTCACCTTCTTCCATTTCTCGAACTACCAATACTTGCAACTCCTTATTCTTACATTTGTGCCCAATTGTAAATTTTTCATCACATCTATAGCATAATCCCTTCTCTTTCTTGGCTTGAAGCTCGACGTTAGTGAGGCGTTTAAAGTTGGTGGAATTTTTGAGGGAGAAATTAGGGCGCAGAGGATTAAAGTTCACCGGAATCGTGTTTCTGGTGTGGTAGATTGTGGGTTGAGGAGGATTTGGGCTGTTATAATGGAAACCTTTGGGTTTGTTTGGGCCAATATTACCAGTAGCTGAATGGATAATGGAGTTTCTATTTTCAACCATTTGGGCTACCTCCATAATTTGTTCCAGGCCCACTGGCCTATGCAATTGGACTTCGGCCCTAATATCTGGTTTGAGTCTGTTAAGAAAGTTACACTTCATGACTTCTTCAGACACCGACATCAATGGAGAGGCTAACGTCTCAAACCGCCGACGGTATTCCCAGACCATCGAATTCTGCCGAAGTGACAAGAATTGAGCACACGGAGATCCTTCTTGAGAGGGTCGAAACCGTCTTAGCAGCTGTGTCTTCACCTCTCCCCAACTTCTCATCGGTTTACGCTTCTCCTCCCATTGGTACCATGCCAACGCCTCGCCGTCAAAACAAAGGGCGGCCGCATCCACCTTCTCCTCTTTTGTGAGCCTATTAACCCCAAAATACCTTTCTACTCGGAACACCCAACCATCCGGATCCCCCCCTTCGAAAACGGGCATCTCCAGTCGTCGAACTCAAGACTCCCCACGCCAGTCACTGCTCGATCCTCCCTCATTGCTTCGGCTGCTGCAGGGTCTTAACTGTGTTAACCCGGAGTCAACAGTCATCATCGGGGTTTTCTCCGTTGCCGGACCCTTCTCCTTTCGCTCCTTCTCGTGGATATCCCAATTATGCATCAGCATTTCGAACCTCTCTGCCATCCCGACATGCATCATTTTGAACTCCAAACGGAGTGATTCAATACCCATCTGAAGCTCTTGGTGATTATTATCCACCTTCTGCTCCAATTCTCCAACTCTTTCGGCTAGTGTCATGGTGGTGATTGGTGTTGTAGTGCTCTGATACTAGATTGATAGGATTCAACTGTATTAAGAAGATAAGTAACAGTGAAAAGGAAACTTTGTATTAATTTGAAGTAGACCGAATTACAAGAAATGAAAAGATGAATATAAGCAGCCGTTCAAAAGGGCTGTGACTCTCCACACTATGATTTCCTCACTTAATTATCTCATGCCTAACACTTTTATTCAGCCCCTATTTATAGTCTCTGTAACAGAATTTACTCACCCCTTCCTGCTATACTAACAGAATTGGTTACTGCCCTCACTCCCCACTCTTCTTGTTTCTTCTAGAATAAGTATATTTACCCGGAGGCCTATCAGAAAGTCACATGCTTCTAGCAGTTTGTCGAAATGTGAAAGAGTTACAAGCATAGGTGTTAGTGAAGTCAGAATCTGTTGACCATGTCATTGGTTAAAAAAATCAAGGTCCACACGCGCAGTTCACCAAGATTGCCTTGAGAACTCCTTTGGATGTTCATTTTGCTTGCAATCGTAGTTGGGTGATGATGTTTAACCAATAACACCATTGATATCTCCTCGAATTCTAAAGATTCTTTCTTGATTAAGTGGCGAAAATGCACTTGCATGTCATTTAACCAAATAACGAAGTCTCTTGATCGAACAATTAGTAACAACAAAATTATCCAAGTATCAATAGCTTATTAGAATTTGTTTTATCCCTCAACGCCTTCAGACATTTGGTTTTGCCTGGTTTATTGTATAACTGTGCCATAATTCTTGATGCTTGTTTTGGAATCACCATTCAGTTTCTTTAATCTACTGGACATTTCTGCCAGCAGAATTATGGCCAATACTAATGCTAATCTGCTACTTTCTGTAGTACCAATGAAGGAAAATGTGCAGTAAACTGAGACTTTCAATTCATAACTTGCTTGGAACATATTAATTTATAGCTTGAAGTCGGCTCCATAAATCCTTTTTCTCAACCCCGTTCACTTCATTGATTTGTCGGAAGAAAATGTAACTTTTAGTAGTGTATAATCAAAATAATCAAATCAGAATAACGTACTTAGGACAAGGCGATGTAGTGGACGCAAATGTCAAACTATATAAACTCAAGAATGTGCCATGAAAGTATGAAATCACCTAATTGGCAATAGTAAAAAAATGGAACTCATATAAGAAATCAAAGGGTAAACGATTTGAGGAGTGGGCGGTGGGCCATACAGACGTCACATTGAGGTCTCAACCACAACAAATTTTCTGTATGGAGTACCCCAATCAAGTTATTAAATAGCTCGCCAGCTTCATCGATATCATGCTGTCACCAAGGTTCGCTTATGAGCCAAATCTGTCACGAGCAAACCAAAAGAAACTAGGAGCACACATTCCCGTGGAGGTTGTGAAGATATACATGTTCCTCAGAACATTTTATCATCCATACTTCAAGGTCGAGATCAATTCTTCCCCGACTAATGAAGTAATGGTAAAACAACCACAGCAAAATGCAACTCTAAAATAAAAATCTTAAAATTTGGCACAGATGCAAAGCAAATCAATTCATAGAAAACATAAAGCATGTATATAAACATCATAAGAAACAGCCAAGTTCACTTGCATGATAGACAATGAAGCATGATGCCCAAAACCCATTTCTTTTGATGTGTCAGGCTCAAATATCCTTGGTGTGCATTTAGAAATTCAATGTAAATCTGCACAGTGCATAGTTATTTTTTTTAAAGGGAAATTTAAAATTCTATTGATCAAAATACATATACAAGCACACCGGATATATCCGGGAAAATCAAAATCATAGGACTCAATCAACTACTCCAGGCATGCCTGGGCAACAAAAATAAAGATGTACAAAGTGCTCTAAAGTTATACGATCATCAAAAGTGCTCTAAAGCACGACGATATTTTATATGTACTAAAGAAGGCATGATAAAAAGAGTACCCTGGCCAAATGAAACTTTGAATAAAACTTTTCAAAATTAGGCATAGATGCAAACAAATCACTTCAGAGAAAACATCAAGCAAGATACATAATCAACAGACAACCAAGTTCACTTATCTGCATGATAGTGCAAGCACAAATTTTAGCTCATGTTCTAGGACAGGAAGCCCATTTCACCCCTGTTTGATTGCCATTGTTTTGAAAAAATGATATTTTGAACGGTGACTTTATAGAGAACGTGTGATTAAAAAGTAGGGAAGAGTTTTGAATTTACGTACAAAATATTTTATTACGTAAATGTATGGTTGAAAATGAGTATAAGAATTAAAAAGTTTTGTTTTAAAGGGAAACAAACGGGGGCTTCATTCGATGGATCAAATTCAAATTTCCTCGACGTGCAGATAGAATCTCAATATAAATCTGCACGCTACATATATAAACCATCAAAAATTGTTCAGCACAGCCAAACTTTATGGTTAATACGGATTTCCTACCTTAATGACTGCTATAAAGTCAGCAACTGCACAACTGAACCATAGCCAATACCAAATAAATGTCAAAGGGACCGTCCAAAGAAATGAAAACAGAGAAATGGAAATAATAACAGCCCACCTTGTCCACATTTCAGTAAATTCTCAGAACTGTAATTAGTTGCAGGAACAAGTTTAACTCCAAACAAGGGAATTGACCGATACCCATCAGTAATCACAATAAAATGCAGTAAAACTTAAATTTTCAAGCCATTCTCAAAATATATATGACTTCAGAATGCTAGTTTTCCTCAACTAGAATGACACCTGACTAAGATAACATATAGCGGTTTTACGATGCCCCATCTATGGACAAACAACGTCAGGCTTTCAAAAGATATACTGACACAAACATCAAACGTGATTTCAGAGATGTTGACTGAATGACCAAAGCAAGAAAACCTCCAAAGTTAGGTCTATATATGGAATAATAACCACCAAATTGGTTATACGCCTGCAGAAAGGGATTTTAATTTCAAATATGGTTGGAGCAATTCCAATCCACTGACATTGTATCAATCCAACAATTGATAATCGTATGACTGATATGTACACCTAATGAAGAAAAATTTATGACAGAGTTAGCAGTTAAATTAACTTGCAGCCAACTGAAAGAGAAAACAAGGCACTTGAAGGTAATTACTATTCACCCATACTTTTCTCTTTACAGTTTACCATTGAGCTCATATATCTAACCAGAAACAATGAAAATTTAGCAGAAATTTAGAATGTAATTCAATCAGATTAGCTAGAGGGTGCTGCAATTGCTAAATCAATGTCAACTCTCTTCATTATACTACAAAAGTTTTATTCAACTGAAAGGTGGAGAAAGACATTCACATCTACTATTCTCAACACAGAACAACAAAAGATCATAGGTGAGATCCAAAGCGCAGCCAACTAAAGACCAAACCTTGGAATAGCTGAAAAGTCTCCGTGTTCCACTTCCTAAGCCAGCCGTCTTTTCCAAGTATGAACTTCAACTCTGTTATGGTCCCTTACTAATAAAGGAACATGGAAAGTTTAAAACACAAACACAATAACAAGATATTACCAATACTGGAGTTTGAAAAACTACAAGAGTTGATACTCAGAACCAGAGTTTTGAATCCCTGCTTAATAGTGAATATATATTGCAGGTTTATTCTTAAATATTTAAGGCCAACCAGTAAACTAGTGCATTAAAATCTGAACAATTGAAAATGTTACAAAATTGATTTGCAGAATTTAAATATACAGTAAGAACAAATCAGTAAGCAAAATTACAGATCTGGAATTAACACTGTGATAACACATACTGAACAAGAAACAAACTGAAAATTAACAATAAATGAAAACTGCAGAAATGTATGAACCGCTATGAAGAGAATAGATCTGCAATTTGAGGCTTGCCTAAACACAGTGTCTTTAAAATAGAATCGCCCCCACAGTAAATGCTTGAGGTTTCGTCTGAGCATCTATCTCATAGGATACAACGAAAAATTAGTAAAAACTGAGCACTTAGGTTTTACTTTGGCGAACTGAAATTCTATCAGAACAGGAGCATCAAAACTTTGGACAGAAAAGAATTTAGCATACAGAAACTAAAAACCGTACGAGAGAAATTCATGTTTGTTTGAGTTGAAATTGCAGTAAATTTATGAATGTATAAAGTTCTCTCTCTACCAATTTACAGTGTGCTGAGTACAATATTTATATACATTCTTAGAGTGGTGAGCAAGAAAAGAAATAATTAACTTAGCCTACACTTCTCATACACTTGAGAATCTATATGGCTACAACAACCAGCTATGGTCCCACAGTTGCATACTATCAGCTGGCAGCATCCATGTGCAGCTTAACAGATTGCTGACGTGCGCTCAATTGATTTATATTTCAACATCCTCCCTCAAGCTGGAGTCAACGACTTTACTCCAAGCTTGTCCTTGAGAAGTAAAAATCTAGTGTGTGTGGGAGGCTCAGTTAACAAATCTGCAACTTGATCTGACAATGGAATATATTGTATATTCAGCTTCCTTTCAAGAACCCTATCCTTCAAAAAATGTATGTTAAGCTCAATGTGTTTTGTCCGAGCATCATAAACAGGATTTGAGGCAAATGCACTTGCACTGAGATTGTCATACCATAATATGGGAATTGGTTCAAGAAGCAGTTTGATTTCTTTGAGCAGTGATTCAGTCCAAACTATCTCAGTAGTTGCATGTGCTAGAGCTCTGTATTCTTATTCAATGCTGGACCTGGCTACAACTTGTTGCTTTTTGGATGACCAAGTCACTAATGTATCTCCTAAGAAAATACAATAATCGGCAGTCGACCTCCGTCATCAACATGAAGCCCAGTTTGCATGAGCAAATCCAATGTGAGTAAATCAGAATAAATTTTCTATATATCATTTAGTTACAAACAAGAACTTTTATAGGATTGGTCAACAAGCTAAAATGGAAACAAATAAATAAAGGAAACAAATATCCCCACTGAATCAGGGTTAATAATTTACCTAATTCCAATCCCACAAAATTAGGGATTTAGAGTCCTATGATTTATATTATTTTACAACTAAATAGGAAACTAAATAATATATATTATTTTCCACACTCCCCCTCAAGTTGGTGAATAGGAATTTTTCATTCCCAGCTTGGAAACAAGTGTTTGAAACATTGCACTGTTCAGTCCTTTTGTAAACACATCAACTAATTGACCTGTAATGGACACATAGGGTGTACAGATCAAGCCACTATCTAACTTTTCCTTGATAAAGTGTCTGTCTATCTTGATGTGCTTAGTTCTATCATGTTGAACTGGGTTGTGTGCAATGTTAAATCATAGTAAAGCTTCATAGGTCCATCCCATTTGATCTTGAGGTCCTCTAAGATGATCTTCAACCATAGTAGCTCACACTCCTTGTGCCATTGCTCTAAATTCTGTTTTAGCATTTGACCTGGCTACTACATTTTGTTTCTTACTTCTCCAAGAGACAAGATTACCTCCTAGGAAGGTGCAATATCCGAATGTAAATCTTCTATCAATCACTAATCCCGCATAGTCTGCATCTGTGAATGTCTCAAGTACTAGTCCCGAGTTTCTTCTATATAAAATTCCTTTCCCTAGAGTTCCTTTGAGATATTGTAACACTCTGTTGGCTGCTTGCAAATGAGCTTCTTTCGGACTATGCATAAACTGGCTATTCTGAAAATTTCTGAATTGAAGAATTGAATTTGCCACACTTTTCTTCTGATACAAAGAGGTCATTATATACAAGAGGACTGAGTGATTTCTGCCCTTATTTCTAGCAACTCAGCTAATTCTTAGGCTGTAATTAACAGAGAAAATCAAGGTACATAATTCATGATTTTACTCAATCAACTAATTAAGGAAAAAATAAAATACGGAAAGATTGAATATAGGAAAATAGTAGCTGTACAACAGCTATATTACTAATGGATTTTCAACACTCCCCCTCAAGCTGGGCAGTAGATGTTAATCATACCCAACTTGGTGTTTAAATCCTCAAAGTTGGATTTAGGCAACGCCTTAGTCAGAATGTCAGCTATTTGGTGTTTTGTTGGCGTATATTGCAGCAGAATTATCCCATCTTCTATCTTTTCTTTGATGAAATGGCGATCTATCTCAACATGCTTAGTCTTGTCGTGATGAACAGGGTTCTTAGCTATGCTTATTGTAGCTTGATTGTCACAGTACATGTGTAATGGCTCTTCATCTTGAATTCTGAGTTCCTTCAGTAATCTTTTAAGCCTCATTCCCTCGCAAATTCCATGTGCCATAGCTCTGAACTCGGCTTCTGCACTGCTCCTTGAAACCACAGTTTGTTTCTTACTTCTCCAAGTGACCAAATTTCCCTATACGAAGGTGCAATACCCTGACGTGGATCTTCGATCAGTAATCGAGCCTACCCAGTCTGCGTCAGTGAAGATTTCTAAGCTCCTCTTTGCATTCTTCTTGAAGTACAGACCTTTGCCTGGAGTCATCTTGAGATACCTAAGAATTCGATAGACTGCTGCCATATGCTCTTCCATAGGATTGTTCATGAATTGGCTCAAAACGCTAACTGAGAAACCAATGTCAGGTCTAGTGTGTGAGAGATAGATAAGCTTTCCGACGAGTCGTTGATATCTCCCTTTGTCGACTGGTGTCATGTTCTTCCATTTCCTAGTTTTATATTCAGATCCATGGGCGTATCTGCGAGCTTGCATCCGAGCATTCCTGTCTCTTTTAGGAGATCCAGAACGTACTTTCGCTGAGAGACTGATATGCCATCTTTTGTTCGAGATACTTCCATCCCCATAAAATATCCGAGTTTCCCTAGGTCTTTGATCTCAAACTCTTTCGCAAGAAAGTTCTTCAGTCTATCCATTTCTTCAAAGAAATACCCCGTGAGAACGATGTCATCTACATAGACAATGAGAATGGATGATTTTCCTTGAGTTGATCGTTTGATAAACAGGGTATGATCTGATTGACATTGCAAATAGCCAAATTTCTTCATTGCCCTAGAGAAACGATCAAACCAAGCGCGAGGAGATTGTTTTAACCCGTATAATGACTTTCTGAGCCTGCAAACTTTAATAATTGTAGCTTAATTTTCTGGCCCAGAAGGAATCTCCATGTACACTTCTTTTTCAAAGTCTCCATTAAGGAAGGCATTCTTGACATCAAGTTGAAATAATGGCCAATCTAAATTGGCTGCAAGGGATAGGAGCACTCTCACAGTGTTGAGTTTAGCAACTGGGGCAAACGTCTCTTGATAATCAATACCATAGGACTGTGTGAATCCCTTTGCTACTAGTCGGGCTTTGAATCTTTCTACACTTCCATCAGCTTTATGTTTTACAGTGAATATCCATTTGCAGCCCACTCTAGTCCCTTTCCTAATAGCAATGGGAAGGTCCTGGTCATTATTACTCATCTAGGGTTCAATTTCAACTAGCACAGATTCAGGGACAATCATCTTCTTCCTCGTAAACACCTTGCCCTTGCCAAATCTCACATTCTCGAGCGGAATCTATATTTTCTTGGGGATTTTTGGACTCGGATGATACAGGATTCGGCACAGTGGAACAAGGTGAGGAAGTTGAAACTGATTTGGACTCGAAAAATGGTAGATCAAGGAAAAACTGATCCTCCTTATCTTCAATCGAATTCTCCCCTGAAGATAAGGAGTGGTGAAATATGACTCTTGTTCATGGAAAGTAACATCCAACGAAACATAGAATTTCTTTGATGGAGAATGGTAACACTTATACCCTTTTTGAGTTGAAGAATATCCGACAAAGACGCATTTTAACGCCCTTGGATCCAACTTTCCCCTATTTTGACCATGGATATGGACAAATGACACGCATCCAAATATCCTAGGGACGATTATTTGTAGTTTGTAGGTTAGGATAGAATATTGAGAGTGTTTCCATTGGACTCTTGAATCCCAAGATTCTAGAAGGCAAACGATTTATAAGATGTGTGGCTGTAAGAACTACTTCACCCCAAAAGGATTTAGGCACATTGTTTTGGGATATGAATGCTCGGGTTGATTCAAGGAGGTGACCATTTTTCCTTTCAGCCACTCCGTTTTGTTGTGGGATATTAACACAAGATGACTCATGTATTATTCCTTCTTTTTGAAAAAATAGAGATAGGACTTGATTGAAGTAATCCTTAGCATTATCTGACCTAAACCTTTTGATATTGGCTCCAAATTGATTCTTAATCATGGAACAAAAAGTTGGGAGAACAGTGCTAACATCGGATTTATGTTTGAGTAAAAATATCCAAGTAACACGAATACAATCATCAATGAATGAAACAAACCATCTTGCCCCAGAAACATTAGGAATAGTAGGACCCCAAATATCACTGTGAATACGATAAAAAGGAATAGAACTTCTTTTATTACTAATTGGAAAAGATACTCGCTTGTGTTTAGTGAGTTCACACACTTCACAATGAAAATTTTCAACATCTAGACCTTTAAACAAAGAAGGAAACAGAATTTCAATGACTCTAAATGAAGGATGTCCAAGTCGGCGATGGTGAAACCAAACTCTCTCCTTATTGGATAAAAAAGACTCTGAAACAAAAGATTGAGGTAAATTACTCTTGGTAATGCTTGACTGATTCGGTGGTGTTTCAAGGTAGTAGAGCCCATCCCGTTCTCTAGCATGTCCAACCATCTTCCCCGAATCCTTGTCCTGAAATACACAATAACTATGATGAAAAATCACATTGCAACATAAATCTTGAGTAAGTTTTTGGACAGAGACAAGATTTGTGGACAATTTAGGGACATGGAGAACATTTTTCAGGTCAGTAATGGGTTTATTTTAACATCTCCTACACTTGCTATAGTGGTCAAGGAACTATCAGCTGTGGCCATTTTCCTACTGCTTGGACATGGAGTATATGTGAAAAAAACTTTAGGTGAATGGGTCATATGGTCGGTTGCTCCCGAGTCCATAACCCATGAGTTTGCAAAGGTTATACCAGAGACATTTAATCCA
The DNA here is from genome assembly GCF_002742605.1 of Olea europaea var. sylvestris. Taxonomy (NCBI): domain Eukaryota; kingdom Viridiplantae; phylum Streptophyta; class Magnoliopsida; order Lamiales; family Oleaceae; genus Olea; species Olea europaea. The sequence continues at coordinate 5,235,744 of NC_036237.1, forward strand.
ATAGAGGATGGAAACTCACCTGAATACGCCAATGAACAAGTACCTGAAGGTTTGTCAAGATTCCCAATAAGAGATCTCACTTTTTCAACCTCTTCTTGATTGAGACCACTTAACTCCTGTGGTGCTGCTTCATTCTGCTGTATTGCAGCAACATGGACCTGACCATGGTTTTGACTGTTCTCCTCTCTCCCCACTCTCGGCTTGGAGGTTTTCCATGAAGCTTCCAACACCATTCACGCTTATGACGTGCTTTCTTATAGTAAGTGCGCCACAAGCTATCCTTGTAATCATGGTTCTGAGCTTTTGGTTGGTCAAGCCTTCCATCTCTAACAATAGGTGTTCATTTCTCATTCGTGGCTGAGTTATAGTCACCATGAGCCACCATAGAAGAGCTATCCATGCTCTGTGGTTCAAGCATCAGGCTCCTTCTGCTTTCTTCACCTCGAATCAATGCTACCACCTTATTAAAGCATGGAATTTCCCGCTTGCCAAGAATCTGGATTCTCACTTGGTCAAATTCTGGATTTAAGTCCAACAAGAAAATCATAGACTCTATCTTGCTCTATGAAGTCCTTTATAACAGCTGCATCCTCAGGACATTTTGTTTTAATCACCCTATAATGATCAAATTTTTGCCATAAAGATTTCAATTAATTGGCATATTCAGTAACTGTTTTACTCCCTTGTTTGGCAGCTATTGTCTTCACTTTAACTTCGTACACTTAGGCCACATATCTAGCTTTAGAATAAGTCTATTGAATTGTGTCCCAAATATCCTTAGCAATAGCCAAGAACATACATGTATCACTGATTTCAGGAATCATAGAGTTCCACAGCCATGCCATAATCATGGAATCCTCTTCATCCCAAGCTTCAAACCGAGGATCTTATAGTTTTGATCCCGTACCCGTGAGATGGCTGATCTTTCCTTTTCCTTTTAGCGCGGTGCGAACAAGTTGAGACCATTTAAGGTAATTTTTCCATCTAACCTATATGCAGATTGGATATTTTGCAATTCCCCATATTGTTGGGATCGAACAATCTCCTCTGATTGAGCTGTAGTAATCATCTCTACAGCCTCTGACATTCTCCACAAAAAGACACGATCTTTAAGCAATTAAGGCAGATCGCACAAAGCAGAATTCAGTATCAGTGAAATCTGAAAAAAATTGTAGGCAATGAAGGCCAGGAATCAGATCTGATCAGATCAGAAAAAATGATTTTTTTTCCAGAAGCTTGTAAGCCTTACGGCTCTGATACCATGTTAGTAATTCATAATAAATTTTCTATATATCATTCAGTTACAAACAGGAGCCTTTATAGGATTGGTCAACAAGCTAAAATCGAAACAAATAAATAAAGGAAACAAATAAATATCCCCACTGAATCAGGGATGATAATTTACCTAATTCCAATCCCACAAAATTAGGGATTTACAATCCTATGATTTATATTATTTTACAACCAAATAGGAAACTAAATAATATATATTATTTTCCACAAATTTGTATTCTGTCATTTCTTTGAATCCACGAGCCTTGCTCAATTGTTCCTTTAAGGTACTTGAAGATCCTTTTTACTGCCTTCCAGTGTACATCTGAAGGTGCCTGTAGAAATTGACTCATTTTGTTCACCGCAAAGGTTATATCAGGCTTTGTATGTGCTAAATATTGTAATCCTCCAATTGCACTTCTGTATAGAATAGGATTTACCATCTTCTCACCTTCATTTTTGGAGATGTACTTCCCTGTTATCATAGGAGTTGCACAAGGTTTAAGGTTCTCAAAACTGAACCTTTTTAGCAACTCTTTTGTGTATTTGATCTGAGCGAGATGCATGCCTGATTCAGATCTCCTTACTTCAATTCCCAGAAATTGATGTAACTCACCCATATCGTTTAGTGCAAACTAAGTGTTTAATTGTCAATGAAGCACTGTAGCAATTTATGATCATTTCCAGTGATTACTATATCACATATACTAAGGCAAAAATGACTTGTTTCTGAGTCAGAGCAAGGAGTTGTCTACTTTGGACTTCACAAACTTCCATTTTAAAAGTGTTTTCTTCAGTTTCTCATACCATGCTCCAGGTACTTGCTTGAGCCCATAAAGAGCTTTCTCAAGTTTACACACGAACGTGGGATTTGCCTTGTCAACAAAGCCTTCTAGTTGGCTCATGTATACTTCTTCCTCTAACTTTCCATTTAGATAAGCATTATTTATGTCAACTTGTCTGATACTTCACCTTTTCCAGACTGCCATTGCAAGTATTATTCTTAGAGTAGAGGCTTTGATTGCTCGGCTAAAAGTCTCGTAAAAATCAACACCCGGGGTTTGCAAGAATCCTTTTGCCACCAGTCTGACTTTGTACTTTATTACCTTCCCTAGAATGTCCATTTTTGTTCTAAATACCCATTTATTTCCTATCACCTTTTGATTAACTAGTGGTGGTACTAGTTTCCAAGTCCTGTTTCTCACTAGTACCTTGTATTCATCCTCCATTGCTCCTTTCCAATCTTTACTTAACAGAGCTTCAGATACATCATTGGGTTCTTCTCTGTTCAGTTGATACTCTTTACATTGAGTTGAGTAGACTTTTGGTTTGAAGATACCGACTTTACCTCTGGTAGTCATAGGATGTTCTATGATCAGTTTACCCAATTTCACCATTCTCAGATCATCATCTGCTTCACTATGTTCCATTTGACCACTGTCCATTTCATCCTGATGTTCAACTGGAGCCTGCTCATCACATACTTCTAAACCTCCATTTTCATCGACTTCTGGTACCATGTCTTCAGATTTTTCCGACTGATCAATGTTGTGAGCTATTACTACAGAGGTTGTGTCAAGATGAGCTGCATCAGTTGAGTGTATTGGGTTGTAATTTAAGTATAAAAAGGCAGATATTGAATTATGGTTTCAAGTTTTAGAGAATTTTCAATTTTGTTGAGAAAGCCCGACTTAAATGGACATTCATTTTCATTGAAAACTACATGTCTAGATAGGTAAACTCTACCTGTTGGACTGAGGCACTTATACCCTTTCTGTGAGTTGCTAAAACCAAGAAATACACATTTTACAGAATGAAATCTGAACTTGTGTTTTTGGTAGGGTCTCTAAGGCAAGGAAAACGTGCACATCCAAAGATTATTAGGAAATTATAGTCAACTTGCTCATCGTATAGCACTTGACAAGGTGATTTCATTTTGAGAACTGGTGTTGGCAATCATTTAATCAAATAAGTGGCAGTTTGAAAGGACTCCCACCAATAGTGAAAAGGCATACTAGCCTGGGCAAGAAGTGTCAATCCAGTTTTTGTAATATGTTTGTGTTTTCTTCCTGCTCTACCATTTTGGGCTGAGGTGTGAGGACAAGAAAATCTCATATCAATACCAGATTGGAGAGCTAAGTCGGTGAATGCTCTAAACTCACCTTCCAGTCTGATTGAAGTGTCTTTATTTTCCTGTCAAGCTTATTTTCAACTAAGTTTTTGAATTGGGTGAATGCATCTAGGGCTTCTGATTTGTTTCTCATAGGATATATCCAAGTGTACCTGCCATAGTCATCAATGAAAAGGATATAGTATCTAAAACCACTTCTAAAATTTAAAGGTGCAGAACCCAGACATCTGTATGGATTAAGTCCAGGGAAGCTGAGGTATGTGAGGTAGACAATTTAAATGACAGAGAATGTGATTTGTGAAACTGGCAGGCATCGCAGAAATGATTGATTTCATTGTCATGAAATTTTGTATTACAAGACTTGAGCACTTGTGACATCACATGATTTATAAGATGTCCAAATCTCATGTGCCACAATTTAAAACTAGACTCGGGTTCTCAGGCACTTTTGGGAACATCAGACACTTTAGACTTGGCTACAAAAGTTGAAAAACTCGACTCATTTGGATAGATTGACACTTGGTAGGAAGACCTTTTTGCTTGATTATTTGGGTGCTCAATCTGATATAGTCCATCCCTAAGCTTCCCCCGCAACAACACCTCTTGGGTTTGTTTGTCCTTGACAACACAAGAATCAGAATAAAATTCCATAAAGACATTGTTACAAGGAGTTAGCTATGAAACACTAACTAAATTTTTCTTAATTGATGGCACCAGCAATGTGTTACCAAGAATTAATGACTTGTCATTTAATGTTTTAAGTGTTAGGGCCAATATGTGAGATGTGAAGTTCATTGCCATTGCCAACAGTAAGACTTTCCTTACCATCACATGCTCCTGTCAGGTTTTCTCTCTCAGTAGTAACATGATTACTTGCTCCTGAATCAGCATACCAAGCTAGATCTGTAACAGTGATTGGTGAAGCCACAAGTGCAACTGGTCTTGAGAGATTGATCTGATATTAGCGGTCAGGTTTGGCACCCATGTACCTTTCATCATAGCGACTAAAGCATTTTTTTGCTGAGTAATTACTCATTCCACAGATTTGACAAAGGCCTTTTTCTCCAGTTTGCCTGCCTCCTCTGCCTCAGCTTCTTCCCCTGTAGCTGCTATTTCTACCACCAAAGTTAGGTCTACCTCCTCTGCTCGCATTTGACTTGTGCACAAAGTTTGTTGAGGCTTTGTTCAAACTTACTGAGGCCAGCATTTAGATGTTCAATCCTGCTTTCATATGTCATGAGTACAGATTGTAACTCGTGCCAAGAGATGGACTCTCTGCTGTTGATTTGAACCACAACGGGAGTGTAATCCTCATCCAATCCAGCTAACACTTGGGTCACAAGGTTACTGTGAGGAACACTTTTACCAGCAATCTCGAGGTTACTGCCAACTGCTTGACTGTGTTTAGGTATTGATCAATACTCATTGAGCCTTTCCTTGTTCTTTGGAGCTCACCAATGAGAAAGGTAACTCTAGACTTGTTCATAACTCCAAAGCCTTCTTGGACTGCATTCCACAGATCACAGGAGTTTGAAGATCCCATCACTCTCATGCCGATCTCAGGTGTCATTGATGAATAAAGCCAACCCATCACTAATTGATTGGTAGACATCCATTTTCCGTACTCAACATTCGGTGTCAGTTCAACAATTACATCAGTCAAACAGTGGTTTGTGTTGCCAGGAATTCTGATGGACATGTTCTTATACCCAAGAGAATCCTTCCAGGTTATGGCCCTTAATGATGGGCATAACCATGTTCTTCCATAGCAAGAAGTTGTTTTTGTCAGGCTTTACTGGTGGAACTTGAGTAAGACTTATCCCAAATGATGTAATCTGATTTCCTCCCAACATTGGAGGCATCAATGTGCTTGATGCTGGCTGAGCTGATTGTGCACTGTCGTTGATTCCAGCGTTGGCCATTATGGTGCTCAGATACCAAGTTGAAATTGCAGTAAATTTATGAATGTATAAAGTTTTCTCTCTACCAATTTACAGTGTGCTGAGTACAATATTTTTTATATACATTCTTAGAGTGGTGAGCAAGAAAAGAAATAACTAACTTAGCCTACACTTATCATACACTCGAGAATCAGTATGGTCACAACAACCCAATATGGTCCCGCAGCTGCATACTACCAGCTGGCAGCATCCATGTGCAGATTGCTGACGTGTGCTCAATTGATTTATATTTCAACAGTCTGATGGAGGAAAAAAAAAATGAATACTGTAAAAATAGGCTGTAATAAAGGCATAATAGCTGGGAGTTACAGCACTAAAATTAATCCGAGTGTATAATTATTAATTACACAGGTAATGAACATTGGAGTTTAGCAATTGAAAAGTCATATGGAAGAAAAAAATATTCAACAATTTATAGGAAATAAAAGCAAAATGTGGACATTCCTAAGGAGTCTATTTGATCCAGCATTCGCGTGCAAAACAAGTTCAAAACTCGATATACAATTTTGATCCTTGATTTGCACCCTCAGTGCACGCAATCGAAGAGAGCATGATTACATCCTTTCAAATTTAATCATATATAAAGTGGTTATTGCTCCCTTCAACACAAAATCATCTTCCAATATATAACTTTGAACTTCAATTTCTCATTCACGAAGACAAATGAACTTTGATCTTTCAAAATGACCGAACAGGTCCCATTCAAAATTATGCCAAAAGCAGCCAGCGAAAAATACAAATTAACTCAACAAATTAGTTAACACTGGACAGAAATTTAAAGTGAAATAATCTCAAGAAATACGGAATAAAAAAGTTATCTTGAAAATCTAATCAAGAAACGGAACAAAATAAGATAAAGAACAGAAAAATTCAATTATTTAATCATTAGCAATAAACAACCTAAAGTTTGTTTACATTTAGACACTGATAACCCTAATAATTAACGAGGACATTATTAAAAAGAAATTAAAACAAGCAGCAGTAAAAACCCTAATTTTTCATCTATTCAGGAGCTGGTGAACTTAGTAACAGCTTTCGTACCCTCAGAAACAGCGTGCTTGGCCAGTTCTCCAGGAAGAACCAATCTCACAGCAGTCTGAATCTCCCGAGAAGTGATGGTCGGCTTCTTGTTGTACCTGGCCAGCCTGGAAGCCTCTTGAGCCAATTTCTCGAAGATATCGTTGATGAAGCTGTTCATTATACCCATGGCCTTGCTGGAAATCCCAATATCAGGGTGAACCTGTTTCAACACCTTGAAGATGTAGATCTTGTAAGTCTCAACACTCTTCTTCATCCGCTTCTTCTTCTTATCTCCTGCCGCTGCGCCGCCTTCTTTTGGCAATTTCTTTCCGGCTTTCGGCTTTTTCTCCGCCGGAGCTTTCTCGGCTGCCGGGGTTTTCTCGGCGGCGGGTTTCTTCTCGGCTGGCTTTTTCTCCGCCTTTGGGGCCATTGTTTCGTACAAAAGACAAACGTAAGGAATGCGTTCTTTTTCTCTCGAAATTGAATTGTGGATGAGAACAGGGTAGAGGGTGGCTATTGTTATATAGGATACGGTGATGGGTCTGATTGGTGAGTTCTGAGTGCCGCGGATCATGAATGTGAACCGTTGATTGGGCGGTACATGAACGGTACAGATTATATGAACCAAGAATTTCTTTCATGAATTCCATCAAATTAAAAATATAAGAAATTTGAAGTATGTAATGGTTAACGAAAAAAAAAGGCTAACCACTACTTCCATTTTGTGGTTGACTTAAGGCCGATAAAGTGTTTTTTTTTCCCCCTCCCATTTTTTCTTTTGGAGCTATTTTTATGTAAAAATATATTTTAAAATAATAAATTAATGAAAAATATGTGATTGAAAAATAAGAAAAAGTTTTTTATTTACGTGTAATAGTATTTTAATAAAAAATGTGTGGTTTAAAAGAAGAGAGAGAAAAATACATTTTGAAAAAAATGGGTACCAAATGGAACATAAATGTAAAGGTAAACTCATCATTGAACGCATGCTACTAAAGTGAAATGTCGAGGATGTAAATGCTTTCTTTTAAAAGATGAGGATCATAATGCAATAAACGTTATAGATTGCATTCCTTCAATATCATTTTCTGTTCTTTAAAAAATTAAGCCCGATTTGACCCCCATTAAATCTTATCAAATTAAATTAAATTTTTCTCTCATATTTTTAATCACATAATTTTCAATAAAATAATATTATATGTAAATCGAAATTTTTTCACTCTTTTACAACCATCCATTTTTGGCCAAACAAGGGCTAAATTAGAGGAAATTTTAGTGTTTCTATTGATTAACTATGGGCAACGCTAGAGTCGTAGGGGTTACAACCTCATAGAGGTGAAGTGAGAACTTAAGCACCCATTTAATATGGGATTAAAATCAAATTTTTAATAGATTTTATTAAAAGTTGATGAAATACATAATTGAAAAATTATGAGTCCCATTAAATATGTGATTAAAATTAATTGTTGATTTTAATTTAGATTAAAATCTTAATTTTAATTTCTACCAAACAAGACTCGATAATATTCGAGAAAAAAAAAACCAAATAATGGCATTCAAACGGTATATTAAGATAATGCTCCATGAATTACAAAAACCTAAAATAAAAATAGAGAGATATACACATGGATAGAACCAAACTTTTTATTTTGTGGGGTCAAAAATTAAAACATATATATATTTTTAAAACAAAATATTAATGAAAATAAATTAATATGTATTTTAAGACTTTGAAAACGTCTTATAATTATATCATTATCATTATTATTAAATGAATATACAAGGCTAGTTCAGAATATACAGATATGTTAGGCAGCCACGCGGCCCACGCCACAAGCTCGAAGTTATTTCAATGCAACCTGCTTTTGAAAAACTGATAGTCTAGGCTTGCTTTTGGCATGAACTCAAATACCAAAAGCAGGTGGTCACCCTCGTCACAGTGAACAATAAATTTAACCGAGCTTCAATGACAAAGTTGCGGCGAAAAATTCACTTCCATATTTCCATCTGCAAAACTTCGGGTGGATACCAAATCAGCTTATTGGAAAGTACATCACAATGAAGTCGCAAGACTCTCAAGTACACGCTGGCGTTCCATTGGGATTCCACTTGATGGCAAACTGTCATTTCCAAGCCTGGCTTCTTTAGCATTGAGTGTGATCATTAATCTATCCATCGAAAATAGGACCAAGGCCAGGCCTCCTCTCAGTCAGTTGAGTTAGAGAGAGATGCTCTCAACCTAGTGAGAGAAATTCCCACTTTGGTGCTCACTTGTTTCTGGAATTTTTCTGGTGTTTCCACTAGCTTTATTCTGATTTTAACTTCTTTTTGTTGAAATTGGATGAAACATTCTGGATTGTACATCTTTGGTGCTGTTGTTGTAAGGTAATTTTTCAATTCTTGTGATTTACGAGTTTTCTTCATCCTAGCCAGGTCTTCTTTGTCTCAGCTTGGGTGAGTTTCTGGTATGTTGCTCAGTTTAGAGTTCTTTTGGTCTTCTTGGTCTGGGTTTGGTTGTTTCGAACAGCTTGTTACTGGATTGTGGTTGTACCTTCGACTGCCTCTTATTGCAAGAAACAGGTTTTATTAATTCTGGGTTCGGTTCTTGCTGTTGCTTCTTACCTGGTTGTTTCGGTTCTGGTCAGTTCCTGTTGCTATCCAGTTTTCCTTTGCTTGGTTGGGTGTTGTTGTTCCTCAGTTTGGTGTTTATCTAGCTGTTGGTTCAGTAGGTTACTTGGTTTCTCTGTTCAGTTTGCATTCTGTCGGGTTTCCTGTTTTGTTTTGGCCGGTTTGGTGTTCTTCATGGTTCATGGTGTTCTTGGTTCCTTTGTATCTACTGTGTACTATTGGTTCCCTCTGCTTGTGTATGTATTTTCTACATGTCACATGGGATTGGTTTTTTGAATTTGGTCTGACTTTCCTCCCCCCCTTTTCTGCCTCGGTCAGAGTTTATTCCTTGGGTGCAGCTTCTAGCTTCTGATTTTGGGTACTTGGATTGACATATTTCAGTGGGTTGGTGGCTGGTCTTATTTTTGACCCGTTTTCTGCTCTTATTGGGTCGGGTTGGTGGACTTATCCTTCTTGGGCCGAATTTTCTGTTGGTGGGTCTCGGTTGGTCCTTTTGTTGTGGGCCTGGACGTTCTTGGTTTGGGCCTTCCTGTGGGCATTTTCTTCATCTTTTTTCTAGGCCTTTATTTCTTTTGGGCTGTCTATTGTTGGGCTGCTTGGGCTTTGTGCTTGGTTGTGCTGGCCCATTCTTGTTTTGGGCCATTTTTTCCTGCTTGGCTGGGCCTGTCCCTCCACTTCTTGAGCCTACTTCTTGGGCCGACTCCTTGGGCCCCTTTTGGCTTAACATGGGCAAACACAAAATTGTTTTGAGGAAAAGATTTAGGCCTGGTCCGATTAAACCCATGGCTAACCAACGGGCTGCTTCGGATTCTCTTTCTATTCAGCATGTTTCTGCCGCTTCTCTTGATGCTAGACCTGTTTTGCCCCTTGTTGATGGGAAGAGTAAGGTTAGTATTCCTTCTCCTAGTGTTTCTTTAACACTTGGTGATCATGACACGGATACGGGGTGTTCGGATTATGAGGTTATTTCTGAAAACAAAAATGCTAATGTTGGTGGAAGTGATCCTATGAAGAATATTAAAGCACCTTGGGTAAACCTTTTTAAGGATAATAGGAAACTTGATGAGAATATTAAGTTGATGGCTTTTCACTCATCATCGGAGGAAGTAATTTTGGATGATACGGATGAGGATAACTTAGAAAATACATGGGGGTATGGACTTGTTGGATACTTTGCCGGAAGTTTTCCCGGGAAAGTAGCATTGTTGCAATTGTGTGACTCATGGAAAGTGAGCTATAAGTATTTTGTGCATTCAAGTGGATGGCTTGTTTTCAAATTTGATTCGGAGGTTGCGAGATTGAGTGTGTTACACGGGGGCCCCTACTTGGTGTATGGGAGACCACTCATGCTCAAAATCATGTCGCAATATTTTGATTTTGACGACAAGGATGTGAGCACGATGCCTGTATGGATTAATCTTCCGGGGTTACCCTTGGAATTTTGGAACACCACATCCTTGGGGAAAATTGTGACTAAGGTGGGTAAGTCTATATCCACCGACAAGGTCACGGCTTCAAAGGAGCGTTTATCTTATGCTAGAGCTCTTGTTGAAGTGGATGCATCCGTTGAGCTCGTTAAATTTGTCAAGATTAGGCTCCCAAATGGTACTCTACGCGAGCAAGAGATTGTGTATGAGCATGAACCGCAATTCTGTGGATCATGTAAAGTTTTTGGGCACACGTTAAACAGTTGTAACCTTTAAAAGAAGCCTCCCCCGGTGATTGTTGGAAAGAAGAAGGATGGGAAGACACTTAATTCTGCCCCTCAGGCTGGGATTTCGATTATTTGACAGAATGACATTGCTGGAACGTCTTAAACCCAACAGAATTTCAGCCCCTCAGATCGACCAGAACAGGCTCCAATTATGGAAAATTTTAGTGACATTCCGGGGGTTAAAATTGGTGAAAAAGGGGCAGAAACTGATGTAGTTAATCCTCCTTTTGTTGAGGTTAGAAACAGGAAGAAAGGTGTTGTCCATAACAACAAATCTGTTGTGAATAACCCCCCCTTGCTGCTGAAAAATGACAATGTCCAGCCCACTAAGGGGCCGGCTGTTTTGGAGGGTGGAAATGCTATGTCTACGCTGGTTCCAAACTCGAAAGAGAAGCTAAAAGCTAAAGTAGATGATGATGGGAAGTTGGCCAAAAAATCTGGTAAGAAGAAGGGCATTGCCCTCCCTTCATCAATATGAAGATTGCCTTGTGGAATATTAGGGGCTCTAACCCGCCCCTCAAACACAATGGGGATAAAGATTTGATGAGACGTAATGACATTGACGTCATGGGGATTTTGGAAACAAAATTGGATGACTTGAAGCTTTCGAGAGTCATGAGAAATAAATTTGGTGGCTTCAACTTTGCTAATAATTTTGCCTATCATGATGCGGGGCAGATTTTGATTCTATGGGATTTCTTGAAGGTTGATTTGGATGTGTTGGAGGCTACGGCACAACTTATTCATTGCTCTATTACTTGCAAGGTAACTTCGCATACCTTCTTTGTTAGTTTTGTCTATGCATTCAATACTATTGTGCCTCGTAGGCCCCTTTGGCATGATCTTGAAGTTTTTGGCCTAAATTGCTCTTCGCCATGGTTAGTTCTTGGGGATTTCAACAATGTGCTTAACTTTGATGAAAAGAGTAATGGGGCCGATGTCACGCCTTATGAGATTAAAGATTTTGATATGTGTTGCCAAAATATTGGACTTTCGGATTTGAGATCGATTGGGTGATTCTTCACTTGGAATAATAATTCCGTTTGGAGTAAACTTGATCGTGCTATGGTAAATGACGCTTGGATGCTTGAGAGTTTTCATAGTTTTGCTAACTTCCTCCCCTCGGGTTGCCTTTCCGATCACTCCCCTTGTATTGTCACTTTGTTTGGGAAAGTAGATAGAAAGAGAAGGCCATTTAAATTCTTCAACATGTGGACTCTGCATGAGGAGTTCCTTGATTTGGTATCTCTTGGTTGGAGTTAAGTTTTTGTTGGCACCAAGCAATACTCTCTTTGCAAGAAACTTCATAGCCTCAAAAGATTGCTTAAGAAAATGAATGACAAACATTTTGCTCACATTTCCTCTAGAGCCGAAAGTGCTTCCAATAGACTCGATTCGGCTCATGTTGAATTGCACAATGACCGAGACAATCTTCATCTTAAATGTGAAGTTGTTCATTTGAGAAAAGAGGCTTCCACTCTTTGGGAAGCGGAAAGGAGTTTCTATTATCAAAAAGCAAAGTGTGTGCATTTGAAGAATAGTGACAAATGTACCAAGTATTTTCATTCTTTGGCCAAGAGGAATGTCAAGAGGAATTTCATCCCGGCTATACTTAAGAAAGACGAATTTTACTCTACCTCTCTTGAGGAGGTTGGCACCGAATTCACACATTTCTATAGTGAATTATTGGGGAGAAAAAATGTTGGACAGCATGTTAGAGTGGATGTTCTTAGCAACGGACCGATGTTGTCGGAGGAGAATGCTTGTTTACTTGTTGGGGATATTACGAGGCAAGAGATCAAAGAAGCTCTTTTTAGCATCGGGGATGATAAAGCCCCGGCGCCGGATAGATTCACTTCTTGCTTCTTCAAAAAATCATGGGACATCGTTGGTAATGATTTCATGGATGCTATAGAGGAATTCTTTGTTTCGAGATCTCTTCTCAAGCAAATTAATCACACCATTTTAGCTTTGGTACCTAAGGGTACTCATTCTTCTTCGGTGGGGGATTATAGGCCTATTGCATGTTGCAACGTTTTTTACAAGGTAATCACTGAGATACTTGCCTCTCGGTTGAAGCCTATGGTTGACTCTATTGTTGACCAAGCTCAATCCGCATTTGTTGAGGGTCAGAGTATGATTGAAAATATTCACTTGACACAAGAACTTTTGAGACAATATAACCGTAAGAGGGTTGCTCCACGGTGCCTCCTCAAAATCGACCTTACTAGGCCTTTGATTCGATGAATTGGGAGTTTTTTGTATGTGTTCTTGAAGGGTTGGGTTTTCCTAATATCTTTGTTGATTGGATTATGGAATGTGTGACTTCTCCATCTTATTCTATAGCGATAAATGGTGGCCTTCATGGGTTTTTCAAGGGCAAAAGAGATCTTCGGCAAGGTGATCCACTCTCCCCTTACTTGTTTATTCTTTGCCTTGAATACCTATCTAGATTGCTAAAGGTGGCTACTTCGAATAGTAATTTCAATTTTCACCCCAAGTGTGCTCAATTGAAGATCACACACTTGGCTTTTGCGGATGACTTGATATTATTTGCTAGAGGGGATGTCATGTCTTTGGATATTTTATTGAATTGCCTTTCGGATTTTGGAGGGATGTCGGGATTGAATATAAATGTTGGAAAATCTTGCATCTACACTGCGGGTATTCATCGTAAAGATTTGGAGGATATTCTAGCTCTCACAAATCTCCCCATTGGTTCCATGCCGTTTAGGTACTTGGGCATTCCACTTGCGGCGGAAAAATTGAAAGTCGATTCTTATGATGTGCTCACAAATAAAATCTCATCTTATATTAGTTCTTGGTCGACTTCCTCTCTATCATATGCGGGTAGGGCTGAGTTTGTGCGAACCGTGCTTCAAGGTGTGGAATGTTTTTGGCTTTCTATCATCCCTATCCCGGCTACGATAACTTCTAAAATCATTAGTCTTTGTCGTAGTTTCCTTTGGGGGGGAAGGGGGGTAAGAAACCTTTGGTTGCTTGGAACACTATTTGCCTCCCTAAGGTTGAGGGGGGCTCGATTTTACGGACTTGAAATGTTGGAATTCAGCACTCCTTTCTAAAACACTTTGGAATATCCATTGTAAGAAGGACTCACTTTGGATTAAATGGATCAATGAAGTCTACCTTCAAGGGACATATTTTTGGGTGTATAGCGTGAAGAAACAAGACTCCCCACTCATTAAGAAGCTAGTTGACATCCGGGACAGCATTATTGCTAGCCAAAGTGACGAGATTTCAGCATTGGACAGATTGTGTAGCTGAACAGATTTTGGAATTTTCTCTACTTCAGCAGCTTATGACTACTTCAGGCCAAAGGAGGGACTTCTTCTCTGGTCCAGAACGGTTTGGGATGGTTCCATCACTCCCAAACACGCGTTTATTTTATGGTTAGCTGCCCATTGTAAGCTCCAGACGAGGGACAAGCTATTGCACTTAGAGATGGACCGAATCTGCCCACTGTGTGAGGTGCTGGACGAATCTGTCCAGCACTTGTTTTTTCGATGCCGAGTCACTAACGAAGTATGGAAACAGATCAGATTTTGGTTGGGTATTAGGCGTTCCATGTCTACTTTGCCGAGCTCTTTTAAATGGTTGAAAAAAGAAGTGCGGGGGAAGAGTTGGCCGAGCCGTGCTAAACGAATTGCTTTTGCTACTACTCTCTACTACATTTGGATGGCTAGGAATTGTTGTGTTTTTTATGGTACAAAAGTGCAAGTTGAATCCATTGTTAGGAAAATCAAAACACACGTATACAAAGCTATGTTCGTTTTGTATCCGAATGTTTTGATTCTCTTTGATTCTCTTGCTAATGGGGTTTATTAGTGTTTTGATCATCTTGTATCTTTTTGCCACGGGTATGCCTTGTGGTATTGTTTTGTTCTTTCATGTGATCACCCGGTGTACTTGTATATGGTTTTTGATCTATAGAAATTCACATTTACCGATCAAAAAAAAAAAAGACCAGGCCTCCTTATCTAAAATGCTGTCAGCTCAAAAATTTATGGTTGCGTTCTTTATTTCTTCGAATGAAATGGGCATAGCATTAGGCATCTGCAGACTGCAATATTTCAACTAGGAAGACTCACCACTGCTATCTCTACTATAAAACGGAACGCTAGGGCCGGAAACGCAGAAGGATGGTTGGATTTACTGAGAATTCTTGAAGAATATGAAGTTTTACAAGAAAATGGGGGAAAAGATGCAAGGTTGTTTCATATTAACTTATACAAATTTCAAATGACAGCAACATACAAATGAATTTATGAGGTTGACGTGCATAAACCATAAAAAGTCATACTTAGCCTCCAATTGGTAGCAATTTTTCGCTCAAAAAAATTAATTTTTTTACGATTATTTCACTATTACAACTATCATTTCTGACTTCTTCACTCACAAATAGGACTCAATTTTCTCTCTAACTATCAAAAAATTAATTCTCACAATCGTTACCAAACAGACCCGTAATATTTCTATGCATATCCATCTAGTAAAAGATTAACAGGATCACCTCTCAAAAGAGATGTGGCCGCCAAAGAATCAAATGAGCATAAACACAATGTTTGACATATAGGATCACCATTTTATCATCAAGAACATCTAGTGTTCACTAGGACTGCTTTTATACTCAGAAGGGAAATATATCTGGTCCAAAATCCAAGCAACTTTTTACATATTTTTTTCAAACACTAAAAGAGTAATGTCATCTCCAAAATCCAAGCAACTTTTTACATATTTTTTTCAAACACTAAAAGAGTAATGTCATCTCCAACAATTACACCAAATAAATAGTATTTTCTTTTTGTTTCTTTTTTTTTTTTTAATTTCTTCACAATTAATTTATTTCAAAATTATTTAATTACAAATGATATCATTAACGAAAATATTAAATTAAAAATTATATTTAGGGCATGTTTGAGTCACATTATTTCAAAAAAAATGCATTCTTAAATAATGATTTGACATCATTTTAACCACACATTCTTCAATAAAATAATATTACACGCAAATCAAAAAAATTTCCTTATTTTTTAACTACACATTTTCCATCAATACACTATTCAATAATACATTATTACCAAAATAATGTGGCTCAAACACCACCTTAATGTATCAAAATATTGTATTTTAACTAATACCACATTTAAAAAAATTACATTTAACGCAAGAAAAATACGCATGATAAAAATAACAACTAATTTTGACATTTAATTCTTGGAGGATCTAGAAATGATCTTCCTAAATACTAAATTATTGTTTTAGTTTAATATTGTATTTTACTTTAAAATTTATCTTTCAAAAATAATGTTGTTCCAGTGCTAATTTCTTTTTAATTTCTACCTATGAAACTTATAACTTTTGAGTTTTAGTAATTTCATTTATTTATGCATTTCCAATGCAAAATTTTCTTAATTTCTAATTATAAAATTTGTAGCTTTTGAATTTTATTTTAATAAGTTCAATATTACAAATATATGTTAATTAGTAATCAGATTAAAATAAAATTAGATTAAATTAAAAATTATTATAATATAAAATGAACCGCAAAATAGAGATAATGAAAATTTTCGAAAAATATATTATGGTGTGGTGTTTTAATGTACCACTAGAATGGATTACACTAACTTGATACAAGGCTGGAGATATCCTAATTAAACAAAATTTCAAATAGGGCAATCTACGAATTGAATTTTGATTCGAAAAAATTAGGGTCTCAATCCAATAACCCGAACTATCCAATTTGTTATAATAATATAATATATTTTATATATTACAGCATAATTTATTACACAATTTTTTCATTTTGAGACGTGTATATTTTATGGGTTTTTTGAATAATGTCAAACTGATCAAATTTCAACATAAAATTAGTAAATTATAATAAATATTGCAATCAAATTGAAAATCGACTCTTTCAATGAAAAAAGAATGTGTAAAATGTTTCGGATCGGATTATTGGATTGAATCGAATATTTGATATCATAACAAATCGAATATGAATTTAACAATCAAATACCCATGAATTATCGGATTGAATCAATGAATTATTCTTATCAGATCGGATATGGAAAGATATGGATTGATCCAGTCCATATCCAATCTATTTTCAGCCCTAGATGCAAATAACTAATAAAGTTAACTTTCAACGCACTAAACAGAAAATAGCTACGCGTGTTAAGATGCCTCCCGAAAATTCTGGATTTTTTAGAGGCCAAAAACTTGTGAGATTTTAAGTATATTCATCTAAATTCTAACATTCAAATGAAATTTCAATACTGAAAATATAAAACCATGAGAGTGAGGTTAAGAAAATATTATGAGAAGGCTAAACGAACTCAGTAGCCAATTATTTACCATCCACAACTTCGGACTGAATCTGGATCTGAAAGATGATGAAACAGAGCAATTTCACGAAACTCGTCTCTCCTTAGTGTAGTTCCAACCCGTCTCTACCAGTTGCCACAGATTCTACTCACTTACACGCGCAGATGATGAAGAGAAGTGCTCTAAACTTTCCCGATTGTATAAAATCTATCACAATTGGGAGAGACTGGTTGAAATACAAAGGATCCGCTTACGCCTTCTGCTTATGTTTTTGGTGGAAATGTCAGTGTTCCTATAAATGAAAATTTTAGGGTTAGTGATCTACGTGAAGTTCTTGAAGTTGGGCTGTGTGTAGTTGGACTTGGCCCAATAAGTATTTAGCTACACGATTTTACGACGTCGTATTTATGTCCTGTCCCAATTTTTTCTTTTTCAGTTTCTATTGTTACTTGTTTTTATATGAATCTTACCAAAATATTAGTATTTATTGTATGGATCCTTTTTATTAATATACTATTAGTGTTATCAATTTAAACTTATTTTGCCCATCATAGCAAAATGAGTTTTGGAATGATGAATCTTGAAAAATGTGGGATTAAAAAGTAGAAAAAATTTTAAAGTTTACTTACAAAATATTTTATTAAGAAATTTTATGATTAAAATGAATTTGAAATTTGTTTTTTTTTTTTTAAATAATGGTAGAAAACATAGGCTAGGATTCCAATTCTTACTACTTAATTTATTTGATGAATTTCATATTTGGCCTCCATTTTTTTAAATTTATTTTCAATTACACATTTCATGGAATTTACAATTTTTTCAATCACACATTTTATTAATTTTTATTAATATATATATATATATATAGAGCCCTATAAACAGGACCATAAGTGGACCATATCGTCCGCCTTTGATCATTGTTTTTCGCCCATGGGAACTTTAGTTATACGTTTATTTTGTTGTAAAGATTCACGTGCATAAATTATATTTCAATAACTAATATTGTACGTGCATAAAGTTAACAAAATTTGGACAAATCAAAATTAATTATGTAAAGTGTAATCCATAAATACATGACATGTGAGTCCAGTTGAAGAGTTTGATTCTTTCACCTTAAGAAGATAATGCTCCACATGGGTGCTAACTAATTTTCGACACCTATCTCTCGAGATATAACGATCATCCCGCTATAGGAATGCTCATTAATTGCGGAAACCAACGAACCTAATAATGCATTGATGAATTGAATGAATTAACAAAATTCCATACATTGGGGTTACATATATAATTGTTGAAAAGTTGTGTCTCAAAGGACACAACTTTTGGAATTTGTCTTCATAGGAAGAGACGTATTCATTGAAAAATAAGAATTTCTAAAGTCATAATCTTTCATATGAAAAGACACATCTTTCTAGTCTAACATATTTTAAAAATTTTGTTATTATTCTTTTTTTTTTTTCAACAATCTCACGTACTTAAGTGGCTTAAATTTGATTTAATTTCCCGTTCCCTGACTAATGGCTTCAACTTAAATATTCAGATAAAAATTGGTTTGAAACAATTTTCTGTATAAATTCCAGTTATCCCTTTTTTGAATGAAAATTAATACACATAACTATGAGGGTACTAAAGAGAGTTCAAGTGAAAAAGCTATTGCATTGGAATAGGTACCTTATAGGTTGATATAGTGACACATGCCATATACAGGCCTTCTTGATACTTGATCTTGATTAATAGATTTTCTATTATTTGGCTCTCATTCATTGTTCTACTATAGTTCTATAAATAAAAACACACACCAATTGCACTAAACCAGCAAGAATTACCAAATTGGTCACTTATATTTCTCCTCTTTAAGTAATGATATTCGCAATGAAAACTATCGGAAGTCGCCCTATGTGATATACATGCAGCGGTTAGTAATTTGATACATTAATATAATAATTTATTTTATTGATTAATGCATCAAAATACAAAATTATCACATGTATGTCACGTAGGACGATTACAGGTAATTTTCACCACGAATAGCATTATTCTTTCTCTTATGGTGATTAGTGATTAGTGATTATTGTAGGGTCTAAATCAAATGACAACCCCTCGAAGATCACACTATTCACTACACAGTCGCCGATAAATCCAATGGATGAAAGCAATTAACTCATAGTAATCACAACACAAAAATGGACATGATTTGAATTAAATTGCAAATATTAAAGCTAATCAAATAAATAAATAAATAAAATCCAAGTTGCATAATTTATCCTAACAAGATAAAATCTAGCTTATATTGTAAAATATAAATCCATTACAAAAGTTAGAGAAAAGCATCAACTAGTTGTAGAAATCAAAGGAAGATGGTAAATGAAACAGTTGAACCCATCCCAAATAAGAAATCATAGTTATAAAAATCGAACCGGATTGGCCGGTTCAGTCCGAAAATCATCGAACTTGACCCAGATCGAATTTATGGCTAAAGAAACAACCCGTCATCCACCAGTTTGAACCGTCAATTTTTAATAAAACCCGTGTTCTACTTTTTCCTTGACCCCACCAGGTCTTAATTAATCCATGTTTCCCCGTCTTTCCAATTTCCCTACACCCCTGTCTTCACAAGTTATGAAATAATAGGGATTCTTGCAAAATCAAAAAGCTCAACCGTTGTCTCCAATCTCTTTCAATTCAACCACTTCCAAAAATTCAAATCTCCAATTTCAAGTTGTAAGAGATGGAAGAACGAGTCAGTCTCTGTCAGATGCATTTTGCTAAAAACACTCAACCAACTTGATTTTCTACTCATTCTAATTGTCTAAGTCATACATATATGTTTTCTTCTTCTGGACTTGGACCCCTTATGAATTAGCTGAATTAGAAATGGAGAAAATAGGTTGGAATTGGATCATAGGTTGAAAGATGAAAAAACGGTGACTGAAGGAACGAAAAAAAAAAAAAAGAAAAAAAAAAAGATACCAATTAGACTCCTTTTTGGGCATAGACAAAGGACGACAATTGGGAAATCATGTAGATTGTAATAAGAAAATTATTACTATGTTTAGTTGATTGATTGAAGTGATGAGAAATATAATATTGGGAAAAAAATCAAGAATGTAATTGCGTTGACCGACTTAAAGGAGAGGTCCCAGTGGCCAATATCTTGTTTTTAATTCTTTGAGTAGAATGAGATAGGCTTTTGTGGGTTTAATTCCAAAATGGTCACTGACTGACACCGAGACAGTTTGTAGTTCCAGTTTCTATTATTGGCATAAAACGCCCTACATTTCATGTTAATTGTGAAAAACGTTCGTAACTTTCATTTTTTTGATTTTTACTCTTATTTCAACGTTTGGTTGCGTAAAACATCATTTTTCCTATTTTTGAACGTAAAATGATCATTATACCCTCTTATTTAAAACAAAAAACCAAAAAAGAAAAGAAAAATAAAGCACAAATTGCAATCATACTCCCAAACGTTCTGAAAAAATAAAAATCAATCCAAAAAATTATAAAAATCATCTCTTTCTTCTCTCCTCTCCCTCTTCCTCCCCCGCTCCTCCACCACCAAAACTCCACCCTTCAGCTGCCTTCCACGTCGGACTAACATACCACTTTGAAGCCCTCACTTCCCTCTTTCAAACCCACCCAAGCTTTGACCATAATTCCAATCGATTTGGCTGAAAATTGAAGCCAAAATAGGCTGACCAAAACATATTTAAATAACAAATTCAATAATTTTTTTCCACCAACCCCATCTCGCCTACAAAACCCCGTATTAGAGAAATCCATGTGCTAACCCCATCTCGCCTACAACCACCACCCCATGGGAGAGAAATTGCTTGGGAAACGAGTAGCCACAAACATGAAATCTATCAATGGCCAGTAGTACTGAAAGTGAAAATTTCACCACCATGAGTAGAGAATTCAATGCTCTAGTTCTCGTCGAATCCTCAATCGGAAACAGCAATAGCCGCTCGGAAAACGACGTTCCCATGGTGGCGAATAGTGGGAACAACTTGGGGAGGATCCGAGAGGAAGTGCCGGAGGAAACCAATCCTTTGGCTATTGTGCCTGATAATAATCCTCTCAATATTCCCGTCCTCATGCAATCACCACAAGGTAATTTTAAAAAATCAGAAATATATTCTATAACTTACAGACGGCAATGAAAAAAATTTTATTGAATTTGTTGTTTAAATATGTTTTGGGCAGCCTATTTTGGCTTCAATTTTTAGCCAAATCAATTGGAGTTATTGTCGGAGCTTGGGTGGATTTCGAAGAGAGAAGTGAGGGTTTCAAGGTGGTATGTTGGTCCGTGCCCAAGGTGGTCGGAGGGTGGAGTTTTGGTGGTGGAGGAAGAGGGAGATGAGAGAAGAAAGAGATTATTTTTTAATTTTTATAATTTATTGGACTGATTTATATTTTTATCAAAGCGTCTGGGAGTATGATTGCAATTTGTGCTTTATTTTTCTTTTCTTTTTTTGTTTTTTGTTTTAAATAAGAGGGTATAATGGTCATTTTACGTTCAAAAATAGGGAAAATGATGTTTTGCGCAAACAAACGTTGAAATAAGGATAAAAATACCAAAAAATGAAAGATAAGTACGTTTTCCACAATCAACATAAAAGATAGGGACGTTTTGTACCAATTACCCTAAGTGAATTAGAATTTAAAAATGTTAAATCCCAACCTTGAGGGTCCCTACCCTGGAGCAGCGTGAGAGAGGTAAATCGCAGATTATGCCTCCAAGGGTATATGGTGGAAGGCTGCTTGTACACTTGCACTTACTCAAGAATCAAATTCATATTTCAGGATTCGAACCCTTGACGCAGCAGTCTCAACTAAAACTGAATTTCTCCACCCTCCCCTTTTACCACTTGGAGATGTGCCCTGGGGGCAAGTGAATTAGAATTTAGATATGGGGCTTGGTTGTTTTATCTAATATATGATAAGGTAAAATATAAATGTAAATGACCCTTTTTTTGTTCATTTCATACTTATAGTTTATTAAGGGTTTTTTTTTTCACTGATTTGTAAAAAGAAAAAATATATAATAATAATAACTAAATTTGGTTCTTGATTCTAGTAATGGAACTAGCTCCGAAATCAAAATCGAGGAACCAAAATCATAAAATTGAACCGCTCAACTTGGTTTGATTTGATTATTTTCTCAATCCCTAGTCATCAAGTACTTTTTTAAAGTCATTACCTTGACTTTTAAAATATGATCACTCAGAATTCACAAGAAGAATATACTACTTTTCTTCGCGAAAAATCACATTCAAAGTATGACTTAAGCCTTTGTCCATTTACTTTCAAGTCACCTTTTGCTCATGATAAAGCTACACCACTTGTGATAATATTTGAAAAATTATTAAGCATCCCAACAAATGAAAGCAGAGAGTTTACACTTCAACGAGAAACAACTTGAGCTGAAGTTCATAGACTTTGTTAATTGTTGCCTCACTTTGAATTCCTGTCTCAAAATGTATCTGTCATGCTGTTTCCGCCTCTTCTCCTTATAGATCGAGGCTTTCAAATTCATTATCATTTTCTTGATGATTTTTTCAATCTAACTCTAGTGCGACGATTTCGTCTTATAATTATAGAAGTAAACAAAAATAAAAAATAATCGACTCAAAAAAAATCACATATTAACAATAAATCTTACTTAGAGGTCAAGATCATATGTGTAAAAATTAAATTTATTGTGTCCAACAAGCTTTGCAGCTTATACAGAAATTGCGAGGTTTGACCTAGTCCATGTTGAACTTGTTCAGTGTTGATCAGGCATGCCTCTGAACCAAAATGTAATCAAAATATTAGGATGTGTTGTTCTCTTGTGAGTTATAAATAACTCCTCTTAGCCTAGTGATGGCCATGCCCGTCCTGCCCAAACCCCGTCTGTCCTGTCTTGGGCGGGGCGAAATTTTTTTTCATCCCTATCTCAACCTAATCTAGGAGAAATAATAAAATTATGATATGTGTAGATAACGAGAAAATTTCAGATGTTAGATTGAATTTAAAATTAAAATTTAACTTAAGTTCATATTTGATGTAGGTTAGTCAATGTCAACAATTAATTTTAACCACACTTTTTATGGAATTCACAACTTTTTAATTAAATATTTTGACTCTATTTGTCTACCATTATTTCATTTTTTTTCAAATTCATTTTCAATTACATATTCTTACAATACAATTTTTTACACGTAAATCTAACCACACATTCCCAAAAAATATAATGCTCTAGAACTCATTTTCCTACTTTAATGATAGACAAAGATGAAATTTATCATTTTTTTTTAATCAAAATACACTAAAATTTTAATTTTAATTTTAATATACATCAAGTGAGTCAAGTATATAGTAGGAGTAACTCTCAGTATACTAAGCCCCTGGTTGAGCCCCATTCTTTCTAGAAAATACATTCTTTAAACAAAGTTTTGATATCATTTCAACTACACATTTTTTAATAAAATAATATTACACGCAAATTCAAAATGTTTCCTTATTTTTTAACTGTACATTTTCCATCAAATACATTATTCAAAAAATGCATTCTTATAAGAAAAATGGGTTTGAGCCACTTTTTTTTGGGAAAAAATTGTATTATTGAATAGTGTTTTGACTCAATTTCAACCACATATTTTTCAACAAAATAATATTACATATGTTGGATTTTTTATACCCAATAATCCCGGGCAATGATAATAAATAGTGTCGGATAGTCGGATTAGATTTCATAGGCTTCAGCTGATGATTGAAATATTTATTAACACACTCGATTAATTGGCTCAAACCAAAAAATAACTTGAGGGTCATTTGAAGCAACTTAATATAGTTAATGTTGCTCACGACCCATTTACTTCTTGGACAGCTCAATTTGTGTTCCCACCCCCTTCAACTATTAGTTGGTCCATGAGCCCACTATATTATTACACCCTAAAAATATATATTGGCCTCATTGTTGAATAAGCCATGTGTGTGCGCAATTGAAAAGAGGCAGCCGACATTTTTCTCTTGTTTTCTCTCTTGAGCCTTAAAATTGAATCTGTCTTCCTGTATTCTTGGTTATTCATTGTAGCCGCCATATTGTGTTCTTTGTGAACACATTGAGTTGAGCAACCAAAGTAAGAATCGTTGTTTGGGTTGGAGCCATAGTTGAGTGTGTTTAATAAGGTTGAGATTGGTGAAACTGAGTCCGGAAAATCTACCATCGGAGGTCGATCCTTCAACATTTGGTATCAAAGCGAGGTTGGGGTGGAATTTCCGGTAAAAACTCGACCAGAAAACAAAAAATCTGACTGCCCAGATTTTCCACCAAAAATCGCACCTGCAAACTCAATTTCCCGACGATCCAGACGTCTTTTGGTGAAACGGAGACTAGGGTTGAGACGTGCAAGTGGAGGCGGTTCTGGGTGTGTGGTGCGTGATTCTGGCATCGGCGCGTGGCTTCTCAGTCAATGGCGCGTGGAGCCAATTCTGGGGAAGCCGTCTTTAGGCAGTTTATTTCTCACATTATTTTTAACATTTTTCATGTTGGAAGTTTTCTGTTTCATGTTACATAGAAAAAGTTGGATGATTTTGCCCTCGATGGATCAACGGTCGAAATTGCCACATATTTACTGAATTACTTTAGGCAAAAATTGTGGCCCTAAAGCAGTAAATTCGTATATCTCGTAACTTACGGACTCAGATAGGTCCGCTCTGATATGTTGGCTTATCTCAGTTTAAATTTCAACATTAGTGGATCATCGTGTGGGGTGATCGTTAGGATTGGGGGTTGTCATTACTTGACAACCATTGCTTGTGCTAGAAATTAGGATTACTTGCTCTTTTGTGATTGGGTAATTATTTTTGAATAAATTATCGTATTGTGCTTTGTGCTAAAATTGTCGTGAAACTTCTTTTGATTGGATATACCTATCTTGTTGCATCATAAGTTCCGTTGTGTTGTTACTTTTGTTAGAATACCTAGACCTTACCCGTTTGAACGTTCCCTTGATCTAAGACCACGAGTTTTACGAAACTTTGGGAATTTAGAACGGTGTATATTGCGGTCGTAGGATTACTTTGTGTGATCTATTTGCCCAATTGATTGCTTTGTTTCTCAAAAATGTCTTCGCATTTCGAAGTTGATATTTTTCAATGGAAAAGGTGATTTCTCAATCTGGCAACAAAAAATGAAAGGTATTTTGGCCCAACAAAAGGTTTCAAAAGCCATTGAAGGCAATTTTTCAGCTAATTTTTCAAAAGAACAAAAAGAAAAAGCTGATGAACTTGCTTATACCTCAATCATTTTACATCTATCCGACGCTATTTTAAGAAAAGTAGGAAAACTGAAAACCACTAAAGATCTTTGAAAAAAGTTGGAAGATCTATATTTGTTTAAATCCGCTCCGAATAAACTTTATCTTCTTGGGCGTTTCTTCAGTTTTAAAATGGATCTTTCAAAGGATCTTGACGACAATTTAGATGTTTTCAATAAATTTGTCCAAGATATTGTTAACTGTGAAGACATCGTATCTGAAACCTACAAGACTATAATCTTACTTAATTCTATGCCTGAGTCATATAAGGAAGTTAAAAATGCCATTAAGTATGGTAGGGATATGTTGACTCCCAAGATTGTCATAGACTCATTTAGGAGTAAGGAAATGGAAATAAATGTTGAAAATGTAGATAAGAGGAGTGGTGAGTTACACATGATAAGTAGTAGGATGAAATTTAAGTAAATGAATTTGGATAGAGCTCAAAATAGTGGTGATTCGAGTAGTGACTCGAGTGATGAAGGTGGTAAGATGAAGGGCAAGGGACGGGACAAGTCTAGTGGTAAGCGGTGTTATAGTTGTAGTAAGTCTGGACACTTTATTAGGGATTGTCTCAAGAAGAAGGATAAACAGAAAGGTAAGATGAGAGGCGAAACGAATGTGATTGAGGGGTTGAGTTATGACCCCAGTGAAGTTTATTGAGAGAGTAAACCTAGTCACTGCATATGCATTTGTGTGTGATCCTTTCGGCATGTGTGTGATTGCCTAATTTGTTGCATTTCAATTTGTTTGATATGTGTGTTTGTATGAATTTGAGGTAATGTGATTACTTGGTGTGATCGTTTGCATACATAGTGGGTTAGGATGTATTAGCAGTGTGTTAGATGTCTTTTGGTAAGGTGGAGTATAGATGCCTAGAGGTGCATTGGTGATATGCATGGGGGATGTGGAGTGTGACATTTGGATCACGAGTGGAGATGTGATCAAATGTGTAGAATCTTTTATCTGTGAAAGAGACCTTGATCAGGTGGAGTGCGAGAGAGACACTTCTATCACTTCTGTAAGGTGGAGTCCCATTATCCACGTAGGTTGGGAGAAGTGATATGGTGATAGAGGATTATCCCGTGGACATGAGTTGAGCGATCTATTTAGTGAGCATAGTAGGCAATGAGAGGAGATATGTGTTCTCGAGGTGGGAGTAACACGAAATGAGATAGGATAAGTGTGGTGAGATCTTGCGTGGGGTCACTTATGCGTTTGTTGCATATGTGTTTGACCGTGTGCTGATTAACTTGGTGTTAATCTTTGATTCTTTGTGAACGTGATTTTCTTAAAAGATATGTGTAGTGTCCTAAATAATAACTTCATTGCATAATTATTTGTTCGCTGTGATACTTGTCCCTACTTGGGAGTTTTTTGGACTTTAGCCCCGGTGAGTAATGGAGCAGGTATGGTGTGTGTTTCGGTTCGAAACACGAAGTAAGGTCCGATATACCAATTTTATTGGATTACCTTGATTGTGCAAATTTAAACTTTGTGTTTTGATTACTTGCAGATTATTGGGCATCAAGGTGGAGATTGTTGGGTTTTTTATACCCAATAATCCCGTGCGATGACGTTAAACTGTGTCGGATAGTCGGATTATATTTCATAGGCTTCGGCCGATGATTAAAATATTTATTAACACATTCGATTAATTGACTCAACCCGAAAAATAATTTGAGGGTCGTTTAAAGTAACTTAATATAGTTAATGTTGCTCGCGGCCCATTTACTTCTTGGACGATTCAATTTGTGTTCCGCCCCCCTTTAACCATTAGTTGGTCCATGAGCCCACTATATTATTATACCCTAAAATTATATATCGGCCTCATTGTTGAATAAGCCCCGTGTGTGTGCAATTGAAAAGAGGCAGCCCACATTTTTCTCTTGTTTTCTCTCTTGACTCCTGAGCCTTAAAATTGAATCTGTCTTCCTCTATTCTTGGTTATTCATTGCATCCACCATATTGTGTTCTTTGTGAACACATTGAATTGAGCAACCGAAGTAAGAATCATTGTTTGGGTTGGAGCCATAGTTGAGTGTGTTTAATAAGGTTGAGATTGGTGAAACTGAGCTCGAAAAATACACGATCGGAGGTCGATCCTTCAACAACATACAAATTCAAAAATTTTCCTTATTTTTTAATTGCACATTACGCATTAAAATACTATTCAAAAACACATTTTTGACAAAAAGGAGCTCAAACAAGCCCTTGGCTTCTGTTTGTCTTCCTTTAAAACAAAATTATTTAATTTTGATACTGATTTTCAATCATTTACTCAATAAAATATTATGCACGTAAAATTAAAATTTTTCTTTATTTTTTTTAATCACATATTTTTCAAAAAATCACTATTCGAAATATCAAATGAGTCAAGTAAATAGTAGGAGTAACTCTCAGTATACTAAGCCCCTAGCTGAGCCCCATTCTTTCGAGAAAATACATTTTTTAAACAGTGTTTTGATATAATTTCAACCACACATTTTTTAATAAAATAATATCACACGCGAATTCAAAATGTTTACTTATTTTTTAATTGTATATTTTCCATCAAATACATTATTCAAAAATGCATTATTATAAGAAGAATGGGTTTGAGCCACTTTTTTTTTGGGGAAAATATTGTATTATTGAATAGTGTTTTGACTCAATTTCAATCACATATTCTTTAACAAAATAATATTACATGTAAATTCAAAACTTTTCCTTATTTTTTTAACTGCACATTTCTCATTAAAATATTATTCAAAAACACATTTTTGACAAAAAGGAGCTCAAACAAGCCCTTGGCTTCTGTTTGTCTTCTTTTAAAACAAAATTATTTAATTTTAATACTCATTTTCAATCATTTACTCAATAAAATGCTATGCACATAAATTTAAAATTTTTCTTTATTTTCGTAATCACATATTTTTCAAAAAATCACTGTTCGAAATATCAAAATCTCAAAATAATGATTATTAAACAAGAGCTAAAATTATTTTCCAGAAGTAGGCTTATTTAGCTCCCGTTTGGCCCCATTTTTTGGAAATGAAAAAAAATTAAATAGTATTTTTTTTGAAAAAATAAGTGATTGAAAAAGAATTTTTTTTATTTACGTGTAAAATTATTTTATCAAAGATTATGTAATTGAAAATAGAAAAGAGAAAAGGAAAAAATAAAATATAATTAAATGAAAATTAATGGGGGTGAATGAGGCTTAGTCGTATACGAGGAATATCGGACAAATCCAATCCCCGATATGGACTTGGTCACTCATCCTCCTCTACTTCTCTTCTAAAACTTAAAAGCGCGTTATTCACATTTTCTCTCTCCAAAAAGTCTAAAAAAACTCGCACATTTACGCTGTCATCCGTCGCTCTCACATTACCCAAAGCTTAGAAAAAAACGATTAATCACTCCCACAGAAACTCACACAATGTACTCCGCGTGAATTTCCGATTCCATTACATTCCCCATTTTTCAATTCGATCGAGTTAACAGTTAACTCGCTCCCCAATTCCCAAATGGGTCGCAACTTAGCAACCACCACGGACTCCGACGACGATGACACCACCTCTGCCTTTTCCGCCGCCGTCCATTCGATCCGCGACCGATTTCCCTTTAAACGGAACCCGGTTAATTATAATCACAATGAATCTAACAACAGCAGCATCGCCTCCATTTCACGCTCGACATCCAAAACGTTGCCGTATTCACACAAATCCTCACGATCTCACTACCATAAGCCCCTGGCTCGAAAGCTCGTATTGTTCTTCTTTGAAGGGAAATCGCGGATCTTATGTATTATTTTAGTCATTTTTTTATTCGCGATAGCGACGATGGTTTTACAGAGCTCGATGATGTCAGTGTTGCGACAGGGAGTGACTAGCGAGACAATGCGTTGGCGGCGGTGGTCGGTTAAGGAGGACTTGAAATTGGGTAGCTCGCTGGAGTTCGTGCCACGGCTTAGGCTTCAGCTTAATGGAAGCCAGCTCCATTGGCTCCGCAACCAGCTGAGGATCGGAATTCGGCATCCGAGGATTGGACTTGTAAGTGATGGACTATATTTATTTCTATGCTTATGTGTATCCATGTGGAAGTATACCGAAGTTAGATTTTTTATTGTGTTTTAAGTTTAGTCCCTTCCCGTTGGCAAGCCAGATTCTTTGAAACCCATTTTTGTCAAACTCATTTTCAATTTTCCATTTTCGGATAAAAATAATTTTGTACGTGAATTCATATCTTTTCCTATTTTTTAATTACACATTCTTCATTTTTTTTAAAAAAAATTTTCCCACTAAATCCATTCTCAAAACAACCTACATCAGACACGCTCTTACTGTCCAATAGTAGTGTGCAGTGGTGCTCTGTGCAGTTAATCAGTTCAAGAATACTGTACACATTTAAGCACAATAAATGAACTCAAAAATCAAGGGTGTAGATCATTAATGAGAATTCAATTTTTTCTTGATTTTTCTGCACCAGAGCTTCTATTCCAACCACAATCTGCTATCCATTCCACTTATAGTTCTGAAAATGATCTGAGACTACAGGATCGAGAATTTTAAAACAAATCATGAACATCCTACAAGAGATCAACATGCGAACCATCAAGAAAAATCATCTGATTTCCTCTTAAATTCCATTACAGCCTCTTTATCAAATCAGTACTTCGCAGAGTTGAACCTTTTTGAATACAGTGTGTTTTTAGAAAAGTGTTCTTGCAATGAAACTAATGAGGATTTAGCCATTTGAGTACCATTTTTTGAGTTTTTTCATGCTTGTTCATCGTTGTTGCCGAGTATTAGATCAAGTTTTTTGAATCAACTACGATCAAGACATAATATCCATCACAACAGGTTCAGGACCTGTTTGGTATCTGAATGTGGAGAAATCCCAGAGATCTTAAATTTTCTAGATGTCGAATTTCCTGCCTCTAAGATTTCTGAATAACCACTTTGAAATCAAATTCAGTTTAAAGGTAACTGAAAAAGAATTGCTCAGTAGTCTTTCCAAAGTTCATTGTGGGCAGTAGCACCCACTGGTATCTCATACCTCATCTGGCTGTTCTTTCAATTAGTGTTCCTTTTAACATCTAGATTGATTACATATTGCTAAATTTATGGTTTGTGATTGCTGTTGGTTGTATGAGTTAGAGTTCGACAGGAATAAGAGAGGCATGGTCTTCTGTGCATGATGGTGCAATTAGGAGGGGAACAATAAAGTTTCTATTAAATGGGGAGAAAATCATTTATATCAATCTATCATTGGCGTTCTATAAATTAATTATTGATTCATCTTTTTTAGTTGAGTATTGGTTCACATTTTATACTGTGTTCATTCATCAAGCTAAATGACTTATAATTTATTACTCTATAGTCAGAGGCGCTAAGAAACAACAAAATACGTGGCGGACACACGTGTCCATATCGGTCCATCATAGGATTTATTACTCTATAGTCAGAGGCGTTAAGCAACAACAGATAATTAGACCCCCACCCCTCCTGTCTCTCTAAACACGCACACACATTTTCTCGGGGTAAAAGATTACTTTGTCTCTGCAGTCCCTCTCTGTAGCACTTATGGCTTCTAGAAGTACAATGGAAAGGATGAGTATAAGTGCAAGTGGCTTTCTTTTCTCCCTTCCACTAATGCTACCTCAATATGTTGGGAAGTCTAATTTTATCCGCAAAGGTTGTGCTATGAATATCTTCTGTTAGGAAATGTACACCTGAATTGCCTCTCATTCTTATGTATGTAGTGGTGTTCGTGTAGCATCTCTTGCAGACATGTTTCAATTACATCAACCTACATGCACCTGTTGATCACAACTCATTGGCATAACTGTTCTGTGTTTAAGTACAGAATAGCTGTCTTTCCTTTACCTTTTCCAATTAAATCTCTTTCAACCAAATATATGTGCATTTGTATGGTTCACTGAAGTAAGGAATTAATTAATATTCTTTGTTTTGGTGAATGCAAGATCTTAGGAAACATGAAGAAAGATCCATCGACATTGATGCTGTATACAGTGATGAAGAATTTGAAGGGCCTTGGTTATCTGCTTAAGGTAATTTTAGTGAATGTATTGTGCATAGCATTTATGGTTGGCTCAATCAATTTAAAGACTGCATTGATTTGCTAGAATCACAATACCAAGCACATTCAAGTTTCTATACGAGTTTGTTGTGCAACTTTAGAACTTTCAGTATTTCAAACTATATCACGCATTATTTATCTTGTAAATTCATGTGAGAAGCGACTTTTGCTTTATTCTAGTAATTTGAAGTTAGATAAGTTATTTTCTGAGATAGTGTTTCTTTTGTTCACTTGTCCTTGAAGTTTCTGTGCAACATTTCATTTTTCTGGAATTTCCTGCCATTTCATGAGCTTTATCATTATATTGGCATTGTTGTCCTAAAAGCATCCACTATTTTAGGATGTTGATATTTAGACTACTCTGTGACCCCCCAATTGTGATGGTGTCTAACAGGTCTTGGTGATCCTTTCTTGTTAATCAAGATTGATAAATTTTTGCTGGACATTCAAACAGAAAAAAAATTCTTTTTGTTGAGCTGCTCTTTGTCTCTCTCACACACACACACACACACACACACACACACACACACATTTATTTATTATTATTATTTTTTCAATACAAGATTTATATGAATATATGTAGCCCCTCTCTAATAGTTTAAGGTCTTAGATATTAGATGAGATGATTAACATGGTATTAGATATAGGCAAAAGACCTGACAAATCTCGTGCCACTTATTTATGAAAATTGTACGTGTTTTAGTCTTTTGATTTAAGGATGACTCCAATGTGTAGGTGGATGAGTGTGTTGAAAACAAAATTGAAACCATTTAAGCTTTTAGATAAGGTGGTTAACATTGTTTTGACGAGCATTACATTTTATTTCTATCTATTGCAATGTGAAAATGTTCCTTCGTTTAGTGTATCAACTTGGTCAGATATTATAAAAGCTTCAGCATCAATCCTACAGTGTTTGGCATTGTATTGCCGTACTGACAATTGATGTGGCAGAGTCAATGCTGTGTAACATTTTAGTTCTCTAGCTGCTGCTGTAAACACAGAAGTAATTATCTTGGTTATTGCTTTCATTATCTTTTTAATTTGAGAGAATATCCCATATTCACAACTTAGAATAGAAAACTGGAAATACTCTTTAGGAACTAGATGTATATATAAGTGATTTTGGTTTGTTCGATAACAATATGCATTATTGCAGCATATAATTCCGATGATAGTGTGGTATCTCGAAAATCGACATATCATGTACTATGTTAAACTATTAATAAATACATACATTATGCATCGGAAATGTCAGATCCTTTGGCATTGTTCTTGCACCTTGTATATAGAAAGAGAAGTTAAGATTAAAAATGGAAGGAAAAAAGGAAATTAAAAGCCATCCTATGTATTGAGAATTAATGTTAGAACACTTGTTTGTTGGTTCTAATTATTCTACAGTATTATATAGGATTTTCTGCGAATACGTTAATATGGCAGATGTGGTGGTTGAAAAAAAGGCTATCAATTGTTTGGTACTAGTCATACGCATATAAAATAGCTCATTTGTTAAAACTAAGAGGACTCAGTCTTTGCTTCGATGCTGGTGGAAACTGTTTTTCAAGTCTTTCTACAGAGGTTGTATTAGAACAGTCATGCTAAATGACTTGTTTAGCCTGGCTTATCTTACTACCATTATCTGAGAGTAACTTGTGTCGCATCCACTGATACTATAAGAGTATTTACACGTGCTTTAGCCTGGTTCCCGCAGGATTTTGATGCACATGCTTGCATAGGATTTTTGTTCCTGTCACATATGATATGATATAAATCTTTATCCAAATTAGGGACATATTCTGTACCTAAGGTTGTGGTTGACCTTTTTTTTTTTTTTTTTTCAAATTTTTTTCCCCTTGAACTATAAATGCATGTGAAAAGGTTAAATCATGCGTGCCATGTAATGTCTGGTAAATGCAGGTGTTCAACAGCTTTTAATCTCTTCATTGTTTCTTTAATAGATATATGCAATGGAGGATGGCAATGCAAGGCCAATATGGGAGGAAATTGGAGGTCAAGTCTCAATTTTAAGCCCTGGAAGATATGGTTATATTGATTGGTCAATGTATGTCTGCTCTTTTATGTCTTTTCATTACCCTAGATAGATTCATATTCAGTCAGTATTTGGCTGTATGTTGTAAATTAGTCTTCTTCAGTTGGCATACACGAGTGATGCCTTTTCATGCTTGCAGTTTTGAAGGAATTATTGCAGACTCTCTTGAAGTAAAGGATGCCATCTCAAGGTAGACACTTGCTCAACACATGAGAAATCAGTTACAGATTCTGCTAAGTTTCTTACAAAATTCTTTAGGGCCTGCTTGGGAATTTTGGGCTACTGGTTATGGGCATTTTTGAAAGTACAGGATTTGAGCTTTATTAGTGGACCGGTTATGGGTGGTTTTAGTAGCGAGTTTTAAAATAGTCTAATCCATGCTCGGAAGTTTATTAAACGCCGGTTCTAAAAGTATTTAAAAGAATAATTACAATTTATAATTTATTGTATAAATTTTTTTTACTCACATTATGAACATATTTTTACACAAAAGTGAACTTTTATCTTATAAATAATTTTTTACTTATAAGTAAATTTTTTAATTATAAAGTAATTTTTTTGCTTAAAAATAATTTATTCTTTTTTTATGCATTTTTTTAACAAGTTAGCTTTGAACAAAATATGTTGTATTAACTATTTTATAAAGGATAAAATTAGAATAGAATATAAGAAACAATCAAAATTCATCTATTTGGTGAGTTGAAAGAAATGGTCAAAATTATGCCCATGTTTGGGCTCCATCAATTCTAAAATTCATTTTTCTCTTTCCTCTTTTCAACCACACCCTATAATAAAATAATATTACACGTATATTCAAAAATTTTCTAATTTTTTAATTATACATTCTTCAAAAAATTATTATTATAAAATATATTTTTCCAAAAATTTAATTATAATCGAGCTCAAACTATACCAAATTTGTGTGGCTTTTAAATCAGCCAAAATCAGTGCTCTAGAAAACTTATCAAGCATTGATTTTTCTAACCTCTTGTGAATGGTGCCACTCAAAATTGGCAGTGAAAAAAAATAACTGCCAAGCAGGCCGTTAAACTGCCCAAGCATACTGATGACACTTGTCAGGGAATGTTTTTACGTGTTGAGCGTCCTTGGTTATAATGCATCTTTTGAATTGCTAAAGATATATATTGTTATAGGCTACAAAATACATGGTCTTTGAACATCATCACAGCGTAGAAATTTTTTACTTTTGTCATCTATTAACAATAAAGTTTCTCAAAGAACTTAGTTCCTTTTTTTTTTTTTTTTCCCTCCCTCGTGTCTAATTTCTTCATTCAAAGATGAAAGGTAACCCTCCCCAGAGATGCATTCATTTCTGAACATTTACAATGAACAAAGATGTCATTGCCAAAAGACTAATATAACATGAAAATGTGCAATCGGTTATAAACTTATTATCAAGAATGCAAACAGTTCTGAGAAAGATCCCGTCAATCCGCTGTGACTTTATGAGCAAAAATAACCTGAGTAAGTCAAATTGCCTTCCTCTAAATGATAGAAAGAACATAGAGGGCATTTTGTCTAAACAGTTATAACAAGATTACTATCTGTTACAATCAATCAACCATACCAGACAGGAAAATAATCCATCAATCAATTGACTCTGTATGAGCAGATCGATCTTGGGTTAAGTTCAATGCAATGCCAAGCTCCAGCTGATGGCTGCTTTGTGCTTCATACCGTGTGACGTCTGTAACAGATTTCCACCCTGATTATACCTTCTTTATTCCTCTTATGCAACATAGGGTAGAAGACACTGAATCAGGCTTCCCAGTTTTTCTCTACCAAGGCTGCTGGATTGCATGATTTCTAGATCTCAACTTTACTTCCTATATATATGTCTGAGTGACATTGCGCCAGCTAATATACAGAATCTGTAAAGGGACCCATGAAAATGATTTTTTTTCCCTCTTTTTTATTTATTTATTTATAAGTAATCAAATATTTTATTAATCACGGATAATACCCAGGAAATGTATTATCAATTTATACAAGAAAGAAACAACATAAAATTAGGCAACCCGTCTATACAAGGAATAGTCGTAGCATTAAACTGGCCCATGAAAATTATATTATTAAGGGTCTCCTCCTTTGCCTGATGTGAGGCACTATTTGCACGATTGCATCTTACACTCTCCATTTCGTAATTTCATTCGCCATTGTTAATCTCTTTTGACATGTCTCTGTTTCATTTAAAAGGGACTGAAAACCTTCGTAAATATAACATATTACTTCACCTTCACCTTCAAGGCCAAGTAAATCAAATATTTGATACTAACTGGGGAGCAATTTGAATCATGTTGCTACAATTCAAGTCTATCTGGCTTATCCTCAAGGAATTTAGCATCCGTATTTTTTCCAAATTTTAATATTTGGAATAGTGTTTTTTTGAAGAATGTGTGGTTGAAAAAGAAAGAAATTTTTTCGATTTATGTGTAATATTATTTTATGGAAGATTGTATGGTTGAAAATAAGAGAAAAGAAAAAAAAAAAAAACGGGGGCTTAGACTTCGGCTGGATATTGAATCTTTGTTAAGAGAAATTATGATTACTTGTATAGTAAAGCTTGTTTATTATATGAACATAATCTTGAGCAATATATATGTTAGAAAGGCTATTCCCTTTATCTACATACAATGCAAATGATATATATGTCAACTTATTTTCCACCATCTCAGCTCTTTCTGCCTCAATTGACATTTCCATTCATGCTTATGTTTTCTTTCCTTTTTTCACCATGAAGTGTTCCTTCTATTTGAGTTCTTCATGGCCTGTGTTTCCCATGGAATAATTTCAGTTTGATAATATTTGAGAAAAATCTCAACAGCGGGGATAATGCATTGTGCAACTGGTTTAAAAGGTTTTGCTTTGTGTTCTCAAAATTGAACGATATAATTCTTGTCATTGGTATAAAATATAAGGCAAACAACAGTATTAACA
This sequence comes from Olea europaea var. sylvestris, assembly GCF_002742605.1. NCBI lineage: Eukaryota > Viridiplantae > Streptophyta > Magnoliopsida > Lamiales > Oleaceae > Olea > Olea europaea. The sequence goes on from NC_036237.1 coordinate 5,272,210, forward strand.
TCTGATGAATGGATAAAATTGAAATATGTGACAATATAGTGTTTGTTTAGTGATCTATGTCCTTCTCTCTTAGCTTGTTTAGTACCATCATGACACCGAGGACGCTCTGAAGAGTTAATTTCATCTGTTTCATTCATGGTGTATGATGATCGGACACTCCTACTAGGGTGGTTTCTTCGTGTCTAACAGGCATAGTTTCGTGTCGTACAAAACACTCCTTGGACACTTTATAACATGGATTCGACTAGTCACATGCCGCGTCCTTATTTTTATATATTTCTCTAAGTTTTTGATTCTCAATGGATAGTTTACGGACATTCGACATGGCACGTGCCTTTTCCTATATTAACGAAGTCTTAACTTTAAAATTTTAAAAAGTTTAATTGACTTTTCTTTGAGGTGTTCATGTCCTACTTTTTAAAAAAATTACGTTTGGGCTGCCCCTGTCAGTGCAACATAGTTTGTGATGCTATGATTTTTGAGTTTTTATATCTATGCAGCCTCATGCAGGAGCCGTTTTGCTCTGTGCCACTCATATGGATCATTCAAGAAGATATACTTGCAAATCGCCTTCCATTGTATAAAAGCAGGGGCTGGGACCTTCTTATTTCTAATTGGACAAATGCTTTTCATAGGGCTGATGTTGTTGTGTTTCCAGATTTTTCTTTGCCGGTAAATCTCTTGTTCCTCGTCTGTCATCTTGTATGATTTATAGCGCTGCTTGTCCTTTTTGTTCTCTTATAAATTTGTTATGCGTTGTTGTCGTCGTCTTGAAAACTCTTAATTCTTAGTTATTATTCCCTTGCTGCATCAGATGCTATATAGTGCGCTTGACACTGGAAACTTCTATGTGATTCCTGGATCGCCGGTAGATGTTTATACTGCAGAAAGCTACAGTGCATCCCACTTTAAATTTCAGCTGCGGGAGGAAAATGGTTTTGATAAGGATGACATGCTAGTTCTGGTTATTGGAAGTTCTTTCTTTTACAATGAGTTAGTTTTGGATTATGCAGTGTCAATGCATGATATAGAACCTTTGCTCATCAAATATGCGGCAGTAAAAGATGATGGAGGGACATTTAAATTTGTCTTCCTTTGTGGAAATTCCAGCAACGGCTATAATGATGCTTTACAGGTATACAATTCCTGAATACTTCTCTGGTTATTTACTTTCTCATGCATTGTTTTATGGCTTAGGAAAATATGAAAGTACTAAAGGAATCTTTCCATGAAAATTGGGAACTGTTTTGCTAGAGGATTATCCTCATCTTTTAAAGGCAGTATTTCAGGCGGATGGCCATGGTTGCTTCTGGTTTCCTCATTTGAAATGTTTAATTTTCTTTCCTCTTCCCTTATTAGCCGTTTTCTTTTACAAATCAAATAGTTGAGATCAAATTATGGGTGCTTTTAAAACATGATGTCTGCTTTTTACTTGGATAAGTTCAGAATTGACCGTTGATTTTAAGTCTATAGGATATTGCTACTCGTTTGGGAGTTCCTGATGGTTCTCTGAGACATTATGGCATCGATAATGATGTCAATGGTCTGATACTGATGTCTGACATCATCCTCTATGGTTCCTCCCAAGATGAGCAAGGTTTTCCTCCATTGCTGACAAGAGCCATGTCTTTTGGGGTACCTGTTGTTGCACCTGATTATCCTGTAATAAAGAAATATGTAAGTTTTATTCATCTTTCCCTTGCCATTGGTCTTTTTAGCTCAAGTATGAAGCTTCATGCTCTTTTTCTTTACTTCTCTAAATTTTTTTTTGAATCCTTAGGTTGTTGATGGTGTTCATGGGATAATTTTTCAAAAACATGATGACAGGGCATTATTGAATGCTTTCTCTACTCTGATATATGAGGGAAAATTATCTGATGATGCAGAATCTATTGCTTCATCTGGAAAGTCACTAGTCAAGAACATGTTGGCAGCAGAGTGCATTACTGGTTATGCAAGGCTACTGGAGAACGCCTTTAATTTTCCATCTGATGTTCTTCTGCCAGTTCATATTTCAGAGCTTAAACAGGCTTCATGGGAATGGAATCTTTTCGAGAATGAAATAGAGCAGAAATCTAGTAATTCTGAATACATGTATCTTAAGGGTTCTTCTGGGGTAATTTCCAGTATTGTTGATGACCTTGAGGAAGAAATGACCAACCTGGTTCCACTAAAGAACATCTCTGGGAATGACATTGAAGATCTGGAAGAGGATATCCCAACTGTTTTAGATTGGGATACTTTGAGGGGAATAGAAAGTTCTGAGGAAGTGGAGAGGCTAGAAACGCAGGAGGTATGGCCATATTCAGACATGTATGCAATATTTTGGACCCCCTGTTTTTTACTCTACACTCCCATTCTTCTTTCAGATTCTAAATCCTGCATCGTCTCTTGTAGATTGAGGAAAGAATGGAGAAAGACATTGGTGTGTGGGATGAGATATATCGTACTGCTCGTAAAGCTGAAAAGCTTAAATTTGAAACGAATGAGAGGGATGAAGGTGAGCTAGAAAGAACAGGGCAGCCAGTATGCATTTATGAGATTTACAATGGAGCTGGGGGTTGGCCATTTCTACACCACGGTTCTTTGTACCGTGGGCTAAGTCTCGTAAGTTACCCTGAACCAGATCGTTGTGTTATAAGTTTCTTAAATTGCAACTTTTCCCTCTATTTTCAACTTATATATGCTTTATGGAATGAATAATCCCTTATTTGGTATTGTAACTTACTGCTAGTCAACTATGCAGAATCGAGTTTACTTTTTTAATTATCTTCTCTTTTGCATTTAGTGTTTTTTTATCATTAAGTCTTCTTCCTTTATTTGTTGTTGTTAATTTTATCAGTCGACTAGATCTCAGAGAATGAGGTCAGATGATGTGGATGCAGTTGGTCGGCTGCCTATCCTGAATGATACATATTATCGCGATATCCTCTGTGAGACTGGAGGAATGTTTGCACTTGCTAATGGGGTTGATAACATTCACAAGCGTCCCTGGATAGGATTTCAGACATGGCGTGCTGCTGGGAGGAAGGTACGTGCTTCATTTTGTCACGTTCTCAGCAAAACTAAGATGGTTTTGCTTCTAGTCTAACTATTTCTTAGAATATAATATTCTATGAACGATGTTGCCATTTGCAAATTAGCTGCAACTGCTGAATCTTAAAAATTTCAGGTATCTTTATCCAAAAAAGCAGAAAAGGTTTTAGAACAAGCAATACAAGAAACACCTGTAGGGGATGTAGTATACTTTTGGACTTGCACGGACATGGATGGTGGCCATGTCGAAAGCAATGATCTGCTTACTTTTTGGTCCATGTGTGATATTATGAATGGCGGAAAGTGCCGGTAAGTGTGAGGGAAATATATGTTGTTCTTGTAATCAATCTAGTGATCATTAAGATTTTCTTTAAGTAATACATTATATCTGTGGACACCAGCTGCAAGTAGTCTCCGTTTAAAGTAGATTTAATGTGGACGAGGAAAGATAAATTAACAATCAAGGGATATGTTTCTATTACCTTCCCTGTTGGAGAGTCCTTTTAGGGCATGTGAAGAATTTTTCTGGTTGGTTAAATTAATAAAAACTAATATTACTAATATACTAATTTCAAAATCCTTGGAATTTTGGGGTTTTATTAGGAGATTTCTGAGCATCCTGTAAATCTTTAGATAAAATATTTACTATTCTTTATCTTCTACGGTTATAAATTGCTAATTCTTGATTGGTATATGATTCGACTCCATTTTTCCTCATTTTGGTTTCAAATGTGTAGAACTGCCTTTGAAGATGCATTCCGCTTAATGTATGCTTTGCCGTCAAATATAGAAGCTCTTCCACCCATGCCTGAAGATGGCGGACATTGGTCAGCTCTACACAGCTGGGTGATGCCAACCCCTTCCTTTCTGGAGTTTGTTATGTTTTCAAGGTGGCAGAAAGCATATTTATTCATTACTTATATTGATATACTTAATATCCTAACACAACATTTTACATTCAAGGCGATCAAACTAATTATGAACTTTTGACAAATTTCAATCTCAGGATGTTTGTTGATTCTCTCAATCATTTGCACGTGAATTCAAGCAGCACATCTGATTGTTTGCTGGGGTTTACAGTGATTGAGGTAAACTCTTGAGCCAAAAAGAGTTGGAAAATGATGCACTATTGGTCCCCAACCTATTGCTGAAGGAGTAAGTTGGTCCTTAACATTTGATTATAGTTGCACAATCAGACCCCTACTAAGAAATCATCCAAATCTTGGTCAAACAGTCAATGGCCCTCTTGGAAACACGAATAGTTTCTATTTTCTGTGTACTAAGCTATATTATGAAACAAAACCTAGCCCCTATTTGACAACCATTATTTGGTAAAAACAATGATTTGAATAGTGAGTTTTAGGAGAATGTGTGGTTGAAAATTAGGAAAAAGTTTTGGGTTTAAGTGCAGAATATTTTATTATGTGAGTTTGTGGTTGAAAATAAGTGTGTCGAAAAATGACTTTTCAAATAATGGTTGTCAAGGGGTCTAGTTTCAAAGAATGACAATTTAACTGAGATTTGGACAGTTTCCGTCATTGGAGACTTATTCTGCAACTATAATGAAAGGTTGAGAATCAACTTTTTAAAGATCGGGGGTGGGGGCCAACTTGTTAATGGTGCAATTTTCTCTAGCTATCACAATTTTCTCCGAATGGAAAGAAGATTCTCATGTTTGATTGTTTATTGTCAACCAGAAGAAGCATTGTTACTGTCGGCTTCTGGAACTCCTAGTCAACGTTTGGGCCTATCATAGTGCACGGAAGATGGTTTATATTGATCCTCAGTCAGGTTTGTTGGAAGAGCAACACCCTATTGAACAGCGAAAAGGATTTATGTGGACGAAGTACTTCAATATTACTTTATTGAAAAGTATGGATGAAGACCTTGCAGAGGCTGCAGATGATAACGACCATCCATATGAAACATGGTTATGGCCATTGACGGGGGAGGTTTACTGGCAGGGAATATATGAGAGGGAGAGGGAAGAAAGATACAGGCTAAAGATGGACAAGAAGAGGAAAACAAGAGAGAAACTATTTGAAAGGCAGAAGTACGGATACAAACAGAAAACCCTTGGAGGATAGGGATAGGAATCTGAAGACCTTGTCCAGAGGATTTCGAATTTCTTGATGAACCTCTCGACTTCTAATACGACAGTTGAACCAGTTGGCCTTTCTATGTTTCTCTTGGAAGAAACCTGTGGCTTCATTCTTTGTAACAGCATCGATATACTTTCCACTGACATTATTCTGACTCTACACATACATAGGAGGAGACACGAGGTCGAGTAATGCACATACATGACTCGAGCCAGCGCTTGTGAAGGCATTACAGCTCCAACAGATAAGCAAATTTGATTGAAATTCTTTTGTCACTATTTTAGACATTGCACAAGTATCTGAGCATTTATTCTTTACAGTGTAAATGTCCCTGGTAATAATGGATCCAATTTCCTTATTTCTTTGGGTTCCATGCTGATAAATCCTTTTAAAATCATGTGATTGCCATCTAACTAGCAAATGTGCGAAAGATTATCCCGATGATTTTATCTTGTTTATTTTCTGTGGAGTTAAAAGGATGGCAATTACAGTATTGGAACTTCTCGTGGACTTTCAGGTTAAATATCCATCTTGCTATGGAGCTTTCACAAATGTTTATCCGTTATAGTTGAACTTTAATTTTTTTTTTTATTTTTTTTTTTTAAATTACACTGAACTTTTCGAAATATATTCAGTTGCCATTAAACTTTATTCAAGTTGCCGTTGAATTTATTAATATATTATCTCATTCATCATTCTGTTACTTACCGTTTCAAAAGTTAACGAACTTGATGAACTTAACAAAATATTATTTCATTCACCATTTCAAGTTTCATGTCATCAAATTCGTTAACATTTAAAAGCAGACAGACAGAGTGATGGATTGGATAATATTTGGTAAAATGGTGTAACTTGGATAATTTTTAAAGTTCAATGATGATAGAGAAATATTTCGAAAATGTCAATGGCATTTCAAAAATATATTAAAGTTCAATTACAATTGAAAAACGTTTGAGAAAGTTAACTAGAACCCTAGATTTTCAATATTAGCACTTTGTACGTAGCCTTTTATAAAATTCATAAAGAAAGGAAAAATAAACTTTTGACCAAGATATTAAAAAATGTTGAATGACACTCTTTCTCCAAGTATTCTTGTATATTATGGGCATATAACATTTTTCATAATTATATTTATATTCTAGATTTTAAGGGATCATTTGTTTAGATAAAACGAGAAGAAAAGCAAGGTTTTGTTATTTACAAAATATCTCAAGGATTGGAGGAATGAAATTTGAGAATTTTCACGAGAAAAAATTACTTACTGCAAGAATGTTCATGAGAAAAATTGCCACGAGTTTGTGTTGATTTGACATGCACGTACTCATGAGTTGTCCACTTTTGCTTATTGCGTTCGATTAATTAATTACATTTTTATTTTTGAAATAATCTTATTCATCTAGACGTGATTACCACTAGAGTCCTATTCACTATTAGAATATCTTCAATACATTCTATGAATTGCAATCTTTGTGATAGTTAAATAGAAAGACTTTCAGTTCACATTATCAATATCTATTGAGTAGAAGATCAAGTTCAAAATTTAATCTCCAATGATTTATGACCATAATCAAATTTATTTAATATTAGATAAAGAATTTTTTTAAAAAAAATTTGCTACCTCACGTCATCTACCAGAGTGTTTTGATCTAGGCAAATCTCTATTATTGTTTATTTTTCTCTAATATGTCTAACCTGAATTGGATAACACCGTTTATTTCAGTTTATGTGGCACAAATTTTTAAGCAATCAATGGTTAAACTGGAAATGTTTGTACTGTTAATCACATCAGTCTAGGTGATATTTGAACTCTTAATTTATTGTCCAATAAAATCGTATTGCATTAAATAATGAATTGAGAAGCCCAGTCACCTAGATTGACGAATAACAATACTCTTATTTTTGGACTATCATCACTTGTGTACATCGTTAGTTTATGCCACAATGTAGTAAAGTTGAAATTCATTTTTTTTCATTAAGCCCTGTTTGGCCCCATTATTTGATAGGGTAATTAGCATAAAACATCCCTACTTTTTGATGTTTTTGTGGAAAACGTCCCTACCTTTCATTTTTTGACGGATTACACCCTTACCTTTACCTTTTTTTGTGCAAAACGTCCTTCTGTCAACTCTCCGTTAAAATGCTCCGTTAAATCAAAAAGGTAATTAGCACAAAAGGTCCCTACCTTTCAAAATTATTGTGCAAAACATCCTTACCTTTTATTTTTTAGCATAATTAGCAGAAAAAGTCCCTACCTTTCAATATTATTGTCCCTACCTTTCAATATTATTGTATAAAACGTCCCTATCTTTCATTTTTAGCATTTTTACCCCTACATTTCACCTTTCATTGCGCAAAATGTCATTTTCATCCATTTTTTCAATAAAATGACGATATTACCTTCCTATTAAAATAAAATAAAAAGAAAAGAAAAAAATAATTAATTAATTGCAATCATAGTTCTAAATCTTTCAAAATATTACAAATAAATCATAAATTCTCAACCACCACAATTTTCACAACCTATCAAGCTGCCAACTATAAATCCACATAATACCACCTTTCGGCCACCATGCCCACCGGACTCCACCACCGTAAATGTAGTTGTTTCGGACAGATTAGTGACCAATACTATGGAGGAGGATATTGGGGAGATTGAGGTGACACTGGTGGTGGTGGAGTCCGATAGGTGTTGTAGTCGAAAAGTGGTGCTATATGGATCTATAGGTGGTGGCTTGGTGGGGTTGGGAAAGTGGCGGTAGTGGAGAATTTAGGATTTATTTGTAATGTTTTGAAAGATTTAGAACTATGATTGCAATTAATTAATTATTTTTTTCTTTTCTTTTTGTTTTATTTCAATAAGAGTGTAAAATCGTCATTTTATTGAAAAAATGGATGAAAATGACCTTTTGCACAATGAAAGGTGAAATGTAGGGGTAAAAATGCTAAAAATGAAAGGTAAGGATATTTTGCACAATAATATTGAAAGGCAGGGACATTTTCTGCTAATTATGCTAAAAAATAAAAGGTAGGGACGTTTTGCACAATAACTTTGAAAGGTAGGGACCTTTTGTGCTAATTACCTTTTTGATTTAACGGAGCATTTTAACGTAGAGTTGACAGAAGAACGTTTTGCGCAAAAAAAAGGTAAAGATAAGGATGTAATCCGTCAAAAAATAAAAGGTATGGACGTTTTCCACAAAAATATCGAAAGGTAAGGATGTTTTGTGCTAATTACCCTATTTGATACTATAATTTATGAAATAGTGTTTTTTTGGGAGAATATACGATTAAAAAAGAAGGAATTTATTATTATTATTATTTTTTTGTTTAAGTGAAATATTATTTCATGAAAAATTATGTAGTTGAAAATAAGAGAAAGAAAAATTATAATGTGAAATAATGGAATCCAAACAAGTACTCAACAATTTAATTGTGATCCCGCTATCACATATCTAGTGATGATGGACAGCGTTATTCTTATTTTTTTAGCTTATATTTAGCACCGTTTGGTATTGTAAAAATTAAATTTTCAATAAATTTTGATAAAAGTTGATGAAATATATAATTTAAAAGTTGATAAAAGTTGTGGACCCATAAAATATATGGTTAAAATTAATTATTAATTTTAATATAAATTTTTATCAAGTTTTTTAACCAAATCAAACAGGTGTTTAGACCTTTGTCTTGGGTTTGAATAGGCTATTGGAATTGGGCCTTTAACTCTTCTTTTGTCATAGTTTCTCACCCAACAATCTAGGACGGAAACAGCTCCAAATGTTCCTTATTATATAGTCGCCGATGAGCTTCCCCTCTGCACTCGGACGGTCATCACCATTCCAATTACCAATACCATCCCTGTTAAGAGCCTGCAAAACCATTAAAGAACTAAACATAGTGCATGCCCGTGTCATCTACACAGGCTTAGAGCAAGACAATTTCCTGATTACACAATTTATTTCTCTCTGCAGCCAATTTCCGCCCACCAACCTTAAGTACATCACCAGCATTTTTAACCGAGTTATTAGCCCCAATATTTATCTTTGGAATAATCTGATTAAAGCCCATTGTGAGGATTCTGATATTAGTGAATGTTTCTTGGTTTTTAAGAGAATGAAAAGGGAGTCAACTGTGGGTCCTGATAAGTATACTTTTCCCTCTTTGATTAAGGCTTGCTCTAATGCAAACGCTTTGAGGGAAGGGAGAGTTATTCATGGGTTGAGTGTAAGGTATGGGACAGATGGTGATGTGTTTGTGGGCTCCAGTTTGATTGATTTGTATGGTAAGTGTGAGGAGATTAACTCTGCACGCAAGGTGTTTGATGGAATGAACGTGACAAATGAGGTCTCTTGGACGGCTATGATGGTGGGTTATTTAAATTCTGGAGATTTATTCAAGGCGAAATATCTATTTGATGAAATGCCTGTGAAGAGCTTGGCTACGTGGAATGCCATGATTAAGGGGTTGGTAAGGTTGGGTGAATTAAAGGGTGCTAGGATTTTGTTTGATAAGATGCCGGAGAGAAATAAGGTCTCTTTTACAACAATGATTGATGGGTATGCCAAGGCTGGTGACATGGCTACTGCAAGGTTGTTGTTTGATGAGTTATCAGAAAAGGACTTGTTTTCATGGTCTGCATTGATATCAGGGTATGTGCAGAATGGGAAGTCCAATGAGGCCATGAAAGTTTTCGGCGAAATGTGGGCCATGAATGTTAGGCCGGATGAATTTATAATGGTGAGCTTGATGTCTGCTTGTTCCCAATTGGGGTGTTTAAAGCTTGCAAAATGGGTTGATTTTTACATATGTAACAACTCGTTTGATCTTGGACGCGCTCATGTTGCTGCGGCTCTTGTGGATATGAATGCAAAGTGTGGGAATATGGAGAGAGCGAGTTTTTTGTTTGAGAAAATGCCTAAACGTGATTTGATTTCGTTCTGTTCCATGATACAGGGGTTTTCCATGCATGGGAATGGTGTTCAAGCGGTTGCACTGTTTGATAGGATGATAGATGAAGGGCTAAGGCCTGATGATGTGGCATTCACAGTAATCTTAGCAGCATGTACACGTGCCGGCCTTGTTGACGACGGATCTCGTTATTTTGACATAATGATTAATGAATACTCTCTGAGTCCATCTCCCGATCATTATGCATGTATGGTTGACCTTCTAGGTAAGTCAGGAAAACTGAATGCCGCTTACGAGCTCATTAAATCGATGCCTGTGGAGCCTCATGCTGGTGCTTGGGGTGCTCTTCTTGGGGCTTGTCAGCTACAGTGTGACACTGACTTAGCTGAGAAAGTAGCACATCGACTTTTTGAGCTTGAGCCTCACAGTGCTAGTAGTTATGTCCTTTTGTCCAACATATATGCAGAAGCAAATAGATGGTTGGAGGTATCACATTTAAGGGGCAAAATGAGCGAGAGGGGACTTCGAAAGATACCTGGTTGCAGTTATGTAGAGTTATAAGTCTCAACTCGATTCCACATTTTTGAAGTGTTGTCGCAGTGTAATTCTACTAAGTTCAATGAGTTGGAGACCGACTTTTTGCTTGGTTCTGACACAGTCTGAAGCCAACACATACATTGCGGCAATATAACATTATGGATGAAAGGGTTCACAGTTAATTGATATGCACGAAATATTTGTCCAATAATGGCATTGCTCTATTGACTGAGGGAATTTACATCATGGATTAATCAGTGCTGGCTATAACAGTATTGTAGCCATTGTTTGTTGTGTTATTGGCAGTGTTATTCGACCAAATTGGTTTTTGTGAGTATGGTTATTCATTCCTTGTGAAAATGATCACTTGAAGGAGAAGTGAAACAGGGGAAATAAAAAACGAAGAAAAGAGCTCTCTGTTCACTAAATCCAGTTAAAATATTCTGGATCCTCGCCATTTAGTACCTGAAAGGATATGGTTGAATGGAATGCAAAGAAGTGTTATGCAGCACACTGAAAAAGAAGTTCTATGATGCAGATTTTCTCTGAAAAGAAGTGATTCAGGTTCATCGAAGATGTACCAATTTTCTTTTTTTGCAACTGGTGGAAGGAATTGACCAAAAATTGATATGCTACTTGGATATTCTTTGTCACTCTCTGCGTTGAAAGTGGCCTCTGCTAAGTGTAACCTGGAATTCTTTTATGTTCAGAGGCCCCGAATTTTCTCTAAGATACACCTGCGGCAACAATTATCACTTATCCAATTGAATGCAAATTTGTGTACTTTCATAGTATCTGAATCAGACTGGTACCATCTTTAAATATGCTATATATTATGGCATTTTAAAGAGCTTGTATGTTGTTGTGATAATGATTGTTACTGTGTATTTTACTTGTCAAGACGCAAAAAGAAGAAAAAGATATTCAGCCTGTTTGGGTCCGATTTTTTCACCCAAAAAGTTGATTTTTTGACCGTTATTTCACTATTCCAACCGTCATGTTTGACTTCTTCTCTCACAGGTGGACCCCACTTTTCTCCTAACGATCAAAAAATCAATTCTCAAAATCACTTCCAAACAGGTTCATTATATTAAGCTCCTGTTTATTTCGTATTCTTTCCTTACTAAAATGAAAAATATGACTATTATCCATCACATCAAGTCATTAAATTTGAATTTTTATCTCTTGTATGGGTTCATGACGATTATATTTTTCATTCTGACTTTTACAGAAAGGGAAAACAAACACCCCCTAAATTTACCAATCTCCCTGGATAGTTGATGATTAGTATGTTGTATTTTATTTGCTTTGTACTTAATTTGCTTATTCCTTCTACAAATCAAAGAAATCATGAGTTCTTTCGTATCTTGATACATACTTTTTACTTTTATACGAATTCAAGTTTTAGTTCAGCATAATCATTGTCAACGGAACGTGATTTTAGCCTTGTTTGATGTTGATTAAAATCTATAAAATTTTGAAATTAAAGTTAATAATTAATCATAATTGTAACTTTTTAATTTTATAAATTATCAATTTTATCAAAATTTACTAGAAATTTGACATTAGAGTTTACACCAAATATGGGCTTAAAATGACAATTCTTTTGATGGACCCATTTAGTCCCGTTGAGTTCCATTTTGCCCCTTGCTTTCAAAAAATAATTTTGTACATAAATAAATAAATAAATAATTCATATTTTTTAATTGAAATTCTCAAAAAAATAAATAATAATAATAATAATAATAATAATAATAATAATAATAAATCATTTTTAACAAAATCAATAAAAAAATTTGGCTTAATATCCAAATGGATATATAGCCCGCGTTTGTTTCCCATTCTTTCCTCGTTAAAATGAAAAATATGATCGTTATGTATCACATTAAGTAATCAAATTTGAATTTTCATCTTTTGTGCGAGACCTATAAAAATTATATTTTTTATTTTTATTTTTTCAAAAATGAAAAACAAACGGGCCCATATATTTGAATTTAATTGTAGAACAGAAATATTAATATCTTGAATCTAGACAACTAGACAGAATTAATCCAAATTCAAAAAGATTCAAAGTAGTATATGTACTCGGATCATCAATTAAATCCAATATCGGCGACACAAAGTCGGACATAAATCTTCATCCATGAGTATTATATAGATCAACAAAAGATAGCATAATTTTCGCGTAAATCAGAGTTAGGATTTGTCGATCTGTACTGTAATTCGATTTAGTCAGTAAAATGTGCTCCCAATTCCCTCTAAAATAACCAACAATCTGCCTGCCTTTACTTTTAGCACCAATCAGATTACAACATTTAGTGGATTTCTGTTGCTCACTCTTTGGACTGTAGGGTTTTTCACTTTTTTTCTCCCACATATGCAATGGTGGTAAAGTTGCGTTTCCGTGTTAAGTTGCCTTTTTCGAATATCGATTTACAGCTGTAGTTCAATCGTGGGTAAGTTTTTCTTCAAGTGATTCTTGATTATTTTTGCCTTAATAAATTTATGCTTTTTTGCTACTTTATGATTTCCTTGATCTGCTTCGTTATTTATTTCTTCGTTTTCTTTTGGGGTTTGGAAGTTGCGTTGTACATGAAATTCTTCGTCCCGCCAGTGAATGTATATTATTTCAATTTTATTATTATTATTAATTTATTTTTGTTTCGTTCATTATTCGATATGTTCATTATTCGATATTGGTACTTAGCTGGCTCACTCTTTCTTGTTTCTTTTATTTTTAATTAAAATGCTACTGCACTTTATTTGCTATGTATTTGTTATCTGATTCAGTTGATTCTTTTGCTGGCGCTGCAGTTTATCTAAATATATTTATTTTCTGAAATCAATGATTCAAATCTAGTGAAGAATTCTAGGACTTTGCAGTAACGCTCTCGGTCATATACAACGTTTTTGTGTGTGTTGCCCCGGATTATTTGTGTCCCCACAAACACACACAAAACACGCATAAGCAGACACCCCCTCAAGAAATTTACAAGTAAAAGGAACATGTCACAGTTTTTTGTTCATATTTGCAGGTTTGAAATCTTGGTGTGGTTAGAACATGCATGTGACTAAGGGTGGCTGGGTTGGGCAAACTTTTGCCCTTGCTGTGAATGATGATTCAAGAGGAAGGAAGTCGAGGACCAGGCGTTCAAAGGAAGAAAGGAAGGAAATGGTTGAATCTTTCATAACGAAGTAATTTCTCTGTCCCTGATGATCGTGTATTTGTGTGACCTTAATCATTATCAAGAGCGCGTTTGTTTGATCTTAAATCGTTTAATTATAAATAAATAAGTTTTAAGTGAACAATTTTTTTATTTGTCAAAGTTGAAAATATGTAAGTTAGAGGTAAGAGATGCTTTCAACACAATTAACATTTTAAAGGTCAATCACATTTTACTAGCCTTACATGCTCCTCAATTAATTTGTTATTTCTCTATTTTCTGTTGTCTCTCAGGATGCTTCAACCTGCAAAGTGCAAACCATCACAAACACCCATTTTTAACAACTAGCAAGCTGCTGTTTTTATATAATCCTTCTCGGGTATATCAATTATGTGATGCCATGAGTTGAACAGTTTAAAAATACCTGAGTAAAAAACAGTGAATGAACCATAGACAGTTAGTCAAATATTACTAGTATTGTAGTTATCCTAAGCCAACAAGCAGATCTTAACACAATGTGAATGTAGCAAATCTGATTGAACTGCTAACTTTCTAAGATGAGATTTTCGAGAAGATTAATGTTTTATTGCATACAAGTGTAACAATTAGCATGAGGGTGTGGTAGTTGGATGGTCGGAGTGTTGATTTAGGGTACATAAACTTAATTTGTATCTTCCCTATGGCATGGATCTTTACCACTTGTGGGACATGGAATTCCATCCCCAAAGCAACATATAGCGTGGAGTAGCCCAACTCCCCTGTAAACCCAAGTCCATCCACATGTCTAGCAAATGTGAGAGTGTGAGACTTCTGTTTTGCACACCTCCAAAACTGATTGCTATGTTGCTACTCTTTATGTAGTTTGAATTTGATCATTCTATATCCTGTTGTTTTTTTTGCCTCCTTGTTTTGGTTTTTAGTAGTACATTGCCACTGAGATTTGTTTATTCCTTGAATGCTTGCAGATATCAGAAATCAAATAATGGGAATTTTCCATCACTTAATCTCACTCACAAAGAAGTTGGTGGATCTTTTTACACAGTGCGAGAAATTGTTCGAGAGATTATTCAAGAGAACAGAGTGCTTGGTCCAGCTGAGTCATATCTGAAGGAGCATAACAAGTCTGAGTTTCTGAAACAATACCCGCTGGGATCTATTTCTATTCAACCCCAAATTGATTTCTTATCAGATAAAACTCATGCTGTAATTGATATCACACCTGATGATCATCAGGTTACAACTGAAAAGCACATTTCTATCTCTAATGGGGCATTCCGTGGACCTGAGTCCTTTGCATTTGATAATGATGTTAATTGGCACAGTCAGACAGTTCAGGAAAAAGAAGGATTAGGTGAACTGAGTACAAAACACGATGCACTCATTCCTCAAGATACCAGCATGGAAGAGGTCTCAAAAGCTAGTACGCAGTTTTCTCAACCTAAGAGTCAGGAGTTCGAGAATGAACATATTGCTAACAGTAGTGTTGGGCCCAGAACTCATCAAGAATGTGATAGGCAAAATTTTTCACAATTTAGTGGGGAAGTTTCTGAACCTGGGACTAAGAGGCTTAGTGATGAGCAAATTGCATATGAGGATCAAATACTTGGAAGAAGAACCGAAGAATACGGAGAGCTAGTAGGTATGGAGTCAGTAGTGAGGGTGAGTCTGGGTAGAGAGAAAGATGGAGCCGAACAACTGAAACAGTCAGAAGCTGCAATATCTCCTGTTAATGCTGACGATGCTGTGGAGAAATTCCCAATGAGGCCTCTTTCTACAACTCATGATGCAGATGGAGGATGTAGTGAATCAAGAGACATCACTGGAGCTTTGGGATATGGAGCAACTCAACACGGCGGAACATCTTTTGAAAGCATTTCTAGTTTGATGGATGAAAAGGTGGATGAAAAGTTTCCCCGTTCAACGCTGAAAGGGAACAGTGAGTTCAGGGATGAAAAACCACTGAAACACAAAGGCCTGTCTTTGGAAAGTTTAAATTGCTGTGGAACAGATGAAGCTACTGCACCTGATATCCATGGCATTAGAGACGTTGAAGTCGAGCACTCCTTGCCTGATGGAACCACGGTAAGTAGTAGAAGGCAATTCTTGTCTTCTTTAATTGGGAGTCAGAAATTGGTATGTCATCTTCTCTGAGAAACACGGATGCTTCTCCTAGAGTGGCATGTCCGTGTTCATGTCCAACAATATGGACATTGACACTCCTCGAATACTCAGGATCACGTTTCTAACATGCCACATGGTGTGTCCTATTCTATAAATGTTGTTTTTACATTCTTGACACGCCATGTAGCATGCTCTGCGTCTATGTTTTTCATTTGTGACACGCTGAGTACATACCATAGCACATCAGACCTGTCAAGCCTGATTTGTTAAATTTTGGAATATAAAGTT
This sequence comes from Olea europaea var. sylvestris, assembly GCF_002742605.1. Lineage (NCBI taxonomy): Eukaryota > Viridiplantae > Streptophyta > Magnoliopsida > Lamiales > Oleaceae > Olea > Olea europaea. The sequence goes on from NC_036237.1 coordinate 5,288,363, forward strand.
TTAATTATTAAACTATTTGCGTAAAAGAATCAACATAATGGGAGAAAAAATTATAGAAACTTCTTGTTTATGTGTATGTATGATTGTATCTACTGTATGCAGTTTTTAATGCATTAATATTTATATCATCTCACTAGTGATAAAGAGCAACAACAAATATTCACTCATATTCAGAAGATTTTATCTCCGAAATTCAAAATCAAAGCTAAAATGGATTTTAATTTTATTGAAAAAATTAAAAAAAATGATAAAAAAAATATTATCATATAACTTTAATTGAGGTATCTGTCTCTTGCATTCTTGAAAAATATGTGTCCGCATGTTCATGTTGTATTGTATTCATGTCCTGTGTCTTTATACATTCTTTATGTCATCTGCCTTTTTCTTTGTCTCTGGTATTTTAGAACATATCTTTGAGATGCACGCATAGTCTCCGAAGGGAGTATTTGATGGTCAAAAACAGATTTCTTGAATTGCATGTATAAACATGGTTGAAAATCATATATGGACTGATGGACTTGTTAATCCGGAATGCTGGGATAATAAAATGAACTAGACATTGTGGTACTGGAATTGAAGCTCTGTTGTTGTACTTGTATCTATATCCAGTCTCTTTTGCTTTTGCAGGCCAGTGACTCTCCTGAACGGTTGAATTCTGCGGAGTCCACTGCAGTCATGGAAAAGCTTAGCATCTCCTATAATGACAACTGTCTGAAAGAAAATAACACTATGAACCCGTAAGTACCTATAATGAAGCACCTCTTCATGTTTCAGTCAGTATCAAAATGTTTTACCTTTAAAGAACTCATTTTCCGCAGATTTTCGTGCTTTGTGGAGTTCTTTCGTCTAATAAGTTTCCGTTCTGCATTTTTGTTGTAGGGAAAAAGCAGAAGGAACGTCGTCGAAGAAAACCTCTGCACCTGAAACCAATACTCTTTGGGCTCTACTTATAGCATTCCTGTTGGCTTTTGTGAAGTTTTGGACTAAATAAGGCGTTTTTCTTTCAGAACTTTCGTGCTCTGCATTTCTGCTGCTGTGGTTAGATTAGTGGTTTTAGGCTTCCGGTAGAGTTTGTTTTGGTATAATGTATAAATGCAGAAAGCGTGCCTCTTCTTCTGTCATTAATGTAAGACAAGTTTTGGTATAGGTATTTGTCGACATTGGTGGATGGGGAAAATTTTCTAGAAGTCGTAGATGTGGGAGAATTATGTTATTGGTCATTCAACTTGCATTAAAATGTTATCAAAGTGACCCAACTTCAAATTTATTTTATTTTTCTATTTTTAATGAAATTTGGAGACATTGGTAAAACTTTTCCGATAATTTTGACCAAAATATTCAGAACTCTGATCAGGAACTGCACCATAATGTGTCTCCTTGCAGATTTTAATTAAAATGTAACTTATTTCGACGTCCAACTAAGGGTTTTAACCCTTGAGTCCCATTCTTGTTGTTCAGCGAAATTGTCAAACTGCTTCATATTCTCCTAATTTTTAACGAGGCGATTTTAATTTTTCACACGTCACGTGGCAATCCAATCCTCCAATGTTAAATAAATGAATTGAGTCCCTATTTGACCCGTTTTCTTTAAAAAAAAATATATATATATATATATTCTTAAATAGTGATTTGACATTATTTCAATCACATATTATTCAATAAAATGATATTATACGTAAATCTAAAACATTTCTTTATTTTTTTAACCACACATTTTTCATCACTGCTATGTTAAAAAATGCATTTTCAATTCAATAATGGGCTCAAACAAGGGTTGAAAAGTTAATAAAATGTATGAACCCCTTAAAATGTCTTCTTAAATTAATTATTAATTTAAATTTAAATTTATGTCACTTGTTTAGCTAAACCAAACAAGGGATAATGACTTGCGAAATAATAATCCGATAACAAAGCCTTATTTGGTCCCTCCAAAACCCTACGCCAACTCGAAACCTCAAAACTTGCAGAAGAGAAATATTTCCTCGTCTTCCCTCCACCGGAAACACTCCAATGGCTGTAAGTACTCGTCAGTGCTCCTCCGCATTTACTAAACTTCGATTCCTGTCATGAGTATGGGCTTCATGCTTGTCGTACAAGATTTTCTTTTTACTTTTTTTAGTTTGGTCTCAAGACTTCGTGAGGATTCTGCCTATTTTAGTAATACTAGACAATTTGCTGCATTTTTTTCTGCAATTCAGAATTGTTTGGTCTTTTTGCAATTCCACAAATGAATCGGTGTTTTCCTTTTTTTGGGGGTTTGTGCAACTTGCCTTTGGAGTTATTGATTTGAGAATTAGGTCCACAACAGTTAATTGAGAGTCTTGAAAGTTCCAGCTGATTAGGTAGCTCCAGGGTTCAGTGCGAGTGATAATGGAATTGACGGACTTTTTAGTGCGAACTGAATTAAAATAGTGGGATATGTGGGGAAAGGATAGCACTTGAACCTTTTATTTTTCCCCTTTGTGCCCTTTTGGTGCAGTGCTTTAGGATGTCCTGAGATTTGAGCCTTAGGTGTTTCTTGAGTTAGGATTCATTCGGAGCCTTACAGCCGCTTTCGGATGTCCTGAGATTTGAGCCTTAGGTGTTTCTTGAGTTCGGATTCATTAGGAGCCTTACAGCCCCTTGTCAAGGCTTACATTTTGAATTACTGAAGCACACCTCAAGGCATGAGAACTCATGGCGGGTAAGGCTTGTATTCCTTACTCTTGCCTTTCCTGGGCTCTCTTTTACACCACCTCAACTTTTCTAGTTGCAATAATACATCTAATTTGTTAGAAATATTTTATTAATGTTTATGGTTTACGGTAAGAACAATTTTATACTTAAAATTTTTTATTAATTACATTATTGGTTTGTGTTGAGGCTGAAGAGTCAAATTTAATTGAACCTTGCGCTTTTGCCTTGTGGAAGCAAAACGACTTCACACAAGTTATGCTTTTTAGTATTTGTTTTAAGGGGTGGGGAGATGGAGAGTGTGACTGTTGGGAGAAAAGGGAGCAGATTGTACAGAGCATGTGTTTACTTAAGCATGGAGAATTTAAATATATATGTGTAAGCATATTACAGCTTGGCATTTCTGGGTTCTAGTGTTTTGGCAACAGGAGCTGGGGCCAGCTTTGTAGAATTTCTTGAAAGTCCACTATGTTGTTCAAAAGGGTTGGGGAATGCGGACTTCTAGTACTTGGGCCCTGTTCTTCAAGTACTTGGGGAGATCAAATAATTTGTGCTTTCTTGCCTTCTATAATCATGTTTAGCTCTACATAAGAAGGCTGTGTCAGAGAATGTTTGAAACTTTTGTGTTGTAACCACCTAAAATTTCGGACTCTTTGTGTTATTATTGCAGTCACTTGACAGAAGGTCGAGTTGTTATTTTCCGTATGGTAGTAATGGGTAGAAACCTGTTGGAGAATATCTGTTTTCCAATCTCCCATATCATGAGGTCTTTCTTCTTCTAATTTTCTTTTTCTTCTTTCATTTTTGGGGCGTTAGGGGTTGAGTTCTGTAATGATCCGACATATGTGTCCAAGCCGTTAATTTACGTACTCTCCGCTTTGGGAGAGCATAAGCTTATCTTACCCCTCATGGTATTTTTGTCGCGTTCCCCAAGATTCAAACTCTTAACCTTTCCCTTAGGAATGACTTAAGTTGAATTTCATATAATGTGGTATGTATATATAGCTCAGGAAATTACACTAGTAGCCCCTCAGCTATTGGCCGATATGCAATTTGATCCCCTAACTTTCATCGTCTTGCACTAGGGCCCTAATTTTCACAATTAAGACTATAAAAGATTTTGGGGGTATTATAGGTTCGTACCCACCCACTTTCGTCTTCTTGTAAACATATTCTTCATTCTTATCTTAATTCCACTCAAACAAAATTGAGGTCAGGTACTTAGAGTGAGAGGTAAATATGTCTTTGGCGTGCCTCTTTGTTTCATACAAGGAAGTAGGAGAGAACCTATGATTTATTTTTCCTACTTTTTTAGAATTGTTTAATTTGTTCTTGGAAATTGCATCTGACAAAAAAGGATGTATCTAGTGTATGCTGTTGCTTTCAGATTACAAACTTCACAGGAATATTAAGCTCCTGACATGACAGTTCTATCATTTCATTGATTAAGATTTGTAATTTTTTCATTTCTGATAGTTATTTTTGCCTGGGACGAGATATGGTATGTTATCACAGCTGAATTTTTCTGCCCGAAAAATAGTACATTTTTCTTAATAATTGCTTGTCTTTTGATTAGTGCATTATGAAGTAATTTTCTTAGTTCCCTATAACATTAGTTTGTGGTGTTCTGAAACTTCTTTATCCGTTATACTGTTAGACTGTTCCTGTCAATCCCAAACCTTTCTTGAACAATCTGACTGGGAAGCCTGTCATGGTAAAACTTAAGTGGGGAATGGAATACAAAGGTACCATTCCACTATTAATTTTTTAATTTTATATATAGTATGTGTGACTACTGATATGCACAATTATATCCCATTTGTCTAGTTAATAATGAGATAATTTTTATTTTCATTTGAAATTTCCTTTCAGGTTTTCTTGTCTCTGTGGATTCATACATGAACTTGCAGGTATTTCTATATATTTTCAAATACATTTAGATTTATGTTTATTAGGTCATGCCTATATGGTCTTATGTATGGGTGTTGGCTTTGAAGTTTCATGATTTCAGAATAAGTGTAAAAGGCAAAATATTCATATGTCTAAGCTTTAATTTATCTTTGTTTTACATGGCAACAGTGTTGTCTCATTGTAACGTAATGGGAACCAACCTCAAATTTATAATGTAATCTCCACTCTTATTCAAATCATAACATGTTTCTGACATCAAGTATGTATATACATATAGTGGGCAAAATATTCTTCACATTATGGGGCTGATTTGCAGATATTGAGCTACCATGTTCAGCCCATCTTGGATTATAAACTTGTATAACTTTATCAATCATTTTGGCACATTTGCATTCTATAAAACGTTTGTAATAAAATTGATAATATAAGGGGTGTTTGATAGACATTTTTATGTAAAAATGCATTTTAGAATAGTAAATTGATGTGAAATGTGTGGTTGAAAAATAAGGAAAAGTTTTTGATTTACGTGTAATATTATTTTAATAAATAATGTGTGGTTGAAAAGAAGAGAGAGAAAAATGCATTTTGAAGAAAATGGCTACCAAACAGGCTCATATTCAATAATTTTTGTCATTTTCATGCTGTAACATATGAAAGTCGTACAATGTTGGTGCTGCAAAAAAAAAAAAAAAAAACACCCATTGGGCTTTAAGCACTCCCAACCATGCTCAACATCTGTGTACTCATTAGTAGTTAATCATCATTGTTTCAAGGTCAGTCTATGCACTCATCTAGATAATATTTTTCCTTGTTCACTAATAATTTGACTAATTAAACTCATGTTTGTATAATCAATTCTAACTATTATTTGCCCATCTTAAAAATGGTGATTTTATAAAGCTTTGTTGACTATTGCAGCATTCACTTACCTACTTACTACTCATGTAAAACTTCACAGTAGTGATAATATATTTAACATAACAAATAAGTAAAAAAGAAAAGATATTTAACATGTATATAAATAAAAATGAATGGAGCGAGAGCACCTCGAGGGAGATTTTGTCCTCATTCTGTACATATTTGTTAAGGCCTATCTTATGATTGATGTAAAATATTTTTGGCAGCTGGCAAACGCTGAAGAGTACAGTGATGGACAATTCAGTGGAAGTCTTGGAGAAATCTTAATCAGGTACTCTTATTCAGATTATACCATTCATTTTTTCCATTAAAACAGCATTCCCTGAACATTAAGAGTTTTATAATCCCGTATCAGAATTGTCATAATTTATGTGTACTTGTACATATTTAACATACTTGTCTGTGGTTAAAGCATTCAAAGAAGATTGTTGGAAATGGAATCTTAGACCATGGTTGCATCTTTTTCAAAAAAATTGAAAGAAGAAAACAAAAGTGAATTGGTATCTGCTTTCAGATTTGTTAAGCACTCATTGAGACGTTCTTTATGTTACTTTCATGCAGTCGGTTCAAGCCTAAGAAGCATCGATAATTGTAAACTTGTTACGTACCCATATCCAATACGTCGATACTCTTCGATACTCTCCAATACCCTCCGATACCTACCTGATAGTTGTTTTTTAATTATTTTATATATTTTTACGTATCCCATCCATGTTTTTTAATTATTTTATATTTTTTGTATGATTTTTGATACGTATCCGATATTTCATGATTAACAAGCACCTTTACTATAAAATACTGCTTTGAAACTTCTTGTGCAACCTTCTTCTTCATCTAGTGCCATACTCTTTTATACACTCTACGAGAAGGTATAAAATAACCCTACAACGAGTTGAAGAATTGGTTTTCATTCATAGCAATTTACGTCTTTTATAAAAAAAAAAATAAATAAATAAATTATATCTTTGTTCAAAAAGAGAATCCAAAATGTGGGACATTGTTGGAAACTCTTTTCATACTCTTGAAGGTGTTAGATTGTTTGAAGTTGCTAATCTATCATTAGATCAGTCAAAGTTGAAGATTGTTATTTTTAATAATAATGAAGAAACTGTTTTTGATGTTGAAGGAAATGAAGTTTCTACAATTAATGATTAAGATAAAGTGCTTTGGTAATTTGTTTATTTTCATTATCATGCTTCTGTATTAATTTTTTTAATATTAATAAATTTACGTTGAATTTTATAACACATATTGACGTATCCTAAGTTTTTCAAAAAAGTTGTATCTACGTATCTGTATCGTATCATACCCGAATTACGTATCTGTATCCGTGCTTCTTAGGTTCAAGCCGTCAATAAATTTTTTTGGCTTTTGTTGTCTCTTCTACTCAGAGATTCTTCTTCTGGACAACGTAGCATGTGTGTGGTTCTTTCTTTCACTTTTCCCCCCCCCCCTCCCCTTTCTTTCAGCATTCCCCCCCCCCCCCCCCCTTTTTGGGGTGGGGTGCTGTTGAAGTTGTAACAGGATGTAGATCCTCGTAGTTGGTACTTAATTCATTACAAGTTAGATAGAGATTATGATGTCGATCTTTCTGAATGAGTGGGTTTGTTTCCACGGTAAGTAAAACTCAAAACAAGAAAGAGAGATGCTGTTGCCATGCATTCTTTGGAGGTTTACATGTTACGTCTGGTTCTTGATACTTCAAAAAGCTAAGATGTGAAATAGGGTTTGTAATGTTCTGGTCTTCTTCATAGGATTTTGATGCGCTTGAGCTTAATATTGTTTGGCCAAATGAATAATTCAACATGTATGACAATTTTTGGTAGTGAGAATACTCGGTGTTGAAGAAGAAAAATGAAAAATAAGCTGTCCTTGCATTTTTTTTCTTTTCTTTATCTCCTTAAACTCTAAGCAACTGAGCCATATCTGATACAAGCAAGTATTCGCTGGGGTAGGACTGGAGGTTGTTGAGGGGGGTAGTTGAGGGTGTAGCAGGATGTAGATCCTTGTAATTGGTAGTTAATACCTTATGAATTAGAAAGAGATTATGGTGGTCAATCTTTTGGAATGACTGGGATTGTTTTCTACGGCAAGTAAAAACTCAAAACAAGAAAGAGAGCAATTCTGTTGCCATGCACCTTCGGAGTTGCCTTGTTAGAAGGTCTTGTTCTTGATACTTCAAAAAAAGATGTGAAATGGGACTTGTAATGTTCTGGTCTTCTTCATAGGATTTTGAGATGTGCTTGAGCTTAGTCTCATTTGGTGAAATGAAGATTGAGGAAGAAAAATAAGCTGAAATACTGTTCACATAAATTCTGTGTCGTTGCTTCTTTTCTTTATCTCCTAGAACACCGAGCAACTGCATATGTGATACAAGCAAGTATTCGTTGGGGTAGAATTAGAGGTGTTAATTGGGAGGAGAGTTTGTCTCTGGTGTCATTAGGAAGAGAAAATAGAAGGGAATCTACTGCATTTATACCTTTGTGCCGTCTATAAAATAGGTCCTTAGGCACAGACATGGATTGGATTTTTTATGTCATTTTTCTGATAATGGATTGCATGACCATGCATTTTCTTTCCTGCTAGTTCCTATCAGTTTCCATCCAATTAGAAAAAAGCGTAAATCAATATATATAATTTGAAGATGTGGCATTCTATATATAATTAATTCCCTCAGACAAGGAGGTAGCATTTTGGAATCCTTTTAGCATAAATGGTAAAACTTCATTTTCAATCGCACATTCTAATTGACACACAAGTACTACCTACTTATCCATTACTCATTTCTATCTATTTAAAAATTAAATTGTTCATGAAATCTTCTCAAATGGAGGCATATATATAATGAAACTGTTTCTTTGGAATTCTACTCTTTAAATTTATTCTATACATAAAATATTTATTTCAGTATCATTAAATACAAAATTTCAAATAAAACAGGGTTATTGACTGTAAGAGTATGTTTGGCTTAAGCTTAAAAAAAAAAAAAAGGACTTCTAAGTCACTTTTTGTTACCAAACATCGTCTGGCATGTTGGCCATGCTTAATTAAAGTAACTTGTAACTTTTTCTTTTCAAACATATTTGGATAATTCTTAACTATTTTTTTAAACTTATTTTTGGAACTAAATTTTACTTTCTGTCAAAATAAGTAACTTATTCTCAACTCTGACCAATAAAAAAATTCTTAAATTTATTACTTGATTATTTCTTTTGCAGATGTAACAATGTTCTCTATCTTCGTGGATTTCCGGAGGATGAAGAAATAGAAGAAGCAGATCGTGACTAGATTTTTCGTGTTGTACTAATTTTGTTCGGAAAGTGGAATTATTATCTCTGTTTTGTTAGCTTCCCCATTGAATCTCAAATTACGTGATGTTTAAATGCAAGTGCTAAGAGTGCCATCAGTTGGCTTGGTAAGCTCAAGCTAGACATTAGTATTATCATTGTGGATTTGAGGATTAAGATGTAATGGTTGGATGATCTAATGGTGAAATTGTTAAATTGTCTTGTGTAAGTCCTTTGATTTTCGATTAGTTTCTTTTTTCACTGAACAGTTATTCTTAATATTGTTAATTTTGTTAACGTCGATACTTCTAGTATGCATGTGCTGCGCAAAACTGGAAACAAGAGTCCATAGACATGTAAGAAACGAACATACATTATATTAGGTAAATTATATAATAATATTTGAAATAAAGAAATTCATTTTAAAAGGTCAACATTATTGAAAGATGTTTATATATTGAAGCATTCAATTGATGTAATCTGATACTTTCTCCTCATCCAAATCTTCGTTATCTTTGAGACTGAACGCACGTTTATACTTATCAATGTTGAATGTTAGTGTACGATCTTCTCATCAACATTTTTTGGATACACTCAAACAATGTAAATATAGACTTCTCACTTGCTAAGAGAGGTCATGATGAGTTTAAGATGGAGGCCGTACATTGATGGACTTGTGAGGAGTGTTCAGGTACTTTTGATAAAATTGGGGTTCGAGTTTGAATGTTAAAAAATTGTGGTTTGATTCTCTTTTACATTAGTAGTGGAGTTCATGATGCCGAGTGGGTTTGTGATGAAATCTTGAATCTGTGTTGGAGTGATGCTGTTTTGTTGATTCGAATGCTTAGTAAGATAGGTTGGACACAAAAAGTTGCATTAATTTTTAGCAAGATGTTTGAAAGGAATCCTGATTAAACACTCATCCAAATCCTAAAGTAAGATCTTTGAAGCAAAATTAAAATCTAAATAATTTCACTTTGCACTAGGTATGTTAATGTGATAAATTATCTTTAGTTATATTATCTAAATCAAATATTAAACACTATAATAAATAAATTTGTAACGCTAGTTTGTCCAATTCGGAATAAGCCATTTGTACAATGGATTTGTACAACATGCTCGACAATGGTGTAGGTGTCAAAAAAGTATTGATAAAAAAGAATATTTTTTAAACTGTCCAACGATAATCTGCCACGTAGCATGTTGTCAAACTTATTGTAAAAATCATTATACAACAAGCATGATTCGTCCAATTCACGTAACCAAATATCTCTGCCATTAGGTAATTAACTAGGTATAAGCAAAGTGGCAAAGCATTCTATCACATGGGTCCAAACATCAGAAGTGATAGGGTCCAAACATCAGAAGTCTTTAGAGATGAGATAATAATTAGATACAAAGACATTGTATTGACAAGTGTCATATGCATGGCCTTATAAACTACATTTCAAATCCAACATATAATCCACTCCTTGCTTTCTTGCCACTCTTTTTACTTGTTCCTCTCGTTCACTCCCTCCATTCCACCCACAGTTCTCCACTTTCAAGCTATTCTTTTCACTTTGGAACTCTCTGTTTAGTGTTTAGTTGCTGCTACAGTTTAATG
>NC_036237.1:5298798-5302625 GCF_002742605.1 Olea europaea var. sylvestris
CATATAATTGTTGTAAGTGTTTTTACTGTTTCAGTATGGTGGGATTTTGGTTTCTAAATAATTCTTGTTGATGGGTTGTTTTCAGGGAAGTTCAAGCACCAGTGACTGTGAACACAGAGGATCCCAAGAAGAAACCTGATTGCTATGGAGTTTTCTGTCTTACTTATGATCTCATGGCTGTAAGTTTTCCAATAATACATGGGTTTTGTTTTACTTATTTTGTGATTGTACTCATTCTTTTTGAACTTTTGCCTCTAGTAAGTCTTGGCTAATTGATGCAGAACAGGAAAGAGAAGCTTTGATAAAACTATGAGATATTTAATATGCTTAAAGACGGGGTTGGGGGGGGGGGGTGGCGAGGCGGGGGTGGGGGGGGGGGGGTGGCGAGAAAGAATGAACTCATGCCTAATAAATTTTGGAAGGGGCAAGCATTCCTTTTAATTAATATGTTCATGCAATTTTTTCTGCTATAATGTATTCACAGGAAGAGGAGACGAAGTCTTGGAAGAAAATGATTAATATTGCTGTATCCGGTGCAGCTGGAATGATTTCCAACCATCTCCTTTTCAAGGTAAAATGTGTTTTTTCATTAATCGTGTTGAGTTGAGATCATCCTAAACATCGTAAGCATCTATACTTGATGTTTGGCTAAACTTCTATGTAATTCCAACTTGGTAAATTTTTGTTTCCAAACATCTTTGAATATGTTACTTTTTTCCTACTTATAAGTAAACAAAATTAGTTGTTTTGATAGTAAGGTTAGGGTAAAATAAGTAACTACATAATTTCCAGCTCTGACCAACAAAATAATTATTTGTTTTAAGAACTTGTTTACTTATAAGTCAAATCACATAATGGCTGAAAATGTAACTAGTTCCATGAAATTGTCAAATTCCTATTCTCAACATATGGAAGTTTCATATCCTGCTGTTTGTATCCCCTGCTGCTTATGATAAAATGAAACAAAAATACATGGAACCTTTTTGTAACATAAGAAAATTGCCTTCCTTCCAAGAGTGTGGTTAAAGTAAATTAGTCATTCTGACGATTAACATAATGATTGCAACATCATTATGACATCCAATTTTCTGGATTTTGTCCTTATAGTAGCAGCACAAAACTCTGCAATTTTCTGCGAAGTTTACTTAATGATTGGAACTTGTTCTATTATGGCAGCTAGCTTCTGGTGAGGTGTTTGGGCCAGAACAACCCATTGCGTTAAAACTATTGGGATCTGAGCGATCATTCCAAGCTCTTGAAGGTAATTTTTAAGTAGTTGCCCTCACTGTCTCATCCGAAAAGATTGAGAATATAAACTTTTGAGCAATAAATTGTGTAGTTTCTTGCATGGTTGAAGTACGCCCAATTTCCAAAACAATTTTTGCGTAATCTTACTATATTATAGTCTACGGATTGATACCAATTTCTTTAAACTTCATATAGTCTAGCAAACCTTTCCACCTACAACGTCATACATAAATGCTGGCAACTGACTGCACTGCCCGCCAAACATTAAATTTTTAGTTTTCAAGATTTCAATTACTGCATTTATTTGCTACTTAATATTGTACCAAAATTCAGGTGTTGCAATGGAACTTGAGGACTCTTTGTTTCCTTTGTTGAGGGAAGTGAGTATCGGCATCGATGCTTATGAAGTGTTCCAAGATGCAGATTGGGCACTTCTGATTGGAGCAAAACCTCGTGGACCTGGCATGGAACGGGCCGACTTACTAGACATAAACGGACAAATTTTTGCAGAGCAGGTGTCTTCTTCTTCTTAAACATCAACAAAAGTTGGGCATTTTCATATTTACGAATCCTCATAATCTTAGTTTCTTAAGTCAAAAGCAAATAGTAATATTTTCTGATAAATTTCGCAGGGAAAAGCTCTCAATGCTGTTGCATCCCGGAATGTCAAAGTTATGGTGGTGGGAAATCCATGCAATACAAAGTAATACTATATTACTCTTTTGCTTGATGCCAAGTTTGTTTGTGTTTGTTCATTTTATTTTTTTGCATTGATGCCTTACTAATTATTTTTCTTTCCTTTGAAGTGCATTGATCTGTTTGAAAAATGCTCCAGACATTCCTGCAAAAAATTTCCACGCTTTGACTAGATTAGATGAAAATAGGGCAAAATGTCAGGTCAGCCAACCATATTGAGATAATTCATGTTCTTATGTACCCTTCGTCTTGATCAAGGAAATGAATGAACTTCTCCCCACGTTTTAATGGTTTGTGCAGCTGGCTCTAAAAGCAGGAGTTTTCTATGATCAAGTATCCAATGTGACAATTTGGGGGAACCACTCGACCACTCAGGTCATTCTTCATTATAGAACATTTTTTTGAACACATTATTTCAAAAAAGTAGTTTGTCTCCTCTCTAATGGCTTGATCTTTTATATGAGGTGGTTCAACACAGTAGGTAGAAGTCTTTAGATTCACTACTCATTTATGAAAGTTGTACACATGGTATATTTTTTATGAAAAAAATGAATTTGACCTACGCTTGAAGGGGCATGTCAAAAACATATTTTAAATAACAAATTGTTTTTCCTTCTCTAACAGCTTAGGCTTTTAGATCGGGTGGTTCAACACATATAGTCTCTCATTGTTAAACTATGCCTGGTTTATATTAACAGGTTCCAGACTTTTTAAATGCTAAAATCAACGGCATACCCGTCAAAGAGGTTATCAAAGATACTAAATGGTTAGAAGAAGAGTTCACAGAAAAGGTTCAGAAGGTGAGATCTACATCTAGAGTTTCTTGTTTCAGAGCAATATGTAAAATATACAGAAGACGGTAATTGATTATATTCAAATTTGCTTTTCAGAGAGGCGGCGTTCTTATTAAGAAATGGGGACGATCTTCTGCTGCATCAACTGCTGTGTCAATTGTGGATGCAATAAGGTCTCTTGTAACTCCTACTCCTCACGGAGATTGGTTTTCTTCTGCAGTAAGTTCATAACGACTTGAATGCGTGGTTCAATTTTACACATCTGTATGTAAATTTTCAAAATATGAGATCAATTAATATTTTTTTTCCAAGATCTAGTTTATTTTTACTTTGACTATCACATTCGAACATCTTTTCACAATTGATTACGAAATAGAAATACAGAAGGGTCAAATGATCATACCTCATTGCTCTCTTACTGGGCCTACCATATTTATCCACTAAGTAGTCTTAAGAGTTTCAATTGACTTCATTCTATAAATATAGATTCCTTAAACTGAAAATAGCCGGTGCATTTTTTATGTAAAACCATTTATACTTTCTGTATTTAGCACTTGCGATTCTTCATGCAGAGTAGTTGTTGATGTTTGTTAATATCTTTCTCTTTTCTTAATTCAAATGAAATTTAAGGTATACACTGCCGGAAATCCGTATGGTATAGCAGAGGATATTGTTTTTAGTATGCCATGCAGATCAAAAGTAAGCGTCTCCTGAGATTTCCTTTCTAATAACATTTTCTCTGCTGAAGCTTTAGTTATGGATTTCAACTAACTTTTCATTCCTAAATTCCTAGGGAGATGGCGACTATGAACTTGTTAAGGACGTAATTTTCGATGATTACCTCCGCAGCCGAATAAAAAAGGTATGCTTTTATATACCAGCTGTGTAATCTTTATTCCTGATTATGGTCGAATACTCTATCAAGAAACCAGGATTTCATATGCTAAATATATAACTATATGCTCAATCTTATTTTGAAGAAATATGGGGTTGGCCATGCAAACTCGTTTTCTCTCTTAGTTACGTTTGCATCTGTTCTATTTATCACTAGATCCGCAGAATTATTGAATGCGACTAGTTGTAAATAAA
>NC_036237.1:5305160-5333964 GCF_002742605.1 Olea europaea var. sylvestris
CTTTTGGATAAATCTCTGAAGCAAATGCTGGAGGAGCAGAGATGCTACCCAACATGCGACTTGCCTGCTTGGCGAATGGATGCCGAAAATCTGCACAATTACGAATCGTACTCAATTTGAATCAAAGAGAAAGTAATCAATAAGAATGAATAGCACGGCAGGAGAGCCCGCCTCTGATGAAACTCCAGGTCCAAGACTGCTAGTTCTAACACAATCTTTCTTACCTGATTCAAATTTCACAGATTCTTTCTTAGAGGATGGTTCAGCATCATAGTAATTGTTACTGTCAAAGAGTTGTCTGCTTGATGTAGTATCCTGCTGAGTTGGTTCATTTATATTCTGGCACATATAAGCAAATTAATTTCTGTACAAATATTGTAAAGAGAACATTAATAACATAAGTTCAAAGTGTACAGTCACCTTCTGAACAAGGAATGCTTGATCAGAAACAAGGTCATCACTCCCTGCCATCTTTGAAGGATCATAAGTTAAATATTGTGCGTTGCCATCTTCAGCATCAAAGAATGCAAGGTACTCCTCAAGCATGTCAAAAGTAGAAGTATCATCTCCAACAGGATTAGAGAGATCATCAGTTTCAATGAATCCACCATCACCAGATTGAAGGTTATCAAAAGTATCCAACCAAGGTTCGTCCAGCAAGTAATCCACCTCCTCAGAATTCCCTGTCTGTCTTGATTCTCCTACGTATTCATGCTTGAGTGGTTTTCCATCAGCATCGTATGAATCGGGCAAATCAAATAAACTCTTATCATCAGACTGCTCTGGCTCACACTGATGTCCGGGGACACCCAACAAGAGCTTTTGGGCATCAACCGTGCTGGATGATTCCTTTTGATTGCTGACATCTTCCACAGAGTAGAAATTCAATGGAAGTGGAGCAACATCCGATGTAACATCTGTTCCAAAAGTCTGGCAAAAAGAAGCATTTTACCATAAGAAGATCAAGAAGCTTATTGTAGACTCAGAGGCTTCTCTGGGTGAGATTGGTATAGCCTAAAATGATAATTTAATTATATTCCGAAGACATGGCACTGGATACAATTTCTTATTTGCAAGAACAAGACCATGTGTCATTCAATAGATGAAGGGTGAGCATATAAGTACATAATCAAGTACATTATATATCATTTATCAGAAACTCCAATCTCTATACATTTCTAATAACAATAGGGTGGATTTTATGCAAGGAGAAGATGAAACAAACCACAACTGCAAACTGAAGAATGCACACAAACGACTTCCACCATCGGCTAATATGTATCAAACAAATGCAATTCCAATGTACTGTGTTTCGAACAAAAGATCATACAAGAATCTTTGTTCTTCCTAATTTCAATTATATCTCCAATGCCTTTTAAATCCAAACACGATAAAACTATCAGTGCACAAAATTTTGAAGCTACACCTTTTCAATGAAAATGCATGTGAAGATCTTTAATCATATTTCAATAAGATACTTGACTATTTCAACTTTTTACCTTCAGAAAATTAGCATAGAACTCCAAATTTATGGCACTGCCTTTCAAGGTAAATGAATTCTAGGATCACTGGACATATTTTACTTATATGCTTGTTTGTTTTGATTCATTTTTATATGATTGTTAAATGCTCTAAAATTTCCATCAATTTTCATGTAGGCAAACCCCAGAAACAGTTCTGTTGGATGGGGTTTTCTTTTGCGTGTGAGAAATAAGGAACTTATTTGAAAACAATCCACAATGGTAAACCAGTACAAACCTGCTCAAGGTCATGGCTGTCCAAATAGGCATCACCGCCAAAATCCACCTCTTCCTTAGTAGTCATTTCCACCTCATCGTCCTCCCACTCCTCCTCCACAAATGGTGCCCCGTACTTTTCTCCATTCTTCGGCCCAGAACCACTCTTTTGATATACTCGGCAGAGTACAAATGCATCCTTCTCCACCAAAATATACAGAGATTATAAAAATAAATATAGAAATAGGTCAAGAAATTCAATGAAGGATTAAGTTCTAAACAGAACCTAAACCAAAATCCTGAAAGGAAAGAAAAATAAAAGCATAATCTAAAAGAAAGAACAAATCCTATTCTAATCAAGAAAGAAGAAGATTTCATATACTAAATAAGAAAGAAGAAGAAAAAGAGATCAAATCAATCCTATTTGAAATATGATTGTCCAACATCAGTTCCCTTTGAATGACTATGATGAGAAACTAATGTTGGTTATTCAAGTAAAAATGATAACAATCCAAGCACCATAATGAGATCAATAATAATAAGCTCCCATTTGGCCCCCATTAAATTACATTTCACTTTTTTTAACTCCTATTCTCAATCACACAATCTTTCATTAAATAATATTATATGTAAACCGAAAACTTTTCCTTCTTTTTCTACCACTCATTTTTCAAAAAAATACTATTTAATCCATTTTCATTTCAAAAAAGGGGCCAAACGGGGGCTAATTGGCTAAATATAAAAATGGCAATTACATCTCAAGTTCAATGCTTCTCAATTCAAACAGACTCAAATTCTGCTTTCTTTTTCGGGTTAATACGCTAGTAGCACAGTAATAACGGCTATAAATAAAATATCTCTCAAAGTTTAATATTTCTAAATACCATTTCAGAAAGACTCAAACTCTGCTTTTATTTTTTAATTTTTTTTCATCATTTGCTGTTGGCATAAACTTACTCCGACATCCAAATCCTCAAAAAAGCATTCATCATATACTTTTCCTTTATTTTTTTTCCTTCAGAACACACCCATCATCTTTTTTCTTCAGGTTTCTTGAACATTCAATAATGCATACTACTTCTGTCAAAAGAAAATACATCTTTAAGTCAAAGCACGAATAATTAAGAATCGAGATACATAATCACACACCCCCACCTAAACAATTCCAGCTCTCTCCAACTCCAGATCAACGAGCCTGTATTCATGCATAACCCAGTTAGTCCTTGGACCCTTTGGAGCCCGGCCACTATGATAAACAAGAGTTTTCTTCATGCCGACAATCTCTGATTTATGGTAGACAGCCCTGTCCTTTCCTGTCGTCTTCCAATATCCTTTTTCAGTTGCCCGGTTGGTCCTTGATCCATTCCCATGCTTCTTGTCAAGAACACTGAAAAAATACCACTCCAAATCTCTAGTCTTTAGCCTTGACATGCCTAAAACACATCATATATATGATACAATTAAGATAAAATTTCCATACGTCAGAAGATAAGATATTCAAATGCTAAGTTAGTGGTGTATAAGGCCTCAATGTAGGCAGGATATACGCTACGTATTTGCATTGGACAGATGGATCTTTATAGAAATATGTAGTTAGCTAAAAGAAAACAGATGACATGACACGACACTTGAAAATTTACTAAGCCTCCATGTGATAGTGCATTTCAGTGGGAAACAGGATATAAATTGAGGAACTCTTATTCACATGTTTTGGCTCAATGGAAACGAATCAAGTAAAGGTAAATAAACACAATTGAGTGATAAATATATTGGACTTCGCTACTTGCACATTAACTTTTACCACCTTGTTGACAAAAAAATGTGTTGGCAAGAAGCTATTGGGTGAATAGAGTTTTTATTTAGGTTAGCTTCACAAACAGTCACTGAACTTACGGGAAAATTACAAAACGGTCACTGAAATTTAAAACTTTCAGTAACGGTCACTTAAGTTTCGGGGCGTTTTCGGAAACGGTCACTGAAGTTTAAAAATACTTTTTCCAGTTTTTTGGCTACTTTTCGGCCACTTTCAACCATCGATACCGCCGAATTTTGATACCGTTGAAAAGCCCATAATGTCCTCTTCAATTACGACCCAAAATTTCCCCGTAACTCCAAGGGATTCAACCGAAAATCGCCTTTTCAAATTTTTTGGGCGACTTTTACGGCAATTTTCCAGCGACTTTTGACCACCAAGACCTCCAAATTTTGATACCATTGAAAAGCCCACAATGTCCTAATTATCATCCAAAAACTCCCTCAAACTTCAAAGGATTCAGCCAGAATAAACCCACAGAGTCGGCTATTCCAGCCAAATTCTTTAGAGTTATGGGGATATTTTGGGTGGTAATTGAAGAGAAGATTGTGGGCTTTCTAACGGTATCAAAATTCGACGGTCTTGATGGTCGAAAGTTGCTACAAAAGTTGCCCAAAAAACTCAAAAATTTGCCCAGATTTTCGCCTTTTCGGGTAACCAAATTTGCGGATTTATTTCGGCTGAATACTTTGGAGTTTGGGGGAGATTTTTGGTGATAATTGAAGAGGACATTTTAGGCTTTTCAATGGTACCAAAATCCGGCGGTATTGGTGGTCGACAGTTACCGAAAAGTTGCCTCAAAAGTAGCCCAAAAAATCTGCCAAAATCTTCGCCTTTTTGGGTAGCCGACTTTGAAGTAGTTTGGGGGAGATTTTGGATAGTAATTGAAGAGAACATTGTAGGCTTTCCAACGATATCAAAATTTCGATGGTCTTAGTGATCGAAAGTGGTCGAAAAGTTGCCGCAAAAGTAGCCCAAAAATCTGAAAAAAAAAGTGTTTAAATAACTTCAGTGATCGTTTCTGCAAGTTTTTAAACTTCAATGACCATTTCTGAAGGCGTCTCGAAACTTAAGTGACCGTTACTAAAAGTTTTAAATTTCAGTGACCGTTTTGTGATTTTCACGTAAGTTCAGTGACTGTTTGTGAAATTAACCCGTTTTTATTTTATAAACTATCCTATGACAGAATGCCACAGAGTCCCATACCATTTGATCAAAAAAGCTGTCAAATAGAATGTACACCAAGTATGATTAAAATATAAAATATACAAATCACTTTGCTTTAATTTTCCAATCACGTGCTCAAAACAATTTCAACTAGAGCTTCCTCTTGGGAAGGGATAAAAGGTGAGGGAAATTATAGTCCAGCAAATTGAAAATAGAGTTACCGCTATCCATCATTAAGTTGAACAATATCAAATAAAATCTCAAAAAATGCCACGACAAAACAGAGGCCAGTTAGTATATAACTCATTCAAAGAATAAGACCGGTTAAATCTTTTTCCATATAGTTCACTCCAAAAATAGATTACACCCTAAAAAAATGGAAAAATTGAACTTAAAGTTGAATGCCAAACTAGATAATTATATTAAATAACAATACCCGCATGAAAATTACAGTCAAACATTTGAAGAAACGAACCTCGATTATAATAAAGCAAAGGGTTCCAAGTTCTAACTTCTAACTACAAAACTGAAACAATAAAAAAAATCTTAAACAAAAAAGAGAAAAATATAAATCACGAAAAAGAAGATTCTAGAAAGTCATGGCTTACTAGGGAGATCCCAAGGTTCGGCTCTGTAAATATCGATATCAGAAATAGCATCAAATCGGAAAGACTTCCCGCATACTTTTCGCCGTAAATAGTAACGCACGAGCTCCTCGTCCGTCGGATGGAATCGGAAACCCGGCGCCAGCACACTCGACGAGGATGCGAAGGATGATTTCTTGGGAGTAGAATCCATTTCCCAAAAGAAAAATGAAGAAACTAATCGTAATGAGTTTTAGGGTGTTTTAATTTATGGAATTCTGAGAATTTTTATCTTCCAGCGGGTGGGTTGGGGGCTTAATGAACTTTGAAGAAGAGCAACGCCATTGGTAATAGGAGTCATCAGCGCTTACGTAACTCCGTTTACTCGGATATTTAGGGGGAAATTTCTGGATCAGGACAAAATAGCGACAGAATGAAAGAGTTGAATTGCACAATATTTTTATCTTGTTATGCTACTTGTTTACTCATTTCGTTGACATCCTCAGGTGAAACCTACTAGTGTGGCAAGTTAGTGTACAGGCAACTCTTGCTCCTTGGTTTGTTGGAGCACATCCCGCGATTTACCTCCTTCACAAAGCTCTAGGGACGGGACAGTGGAGCCCTCAAGGTTGGAGTTCAACCTTTTTTTTAACTAGTGTGGCAAGTTGGCTGGCTGGGAGGGTATCAATGCGTAATAGTATCAATCCAACTACACTACTTTTAGTGAGGATTAGTGTAAATTATTAAAATTGGTCCTAATGTTCTCTTTCTTTTAGACAATATGTAATTTAGCGAAAGTAGGCTTAGGCTCCTAATCTAGTGTGGTTTTGGTCCTTTTGGATCTCCAACCCTGAGGTTCTAGGTCTCCCAATATGTGAACCTAAGTCCCTGAGATGAAAAATGTCAATGTGTGTTAAAATCGCACATGGCTTTTTACGTAACTTAAAATTGAAGAGAGCCCTGTTACCAAGCCACCCATTTTAAATGCCAAGCCCAGCATGGCCACACACAGGTACTTAGCCACACACAAGACAAGGGTTAGCCAAGGCACAGCTCTGTCCAAACCATTTCTTGAACACCACTATTGTTCCGTAAAGCAAAGCTAGGAGGTAATTTTCTCCAATATTCCAAACTATTTTCCATTAACTTATATATCTCACAGTCTATCAGTAAAAATCTCCCCTTCGATGGCTGTAGATTCAAGCCTTGATGATCATTGAGAAGAAACAAGCTATAAGTACCGTTACGTGCTTGTGCTGCTACTGAAATTAACTACAGATAAAACAATCAAGAGTTCAGAATTCGACCCTTATTTAGTTCATAAAGAAGTCATAAGCATCAAGATGGTAGATGTTACATTACATCATATTACATTAAAAAACTATATGAAGGTAATGCAGGTGCTACAAACAGATAAGATGTCTCGGAAGATCCATTACTCATCTTCTTTTCCCAGATACCATACGCAACTGGAGAATCTTACACAAGTTCGAGCCAAAACTAGAATCTTAGCCCTCTCGGATAAGTCTTCTTAAATCCTCGTTCTCTTTGCTCAAGAGATCAATGCGTGACTGAAGAACATTAATCATGGCTTGGGCTCTCATCACTTCGATCTTAAGTGTCTCCCTTTCCATGGAAACATTTAGGATCCCATTCTCTAAATTGTTGATAAATTTTAAATATCCAGGAGGCACAGATTTCTCAAGATTGGACGAATCGAATGTAGGAGGGTTGACTTGATGACTTTCTTTGGATTCTACTAGAGGAAATTCCAAAAGTGCACGGGAGGAATTTGTCGTCATTATCATTGTTTGTGGTTCCTGGCTAGTTGTAGTTGAATCTTCGGATCCATTTGCATGGCTCGCATTTGGATCACCTTGCTTCGATCTTCTACTTTGAGCCAGAGAGAGTTCAGGATCCTCTGACCTCTCCCTCTTGCAAACAAACGAAAGACTTTGCGACTCAGTTGGATTCTCAATTTGGAGAGGAACCATGCTGAGAGAGTTATTTTCCTACAAAAAACAGAAAAAAATTAACGGTCACCTATAAACACATGTTAACACTGAAAGAAATAAGACCTTCTAAACAATGTGACTTGGATATGAATATGATTTACAAGTGTGTAACTGAGTAGGGACGGACATATTTATTAATTTCAAAAAAGGCAAAGCAAATTAATTCCTTTTCATTTCATATTCCACAATCCACATTATAGCGAATGTGAATTTTCCTCCTTTCTCCATGCATAGATTCACATGCCAGAGACATTCAGAATTAACCAGTTTTCCCTTTTTATTATAATTTATAGTTTTACAAGATCTAATCTCAACTCTCCTTCAGAAATTAAAGGATCAAGCCCTGTAGTTCAGCCAATTAATTATCATTATTAAGAAAGAACTTAGCAAAATGAAAATCCATCCTCCCTCCCTCTCAGTACACGTGTGTGTGTGCATTTTTCCCTTCTTCCAAATAAGTCAAGCTGAAAGCTGAAAAGTTACGCTGAAATGAACAAGAAACTAGCTGAAAAGATTAGTTTACTTTAGAAACCATCAATCTGTTGCTAGTTACTAGTTAGCAAAGTAATAATTGTCGTCAAACACTTTCTACGCAAGAACTGCAGTGTGTTTATCAGGAAATGCAATGTGCTAGAGATGATTAGCATAAAAGAACAATACATGCTTTAAATCATTTTCTGTCAGCAGTTATCTTGGGAGAAAATACATATCCGTTAGAACATATTTTGTTTCCAAGGCTAGAATTTATTTTCCATTCCGAGAAAATGTATCAGATACTCCCAAGACTAGCAAACTTTGCACAAAAGCTTAACAAAAAATAAATTCCTGTTCAATATGTGCATTGTCCCTTTGTTCTAGTTCTTACTAGTCTTAGATAGATTGAAATATACGACAAAGCAGCAGGTTCATTTAAAGCTAACAAACAAACCTGGTCATTGTCGTTGCCCCCATCTCGTGCTTCATCACCATTGGCCAGCTCATCTTCAGCTTCTCCTCCAGGAATGACAAGGGCCGCCTCATCATCCCATTCCTCATCAATAAAAGGAGCATATCGGTCCCCATTGGGTGGTCCTAAACCACTCTTCTGGAAAATTCTACATAGCACAAATGCATCCTTTTCTCTCCCGAAACAGCAAAAGGAATTCCGTTTTTAAAATACAGAACTTTCAAGAAAGACAAAAAAGTTTAACAGGCACCACATTGAAATGGGATAATCTTAGCATTGGACTCCAATCTAAAGAAGGAGTATTAAGCTGGTCCCCAACCTTTAAAAGGGAACAAGTTGGTGACTTAGTTCCCAATGAATTGTCTCACTTCAAATTTTTGTGCAGCTCAAGTTGGAAAACAAAAATAGCTTGGAAAAGTTGGACATGTGGAAGCCATGCAACAATTCCATTGTTAAAAACTATTTTGCAACTATAATATAAGTTTGATGACCAACTTGTTCCCTTTTAAAGGGTGGGAGAAACTTGCACGGACAATAGATTGGGGACAAATGGTGCAAATTTCCCATTTGAAATTCTGAAATCACACCTGTACTACTCTGGCCCTTTCCAATTCTACATCAGCTAGTCTATACTCGTGCATTACCCAATTTGTTCTCTTGCCATCAGGAGCACGACCACTATGGAAAACTAGGGTTTTCTTCATTCCAATAGTTTCATTTTTATGACGCACAGGCCGATCCTTCCCGGTGGCTTTCCAGTACCCTTTGCCAGTGGCACGATTGAGCCTTGATCCATTACCATACTTCCTATCCACAGGGCTGAAAAAGTACCATTCTAGATCTCTAGTCTTCAGTGACGAATAGTCTTTTAAGGAAAAGATCATGAGATATTTCATTAGCAAAATGGCACGAAAAACTTCACAGATGACGATTACACATGGAAACACGAGAATTTAATGACCAACGACAGAAGCACAGAATTCACTCCAAAAGACTTAAAATGCAGATGATACTGTTAAATGAAATCCCTTGATCCCAAATGATATACCAAAACACGTGAATTGAAGCAGTAGCGTCTATATTCCTATCTATCTTTTTCCTTCTAAATTACTATGACTTCTCATCTTATTATACTTGAAAGTTTCAATGTTCTTCCCTTTAGAGCATTTACTTCAACACCAAAATATTAGCCTATGTTTTGTTCATGTTTACAAACTGTTGATAAAGACTCAAGTAACTTATTATTCACATATTTTGGGAGACGCACTTATCCAACCGTCATTTCTATCTATTTATAATTAAACTGTTTATAAACAATTTCCAAACATGCATTCTTTTTCCACAAAATTTTCATTAAAAAATAAACTTCATCACGTTTTGCATCTTATTTAGTAATGGATATATCTTCATTGTGTCTGATTTCCAAAATCTCATCATCATTTTATTTTGCACAACAAAAGTTTCAGCATGTTTGGCAGTGCTTAAAAGCTATATTTTAAATTTATTAAGCGCAATCAAAAATCATCCCACAGAAAATTAACGCCTTACAATTTGTTGGGAACACAAGTACAAAAACCCAAATAAATTATAATTCCGAAGAATTAAACATCTAAACCTGAAAATAATAATAATAATAATAATTTTAGAAAAAACTTGAAAAACCATGCCTATGGTTTCAATTTTTTATACACATGCATATGTATATATATATGTGTGTGTTTTATGTGCGCACGAATAGATATCTGTACCGGCAAGTTCCCAGGGTTCAGATTTGTAAACATCAATTTCAGAAACGGCCTGAAATCGAAAGGGCTTTCCACAGGCCTTTCTTCTCAGATAGTACCTCACTAACTCCTCATCGGTCGGATGAAATCTGAACCCCGGAGCCAAAGATGTCGGCGCCGGCGTCCGAACCACTGCCGCCGCAACCACCTCTTGTCCCATCTTCACTCCCAGATATATTATTACCCAAAAAACAAATCTTTCGAGTTAATTACTGTGTGCTCTCTCTTTTGAACAGAAAAATTGAAAATCTGAGATGATTGCAAGTAAATAAAAAATAATTATGTTAGGTTTGATAGGAAATGATAACAGAAGATTAGAATACAAGCAAAGTTTGGCAAATTAAAGGCACGAAAAGGAGGGATTTACAAGAAAAATTAAAAATTGGGTTTGCCCATTGGTAAAGAAATTGAGTGAGTGTGCAGTTGGTGCTGTGTTGGATCGATGCTTGCTTGACACGGAAATCGAAAATCAAATAAAAAATGTGGATGCATTTCATGCGTTGTTTTCACTTTTCAAGTTATTTTTAATTTTTAATTTTTAATTGTAAAATATTTTCAATATGTATGGTCTTATATTTCTTAAAATACATTTTCAAAATAAGATTAAATTTATAACTTAATAAAATTAAAAATGCATTTTTAACGTTATGAATATTTTTAGTGAAATTTTTGAACACACTCAAAATATGGAAAATAAACGTTTAAATCGATGATAACTTTAGCTACACTCCATATTAAAACCCTCTTCCCATCATCACTTCCCCACCAAACTCTGCTTCTATCTCTCCATTTCTCTCAATTATCACATTATACCCATGTTTGTTTCTTATTATTTACTCATTAAAATGAAAAATATGGCCGTTATTCATTACATCAAGCCACCTTATTTGAAAATCTATTTCTTATGTGAGGCCGTAACGGCTATATTTTTCATTCCCAATTCTTATATTAATATGGCTTAAATGGGGCCTACTTTCTAAATTTCTTCGACGATAAACTCGTCTTGCTTTGCTACAAGAGAAAGTATGCCGATATTGTTATACGAGTATAATAGAAACATTCCTCGACAAAAAGAATCACCTGAAAATGATTAGCTATTAAGAACGAATTAAATCAGATGATTCTATTTCTCAATCTTTCTAATTGCTCCTACGAACGAAGGTCAAAAAATAAAAATAAAAAATAAAATTTTAACATTTTAAAATAATTAAAAAATCCAAAATAAAATCTCGAATTCTAAAAAAATAAAATTATAAAAAAAATAGAATACAAACAAATAAAATTTTAACATTTTAAAATAATCTAAAAAACTAAAATTAAAAAAATTAAAAATTAAAAAAGATCAAGTTCTTAATGGTTATTTACATAAAAAAATTAAATGAACGTGGATAAAAATATTCTCAATTCATGTCATTAATTTTTATTTTTATCTTACATTTTTATAAAGTTAAAAATATATATTGTAAGATTTCACCAACTTGAAAATGTATATATGAGTTGATAATATATTTAAATAAAATTGTTCAAAATTTCGAAATAAACGTGTTTTCCAAATTTCTATTTTGAGAAATATTTTTTTTCAAAATGACAAATCAAATATTTTTTTAGCAATTTTAAGTATACCTTCAAAACAAAAAACTGAAAATGAACAAGAAACTTGACCACACATGCCCCTCTTTTTTGGAACAGTTCATAAAAAGAAATTTGCATTTTCGTCCTTAATTTTCATGAACGTAACTAATCTCCTCTCAATTTTTTTAGTATAATCCATTCCTAACCTTTTATATATATAGCAAAATTCATCTTTTCCTAAATAAACAAAAATAAAAGAAAGAGTATAACAACTAAAATAAGGAAAAATTGCAAATAAAGTCCTGTAAATTTGAAAAAGTACAATTAAACTCGTTTAAAATAATCAACACGAGCATGATATAGTACAAAAAATGAATTGACTTATATTTGCTTAAAGATAATAATTGATTAACTTCTATTCATCTATTTATATGTTAACAATAGATAAAGATGAGTGCGGATTAAAATAAAAAATTTACCATTCTCTTTAATCACATATTTTATAAGACCAAACAAGAATTACCAACTCATTCGTCACTCATTTCGATAATATTTTAATTTTAGTAACTCATAAACCGGAACTCATGCCTTCTGCCTTTCATATTGAAAAATTAAAGAAGTGTTTTCGAGTAATTATTGAAAAAAATGTTGTTAAGTGATCTAATAGTGTCAAATGTTTATCACATTTTCAAAATTATTTATATACAATTGAGAAATTTTTCAAATTTGAGTGACCATTGGAAAAAAATTTCAAAGTTCAAGTTATCGTTGAAATATTTAACCCAAAAGGTTAAGCTCAATGTTTACTTACAGCTTTATAAAAAAAAAAATAATAATAATAATAATAAATAAATAAGCAAAATATAAAATATATATTCTTCAATTCGTGAAAGATGAAAATATATAAGTTACAGAAAATATTAGATTTTTCTCTTTTTAGTCGTAACCTTTAAATTAAATGATCTTTTTTAATCGCAAAAGTTGGTTTTTCCCTTTACTCCTTTTCAATTTTCACTTTATACTAATAATTTTTTTATTTAACTGCGCACAATGGAAAATCTGTCCTATTTTATACTGAAATCTTTAGAAGGGACCTGTTGTGATGAAAACCCAAGTTTAGGTTCTGTTTCTCAAGAAAAAATAAATGATGGTCCAAGTTTGATTGATTCGAAGAATAGGGACCATTTTCCTTTTTATTTATTTTATTATTTTCACATATTACCTTAAGGACAATCAGTCAAAAATATTGATTTCGTAGAGAATTGATTGATTCTGTTCAAAAGAGAACAATCAAATGGTTGGATTGATTTTGTTCAATTTTTCGATTTTTTGGGTTCATGACTTAAAAATAAGCTATTTTTGACTTTTTAAAGTAAATTTTTTGGACAATCGGACTTATGATAACGTCTCAGATAAATAGAAGTTCAATCACATATAATTAACTTGAAGACTCAAAAGAAAAAAGGTAGAACCCCAACCTTAAGGGCCCCCACGGACCCTGCCCTGAGCCATCGTGGAGGAGGTAAATCGCAGGATGTGCCTCCCAGGAGCCAGGATGGAGAGCACATAAATAGGCCAAGGCTGTTAACCCATATGGTAACTCCCACTTGCAACAAAGTCAATTCCAAAAAAAAATATATATATATATATATATATATATATATATATTCTTCCATTCGTGAAAGATGAAAATAAATAAGTTACAGAAAATGTTAGATTTTTCTCTTTCTAGTCGTAAACTTTAAATTAAATGATCTTTTTTAATCGCAAAAGTTGGTTTTTCCCTTTACTCCTTTTCAATTTTAATTTTATACTAATAATTTTTTTATTTAACTGCGCACAATGGAAAATCTGTCCTATGTTATACTGAAATCGTTAGAAGGGACCTGTTGTTACGAAATACCAAGTTTAGGTTCCGTTTCTCAAGAAAAAATAAATGATGGCCCAAGTTTGATAGATTCGAAGAATAGGGACCATTTTCCTTTTTATTTATTTTATTATTTTCACATATTATTTTGGACCACGTGATGGTACGTTAACATAATTTGCTTTTAGGATTTCAGGTTTTTGTTTATAGTAAGTAGGTACGTATTAATTATTAAAGGGGTTGTGACTATTTGGGGAGAAAAATCTAGGGTCTGGGACTAAAATTGACATTATATTTTCATTATGATAGGTAGAATTCAATTACTTTTTAAGGACAATCAGTCAAAAATATTTATTTAGTAGAGAATTGATTGATTCTGTTCAAAAGAGAACAATCAAATGATTGGATTGATTTTGTTCAATTTTTCGATTTTTTGGGTTCATGACTTAAAAATAAGCTATTTTGACTTTTTAAAATAATTTTTTTGGACAATCAGACTTATAATAACGTCTCAGATAGATAGAAGTTCAATCACGTATAATTAACTTGAAGACTCAAAAGAATTTCTATGAGAGTTGGTGTAAACCAATAATTATTACTTATTCTTAAAATTTGTATTTTTAACTTATGCACGGCATACGAAAATGACATACACAAGTGAGTCGGCAAGCGAAACAGATCCAAAGGACGCGAATTGCTCCTTTGTTTAGAAACGTCTATTTTGGCACATTTATTAAGAGAACAGTAACAAATTTTATGAAATGTGTGGATAATAAATTTAATTAATGTAGTTGAAATAATAAATTTTACTATCATTTTTCCTAATATATTCTTACACTAATGCAATCAATATTCAAGGTAATTAAATTAGGCATGCATTAATATTCAAGGTTATCACACTATTATTGGTACTAATCATTGTTTTATGCAAGAATTAAGGTAATTAACATTTCAAAGTCATCCAATACAAATACAAATGAATAAATGTCATGGGAGATATATATATACATACACACGCAAAAATGAATAAATGTCATGGTTTTTAATTTATTGTTACAACTACAAATGAATAATGGAATGATTTATACTTGTGATAACAAAGCACGTTAATAAGAAATGAAATCATGCCTTTTGTTTTTGCCACATATTAATTTTGCCTTTAATTCTACCTTTAATTTGTATATATGTGAATTCATGTGCATGTTTGGTATCTTTTACATGTTGGTAAAAGATTTAGACAATAAAAAATTTAGCTAATTTTGTTATTTTCTTATATATGAAGATTCTTTTTCTTAATGTATATTTGGTAATTAATTTATATATATAAATTCATATCCCATGTGTTTGGTAATTAATTTTTATATCATATATTGTTTGTACGGTAATTAATATTTTTAACCTAATTAAATATTTTTGATGCTCTTTTGTAAATTTTAAATTGGTAATCCATCGTGGTATTGTTCACACTACATTATGATTAATATTCTATGAAAATATTATTTGATCCTAAAAAGTATTAATTATAATTTTCAATATTTCAAAAGAATATTGGCATGTTGCTCCTGAAGAAGCACAACTCTTCAAATATTATATTCTCGTAGAAAATATAATTCTGAATAATTAATTTTTCAAAAATAATAATTTGCTGTTTTTCCTGAAGTAACATACTATTATTTATATTTTACTTGCTCTCGAATAACATGGTTAAAAATTATATTTTTATTCGTGAAGAGTAAATTCTTATATAATTTATTATTTTAAAGAGTAATATCCTATTGTTCTTGAAGAACATGACAGTATGATTCCAATATTATTACCTATTCTTAGAATTTGTATTTTTAACTTATGCACGGCATACGAAAATGACATACATAAGTGAGTCGGCATGCGAAATAGATCCAAAAGACGTGAATTGCTCCTCTGTTTAGACACGTCTATTTTGGCACATTTATGAAGAGAATAGTAGCAAATTTGACGAAATGTGTAAATTTAGTTAATATAGTTGAAATAATAAATTTTACTATCATTTTTTCCAATATTTCTTACATTAATACAATCAATATTCAAGGTTATCACATTATTATTGGTACTAATCATTGTTTAATGCAAAAATCAATGTAATTAACATTTCGAAGTCATCCAATACATATACAAATGAATGAATATCATGGAAGATATATACGTTTGGTTTTTAATTTATTGTTACAACTACTATTGAATAATGGAGTGATTTATATTTGTGATAACAAAGCGCATTAAGTCAGAAATGAGATTATAATTTTGGATGGACGAAAAAGGAAAACATGATTATATTTATGGGACGGGGGGAATAATATTTATGAATTACTTTTATACTTCTACAGTCTAGTAATTATGATTGTTATATCCCTTATAGCCCTAATTTTTTTCAATAAGTATAAAGTTTTTATTCTTAATAAAAGACACAAGTTTATTGGTTTCTCTTCTTTGTTTTCTCTAGTTTATAACATGTTATAGGCTCAATTCTCTCGAAATCATAAATTATTTAGAAAATAGTTTTATAAGTATGATCATCTGACACGTGTATCAAAATTCATTTGATGACATGTGAATTCTTTTGACGTATATATATGCATCATACAAAGGTTACTTTTTCTTCTTCTCTGCTTTTTCGTTTGTATGGATATTAATTTTAATTCACTTTTGTATGTGTAATCTGTACACGTATTAATTCATGATTTATCATTTATTCATGTATTTTGATTTCTACACAATCAATTCTGTCACATATTATTCATGTATTAATTGTGCCTTTCGATTCTGCCACATATTAGTTCTGCTTTAATCCTACCTTTAATTATTGTATATATGGAATTCACGTGCATGTTCAATATCTTTTACATGTTGGTGACAGATTTAGTCCATAAAAAATTTGGTCAATTTTGTTAATTTTTATATATGATGATTCTTCTTTCTAATGCATCTTTAATAATTAATTTTTATGTCATGTACTGTTTCTACAGTAATTAATATTTTTAACATAATTAAATATTTTTAGATGCTCTTTTATAAACTTTAAATTGATAATCCATCATGTTGTTGTTCCTGAAATATCACAATATTATATTTAATATTCTAGGAAAATATTATTTGATCATAAAAAGCATTAACTATAATTTGCAATATTTCAGAAGTATATCGACACGTTGCTCTAAGATAGGCACAACTATGCAAATATCATATTCTCGTAGAAAATATACTTTGAAGATTTAATGTTTTTTCAATAATAATTTGTTGTTACTCTTGAAGTAACGCGCTATTATTTATGTTTTAGTTATATTTTACTTGCTCCCAAATAACATGGTTAAAAATCATGTTTTTACTCGTGAAAGGTAAATTATTATATAGTTTATTATTTTATATAATAATATGTTATTGTTTTGAGAGCTTGACATTGTGATTCAAATATTCATTCTAGAATAAATATTGATATATTTTTATTGAAAAAGAGATGGTAAAATACAATGTACTCTCAAAGTAGCACATGCATTGAATAATATATCATTTTGAATTCGTGTTTGTCACTAAAGAAAAACACATAACTCACGTACTATCGACATCAATTAGTTTGAATACTTGATTTATTATTATGTGATTATATAATGATTAATCATATTCTTTGAAATTAAATATTGAATTATATCTTATATTGAACTAGAAGTTCAATTTGATTTTATTGTTTGGCATAACTAGTTGGACCATTACTGGATCAATAATGATGAGAATACAAATGGATATTCAAAGAAGAACCTGAAGATTCTTCAATCCAATAAATTTTTATTTATTATTTATTTTATTTATCGACAATTGATCTAGCTTAAATAGAGATTGAATTCTATATATTTCTAAAAATTAATCAGGGTAATAAACGAGGCCCCATCATTGTCCTCGTTGACCATCTAAGTATTATTTGTATATAATAAATTTGATACAAATAATAGATAATTATATGATGTTTACAACTTGAAGTTTGGAAAATTACTGCTCAAATTATGAGCATGATTTTCGAATTATACATCAAGATACTTTGTTGTTAATGCTAGTGATCATTAATCTCAACTTTTTAATAAAATATTATTTGATATGTTGATAAATGATTTATTTGGCTTATGGTTCTTCCTGTTATAATTGGTTTATGGTTAGAGCCTGATTTTCTCATCTAATTATTTTGATAGTCCAGTATATGTGAAATTGATGAACCACAATGCACCAAAATGGAAAGTAAAGAATGCTTAGAATAAATGAATACTTTGAATTTATATATATATTTCATAAAGCTATTTGTTGCTTGTCAATTTGATTGGATAATTTTCTTAGCATTAGGTAAATTAAGAAATTAAAAATAATGTACAAATGCATCATTAACTAAATCCTCGCAAATAATAAAGCGAATCAAAAGTTTGAAAGATAATTTATTTAGATATATTTATTGACCAAATATATCGACAACATCTCACGCACCAAATTTAAATGTTCCAGTTGTCCTAGGAGGACAATTTGTTAATATTATATTTGATATATCCATGGCACGCTTGAAACTTGATGATATTCAATTCTAATACAAAAAATTTTCAAACGAAAATAAAGCAATTGGCAAATATGGTTTCCATTATTGAGCCATATACTATTTATGAATATTTAGACATAACAAATTAGAAAACCCCAAAATAAGTTTAGATACCCGAGATGTTGAAATAGAGATATCTCAATAAATTATATCATTATGAAAAAGAAAATAGAATCGAAAATAAAAAATTGTCAACAACACTTTTGCACATGATATACTGCATCATATTATGAATAACGGAGAATCGAAATAAATGCGTCAAAATATATCAATCAAAATAATGATTCGCCAAATAAAATGGACTAAATCACAAATTAAATTTACTAGAGAAACTTGAAGTTTCTGGACATGTAGTCCTAAAATTTAAAGATATACACTTATACGAAAACGAATGAGAAGAATGAAGTTGTAATATCACAGTGAATTCCACAAAGATCATGGTGGATGAAATCACGAATCCATATCATTTCATATTGGCCATGCATCAAATTTGATATTGTGATAGATGTTATCCCTGAATGATGTAATATACTTGAAAAAATAATTCAAGTGATATAATCACAAGGGAGAGTAAATACACATTAAATCCCATTGGGTTTTCTCGAAGATATTGACATACAAGATATCAATATTGAAGACATTGACATACAAGATATATATCGCTTAATACAATAATTAAAATCATGGGGAGTAGCTGTACTCTTTTTCCTTCGATCACATTTTGTCATATTGATTTTTATCGACAATGTTTTAACAAGTCAGCATTTTATTTCTCAAAATTTTTTTTAATCTTCTTTCATTTGTTGGCATTTTTGTCCCATCGAATTTTTTGCCAAACAATGTTTCAATAAGATAATTATTGTGTAAATAGTCATTCAACAGGGAGTGTTGTAAATATATTAATATTTATGAATAACTTATTACCCTTACAGTTCTAGTTTTATGATCGTTATATCTCCTGTAATCTTAATTCTTTCTTATAAATATAGAACTTTGGGTTTTAATAAAAGCTACAGATTTATTGGATTCTCTCTATTTCTCTTTAGTTTATAACATATATATATGAATATATTTGAATTTAATTAAAATTTTAAACTGCTTATAGATTGGTTGCCAAACTGAAACTCAATCTAAAAATATATGAGTTTATCTTATGAGTAGAAGTGAAGCAATTCATTTCTCCTCCGTTAAGAAACCTCCATACGTTTAATAAAAGATAAGGCCCTGTTCTCTTTACCGTTTTCGGGTCGTTTTCTGTTTTCGATTTTTCAAAACGGTGAAAACGCGTTCTCTTTCCCGTCTTTAGTTTTGAAATAAACAATTATTTACTCAAACTTCGATGACCATTCTTTCAATGATTTCATATATATTGTATTGTACAATTTTTTTTTATTTTTTTGTGGATAAAAGAATGTATACGATTTTGCATAGCACTGGACAATACAATAATCAAAGTTTGAATTTTTTTTCTTTTAATAATATTGGCTGTGTTTGATCCACGTTATTTCAAAAAAATTACATTATTAAATAGTGATTTGACATTATTTCAATCGCATATTTTTTAATAAAATAATATTAAAAGCAAATTCAGAACTTTTCATTATTTTTTAATCACATATTTTCCATCAAAATTACATTCTTATGAAAATAATGTGGATCAAACAACGACATTATCTAATAATATTCAATCTACTGTACATGACATGCCATCATAGTTCTAAATTATTTCACACCTAACAAGAAAGTAGATCTATGATTGCTTCAGAATTCTTCAATAATTAGTTTTGGCACAAAAATTATAATATTTCAAACGGGAAAATAATAGGGTTGGCTAACCAATATTTCATGTAACGTGTTTATAGGTCCTCAATCATAACAATGAGATTCTAAATCTCCAACTTATTTACATCTTCAATCTAGAGCTTGTTTGAACCACATTATTTTTAAAAAAAATACATTTTTCAACAGTGATTTGATATCAATTCAATCAAACATTCTTCAATAAAATAATATTACACGCAAATCTAAAATTTTTCCTAACTTTTTAACAACGTATTTTTCAATAATTTGACATAAATAATACATCTTTTTCCTATAATATGGCTCAAGCATGGGCCTAGTTAGATCCCCATGTAACGAAAAATTGTTAATATAAATATTAAAGTTACACATGACTTTCAGATAACTCAAAATCAAAAATAAAATCATCGAACCACTTAAACATTTATTTCCAATTTAATTAGAATTCACATGCAATCTTAATGTAAATCACATGTGAATTTAAATTCACATATTTAGGAACCCA
Organism: Olea europaea var. sylvestris; assembly: GCF_002742605.1. NCBI lineage: Eukaryota > Viridiplantae > Streptophyta > Magnoliopsida > Lamiales > Oleaceae > Olea > Olea europaea. Next base: position 5,325,556 of record NC_036237.1, read on the forward strand.
GAAACTTCATGCTTTAGGTTATCACGACATGTGAAATAGCGGGTGTGCCCAACCATAATTTTTCCACGATACATCACTCTCTTTATATATATGTATAAAAATGTTCATTTATATTTAAGTAAGGGCTTCTAGACTTCCTTAAACAACTAAGAGTGGAGAGTTTTAGTTTCCATGAGATATATTTCATATAAATTTAGAATTCTAGTTAACAAATTGAACGCGACTTTAACAATTTTTTTTTTTTAGAGAAATAAGGACGATGCCTTCAAGCACGAATTAATAATTATAGAAAATTCACCGATCAAAGTTGACGGCCAAGTAGAGCCGATAGAGCAAGACTTGTTCACTTTTATAGTATAAACGAGCATAAAAAATATATAAATGAGCAAACTAAATTTAAATATTTTAAGTCTCATCGTTATACATCTCTACAAAGAGGAGGAAAAGCCATAATACTAAACTACTAAGATCATGAAATATGAGATGTGTAGCCTTATCTCGTGAAGAGGCAAAGTACATAGTAACTTGTGATACTGTGAAAGATGTACTTTGATTAAGAAGGTTGTTACGTGAATTTGATTTTGTTGATGAAGTAATTAGATTGTATATCAACAACTAAAGTGCAATCTAATTGAATAAGAATCCAAATTACTATGATATTATAACCAAACATGTTGATATTAAATTTCATTTTGTTAGAGATATAGTTGAGAACAGTATGGTAAACTTAGTTAAAATTTTAACTTAGTTTAATCCTTCCGATCTCGATGCAAACGTTCTTTCATTAAATAAGTTTAAGAACAGTTTGGCTAATCTCATTGTTAGTAATGAATAGTTGTTTTGCAAGTGATTTGTTGTCAACACTTTGAGCTGTCAATTCTTTGCCAGATCATAAACTAGATTTTTTGTTTTTTTTTTGTTTTTTTTTTTTTTTAACATTAATGCGGAGCAAAGAATACTTTATGTAGTGTGGCTTTGAATACTAGAATTGATTCAACTCTTCAGCAAGGCGAGCATGCTAGGTATAGATGCTCAGAGTTGACCGGCCAATTTTGACTAAAGTCGCGGGCGTGAACACACTTTCTTTGAAGGCTTTGGAAGTAATCTTGGGTGTACGCATGATGGAAGTTCAACTGTCGGATGTAGGGTTAATCTGTGTGTGAGTCAACACTCGTCGTGTGTGTGCGCAACTCTCATTTTTCTCTCAACTGTTCTTTATCTTTTATTTTTCTTTCGTTGTAGTTTGACCCAAATTATAGTGAGCATTGGAGTTTTGGTTGAAGTGATATTGAAGAGATCAAAATTATGAATCGGAAAAAAAAAAGTCGCTGCATTTTTACTAGCCTGCAGTTAGTTGGCCACTTGAGCGACTTTTGTATATTTTCTCCAGACTTGTCGTCTGCCCGTCGCTCGAGTGGCAGAGTTGTCGCCTACCTATTGCTAGCATGTCACTCAAATGACATGGTTATTCAGCCCAAATTCGTTTCGAGCTTTGACGAGTTTTTTGGACTTCAATTCATCTAAAACTTGATTTCTTGGGCTTCATATATATATTGATGAGAAACGTGTAGTTAAAAAACAAGCAAAAGTTTTGAATTTGTGTGTAATGTTATTTTATTGAAAAATGTGTAATTAAAATGATGTTTAAAACACTGTTAAATAATGTATTTTTTTTTCAAAGACCGAGGCTCGAACAAGGGCTTATTTCATTATTTTCATTATCTTGCACTCAAGTTATAACATCTTTCTTTAGAGTTTTACAGAAAAATTGATTGATTTTTGTTTTGCAATTGTTGAAAGAGATGATGAACAATGTTTTTGTAACCTTTTTGGAAAGATGAAAGGAGAGAAATATGTATGATTTCTTGAGCTTGTATTGAATTGTTAGCGATTGATTTTGATTTTAGTGTGAGTACTATTTGGAGCATGTGAATATCTGAACCCATTAGTGAGTGAGAAGTCTGTTGTGATCGATCTTTAACTTCTTGCGAATCATTTCATGATTTAAACCTTTGGTAAAATGTTTGTCAGTAACCCGGTCGAGCGGTTGTCCATTCATCTCTTAAAAGCCAAGAAACACTCCTTAATTGAAGAAATCTTACAAGAGGTTTTAGACCTTGTTCGATTCCATTTTTTCAAAATATATTTTTCTTTCTTCTTTTCAATCATATATTTTTTAATAAAATAATACTACATTCAAACTCAAAAATTTTCTTTATTTTTTAACCACATATTCTCCATCAAATTACTCTTTCGAAATGCTCATTTTTTTTTTTTTTTGCAAAAAAATGACATCAAACTGGCTCTTAATCAGATTGTTCCAATTCAAGATTAATGGGTACTAATAATGGTGTTAAAAATGACGCGACGTAATCACGATTCTGTCAAAAGTGGTGTAATGGCAGCTGCAAATAACTGAGTCATAACCAATAACAGACCCAAAGTGGCCCAGAAGGGAACTAGTCCAAATCAACGAGGGCCCACCATCAAAACCAACCAAAGAAGCCCAATAAAGAACCAGTTACTCTTATGATTTCTAGGCCCGGCCCAATGTTCTTTGACACACGTTTTATCTGCATTGGACTTGCTTTTTCGTTTGTGGAAATTACACCGCCCCAGGTGTTTAAAGATTGGGATGCAAATATCAAGTGAGGAAATTTTTTATGCAAATATCAGGTATGTCAAACCCTAATTAATTCACTCACCCCTTCATTCACCCCACACACTCTCTCTCTCTCTCTCTTCTCACCCCCGTTGCACCATCTCCATTCGCAGCGCCAGATCGTCGCTTCCCTCAGATCTAGCACATTTTCCTATTCAATAGAGGCTGGCGATGAATACTGCTAGAAGTTCGCAGCACAGATCGTTGCTTCCCCGTCCTCTGACAGTGAATGGCAAACTACCTACACTCCCAACAACCGCTTTTTCGATGTTTGTGGCTAAGAGTACACAAAGTTTGTGGTTATATGTAGTTTATGGGTTCTGATTTGAGGGGTGCCGACTGACGTATTTTGGAGATTTTTTTCTAGGAATTTGAGGCGGTGTCAGTGTCTTCATTGGATGTGATGGTGGTAGTGATTTTTGGTGACGGTGGTGGATCTAACGGTTGGCTGTGATTTTGTTGTTGGTGCCGGTGGTGGTGAATCTAATGGCTGGGGTGATTTTTGTTGAATCTGGTTGCTGTGATGGTTTTCGGCGGTGATCCTGATTTTTGTTGGTATCGGTGATGGGGTGATGGTAGTGGCAATGCAATAGTGTTGGTGGTAGTGGTCTATGACCATATGTGACCAACCATTTAGTTATTTATAACCACGTGACCTAAAAAATTGATAATTTGTGACCACCGTGATGGTAGTAGCGGTGCGATAGTATTGGCGGTGGTGGTCTGTGACCACTATTTGACGTATGTGACAAACCATTTAATTATTTGTGACCATGTGACCTAAAAATTTGATAATCTGTGACTAATAAATGTGATCCCGAAATAATTTTTGACCTATAAATTTTTAGATCTGTGATCAAAGAAATAAATTGTGAAGAAATAAATTGTGACCTATAAAACTTTTGATTTGTGACCTTGAAATAATGTGACTAATTAATTTGACGATTTGTGATCTATAAAACTTTTGATTTGAGACCTCAAAATAATATTTGACTAATTAATTTGACGATTTGTGATCAATAAATAAAATGTGACCTATAATGATATCTCTGTGACATCATTATTTTTAATTAAATGTTTTTAATTAATTAAATATATACCTGATTTTTGAATTTTTTAACAATCTACTTCATTCTTGAATTGGTATAAAGAATACCCCTGAATTATGAACTTCTCCCTTTTCGTTTTCAGATTGTCCGGCTGTCGGCTGAAGAGGGCTTTACTACTACCCAAAAAAAAAACAAAAAACAAAAAAAACAAAAAAGTAATAATAATAAAATAAAAATAAAAATAAAAATGTGAAATTCGATTTTGGTGATAGTGAGCTCTAAGACTTGCCCTTAGTTTTTAGTCAACAATGTCAAATTTCGACGATAAATACTAATTTTCTATACAAGAACGACCTAGTTTCATATTTTTGAACGAAGATATAACAATTTATTTATTTTTTTTTCAAAATTTTCAATCCAACATCGTGATCAACAAACTTGTTGATCAAACTAATCATTAGTATACTGATCGAGATCATGTATTTAAATAGTTCTCGATATTTAATTGAATCAACGAACATTGATATGCATATATTTCAATAGATTCAACGAATTTCAATTTCGTGTCCATCTCTTTTTTATGCTTATCGTTACATCTTATGATTTATTTAATATGGATATGGAAATTTGATTTTGGTGATAGTGAGCTTAAAGACTTGTCCTCGGTTTTAGTCTACAATGTCGAAATTGGATGATATATACTAATTTTCTATACAAAACGACCCAATTTCATTTTTTAAATAAAAATATAATAATTAATTAATTAATTTTTTTTTTCAAAACTTTCAATTCAACATTGTAATCAATAAATTTGTTGATCAAATTAATTGTTAGTATTCTGATCAAGATCGTGTATTTAAATAGTTCTCAATATTCAATTAAATCCACAAACAGTGATACGCATATATTTCATTAGAATATCAACGGATTTCAATTTTGTGTCCATTTCTTCTGTATGCTTATCGTTAAATCTTATAATTTATTTAATATGCATATCTTACTATTGACAATTGTAAAAGAAGATATCCCTTAAATTGACAATTTTCATATAAAACAAAGTCAAACGAACGCTAAAATATAGATATTTTTGGATATATTTTTGTAGACATGCTGTAATTAATGGTTATATTTTGCAGCCATAAAATCTTAATTAGAGTGGGAATTACAGATTTAATTTTGTGTGCACGCATGCATGTTCAGCTCTATATGCACGCTGCTAGGGTTTTTAAAACAGTAATATGTACGTGGATCAAAGAACTTAAAATCAAAATTATCAGATTATTCAATTAATAAGAATATCTAGAAATTATTTAGTCGAGTATACTCAAAAAGTAAGTAAACAAATTAAATCTCGATTGACCTTCATGGGGATATAGGAATATTAGTCCCTTTGATACTATAGAACTTTTCTCCAATTAAATTTTTGAATCATTATGCTACCTTTTATTAAATAGAAATCTCAAAATTTAAAGCTCGGTCGAGTATACAAGGATGCAGACTCTATTCTATAACTTTGTGTTCAACACATCCTTTCGGCCTCGGATTGTCGTTTATGTATATAAAGATAATGTAATGGAAGTAGAAAATGCATATTTGTTCAAAGGTCAAATCGGATATGTAGTTATTGGGATAGTTGTTGAAGGCTGCAAACACAGATTTTTTCGGAATACTCTATCTATTCTTGTGTGGATGACAGGCAAACCTATTTTCCTTTGTTTTAATAGGACTTCATTTCCGGGTACAATCCTCTGCCTCAAGGCGTTTGAATCGGTCAATCGGAGGAGGGCAACCAAGTTTAAAAGCTAAAAGCTTGTGTGGCTGTGAGATAATTTCTAAGTTCCGAGAAACCCTGAACAACAATAACACTATATTAGCTTTAATCATTCTTATAATCAAGTAATTATGGAATAATAGCAGCATATATTTTTTATATAGAAAATATAAACCCTCACACTTTTGCTTTTGTTGCATGGTGGTTCCTGTCGAAGTCTCTCTAATAATCCATTAATATAAAAAATATAGAATTTAATATCTCAAAATATGAGTGTTTAGTAATGTTTTGAAAATCGACCCGAAAAAGAGAAGTGGTCAAAAAATCGAATAGGGGTCGAATTGGAGATTTTTAAAAAAAAATTAAATATATATTTACAAAAAATAAAAATATACATATACTCAAATTTTTTTTAAAAATATATACATTTACAGAAGTTGAACCGATTAAATCAGGAATGAATTACAGATTTTCCAAAAATCGACAGGTTTAACGGGTTTTGAGGCAGGTTTTTAATTAGAGGTTTTAAAACCTAATCCGATCGATTTTGATCCCAGTTCCCGATTGAACAAATCGGATTGATTCAATTTTTAAAACACTGGCATCTAGTTTATAATTTTCTTTTCGAACTATCATCATCTCTTACCTAATATCTTGTCCCCTACAATTATTTTGACACGTAATCCATGGATTACACCTTTCGACCTGATTTTAAGCCTTGACATTAGCAGATCCACTTTGAAATTGCGTCCCCCGGATTTAGAGAATTTTTCCGAATCCGATTTCTTCTTTTGACAAGAAAATCATTTAGTATTAGTATAAAAAAATTCACAAATTTATTTTCGACTGCATATTTTCATAATAAAATAATTTGCATGTAAACATAAATTTGTTTTTATATTTTAACCATACATTCTTCAAAATTTAATATCCTAAAACTCATTTTCATTGAATAATGATAGACAAACAGAGACTAAAATCAAATTTCCACTTCCACCCATTGTCCGAACTAGCCCTCTAGAAACGAGCTGCAAGAAGAAACCTTAAATTTTGAGGACATTAAGTTCTTGTTTGGGCTCCATTTTAATGAGAATTTGAGAACAATGTATTTTGAAATAGTAATTTATTTAGAAAATATGTGGCTAAAAAGTGAGTAAATTTTTGAGTTTACGTGTAATATCATTTTACTGAAAAATGTGTGGTGAAAATGAATTTTGAAAAAAAAAATGTATTTTTAGTTTAATAAAGCCTAAGCAAGGGCTAAATACTCGACAATCTTTGTGTCATTCAAGTTGATATTTTGCTTCTTCTTCGTCATAAAGTTAGCGAAAGCACCATCACACATTTCATTATGTAGAGACAATGACTATATATTAGCTGGAAAGGACTGCAATAGATAGTGAATCACCGTCACATAATGAATTATTATGTATGATTTAAAGAAACATGCAAACTTGATAAAAAAAAAGTTGTATGGTTTGACATGAAAGGAATAATTTAGGTTTGTAATGTGTACGAGGTCAAATGTTCCATCATCAACTTTGACTCAATTTCACCGTATTCAATCACAGAATTATCATCATCTTATACTTAGGAAAAAACCTTCTCAAAACAGATGCATCATATTATTTGTTATAGAAATCAGTAGAGGTAATGAATCAATCGAATTACTTACAAGCTCGTCTCAACTTGGTTCATGGAAAGTTCGGACTTATTTTGAAACGAATCATGGGTCAAATCAAGATCACTTTTTTGTACGAGCTAATTCATTTGGGCTCATGCACCGACTCGTTTTTTAACTTCCTTTCTAATTTCTAATAAAAAAAATTGCTTGCTTTTTGGGCTTATTCTGTTAATTTAAAAAAAAATAACAAGTCAGCTCATGTAGTAGCATGGCTCAACTAGTATGGACCATGAACTTATGGGTCAAATCGAACCCCTTTTTGACCACGAGTCGAGCTTGTGTCTTAAGGGTCGAGACAGCTCGATTAAATATATTACCACTCATAGTTGTTCACTTGTTTGTGATGTGTAATATAGATAATATTAGAAATTAGACTTGTTATCACTCCTAATTATGTACGATGTGTAATAGACAATATTAAAAGTTGAAAATAATATTATTCATAATTGATAATACAATACAACATTCGGTGTAAATGTTGCAATTGGCTCCACTTGAGGCTATAATGTTTTGAAAGTGTGCCTTGACGCAATCGTGCAAAAAATTTAACAACTTGTGTACGTGAAATAATAATTCATAATTTTTAGGCTCTGTTTGAACCGCATTCTTTTACAAAAATTGATTCTTAAACAGTGATTTGATATCATTTCAATCACATAATCTTCAATAAAATAATATTATACATAAATTCAAATGTTTTCTTCATTTTTTAACCACGTGTTCTTCATCAATCTATTATTTCAAAATAATGTGGCTCAAACAGCAGAGTCACGCCCGACCCACCCAAAACACACAAATTATCTGTTTGTATCATAATGAGAAAAAAGAATTTAACCAACTCGGGTGTGACCAATTTATCAATGATAAATATTGCTTGAGTAATATGTAAGAATATACATTTTATATTAATATTCAGATGTTCAACTTCTAAAGGCGTGTCATTTTTTAGAATATAAAATTGTCTTGTTTCTATTTTTTTCAAATAAAAGAGCCGTTGATATGGTTATGTTGACCAAAAAGAGAGAAAAATTAAGGAACATAACCAAAACAACGCTATAAAATTTATTTATTGTAAAATAATAAATAATTCAATGAGGAGTTAGGGTTTGCTAGAAGTTGATATAGCTTTCTACTTACTTTAGAATGTTGTATTACGGATCCATCATTTAAATTAATATATACAAGAGTTTTGAACCCCCCCCCCCCCCCCCCCTCCCCTCCTTTTTTCCTTTTTTTTTTTTTT
>NC_036237.1:5339436-5354141 GCF_002742605.1 Olea europaea var. sylvestris
ATATGGAAACGGAAGCGGTTCGTCGGATGGTTACTAAAGTAGTGAATTTTAATTTAATTTGCCTGATTCGAACCTTGGCCTTCAACATGAAATTCACACCCTTGACCATTATGGAAACATGTAACATTTAATATACAAACATACATAAATATATTTAGATTTAGCAAAATGGTTTTCCTTTAATTTCTTTAATATATTTTAATTAAAATCAAAATCTAACAATGAACTACTGATTGAACCACTAATCTTGTGACCCGATGATTTTTTTTTCGGATCAACTACCGGATCGAGTCTAAAAATTATGTCGTTGATTATCAATAGCACTTCTCAATCAAGATTGAGTTTGAAAGTGTCAATTTCCACGTCATTATTGCTTGTTGAATCACATTATAATATTTGCTTTAAATTTGAAATAATTTCTTTCATGAGTTTTTGTATACAAAGCACGTCACAATTAATTACGCGCATCGTGACTCGCGAGTGTATTTTATATGGTTATTAGATTCCTAAATTTACTTAGTGCTCCATCCATTCAATAAAGATAGATTTGCTTTCTTTTTTTATTTGTCCCGAGTTACAGGGCATTTTCTTTTTGAGAGTATAGTTGAATTTTTAATTTTATAATATGTTCGTATTTGATTTGCATTATTATCAATGAATATGAAGTACTCTTTAAATTATAATTCAATGTAGGGGTATAATTAGGAAAAATATAAGTAAATTTTACATTTTCAACCATACTAATTACGTTTCTTAATCCGTGTGTGAAGCAAGTCCACCATTATAGGACGAAAAGAGTGTTTGATTATTTGGGCTAAATTCTACACATTAGTGTATATATTGTGTTTATAGGTTGAACCTCAAATTTGAAAATGATCGTTGCAGGGTGAAGAATGATCAGATATAAAAAGGGTGAAAGATGCAAATGAAGAAACCCACGTATAGAACATGTGAGGAAATCACTGCACAAATTTTGGTACGAAGATTCACACGAGAAAAATAATATACGATTAGAAAGATAATTGAATTTGGAGTTCAACGTAAAAAAAAAAGAATTGCAATTCGTGAGGATGGACCAAAAGTCATGCACGTTTGACGTTCTGGGAACAAACCTCCAAAAAAAACAAGTTGAAGCTGAATGACCAAACAAGAAACAACTTGTCACGGGACTAAAGATTTCCACCAGAACTTTTCAACATCATGTAGCCTTAACGAATCACTAATTTCGCCTTTTGCCGAAAACTCGTCAAATTAAGCCTAATAACCCAACCAACGTTGAATTTACTGCACAGTTGAAACAAAAACTAGGACAAGTTCGAGAGAATTCTGCTTTGATTACTTGAAGAGAGGAGAAATCAAACAAATACACAAGAACTGGAATCTGTGGACTGCGAACCGCACTGATGTAATCTTTGGTAAAATTAAAGCCTCTTTGCGACTATTAAGCTAACAACGTGATTACAATTACGATTCCAAATCAAATGGTACTTTGGGGGCCGTAATTACGAGAATCGGATTGGACTGGTAGGTCCAACTTGAAATAGATGAATCAGATAGTGGTTCAATTGGAGTGGTATTAATCGGTCCGTTCGCAAAGGAACGAATCAATAATCGCTCAGACCATTACACAACTATTTGAACAGGATGGATTTAGAGAAAATTGATACCAGTTCAGTATGAGTGTTTTTTTTTTTTTTTTTTTTTTTCCAAATTTGATCCATAGCAAAATTATATATCATATTTGTATAGGAAGAGATTCAAGCCCGCACACCTTGTATGAAAGGTTAGATCTTTGACCACGATGACACTTGCAGAACTTTTACAATTAATGTGAGTAAAAAATATATATTCAATTTTAGAAAAATGAAATAAAATGAAATATATCTTTTCTTTTGTTTAAAAAAATTAATTAGAATTATTGTCTACTAATGACCAACTGATAGAACTACTGACTCGATATTTGTTCGAATCGACGATTGAGTCAGTTCTCATAACTATGCTTTGGGCAATTCTTTGGCACAATTTTGAAGGCACATTAAGGGCTATATAAAGAACAAAATTAGGTCAAGAAGGGGAAGAAAAAGGGAAGGAAAGACTCCACATCATACAGAACAATTCAATCCATCTTTTAAGAGAAATCATGTAAAGAAGTAAAAAAAAAAAAAAATTAATGAAAATTCAAGAATGAAGATAGTCTGGCTCTTGGAACTGAAGATTGAAGAGATTTATCATAGCCTTATTGTCCTTAAATTTATCTGGTGATGTCTTTGGCAAATTCTACTTGTCTTGATTTCTTTGTCATATTTCTTTGCTATATTATCTTTTAGGATGAATGATGTAGCTAATTAACTTCTATAATGTCATAACTCAATATTTTAGGTTTTCCTTATACGAATTGTGTTGAATTGACATGATTGTATTATTATCATATTTGTCATGAAAATTTAATTAAAAGATATTTATGTTAGTTTGATGCCCTTCGAGTAGTATTTGGTAAAATGACATTATGAATTAATATTTGACCATTCGCATTTTATAATTTGAAACAATTATTTAAGGTTCCATGATCACATGGAATTTAACAAATTATATCCTCGATGATTCGACTATGGTGGGACACAATTTGTGACGTGATTAAAATATATCATTCACTATCGGTACATAAAGTTGCACGCTTTTATATTGACTAGTAGTAAGTACATGCGTTGCACATTTTATGTATCGGACAAATGATATGCCTAATATTTTTAAGTATTAATAATATTTTTGGAAGTAATTGATATAATTGATATTACTAAAGGAAAAATTAAAATTGTTAAAAAATATGTACATGAATAACACATTTTACGAAATTATGTAAATAATGTGAAAGGTTTAATAAATTGAAATGTAATATTTTTATTTGGATAACATTTCTTTGTACACAATATTTTTTGCCACATCTTCAACTTTTTTCTTTTTATTTTCTATTTTTAGTTTTTTATCAAGACTTTTGTTGCCTGCATTGAAACTCCGAAAAAAAGGATGAGATATAGTTGCCCATAAGATAATACATGTTCAGAAATGTATATTCTAATAGTAAGCATTGTTTGTCCTTAAACTTTGTTAATAATAATTGTAAGAATAGATGTATTAAAAATCTTTCGCTCTTAAATTTGAATAAATATCCTTCATCGTTTGTTGGAGTTAATGTGATCTTCGGATACTATTTGGCAACAATGTATTTAGGAACTCCTCTTAATAAAATTAATTTATATTTAAATTCCACACAAAAGATAAAAATGAGAATCAAATATGAAACGAAATTACTAAAAAGAACATACCTTGAGGATGAAGAACTAAAATAATCAAATATTGAATTGAATTGAAAATGGGCAAGCATGTCAAAAAATAACTAAATTCTATTAGTACTACAAACAAATGGCTTGCTTAAATTTGTAAGATTGAATTATTATCATTTTTGCTTTATTTTGAATGACAACTTCATATACATTACAAATTTTTTATTTTAACATAACAAAGTTCTTATCTGATCTGTTTGAATATTAGCCCCTGTTTGATCCACGTTAAATTAAATTACATTACATTTCATTTTTCTCTCTCCTATTTTTAATCACACAATCTTCCATAAAATAATATTACACGTAAATCGAAAAAATTTCCTTCTTTCCCAACCACTCATTTTTATAAAAAATACTATTCCCCCCATTTTTATTTTCAGGTAAAGGGGATCAAACAGGGGCTTAATATATCAAATTAAATTTAATAATTAAAATATGTATACGTGTGAATATTAAAAAAAAATGGATGCATAATTTATATTCATTAAATATATCCAAAATCACAAAATATAAAAAATTGTACCTCATTTAATTTGTCGAAAGAGTAACATATTTAATCTCTTGCTTTGGTTTGACTAAATTCAAGTAAATATATTTGACTTATTTCGATTCAATATGATGTGATTAGATTTGGTATCATTGGAGACATGTACCTCTTTTTATAATAATCCTGTGAAAGTAGAAAGAAAATGATAATAAAAAATTATAAAAATAATTGGTACGGACTTAAAATCAAAAGCTAGTTTTTTAGATATTCTTTGCACATAGTATAATATGAAAAAAGAATTTATAACTTAAACAAAGTTATAAAGTCAAATTTAAGATCTTTCAGCGCTTAATAATGTTAATATTTTTAGTATTATTAAAATATAATATAACTTTAATAAACATCAATGATACTTACAATTTTTTTAGTATATCCTATAACAATATTTTAATATGTTGACATTAAGATTTAAAATACACATTTTTTTTAGTATGATATGATTAATGTTCTATTGTTATAATTGATAAAAAAAAAAAACTTTTGAAATGCCTAAAGAATTTTAAAATATCAAAACTCTTGGACAAAAAATTGTGGGTTGCGACATAAACCTTAAACTATTTGATTATGCAATTAAATTATTTACATAATTAATTTTTAACTATAATTTTGCGTTAATTCAAAAGAAAATAAAATAAAAAAGTTGGGAGGCTATTCATTCAATAGCTTTCTTAATGATTAATAGTCATAATTAATTAAAAATAAAAATATATTTTCTATAAATTAAAGGTAACAATACTAAGTGAATATAAATTATTGAAATGGCTATAATCAATAAAATTAATATCTCAAAAATTATTAATATTTTATGAAAATGTGTATTGAACACAAATTTGTAAGGGTTAAAAATTCTAAGAATATGACACTCGAAATTGAGGAGAATCTAATTTTAGATTTTGATAATTTTTTCCGTTGATCCAATGTTTAAGTGAAAAATTTACAAATTTAATAAGCACCAAACTATTTTTCAAACTGACAACTCATTCCTAAATTCCTTGTAAGTAAAATTGACATTGGAATTTTGAATTCCTCAAAACTAACATTCGCACATTGTACGATTATAACAATAAGAAATAAAATATGTTCACTAATCAACGAATATCATAAAGACAAAATGTACAAGATTTGAGTTGAGAAAATAAAGAAAAACTTGTATTGCATTGGATAACTGAATGCAAGTAAATTTCGGTTAAAAGTATAATATTTGTAAAAAAATAAATTGAAAATAACTATCCAATATAATAAATATTTACATAACTCACACTATTAAAATTCATCATTGACAAAAGTAAAAAAGTTTATTATTGGTTGTTGTACTCTATAAAAAAAAAGAATGGCTCATTCCGATCAAAAAAGACCATAAAAATTTGTGATTAATAATTACACATCAACAATTATATAGAAAAACTAAAATATGAAGAAAAATAATTTATAAATACATATTCAATATGTGATCTGTGAGTGATGAATTATAGATTCATAATTGAGACCTAAAGAGTAAGAAAGCTCTTATATAGTTTTTTATTTTATTTTATTTTTATTTCCTTCATTTGTGCTAAAACTTTTGTCAAAAAATATTTATATTATGGACAAAAAAGGTCCTAATTATGTATTTGAATAATAAAATATTTAAAGATTGCGATTATGGATTGAATTTATTATTTTCAAAATAATTTTTTAGAAATGCAATACTATTTTTAATATGTATTATTAGGTTTTAAAATATTTAATTGTGTTAGTAATTTTAATGGTTATTAAAAAGTTGATGGATTATTATAAAATCACTTTTCATGTAATACTTATTAAGTAAACATTAGTTAACACGAGTTTTTTAATTTTTAATTTTTAGCGTTATGTTTTATTATCAATGAAAACTTTTAGGAATGCCTTTTAATTTATAATATTAGGTTTAAAAAATTTAAGTGTATATATAATTTTATTGTTTTTTTTTTAAATCTTATATATTAATATTAATTGATTTAATAGTCTATGTCATTTCATGTTAATTATATATGTGGTATTATTACAATTTTTATTTTGTTTTTATATAAGTTTTTATTAATCTTATACTAATAATTAGTAATAATTGACTTAATTTAAAAGATAAATAATTTTAATTTTAATAATAATAGAATTTAGTTGAAATAAATTTAATTTAAAGGGTATTATTGACCATAAACATAAAAATATAAGGGTAAAATGGAAAAATAAAGACATGAGGATAAATGAGAGTATATTAGACTTAAAGCTAAATACGTAATGATACAATTAGTAATCAAAAGTTTCTCTTCAATCCCCACTTTTAATATCACTACTATATAAAAAGGACAATATTTCACTACTGTATAAAGAACAATAGATTCTTCCATTGTGTCATACTGTAACTTTTTTTTTATTGAGAGAAAGAAACGATGTCGTTTATCTTACGTATTTGATACAGTGACTTTGTTGCTTTTTCTCAATTTACGCGGCGTGGAGGATTATGTCATAGAGCCCTCTTTACTCTTTCTCCTTTTTTACACGCTACAGTCACGCCTCTTTATTTCTCCACACTATTTCTTTCACCATTTTCTCACGCTATCAACTATGTATCTTTAGAAAGTTTATTTTTGAGCACATAAGTAAGTTTAAATAAAAACATTATTTTTATATATGTACGTAGTAACCATTTGGTTGACCAAAAAATAATATCAATCAAAATGTTTACGAACCGTTTAAATAATAATTTATTGAGGGGATTAATTTAAGAGTAAAAGGGTGAATTCCATAAATATATGATTGAAAATATGTTTGAAGAAAAATAATTTTTAAAAAATGAAGACCAAACATGTTAACAAATGAATATATTTATTTTTCAAGAAATGAGTTTTTATTACCATTTCAATTTTATCATGAAATGATTCCAATCTTAATATGTTAGATTGTGCTTCAAAATTATATAACCTATCAAATATAATTTTTAAAATTAATTTTTATAAAGTAATATGTTTTTATGATTTTTTTTGGAAAGGTGAAATATAATAGTACTAAAAAATAGAAAATAATTAAATTCTTATTAATTCTTCCATTTAATTTGTACATCATTGCAAACCTATCGAATATTTTTCCAAAAATACATCTGTCCAAAAAGTCCTCTCCGTGACACAGAGAGGAGTTCTCCGCTCCGTGTTACGAAGAAGAGGCTCCTCTCCGTGTCACGGAGATGACATCTCCATAACACGGAGAGAGGAGCTCCATGACACGGAGAGGTTGGGTATATATATTTATATATGTGTTTTTTTCCTTCCGCATTTGATATCTACAATTTGCTCCTAATTCTCTTTTGCATTCCCTAGGAGGCTAGGTCTCGTCAATTCATCCCCATCCCTCGCTGCCCCTCCTCTTCTTCCACCCTTTACGCTCTTTCCCTTTGTTTTCCCTCAAGACAGACTCTCATGACTGATTTCTATACAACGAATTTTGGGAGCTTTGGAATTTCATGTATTTTAATTGGGTCTCATCTGCTCATATATTTTCTGGGTTTCTGTTGAGATTTGAAGATAAGACCAAATTCACTGATAAATTGAAATTTCTGCCTTGAATGTTTGTGTGTGTTCTGTTCTTTCTCTTCATGTCATGTGAAAAAACTCCGTCAATATAAAATTACTTGGTTTTTCTTCAAATTTGGATAGAGAAAAATCTTTCTGGGTCTTCCTCGTATGACCCTTTGAATACAACGTTAAAGGTTAAGAATTTGAGCCTTTTGCCCGACCATCGAAGATAGAGGTGTATTTGTGGGTTGAGAGTTGTAAGACTACTAGGCTAGAAATGCTTTTTGGTGACTGGTATGACATAAAGAACAAAAAGGAATATTCAATCATGTTGAGTTTGAGATCGAACCAATCAGAAAGAGCGAGGCGACAGGGATGATCGAGGTTGGACTCTGCTTCACATTTGTGCTTGGAAAGGTGACCTCAAACGTGTAATATTTTTACCCTTAAAAGTTATCTTTTCTTGTGTTCTATGAATATAAGCCTGTAACTATTTTCTTTTGAGTTTCAGTTTTTAATATATATCTTTTCGTTAATTCTATTGTCTTCTTTCATTCATTGTGCAATGTGTATGGTGTTGAAATTCAGTCAGTAATATATATTCACCGGTGGATTTCATTGTTAGGATAATTTAGATCATGAGAAACCCTCATTATAGCTTGATGATAAAAATATGGATTTAGAAAGTGATGAATGCAGCACCTCACGTTTTTAGGCAATGAAATACAAACATCGAGAAAACACTCACCACTTGAACACTTATAGTATATTTGCAAGAGAGTGGTGGTGAAGAGTCCTGTCAAATATGGTTTGTTTTTGCTCTTCTTTTACCCTCTACATTTTCATTGTCAATTATTTTGATACAAGTTTTTGTTCTTTAATTCTAGAACGTTAAAATTTTTTAGAGTAATCTTGCATATGAATGAAGTTTGTTGCTATTAAGGTTTTCGTCCTCTATTTTTATTATAAAATACATTTATCTTAATGGCAAATTACACTTTCTTGTGCCTCTTTTTCCATTTGGTGTTAATTGTGACATTTCGAGATTATAACAGTGGTTTTGTTAGAAACTATGAAAGAGTAGAGGTAATGGGGAAATTTCTTAAAAAAATCGATTCTTGTGAAATTTTTTGTTAGGATTTTTAGAAATATGCACTTCAGCGATGCCTATTAGCTTATTCCTTGTACTTTTTACATGGGTTGTCGATGTGGAGAGGCATTATATTTGTATGTCACTACTTAGATTGGAGTTTTGGTATAAAATGAATATTGGAAGATGAACACTGTAAAGGTCCTTATACTAGAATTTATTGGATTATCATTTGGTTAAAAACTTTTAAATCGTACATGAACAAAATTTATTTTAATTCCTAACTAGATTATTTGTGTATTCTGTGTGTGCTTTCACTCACATGTGTTTTGGAAGATGCAAAGGGATGATTGTAAGCGGTTGATACACAATTTTCTCCTTCGAATTTGTTTCTCTATATCTTGTTTCCAATTTATTTAATGGTTATGGTACTAGATAGTTGACTTGGGATGCAACTGTTTGATTGCTGAGTTTATTTTATTTGTACAGGTTGGGGCAAAAAATAAAATCATGGGGACTTTTTCACATTAGTAATAAGATTATCTCTTGAGTTCTTTCTATTTTTTCATAAATTTTCAGGATAGACATTCATGGTCACTGTAGAATATTATATGGATTCTCACTAATGCAATGTTGTTTAGGAACATGTTGAGTGGTGCCTTGAACTCTCTGCAAGATGAAGACTAATTTTATTACTGTTGTTGCACTTTTTTGGGATGCACATTTCTATTTCAAAGTTGATGATTATGTACATGTAAATTTAGGTAAAATGCAATATTTGTTCTTTGTGTGGTTTGCGCATTGTTATTTGAGAACAGTATATTTATTCTTTAGCTATTTTTTGGAAGATTCTATCAGGATTACAAGCCTTAGGACTAGAGGCAGCTTGTTTGGTTAAGCATAAAAAGTTCGCTTAAAAGTAAAAGAACTATACAATTAAATTAATATTTGTCTTCCTCTACTTTTCTTTCAAATTTCTCGTGTATTTATATTTTAATAAAAACTGCAGCAACTCTTGAAGCAACTCTAACTAGGCATCATTCTAAACCAAGGGTGTATATTGGATGCATGAAATCTGGTCTTGTCCTTGCTCTAAAGTAAGCAACAATTCGTAAAAATCATCTTTAGTTTTTCACTAGATTTTCATTTTTCGTTCCTTAATAACCATTCACTTTGCTGTTTCTAATGTAGGGGTGTAAGATATCATGAACCTGAGTACTCCAAATTTGGTAAGCAAGGAATTAGGTTTACTTCGTGCAACTGAGAAATATATATTATTTCAAAGGATTTTGCTTACTATATATCTATAAACCAATGAGTTATTTTTATTTCTTTTTTCATATTTTTTCATTAGATATCATCTGATTAACCATCTAAGTTTTACTGTATTAGACATTTACTACACAAGTATGCAAATGATGATGTCTCATTAGGATATTAGTTCATAGGATTAGATGTCGAGCACATCAATGACTGGAGAATACACCACCTGGTAACATTTTAATAACTTCTCATCTTTATGCGCCCATCTCACCTTGCCCATCCTAACTTAAGTTTCTCATAATTCTTGAAAGCAGTCGGTGTTAATAATGCTGATGTGATTGCAGATTTTGAGTGGAAGGCTCAGGCAAGTAAAATTTCTTTGCTTCCTTTGATTGGAGTTGCAGTTCGAATTTGCAAGTCCTACTTATAAGATTACGAAGGCTCATTGACAATGTGGAGAAGGGCAAAGTGCTCTCAAGTTAAATGTTACTGATGTTAATACTATGCATTTCTAAAGTTAAACTGCACGTCTATTTTATGACTTTTGATGCTTAAGATTCCTCCCTCCTTTGGTCCCTATGAACAAATTTTATCCAATAGAAAACATATTTATTTAATTCAACATTTTTGTTATGCTATTTACTTCAATGGCAGGATCATCATTCACTTCCTTTCCCTTTTCTTACATGTAGAGGGAGAAAACAAAATAGAAGAGAAGAAAATGCATGTAGTTACTAATGTTTTGATCTTCACTACACATTGAAGTTGAGATCTAATTTGACTTTGTTTTACCATTTCTGAGTTTATCACTATCACACTTGTCAAAATTATGATCTTCACTGCAATTCTGTTTTTTCTGTCATTTGGATTATAGGAAATCCTTCGCATGTTGCATCGACGTTTACACTTTCTGTGGCATTTATGGAAGCTCTGAGTACAGTGTTTGAACATCTCAGCCACAACTACAAGTAAGCTCTGTCTCCCTCCATTTTATTTTTCATGACGCATTTTCTTGCTATGTTGTGTTCACTTCCTGTTTGAAAAGTGATTTTGATTGGAGCTATCAGCTTCACTGAATATTCGTTATCTTGTTTTATGATTTTCCATTATGAGAATGTCTCACTACAGAAGATATATTAAAACACAACTAAATATAGTAAGTTTCATGTGGCCAAACATTTTACAGTTGACCAATATTTGGTCCAGACGTCCAGTATATCGAAAACAATGCATCTTACCATTTGCTTCTGGTACATTTCTCAATATAATAGCAACAGCTTTGATGATAATGTCATTCACTGAGACTTTTCCGTCAAACTTTGCTAAGAAAAAAATGAGATTGAACTTATATTAGTGCTTTGAGAAGAGAGAAGGAATAAAATAGAGATGAAAGGCACATACCTTTAAGCTCCTTCCTAAAGGAGAGGATTACATAAATTTTAGGAAGTTTGAGACCTGTGGACAAATATAAATGAGTTATAGATCCATTTCTTGTCAGATTCATTTTGAGAAATCCAAGTACAATTTCTCCTGCAAGAATAGCCTGTTCCGATCTCGTAAATCGACGTTGTTTTACCTTTCTCCCTTTCGTTTACATTTTTCAAATTCTGAAATTCCAATTTTTGTTCTTCAAGGTTTCTGACCAAAATGGATAAGGAGAAAATTGAGGAATTGAAAATTCAAATGCATAAATGGTTGAACGAATCCAAGAAGTTATTCAGCAAGTTCCACCAATTCAGCTTTATGCCGCAATTAGAGTTGTCTTGTTCACCACACTTCTCTTCATTATTGGTAATTTCTCACTTTGAGAGTGTTTGAATTTGCTAAAATTTTAATTTAGATGT
This sequence comes from Olea europaea var. sylvestris, assembly GCF_002742605.1. Classification (NCBI taxonomy): domain Eukaryota; kingdom Viridiplantae; phylum Streptophyta; class Magnoliopsida; order Lamiales; family Oleaceae; genus Olea; species Olea europaea. The sequence continues at coordinate 5,351,049 of NC_036237.1, forward strand.
ATTCTTCTTCTCTATTGAATTACTGCATTTTTTTAATGGGATGTGTTGATGCACAGTTTATCGAAATTTCTTTGGTGTCAGAAGCAATAAATTGGGTGTTGTATTGAAGCATGAAATTACTTAGTCGTCATGAAGATTTTAGAAATTCAATCGTGTCATAGAAATTTCGTTGGTTTTTTGGATCTGGGATTCAAAAAATTCCAGAAAACCTTCATTCAATAACGTAACCGTAATTTTGATCCTATTTTCTATTGTATAAAGTATTGGTGCCCATTTTAGTTAAAACTTGTAATTTTGTTAGATGGTGCTATTAATTTGATCCTATTTTATGTCTTAAGTAGTAAAGTTGACCTTTAAGTTGAAACTTACAATTTTGTTAGCATGGTGCGATGGAGTAGGCAATGCTACCTGAAGTAAGTAATTTTAGTTGAGACCTAACTATTTGGAGTGACAAAGGGCTTAGGCTCAGTGGATCGTGGAAGTAAGGCTACTCACTCCTTTACAATACTCCCACCACATGTTTAGTCATTTGCATTATCTTCAAAGTTGCTAAAGCAGGACAACCACCAAGATGGCTTGGCCAATGACATGTTGTTCAATGTCAGGGATATGATGGGATATATGAACTTTTTAAAAAGAAGATGGTTAGTGATTTTAGTAGTGTTACTTCAAAAGGAGGGTTGTTGATGTTTGTTTTGTTTGCCGTTTTCAATCGGAGCTCATCGAAGTTGAAAAAAATGCCATTAGTGATTCTGTCTTCCGATTGACAGCTAAACTAATTGTACATAAATTTCTGTTTCTCGATTGAAGCTGGAATTTATGTTTTATGTCTGTTGATAATGCTGTAGAAATGGGGAGATTTTCCTTCAAAACTGTAAAATGCTAAATCTATTTGCGTTATTGTATGCTTCGCGGCAATAAATATAGAAAGTTAAACAGATAATTTAGTTGGACGAAAGTGTGACGGAAATTTCATAAATGAAAAAGGAATGAGAACGGTCGAGTTTCGGTTCGGTAAAGTAGAATGCTAAGCCACAAAGGTATCACCAGTATGAGGAAAGGGCGAAGTTAGAATTAAAGACCAATGAATCTGCTAGACTCAAACCAGTCGAAGCTACTCAAACTATAATCAAGGTAGCATAAAGAAAATTAATGTGACTTCAATAGTTATTTGTTACAGCAAAATGTTTTTTTAGCAAATTATGTAATTCTAGCATTTGTTATTTCTCACCTTCAATTACTATTTGTAAAATCTACAATTTCTACACTAATAACAACAAAATAAATACAAAACTTGTACAATGCACGAGAAGAAGACTAGTATTGTAGATAAGATTGCATTTTTTTATTGAAACTTTTCTAGATTTGGGAATAAGAACGATAACGTGTTTTGATACACATTGAATGGGACTACATAGATGATTCGTTTGTAACCGTTTGAAATAAGACTCTATTCGAGTATCAAACGAGTCACATAAATCCCGAGCGAATATTGTACCTTTGATTGCTAGTTCAAGTTTTGAGATACCAATGAGTAAATTTTTAATTAAAAGATAGAACTTAGCACTCTGGGAATTTAGGTGAAATAGTTAGAGATCATATACTTGTAATATTGGAATAGGGAAAAAACTGGTTGTACAGAATTGTTTTCACAGAATTCTACTAGAATAGAGACAAGTGTGTCGGCCTCATGCTGTATAAAAAATGCCAAAAATGCGTGCGAGCCCCAGAACTATGAGTTGTCTGTATATATTCTGTCAAAATTCTTCTGTACGTGTAGAAGCATTCATTAGAATAGTTAATCATCACGATGAGACGATCGTCACTTCAAAGCACTTTCTATAGGCATTTGAACCTGAGGCAGTAATTTGATGATGGGATCGTTGGACTTTATGTTGTGAATAGTTCACAATGGATTAGTTTTATGAAAATCGAACTTGGAGGACAATACATGTTGAAATGTTTCAACATATTGACGGTCAAACGGGGGTTGACTTATAGAATGATGATCGAATGATATTGTTATTGAATTATAATTTGCTCCATAATTATCGCTCGGCTCTAAAGTTCAATTTCGATTATTTGGTAGAATAAGTCGAAATTAATAGTTGTATCTTAATTGTTAATAGTTGACCCAAATAGAAATATCTATGCAGCTCGGGTCTTGTGAATCCATTTAGGTCCCTCTCTTGACTTTATTAAAGGTGTGTTATTTAATTGACCTATTACAATAAAGTCCAAGAAAAATGGTATAATTATAAAACCGTAATTGAGTATTATAAATATGCCAATTGTGGACACATTCTCAAAGTTTTAGGGATAGCCACACTCTTTCATATTTCCCAAAATGGAGGCACCTAAAAGAGAACAAGTGAGAAGATTTAAAAGAATAAGCATTTGTAAACAAAGTCCAATGACTTCAAGGTGATCTATGATTCATTATTCGCTTGAATTTAATCTTCAAGGGAAAATTAATTTTTCTCTTGCAATGATTAAATTCTATGACCAACAATTTATTACATGTTAAATTGAGAATTGAATGTTAGAATAGATTTCGTTGTTAAACTGAGAAATTTATACCAATTCACACGGTTGTCCTATATACGTTCACATGCATCATTTCTATCAGATTATTAATCAACAGATTACTAATTGGTTAATTAGGAAGATTAATCTCAAAATCCTAATTTTAATTGTGTGTATTTTGTTGAAGTTAATTTGAATTAAAGTATAATCAATAATCATTTTCAGTACGACACTCTTCTCACAACTTTATTACTTGTTATCGATATCGTCTTCTTTCGAGAAAATATCACAACAACACACATCGATGTTCAAAAAAGGGAAGACCAGAAAATGAATTTTTCAAATTTATATAATTATGAAATTCCTTAATAAGATATCAATCTTAAACGGAAAATGAACTCGGGACAAAAAATAGCAAGAAATCAAAATGAGATATCTTTTTTGAAACATATTTTTATCATCACTTAGCATTGGTTCAGCCAGCTAATTCCAAATTTCCAATTGAGCCTCTCCTAATACAAGAATTAGAATTAAAAATAAATAAACAAACGATAAGCTTCCATCTAT
>NC_036237.1:5354241-5356420 GCF_002742605.1 Olea europaea var. sylvestris
ACATAAAATATTATTATTATTAAATAATAATAAAATAATATAATCCAAATGTTATTTTACCAAAAAATATATCTCAGCTTGGCCCAAGCCCAAGACCCGTGACCGCGCCGTGCCGAGCCGGCCGGTCGAACGGACGGCGACGACGACGTGCGCGTGTGGACTTTGGCTTAACCTACTAGCATCTAGGTTCTCTCACCCTCAAAGACTATTGGTACCCTTTGGGGCCCAAACCCAAGTCTCAAACTTGAGCTACATAAGGTGGTTTATATTCTTCTAGTTTTCCTATGTAGAATTGATATTTTTCAATTTCCCACCTATTTTATTTCAACATCAAGTGGGCATCTTTTGGCCTTAATTTCTCATTCATCCTAAATTGGGTTTGAGAAAATAAATATATCATATTAATCTACTCATGGAGTAGAACACATTCGGCCAAAGAAATCTTATATCTGATTAACGGGACCCACTAAATTAATTGGTGAAAACTTGGTTAAACCAACTAATTAAAACCCAATTTTTCTAACAATAAGTTGTACAACACTTATGGTTGTTTCCTTGGGAAGCTTTTCGGCTGTAGGGCTTTTGGGCCATTAATCTTTTCCCTCCATTTTTCAATAAGTGGCCCAGATCTAAAACCTTTGGCCTTCTTCCCCCTTTTTAAATTCCCATTTGCATTTTCATTTAACCGTTTCATGCTTTGAATTTTCTCTCCAGGGCAGTGGGTGAATTTTTCGGATACATTTTTCCACCTTCGCTTAGTGAAGTCACCTTTTGAGTTCCCGGGTATTCTTTCACTTTCCGCTCTTCATCGTTCCTATTTAAATTTTCTTATGAGTTCAGACGTGTCTAGGGTACGTTCCTGGAGAAACCAACAGGAAGAGTCCGACCCTCCGTCCTCTAGTTTGGCGTCTGCCTATAGGGAAATTTTTACTCCTATTCCTATCTCAGTTTCTAACCCGGTCACCATAGCTCATCCTAGGGAAATGGAGCGAGAAAGAGAGAGCTTGGGAGTTGAAGAGGTAGGGTCTTGTAGGGGTAGTGAGGGAAATGACTTAGAAGAGTGGAGAGCCAGTTCCTACAGGTCGGTTGTAACGAAGGATATGCTGACGAGCTAGCGTGGTACGTATGGTGTACCTAGCTTGGTGATAATGATTATTCCCGAACCTTTCGACCGAGCTGACAAGTCGTCCTTAGGATGTGTAGCTTTGAATTCGGTCATTTTACACGCCGACCTTAGACTCCCCATCCGTAAGATTATCCACAAATTCCTTTCCTTGGGGTATAGCTCCGACCCAACTATGACCCAATAAGTGGCGAACTTTGATTGCCACCCTAATTTTATGGGACTAGTTAGGAAATCCCGAGCTCAGTGTCGAGCAGTTCAACTCCTTATTTACTGTCAAAGAGGATGGGAGGAGCTCTAGCTGGTGGTATACTAGTGTCAAGCAGAGGACCGACGGTTCCCTAGTGCTGGACACTCCTTCCTCAATTAAGAAGTGGAAAGAGGAATTCTTCTATGTGTCGGGGGATTGAGAGTTCCACCCTACCGAGGTGGATAGGGAGGATGTTGTTCCCCAATTCTACCATGCCTTATGTAAGCAACGCTTACTCTGATACTTAAGTCCTAGCTAATATTGAAGTGATGCTAACTACCCGTGCTTTTGCTTTCCAGATTACAAGAAGGCCACCTTGACCAGGGATACGCAGAGGCGTGCTGAGGCCATAAGGGCTCTTCCCAAAAGGTAGAGGTCGTGCAAATACGTGATTTCTGACTCGAACTTATTCAAGGCGGGCTTGATCCAGACAATTGCTTCAGGCCAGACCTCAGCGCGCCCGTCAGCATCAACTCCAACTAGCCCAGGTAAAAGTATCGCACTGCCTTCTTAAGCTCGCGTGATTTTTAACACTGCCATCAACTTATATGTCTTTTTTTTCTCCTTTTTTTTTTTAGTCTATAGTCTAAAAATGTTGGGATACAAGGCAGCCAAGGAGGCAGAGGCAGCGGCAGCGAAGGGAAAAAGGCCTGAGGCCTCAGTTTGGATAGAGAGCCGATCTGAAGAAACTGAGGAAGAGGTCTCGCCTTTGAAGAGGACCTAATTTGGTACTTCGACTCTACGTTCCATCCCGAAGTACCCTTCCCTTGCCCCGTCAAGTCCTATCCATGAAACTCCTCCTTCTC
>NC_036237.1:5363856-5367828 GCF_002742605.1 Olea europaea var. sylvestris
AATTGGGCTAAAAAGGCTGTGGCCAGGTCATTTCAATTTTTTACCGACCTCTGATGCAGTCCCAGAGTTAGAGGGAATGCCCAGTACATTATGGCGTCACTTGCCCCCTGCAACTCCATCCACGAGGTGTACTTGTTAAGGTGGTTAAGGGAATCTCCATCTCCCTCGCATGTGGCCATCTGGGAGATCTTCAATTTTTCGGATAATGGTTCCATGAGGACATCTTCAGTAAATGGAGAATGTCGCTTAGTGAGAAAGTCTTCAATGTCACCTTTGTTTTTAACCTCTAGCTCAGCGACACGCCTTTTCAGCACGCTCAACTCGAGTTCTGTTTGTTCTAGAGGACGTTTAAGATCGGAACCAGCCTGTCCTTGCGTAGGGGTTAGCGAGTGTTGGGTCCCCAACCTGTCGAATATGCTGTTGGTCCTCATTGCCTTGGGATCCTTACTTCTGACTTCGTCATTTCGGCTTCTTGAGGATTCTCATCTTGAAAAGTGGAGAATCCTCCTGGTGGGGGACGTCTTGCCCTTGTCCTTGTAGGGGATTCCATCTCGGTATCTGGTGGGGACAAGTGGGCTTAGCTCCGTTCCAATCGTCTCATTGCATTTGTCAATTTTTCTAGGTCTTCTCTCATGGCAGTCATCTATGGGTCTTGTTGTCTTGAAGAACTTGATGGAGTATTGGTTTCATGAGGGTGAAGGTGAGGGTGAGGGTGAGTGTGAGATGAATTTCTAGAACTGGAGCTGTGACTCATGGTTCTCGGGTTTTGTGGGGGAGAATGGGGCTATTTTTCACAATTGGGGCTATCCTTCTAACGCCAAACTGTTGACGTCAAAATTTGCAAAGCTAATTTTGAGTCAACTTTAAGAAAAAAAGGCCATTTATTGCTAAATCGGATCACAAAATATATAGAGAAGATGTAATCGGATTATGATTTTGTGTGTGAATTTTTTCTCGTTTACAAGACTTCTACTCAATCATTTATACATGGTTTCAGTCGAAATTACATCAAATCAGTTAAATCAACTACAGTATCGAGCTCGGAACTTGGGTCGCCAAATTCTCCTGTGATTGGTCGATGATGCCGGTGACCATGTATCAATGTTTTCTCCAGGTAATGATGACTTGCATGGGGCTTGAGATTCCGGGCTTTGGATTGGTGGTTTTGGACGGTAGTGACATCGCTCCTGACAAGTGTATTGATTTGAGAGAATGATATGACAAGGAGTAATCATGATATTTTCAGAGGTTACAGGGGTCTAATCCGAGCTGCGAAAAATTAGAACTCACATCTAATTGAAATGGGCCCTCGGACAAATCTCACGAGATCAGAGTTCGGTGGTTAACAGTATGTATTGAAGAATGTGTGGTTAAAAAGTAAGAAATTTTATTGGTTTGTGAGTAAAATATTTTATTGTATGAATATATAATGAATAATGACACTGTACCAAATAATTTAAAATTTTAAATGTCATCAAACAGGCCCTAAATGTCAAATTATGAACATCCATAACTCAACACTCTACCTTGATGTCCATTATACAAATTGTTAAACCTATAAATTAGTAGCTTCGACTATTTAATTAATCGAGCCTATTTAATTAAATAATAGCATATTTTTATTGGATTGACTTATTTAATTAATTAACATCATATTGGGTTTGGAGCTCAACCTATCTTGAACGCTTGACCAATTTACATTTTCCTTATAGATGCATGAATTTCATTCACAATCAAAGCTATATTTTCTAACCTTAGCTAAACTTCCTTTCCCATCTTCTGCACTCTTTATATTTCATCCAAACGTTGGCTTGATCGTCGAAGTGTAAACGGTAGCCAAATCATTTTCTCGATCGGTGACTTTTGCCTCCTAACGGAGTGTTCAAGTGCATAGGTAATGCTCCCATGAAGAGAGAATGCGGTCGAAATTCTGATAACACATTTTGTGAGGTCAACAAATTGATGTAATCATCAATAATTTAACCATTGTTCTACTGAGAAAAGCAAAGATAGCAACTGAGAAGGATAGTGCTCTCTCGAAGCTCCTTAACCAAAAATTTCGAAGACAACCACAGAGGTGAAGCAAAAATGGAAGGCAACTAGGAAACCAAAGTCAATAAAATTAGGATTAATTCAATGAAAAATCCACCAGTGGATGTATTCAAAAAGCTTAGTTTGCTACCAATGTCGTCGACGACAATTATTGATTTGTTGGAACAAATTAACCCAAACGAAATACAAATCCATCAATAGGAATGAGAGAAAATCAAGGACGAACCAAATCATAAATTTAAAGTCCATCACTAAGGAAAAAGTAATGGGTTGGAATCTCAAATTTTTGAGAGAACATTAAAGTCATTGCAACCGGCAAGTGATGATAGATGTGCCACCACACAATTACGCCCTTGTTTGAGCCCCATTTTTGGGGAAAAAAATTAATTTTTGAATAGTGTATTGATGAGAAATGTGTGGTTAAAAATTAAGGAAAAATTTTAGATTTGCGTGTAATATTATTTTATTGAAAAATATGTGGTTAAAATGATGTCAAAGCACTGTAGAAAAATACATTTTTCTTAAAGAATGGGGCTCAAACAACGACTACTATAGATAGCTATTATCATGTCCATGGCAACAGATTTTATCGAAAACCAAAAAATTGGGTGGGTGCCATAATCGCCGTTGGAGGAATTAAGAGTATTTATGATTAATAAATATATTGTGACCTAAAAAATGTAAAGTTGTGATTAAGCTCCCGTTTGTTTTTCATTATTTGCCTATCAAAATGAAAAATATGATCGTTATTCATTACATCAAACCACCATATTTGACTTTCTATTTCTTGTGTGAGGCCCGTAACGACTATATTTTTCATTCTCAATTTTACATTAATATGTACCAAACGGGGCCTAAATTTATAATCGTTATTCACAATTTTTTAAGTCGTGATAAATTAATTTGACAATTTATAATCGTAAAATAAGTTGTAACATATAAAATTTGTAATTTGTGATTGAGAAATAACACTAGACCTATTAATTTGATAATTGTTACCGATAAATAAATTTTGACCTATAACATCTGTGATTGTCATCAAGAAATAATGTATAATCAATTAATTTGATAATTTGTGACTGACAAATAAGTTGTGATTTATAAAATTAATTATTTGTTATTGACATTTTGTGATTGTGGATCATATGTAACTGTGATCATAAACTGTATAATATCATGACTTTAATTTATTTAATTAATAAAATATTTTGAATTATTAGTCATGACCTGATTTTGAAATTTTAAAATAAATTTCTTAATTTTGAAATTGTATACTTCACACACTCTAATGCATTGTCCATTACTTTAGGGGCCTGACTTCTCACACGGCGTAGGAAGTGGGACAACTTTGGAAATAGCTGGTAGATTCTTCCTATTTTTCACAATAGCCTTTCTTATTAGAAGTACTATATTACCCTTAATGAAATTATTTACAAGATCTATCTTATATCTTTAAGGAATTGTCAATCAGGTCCTATATCTATATTTTTCAATCTTTTGAACACCTTTAAGTATTCTTTATGTTTTAATAGTTCTTCAAAAATTATAGGTTGTCCTTTCTCGGTTATATATCCTTGAAATAATCCTTCTGAGATTTCTTCTTGTATATTAGTATGTTTAGTTATAATATCTTCTACTTTTTTTATTTCTCTATAAGTTCTCACAGAATCAAATCCTATATTATTCTTACAACTATAATCTATATCTCTATATATTTGTTCAATTTTTTCTTTACCAATAGGAAATATAACATCAGATTTTACGTCTAATTTAAGCAGAAAAGAGACATCTTCTTCATCTAAAAATAAAATGAGATTATTTTCATCATTAACAGTGAAAGTGGATGCTTGTGAATTGTTCATGAAAATAATTAAAGCATAAACATGTAAAGATAAGTAAATAACTTACAGTAATCAAGTG
>NC_036237.1:5375086-5377643 GCF_002742605.1 Olea europaea var. sylvestris
TATTTCCCGTAGGAAGTACGCATTTCTATGCTCATCAGCTTTTTGACACGGTACATACATACAGACTGAAGCAAAAGACACAGAACAAGGGAAAATGGGCGGAGTTAGGGGGATTTTATTGAATTCATCAATCCTTTTCGCAACTGATGACAATGAAAATGAAGATACCACCCTTCGATCGGGCGCTGATTATCTTCTTCAAAAGTTGCGCTACTCCAAAATCCTCACTGTAAATTCCTTCAACCCACCAATTCTCTTCATCTGCATTTAAATAAGTTTCAAATTTTTGTTTCATTTCTTTCAAGTTGGTTTAATGTGAAGCGCTTAAGATAAAAAATGGGTTTGCTATTTTAAATGATGGTGTTTTGTATTAACCATCAAATTGTATTGCTTGAAGTATCCAAATTATCTAATTTTGAATGTTTATGTTTCGCTTTTCTTGAATGTTTTTGGTTAAACAAATGTGTTTTGATGCTTTATGGCTAGAGATTAACAAAATACTGGATAGATATTTGACTTTCTATTTCCATGGTTTGTACTTGAGCTTTCCGTTAATTTGGTAAAGCGCCTTTCTGCTAATGTTATTGCTGGGAAGTAACGATACGGCTTGTTGTTTGTAGTGTTGGCATCAGGATGGGAATTAGATAAACTTGTCTTCAATTTTGAATTGATTTTTGTTGATTTATGCTCCAAGATCCATGCCACTAAAGCAAGCCTAAGGCCCTGTTTGACGGCACGAAAATTTATTTTGACAAGTCCTAACTTCTAGACGCCAATTTCCAGCATGGATCTTATGCATTTTGCTTGGAAATTCTCACTGGTAATCTTTTGGAGACCTTTGAGGTGAACTAGCTCACTGTCTTTTCTTAGAATTCATAGCAATGCCCTCCTAGGAAACAGGCAACACAGTAGTGGGCAGTGCGTGTCTGCCTTTATTATTTTCTCCACGAGTTACTGCCAAAGGTTTCCAGAGTCTATTTTGTGGGCTGTGATCCTGTATATCGCCAACGTGAAAGATAATGTAGATAAAAAAGGAAGTCATTGAAAGTATGGAAAATTTCTCTGCTTTCTACATTACCTCTCTTTCAAAAGATTGCTATACTAGGAAAAAAAAAAAAGGAAAAGAAAAGAAAAGAAAAAGATATTAGCAGGAAAATATTTTAGATACGAGTTTTGTAATTAAGCAAAAATGAAGTTAGTCAACTGAAATGAATTGAATGTATTTTTGCTGGGCCATAGGTAATTGTCCATTTTTAAAATTAGAAAAGGATAATTAGTTTCCAAATGTTGCATAATTTTGGCATGACAAGATGAGGACATGGTACAAACTGAATGCTTAACTGGTGACATGCAAGTAGTATATAGGTTACACATAATTCTATTGACATAGACACTTAATTTTAACATATGTTGTAATATTTTTTTTTGCCGTCTTTATATAATTTATCTTGCTGTACCCATGTCATCTATGAATATTTGCAGGGTCTATCTTATGGACAAGGTCTTTCAGCTCCTAAGGTGAGTTTTTCTTATGCTGCTGGCTTATCACATTCTGCCTTGAAGGAGAGAATTTTATCCAAGTTTATAACCTTATTCAATATCCAAACTATTCCAATTTGCTTAGCAAGCAAAAAAGCGATTCTATTTCTGAAGCAGATAGGTCACATATTTTAGCTGTGAAATGAATGGCTCTATATTTTTCATCTGCTAGTAAAATCATTTCTGGTTATTATTGAGTTTTCTATGTGATGACGTTCTCTGACTATGAGTTTACAATACTAGCTGCAACGGTAGTTTCCAGTCTCCATGGATGTAACATATTTATCTTCGTCGACCTAAACTCCATCTTGTAGCAATATCGCTTAAAGTCTTGACTGCCTTGTCTAGCTAGCCAATTAGTTTGAAACAAAACCATGTCACTGTGCAAGACCGTTTCTCTGGACGCATCTCTTATTTTTGATATTCTTGTTTTCAAATATCTAGAAAGTTATAGCTGGCCATGAGTCAAAGCAGTTCTGATAACATTAAAATTGAAGTAGATGACAGTTTTCCATTAATGCTTGTTTCCATTTCTAGTTTACTGGGTGCGTTAATTGTAGTCTTGACATTGTCATTCTAGTTCTTCCCACTGAGAACTATGCTCTGATGACCTATAATATAATACGAACAATGTGATTATTAACAAATGTTTCTGCTTTTTCTAGGCTAATCTTCTTCAAGAGTTAGCAAGAATATACTCATATGATTGTTTTATCTTGAGCTCATCATCAGAAGACTATGGTATGAGTGAGGCCGCACGACTTTGGGGTAAAGACGAAGGAAGTTTTATGCATGTAATTTCTAGTTGTCATGTGGATCTCATTCATAATATGGTCATTTCCGGCTGGTTGATCGTTATGCTTGGTGAGTTTTCCAACTTGCTTGCTAATTAAGAAAAAGTGGAGAGTAAAAAGAAAGGTTTATTTTGTGATTCTTATTAGGTACTTTTTGCTTGTAAAAGATGGCTAAACACTTTCTGGTGTGTTGATTTTTACTTCTGGTTCTTTGATATTGCCAA
>NC_036237.1:5383704-5397790 GCF_002742605.1 Olea europaea var. sylvestris
CAAATCCTAAATAATAGTCCAAAAGATAAATAAAGCATAAATAAAGCGTAAATAAACTAAGTAACGTCCGATGTCCTCATCACATTGAGATCATGTAATACTACTTCTATTGCATAGGAACTTCAAATGAACTTCACTCGACTGTGCATATAATACCATTTGACTCACAACTTCTTGTGCAAGTGCTGCCGTTAAAATTGGAAGTGGAGATTATGTGTGTCATGTGGGGGAACCATATGCGCATTAATTGTTAGTTGTAATATGATTGAAGTAATATAGCTTCTCTACTTGAGCTCTATGTTTCACAGGGTATTGATGATTTAAGATGCTTCATTAACAAGATAGTTGACATGTTGCACCCTGAATTGTTACATCTTCTAACTTATCTGCTTGCTAATCCACAAATATCTCATCATGTTAGGATGTTTGGTCGAACTTATGTTTAGTCAGAACAACTTCTAAGCTTTTCAAATCCTTGACACCTTGTACCTTGAATCTTTACGTCTCCTAACTTATCTGCATCCTAATCCACAAATATCGTCATGTTAGGATGTATGGCCAAACTTATGTTACTCAAAACAACTTTTAAGCTTTTGTAGTCCGGGGCTAAAATTTTTAAAGATTTTACCTCAAAAAAATCTCTTTCTGGATGAGCTTTGGCATCCTTATTTCCAAGTGGCTTATAAGCTTTTAGTTTGATTAACAGAATTTCAAAAATTGCCCTTTCTAGCTCAATCACCTCTTTACCTGCCCTACAATCATCATATTTTACCTGTTGAATACTATCTTCTGCTCCCCATTCCCATCACATTCATGTTTCCCTCTCAACTTCCTTCCTGCAGCCTAGCAACTACCCACAAATCATCTCCATATTCTTGTTCCCTTCTCTCTCTCACTCTCTTTCCTTTTCTAGTTCTGTTAGTATATTGTTCTATAAGTTGCAACCTCTTGGTAAAATTTCTTCCATTTTGATTTTCCAGGTCAAACAGGCAGGGGGTAAAGAGACCATGACAGTGGGTTATGTAATGAAGCGTTCTCGGGAAGAAGATTTTGCCAAGGTAATCCTATTTTATAAATTAATTTCTGGCAAGATTGTGTAAGCTTGACAAATGGGCTGAGTACTGACTTTTTCATTTGAAATACACTTGTTTAGAACACAGCTTCTGTCTTCTGACTTGCTTAGTGATAGTGTGGAACTCATGAATGATATATTTGCTGCATGTTCAGTATTACATGTCTAAATGATATCAATGCATCTTTTTATATGTGATTCATAATGTACACCCTTCATATAGTCAATCAATCATGTCCATCCGTTCATCCAAAGTGAAATGGAGTTAGATAGTGGATACTTATAATTTTTTATGCGTTCACATTGTCTATGTCCAATTTATTCACTGTAACTACAGCATTCTGCCACACACCGTGAGTTTGCCTGTCTGGTTCACTTGCATTGTCTTCCTCATTTTGCAGAGAGGTGCCTTCCCATTGCGTCCAACAGAAAATGGGTTGATATTTTTGCCCCTTAATTATGAACTGCCCATATCATATCAGTTGCAGCAAGTTGATGCAATTCTTCACAAAGCAACTGATGAGATTGTGGCTGTTGAAATGGTCAGTTCTGCAGAATTTGCTAACCAGATTACTTTCACAAGAAATATGGAGCAGTTGAAAAGGTAACTATAGAAGTCAAATTTAACTGCCAAGAAAAGGGAAAGTTTTTTTTTGCTTTCAACATTACCTTGTATAAAACTCCAATATGAAATCTTTGAGGTGGTCTGAATGCAACTTGTTATGTCTGTCATAGTAGTTTGATCTTTCAGGCACCCAAAGGGAAACTTTTATGGACCTTTTGAAAGCTCGTATCATGTCTATCGATTAATTGAATAATCACTCTTTGAAGCTCACGAGGCAGGAGTTTATTGTATTGAAATTCTATCATTTTTAAGATGTGTGAGTTATCTGCTTAAGGTAGATTTTTAAGAAGAACATGTATGTTTTGTGTCCATTTGATCAAAATACTCTCTGTCCATATTGTTGGGCATGCCACCAGACTTAGTGCCCTTGTACGGATTGATAGATATGGTTTTCTTAGCATTAGAGAATGCTAGTTTGATTTTCATTTGCTTGCTTTGTATGGGAAGTAGTACTTCCCCTCTTTTTACTTGTTTTCATATGTTGCATCTCATTGCTTTTGGAAGGTCAGGTTTACGCTCCCCTTTCCTTGTACCCGTGCACTTTGTTTATATAAATATGGTTAGGGAATCCAAACCCCCGTCATCATCTGCTAGTGGCGCCTGAAAATCCACTAAGGTCATGTTGATGTTTTGTTAAAAAAAATTAGACAAGTTTTAAGAACAGTAGGTATATTTGATGCCTCATCACCCATTTTCAAAATCTGAAATTTTCTCTGTACTTTCTAATAATAGTTCTTAAACAAGTTTAAATAAGTTTACTTCATTTTTTTCTCAGTTTTTTACTGACTTTGAAGGGACAACATTGAAATCTAAGTGTCAATATGTTTTTAATTTTAGTAAGTCCATCTTCATGAGAAAATCCAAAACAGTGTATCATATAATATGAGGGAGAAGCTTTTAGAAATATATGTTTGTGGATGTTAAATGTGAATTACCAAAGTTATGATTGCTATGAAATTTTTTTCAACAAATGTGAACAGAAGTATGAAGAAAAATGTATAATTGCTTTTGATCCCAAGAAGCAGTCAAGAGCTGACAATGTTTATAAGACCAAACTAAGTTTATTTTTTTAAATTATTCTTTTCAGGTATATTGAATGCCAACCAGATTGCTGTGTAATCGATCCATTCAGTAACATTTACCCTGTATTGGACCGTCTCAAAATTCAGCAGATTCTGCTTGGTTTGGAAAATCTCAATATAAAAGGCCACTGTAAAATTAGGGGGCCCAATTTTCTCAAGGTCACTTATCCCATATTACAGCTTTTTTGTGCCAAATTGCTGAAAAGGTCCTGAATATTTAGTTGCTAATTTTCTACTGCATACTACTGCATGGGTTGATTCTCCTATACTAAGTCACTAAGTTTGTGTGTGTGTGTATATACTTACATAATTGTTTTGGTTTTAGTGATTTGCATTGAAGCTAGAAAATGTTCATTTTGCATCACTGCAAATTGGAAGTCTGCTTTAGCCTTTAGGAATAAATTGCCAGTATGGTTTCAGTCAAATTAATGGAAGTGATTATGCCCTTGTTGAGCCCCATTTTTTGAAAAAAAAAGAATTCTTGAATAGTGTTGTAACCCCATTTCAACTACACATTCTTCAATAAAATAATATTACACGCAAATCTAAAACCTTTCTTTATTTTTTAACCGCACATTTCTCATCAATACACTATTCAAAAATTCATTTTTTTTATTTTTATTTTTATAAAAATGGGGCTCAAACAAGGGTTATATTTTAGGTCAAAAGTTCATGTTATTTTTCTTCTGTTTCATCCAGTAGATATGCTCGATAAAATCAATACCTTCTACTACAAAACAATTATTTTAAGGTTGATATGAACTTCACATCAAAATAACCTCTTGTTCAATTGAATATTTTTAGATGAACTTTGTATCAAAAGAACCTAAATGTTCAATTGAATGCGTTTCTGATGTAATTCAGAAGAACATTTGCTATTTTATTTTTCTTCAACAAATTCATTTCATTTATAAAAGTTATAAATCTCTGGCAGTCTATGTAGTGTTATAATGGAAAGTCCAATCTCAAATGTTGCATAAGTGGTCATTTTATTTTTATCCAACAAAAAAAGAAAGAAAAGAAGGAGAAGCACTTTTGAAGGGTAAAAAGGAATTAAATCTGATATAAATCTGATATTGGTGACAATTAGTTTCCCAGACTGTGCTAAGCTTTGTCAGCAGATTAAATAGAAGTGAACTTCGATTGTAGGTTGATAGCTTTTATGAGCTGGATTTAGAACAAAGTCTAGTTGAAGCCAAGTTGGCTCTTCCAAATATAGTGAAACCTCAAGTTGCTTGTGGTGTAGCTGATGCTCACAGTATGGTATGTCCGTTTTAATTTCCCTTATATTCTCTTTTAATTGTCAAAGAATCTTTAATTTTACAGTCCATTTCCATCACCTAATTGTTTCTACCAATACCATTGCGCAGTCGTTTCATTTCCATTGACTCAGGAGTATCCTGTAAAGGAACTGGTCTGAGCCTAGTTTTAGACTATTCAATCTTGGGCCAATGTTGTAATGAAGAAGAAGCCTCAAAAATTTTTTGTACCTGGTTCATTTGTTTTTGAGCAAATCTAGTTGGATTTCGACTTGGCTGGCTCCTTGTCATGTTTTATTGTATCTCATTATTAATTGAGCCAAACCCAAGCTAACTTGAAAAGATTATGAACTTAAAAATATATTCCATCACAACTTCTGTTGACTCGTAGATCTAAACTAAATAATCTTTCAATTAGTCAAGCTCGATCTAGCTGTAAAAGATTATGAGCTTGAAATTTTTTTCCATCTTGGCTTGTTTTAACTCTTGAGCCAAAAGGTAAGTCAGTTTTAGATTAGTCAAGTCAGATAGTGTCCATCTATCGTGGTTCCATTTGGTGACATATATGCTTCACGTGGCTTGTAGACCTACACATAGTCCAACCAATGTTTGGGACTAAAGTGCAACATATCAATGTAAAAACAAGAGAGCAAGAAATTAATGTCAATAAATGGGGATATCAAACCGTATGAGTAGTTAAACAAGTTTCCAATGCCATGTTTCTAACAATCAAATAATCTCCCAGATGTAATTCCTGTCCCCACCTATGTTTAATCGCAATTGCTCTTAGCATACCCACCAATTCCCCCCTGCTTCACTAGCAATTCCTAGAATGTCTAATTTGTTCTTCAGGTAATGAATCGGTATCTACAGAGTCAATTTTATAGTTAAAAGAGAGATCACGACAAGCTGAACATTTCTATGCATCTTCCTCAATCATAGATGTAAAAGAGCGATATCTCTGGAGGAGAAAAATAACTTGGCAGCTTGTAGTTGCAGGACATTTTAGTAGATAATGTTCATATTCAATGGCTTTTGCTACAGAACATGCTGTTGTAATTACTAATTTTCGGGTAGGACTTCTCTACATCCTGTTTGGAAATGCCGAAGGCTGTTTCCCTGTTAGTCTTTTTTATATTTCCTGTTGCAGGCAATTGTTTTCAAGGTGGATGACTACAAGGATCTCGATGTTCCTCTTCCAGCTGTTGTGCAGGTGAGGGTCCACACGTATGTTGATATTGTTAATCCAAGGCTCTAGTGTTAACATGGTGTTGGTGGGTGCATTACTCGATTCTTAAGTTTTGTATTTGTCTTGTTCTGTTGGTGAAAGACCTTGCAGATTGTTTCTTGCATCATTGATATGTGCTTCCATCTATATAAATATCATTGTAAAAAAAAACTTGTTTATACTTATTCATCGTGAATTGTGAATTTCACGAAGGATATCAGTCTGCTGTAAATGGATTTCAGGTCTTGAATGCTATAGTCACAAGTGGTCGCATCTGTTCAGTGTATCTATTAAGGTTTTAATGTTGATCATTACACTGCTTGTGAAAGCCATTTGCAAATGCTGTGTGATGATATATTTTCAGCTGATTATTTTGACTTTATTCTTGGAAGGAAAATAAGAAATTAAGTGTTGCTACAGGAGTACGTGGATCATTCATCTTTGCTATATAAATTCTACGCCTTGGGGGGGAAGATATTTTATGCAGTTAAGAAATCTACACCTAATGCAGATACCTTGATGAAATTATCTGAGGAGAAGGGACTCAAACCATTGCTGTTTGACAGGCATCACTTGTTTTCACTTTTCCTTGTCTTTTGTGCTGTCATATGCTAATGCTGATAAGCCATGCGGTAGCATACGCAGACAAATGAAAAATCTGTTTTATGTTGCAGCTTAAAATCTCTACCCATTGCTAAAGAAAACCTGCAATCTGGATGTCAAGAGCACCTCAATTCCAATGATCAGCATATTGATCTTGGCCTTGTTACTGATGCTGCAGATTGGCTTAGAAGGATGCTTGGCCTTACAATTTTTGGCTTTGATGTTGTTGTGAGTATTTGGTTATTTAGTAATATATCACTTTTTTAGCATATATAAACAACGATATGGTCTGCAGAATGGCCGTGTTAGCTTTTGCGGATAGTTTATCCAAAAGATAGAAAAATCAAACACGTGACATAATATCCTGGGATACGAAGACGTGAGAAAATTTAATGAATAAGAATTTCATTAGAGGAGGGAGTGGGATCTCTTATAATGCAATCTCTTCACTGAAATTAGCCATCTTAAGGAATTGATTTATGGCATGTGGGTAACTTGAGATTGAATCCCCTACTGAGTTAACTCTTAACTCTCATAGTGAAAGAGTAGAAAAATCATTTAGTATTCGTTTGGGAAGAATTTATAAACTGTTTAATTTATAAATTGATAGAATTGATTGGTGGGATAAGTGGATTGTACTCAGAGGTTTATTGGAATGTGTGTTGAAAATAAAGTTTGACCATTTATAATTGATTTAGCCAAATGTACGTTATTCGACAAACTAGAACGTTGAAAGGGTGTAAAGTAGTATCTTGATTGAATTCATGCCCTAGCATTTAGAGAATTTCGGCTTCTAGGATAACATTCCTCATAACTTTCTGCTTTAATCTACATTAATGTTGTTCTGACCTCCCATCTTTGGTCAGTAAAAACTATAACGATCTGAGAATTCTTGAACTGTCTTTTGGAAATTAGTCCAACTTTGTACCTTTCGGCATAAACCGTATATCTTAGAGAGGTCGTATTTCTTTGGGTTAGACCATGTATTTGTTTTGAAATAATCAACCATATGAGACAATAACCTGAAACCATGATAAGAAGACAATTCCCGAGCTTTTTGAATGATATGACATATCTCACTGAATCTGTGGTCTAAACCAGCTCCAAAATTTTGTTGAAAATCTGGTGGATGAGTTCAAGAATCTTCTGGACATAAAGTAATGATAAATTGATTTTTTTCTGCTGGTACCTTCGAAATACGTGCTTAGTATGACATGAGATGGACGAAGATGGTAGAGTGAATACATTTTACAGACTTTCTTTGACATTTTGTCACTCTCTGGATTCCAAGTGTTTTCTTTTGTGAAATTCCAGATTCAAGAAGGCACTGGTGACCATGTGATTGTGGATGTGAATTATCTCCCTTCATTCAAGGAAGTTCCTGATGATACTGCAATTCCTGCCTTTTGGGAAGCTCTAAAGGAGAAGATTGATTCAGAAAAGAGTAAACAACCTAGAAAAGCTTCTTGATCACACTGGGGATTCTTGGTTATGAAGGCAAGTGTTGTAAATCAGCTAAAACCATTTTGGCTTGTTTGGTATGTTGATTGGATCCCACCAAATGGAATTAAGAAAAATAAGTAAAAATTTTGTGGGTAGTTGTTGTCCACTGGGTATTGGGACCAGGTGAACTTTCTTTGTGAAAAATGAACAAAATTAGACGCAATTATGAAGTTTGTTAACATTTTCAGTTAGTTTGGCATTCAATTCAATGAGCTAGTTTGTATTGAAATACTATAATGTGTAAACAACTTGTATTGGCTTTGACTTGATGTGGCTAATGTTCAAATTGAAATCTCGATGCAGGCAAATCAGAGGCTTTCTATATGAACACAAGATTGTTCCAGGTCTTGTTAGCAAAAAACTGTACAACGATAAGCTTCAGAGCCCTTTGCAGCCTGAGCTCACTCATTCTATCATAACTATAAACTCGCTATTATATCTTTGGTCATTGGCTGAGAGATTCAATCAGTTGTTCCATTCAATACAGTAAAACATGACAATATTTCCAAGATCCGGCCTATCTCTTCATCTTAATTCTCTACATTGCAGTGCTAGCTTTGCAAAGTTCCAGGCCTCTTCTACTGGCCAATCTAGCACGGAAGGGTCGAGCATCCGTTCAAACATCCCCATCTCGATTGATCAGTCAATGTGGTGAGTCAAGACCATTGCTGGTGTACCAGATAGTAATTTTAGAAACATGATCCCAGCCAAGTAAACATCATATTTCACACCCAACATTCCTGTCTGTTGATATTGGGGATCAATATAGCAGAACTGTGTTTATCGGCTACATAAGAAGGGACGAGCCTAGTAAATACAATGTCGTCAATCTTGCTTACAAAGTTGTGATCAAGCAAAATATTTCCTGGTTTTTGGAGGTCACGATGCACAAGTGGCTCGGGTTTTGTCTGGTGAAAAAGAGTAAGGCTGTGGCAACCTCTGCAGCTATTCAGAATCGAAGTTGCCACAAGAGTGGGCGAGTGTTTCCCTTCCGGAAGAGATGGTCTTCCAAGGTAAATGGGAAACTGAAAACTAGCCAAACTGACCCT
Source organism: Olea europaea var. sylvestris (assembly GCF_002742605.1). Taxonomy (NCBI): domain Eukaryota; kingdom Viridiplantae; phylum Streptophyta; class Magnoliopsida; order Lamiales; family Oleaceae; genus Olea; species Olea europaea. Next base: position 5,392,126 of record NC_036237.1, read on the forward strand.
TTCTGATATATTAAAATGGTAAGAAAGGAAATATAAATTAAATTAAATTGAATATTGATAATTATAGAATTGATAATTTATTATTTAAGCTTGTTCGAAGAGTTAAGCTGTATTCACGAACAAATATTGTTAAATGCTTTTAATGTGAAATAAAAAGAAAAATAGGATAGAAAATAATTAGATAACAAGATAAGCAATCTTGGAGTGTTCAGAATGAATGCATGAGAGGGTTTTTGTTGGTTGTTGCAACTACCTATCTTCCAACATTAATGTAAAATTTGTCCATTTCCCATCCTTTGGCATCCACAATAAAACAATGCAATGTCCTCTTGTGCTTTTTCATAGAAAATGTAACCTCCCAATGCAATTAAGTTAATGCTAAAGATTAGATGAAAAAATTGATTGTGTTTTAAATTAGCGAATAATAGAGTGACATGTGACATTACGTAATCTATTATGTAAAGCTTAATTTACATGTAGCAAGGTCTCAAGGTTTAATGTGTCGTGTGATTTACCCTTTTAAATTATTGTATGAGCTTAATTCTGATTGCACATTTCACCTTGACCTTTGTTTTTCTTTCTCTAGAAACTGTTGTTCTAATCGTATCTACTTGTGATGCGCATGGGTTTGTTTGGCTTCTTCGATAACCCTTGTTGACGATGGTTATGAATAAACCATGGAAGGAAAGTCTCTCGATTAACGTTTTCGTAATCGTATTTCTTGACTCTCACTTCTCACATTTTTAGGATTGAAATTAGTAAATAGTTCTTAGTAAAAACTAAAAAATAGAGAAAAATGAAAGCTGTAAGAGGAAGGGAGGGAAAAAAAAAATAAAAATAAAAAAACAAGAAAAATCACTGCAAGTACCATCGACTCCTGGAGTCCATTCTGGGGACTGGGAGTCCTGGGACAAAATCAAGGAGGATTTTTTTGGGTCAAATTTTCCCTTTTTACTAAAATTTCTTTTAATTGAAAATATGGTGTACTATTATTATTTTTTAAATATAAATTTAACTTTTGACGGCGAAGGAGATGGACATTAATGATCAAGTTCTTACAAATTGTTAGTAAGATGGATAAAACCACGAGTGACCTAGCATGGAAGAAGAAAAAGAAATTAAACCTTATTTATGTAAAGTCATCTTAAATATATCGAAAATGATCATAGTATTTAGTACATTCACAAGTTGTCGTTCAACTTTCAAATTTTTAGCTTAACATTGCACTTTAATTCAATTCAAATTTCATATTTTTAACTTAACGTTTTACTTTTGTGTGTGTGTAAAATTGTAACATTTAACGAGGAATAAACTCGATTTTATTTAAGCCTGTTTGAGTCACATTATTTCAAAAAAATATATTCTTAAACAGTGATTTCATATCATTTTAATCACACATTTTTCAATAAAATAATATTACACGCAGATAAAAAAATTTTCTTTATTTTTTAACCACACATTTCCCATCAATATACTATTCAAAAATTCATTATTACCGAAATAATGTGGCTCAAACACTCTCTTAAAGATTTTTACTTTGTTTCATTGACCTTGAGCACCATTTTGCATTTTTGTCATTTATCTTTGGAAAAATTGCAATTCTGAACCCTTTCTAGTTTTAGCAGACTTTATTATAACCTTCATTTTGTGCCAATGGGATTCTTAATCTTTCATAAATATGCACTTGAGATTCATCTGGACGGAAGTCGTTCAAAATATCGTTAATTGATCGAAAAAATTAAGGAATCAACATCTAATAAACCCATTCAAAAGCACCGTCCAAAAATGTATGAACATCTAATAAAATCGTCGTAATAGCAGATAGTTTAATAAATTTTGTTAGTTAACTGACGGTATTTTGGACGATTTCTGTCTAGATAGACCTCATGTGCATACGTATGAAAGATTAAAGATTTTCGCTGTCACAAAATGAAGGTTAGAATAAAGTGTAAAAATGAAAATGTTAGGATCGCCGTTGCAATTTTCCTTTTATCTTTTCAATAAATTTGACAGCTCCAACTAGATTTCTTGGGAGATCAATAACTGATCCAACCAACGGCTCCATATCCCACCTTGTCCCTTCTCTTATTTATTACCCTACCCACGCCAACCCACCCCTCCAAACCGCAACAATGGAGCACAAGCACCCTGTAGCAGAAGCCAACGAGACGAGCCCATTTGGCTCACTGAGTCCCGAACTATTCTACACTCGCCACTCAGTGAGCCACGCCTCTGAATACATCACCAGCAAGCAGGGCCTCAAGCTCTTCACACAATGGTGGACCCCAAACCAAACCCCCATCAAGGGTATTGTATGCGTGGTCCATGGTTACACGGGAGATTCCAGCTGGTTCGTTCAATTGACTTCCGTTCATCTCGCGAAGCACGGATTTGCTGTTTGCGCTATAGACCATCTTGGTCATGGCTATTCCGAGGGACTAATTGCCCATATGCCCGATATCAATCTTGTGGTAGATGAATGTATTCTATTTTTCAATAAATTTCGTGCGCGTTATGCCCCAAATTTGCCGGCGTTTATGTATGCAGAGTCGTTGGGTGGGGCAATTGCTTTGCTGATCACGCTCCGCCGTGATGGGGATGTGCCGGTGAGGCCATTTGATGGCATCGTATTGAATGGGGCTATGTGTGGTATAAGCGATAAGTTCAAGCCTCCATGGCCGCTTGAGCATTTCCTATCCATAGCGGCTGCTTTGGTACCCACTTGGTGCGTGGTTCCCACCCGCGGCTCCATACCTCTGGTGTCCTTCAAGGTAACGTTTTTACCTTATCCCCAGTTTGGATTAAATGAAAACCAGATTTTTTGTAAATTTTAATAAAAGTTAGATATGTACTGGTGAAAGATATCAGCGGGTGAAAAGCTGTGAGTCATGACTATGAGTAAAATTTTAATTAACTTTTGTAGAACACAGACTTAATTTTTTTGCATAAAATTCAATGGGATCAATTTTATTGAGTCTTGGATTCCATCATAAAAATAGATCAAATTGCTGGTCTGAGCTCATATTACATTGAGTTTTGTATTTTGCTACGTTTAAATTTAGAGATGCCAATTATGTCATATATTTTTCATTAAGTTGTTGAGTTTAATTATTATCACTACATGAGTAAAGTCATCGTGGGTTTTGAAGGGGTAGGAATCCCTCCTCCTGGGAGGCGGGGAAGAATCTTCAGACAAAAAATTCATCAGGGATAGTTTATAAATTTCACATATGTAATTTCGATTTTGTCCTAACTCGATAAATATAGAGCCGTCATTAGAGTTTATTTATATATTATATAAAAAAGAGATATAAAGGTTAGAGAAAATAGGTTGTGCAATTTTTCTTTCTTAATAGTGAACTATTGCAGCGGAGGAAGATGACGTAGTCTCACGGTAAAGTAAACCTCTATAAATCTCGCATATTCTTGTGTGTTTATTTTTGTGATTTTATTGCTGAGGGTGATATAGAGTTATGGTTTCTAATTATAAACATTTTCATTGTTGAAGAAGATTTACAAGAAATGAATTGAAATAGGTATTTTTAGCATTTGTTTCCAGTATTTTTTTTATTTTATGATCTCTTTCTCGAACAATGTAAGGTGGAATGGAAGCGCAAGTTGGCTCTAGCGAGCCCGAGGAGGCCCTTACGAAGGCCACGAGCGGCAACAGCACAAGAGTTACTGAGGGTGTGCAGAGAAGTGCAAGGAAAATTCAATGAGGTGGATGTGCCATTTTTGATTGTGCACGGAGGCGATGATGTTGTCTGTGACCCAGCTTGTGTAGCAGAGCTGTATGAACGCGCTGCAAGTAAGGATAAAACCCTCAGAATTTATCCCGGAATGTGGCACCAGCTTGTTGGAGAGCCCGATGAAGATGTGGAACTTGTGTTCGGAGAGGTTGTTAAGTGGCTCGTGACTAGGACAGATCAGGCCGCTGTTGGCTCGGTGGTCAAGAGTCGAGATGCTGATGCTACATAGATTAAGTCAATGGTTTTTGTATATAATGATTTACAATTATCTTGATGATTTGTATAATGTAGAATGTGATACATTTCTAAACTGATATGTAGCATTTATGGGAATTTTTGTAAATTGGGCTTTTTTATGATTGATTGCATTCATTCCTAACTGTCTATGGCCGTCACAAGCCTGTTGAAAAGTTGATTGAGCAGATTTCCTACGAGGTTGTCAAATCTATCATATGTATGGATTATCAATTGCGTCGAAAATGCACCACAGAAGGATTTGGCGCCTGGCCTCGAAAGTAATCACTTCGGACGATGAAGTTGATGAAATGTTGACTAAAATTTTGTGAATTCAATTATGTCACGACCCAAAGTTTTTATTTTTATCTTTATCTTTATTTTTATTTTTTTATTATTTTAGTCGCTACAACTTTATTATAAAAGGATCAAATTTATTGGAAACCACATGATTAATAAATTTTAAATTATCATCTTAAAATGAAATGACATTTGACCGTATTTAACATCTTTTATACTAGCATGATTAGTGAATACGGGTTATGAATATTTTTATCATAAAATCCAATTCCAAGTACAAATGAATAATACAACTCCACTGCATAAAGTTAACTGTGGTAGGCAGACAATTGAAAATTTGGTGTGAAGTACAGAATCATTGTTTTGGCCAAGCATGTTATAAATTTTGAAAAGGCTGTAGATGCCTTAGAAAAATGCAAAAGTCTTTGATGTGAACTTGACAGTTAATCAATTTTCTTTTAACCATTAAAATCGATAAAAGCAGTAACATATAATTCGAACTCTATTTAAAATGAATTAAACAAAAAAAAAACATCCATGTAGCAAATAAACATAAATGATAACTTAATCTTTAAAATAGGATGTCTATGGCAATGAACTAAAATTACTTGTTAAAATTTTAAATTCTCGTCCAGCAAATGAGACACAACTACGCATCGAACCACCACGCTCCAACAGGATCCGATCTAACCTATGAGGTGTAGGAAAAGGGTGAGTACATGGGAATACTCAATAGGATATCACATTAATGGTGCGATCCCGAAAAATAATTTTAAGACAAGTGTCAGAATATCATACCGTCGCATAACTTTAAATCCGGTAAGAGCTCACATCATATCATATCATTTCATTTCATTGTACCGGAATGACCATATCATTCATATCATAGCATTAATATCATAACTTTAACTTTCATAAATATGAAATTCGTCCACATGTAGCCAAAATAATTAAACGGGAAATTAAAAAAAAATATTGCATCTCATATTCTACGTTGTTAAACTGCTTAAATTTTGAAAGTCAAAACAAGGTTCACACTCCAACAATTTCTTGGAATACCCAAAATCACGTTGCAACTATCTTTTCTTTTCTTTCTGCCTTATCGTGCAATAATATTACAGTGAAGTGAATGAAAGCTATTGTTTTCATATGATATAATAAAAATATCTATATAAAAAAAATGAGGAAACGTGTGGGAGTGGGGAAAGAGATATGGATCAAAATAGTTGAAACAGAAACTTGACCCAAATCTTGCCAACTGCCCACAATTTAAAAAAATAATTTATATCTTACACGTGGCAGTGCACCATTTATATACAAGGGAATTTGTTTTAACCATTAGGAACGTGGCTTCCCATAATTCTCTCTCTCTCTCTCTCTCT
>NC_036237.1:5405260-5425054 GCF_002742605.1 Olea europaea var. sylvestris
TGTAGCATTTCTTACTTGTGAAGTAAGTAGTTGATCTCACAAATTAAAGTGTGGTGACACTTAAATGAACACTTGGATATTTTGTTATAGAGCAAAACATTGGAGATTTCACATGGATAACTATCTGAGTGTCAATAGTTAATCTCTAACGTTCGGTAGTAGAATTGGTCTTTTGACTTGAGGTTATCATAATGCCTTATATGAGAATGATCATACTTTGGTGATACTGGATGTTGCTCTGCCAAGGACTGCTAATACGGTATCGTTCAAGTATGTTGAGAATTATATGAAGATTGTGAATGACCAATAGAGGATTCATTACTCTTAAATAGTAAGAAATTATGATCTATATTTTATTCAGTTAAGTTGATAATGAAATCATTGGTCAAGGTGTACTCATAAGTCGAAAATGAATTTTCGACTTATATTGATTTAATAGTGAAGTGAATGATATCATAGATAATCGAGATTGACACACTTTCATATCTCGTAATTGGTCGGATCATATTGGTGAAGGGATTATAGTTTCACAGTGAACGAACGAATTTAATTTTGTCATATCACGTGATATTTTTCGTCATATGTTTTGCCTGACACATTACTAGATGTCAATTTGGGACGACGAATGTGAATTGATGATAAATTAAAAAGATGTATTTTAATCGATATCATTATATCAAAATAATAATTCACATTATTAGGCTTCGTGATTAGGAATCTAATGGATCACACACAAAATGAGAACTAGGATAATGAAATTTACCAATTAATTAATTAATTAATAAGTGTTAGATAGTTAATTAATTGTGTTGCTTATTAATATGTCCGAATTAATTAATTGGATTAACTAATTTATGGACCATATTTAGTTAATTGGATTAATAAAATATTGAATCGAATTAAGTTATGAGATGGGTTAAGCCCATTTGGGCTTATATAAACAAATTGTTAGGATTTGAAAAATTGTAAAGAAAATTCATATTATTACTAGCACAAGAAAGATAAAAACTCTAGTTATCTTAATATTGTTTCCTATGTGGATTTTCATTGGATGCTGGACAGTTGTGGATTAAAGATCGGATTATTGGAGTTCAAGAAAAGCAAATGAGTTTACAGAATTCAACAAATGTATAAATTCTATCACAGGTTCTATCTAAATACAAAACAGATCCTTGGTGGGAATTGAAATTTTGTTTACATTCCACTATGCATGATTAAGTAAATTCTCAGCACCATCAATTGCCTAAAAAATTGTTATTTTTTATGATTGAAGCAAATGAAATATGTCATTACTTTTGGATAAATCTAGAATTGAGTTTTTGAGTTCTAGGTGCAAAAAATGGGTGTAACAAGTTCAAAAAACCTGAGAGAAGTGATGCTCTACGAATGTGCAAAGGAAGGAACAGAGTCCTCACACAAACCATTGATTCAAGATGCGTTTTAGCAACAGCACAAATTTAATATGTTCAATCATTGAGAAACTTAGGCATTTTTCTTATGAAATATGCCGATGCTGAGGTTTTAATAGAGCCATCTCTATCCATTTTAGCCACGATCCTAATAAAACTTCTCCACATTCATCATATACGTCACCCTTGCCATCGTGCGTTGGTAATGTCTAAGTACTCTAGCCATCAATGAGAGCCCCTTTCACAGTTTATGGCTTTAGTCAGCTACATGAGATCGCGAGGGGATATCGCATTGACTATTAAAGCGAGTCTACCACAATGGAATATGTATGTGGAGAAGGGTGAATTTTCAATGCCACCACCTTCACCACCATGTCCGAAGTTAGAATCTTCCTGGAGTTTCTTGGAGACTGTTGATGAATGTAAGAACTTAACCCCCGTTCTCCTTCTCATTCTTTTTCTCTTTCTCATTTTCAACTAGAAAATCTTCCATAAAATATTATTACACGCAAATTAAAAACTTTTCATTCTTTTTCAATGACATATTTTTCAAAAAAAAAATATTATTCCAACCATTAAAATTTGGAAAGAATGGGGGCCAAACGAAGGCTTAATGTTTTGGGGGTAGAATATGTATCTTAAAAAAACTCTGTTGGTGGTGATAGAAGATGGGAGTTAATAACCCAAATGGTTACTGAACTTTGCAAAACGTTTTTCACCAGGTCACTGAACTTTAAAAATCACTCAAGTCATCACTGAACTTTTTAAAAGGTTTTTACAAGAATACTGAGCTTTACAAAAGGTTTCCACGGAGTCATTGAACTTTAAAAATTATCGCATTCATTATTGAACTTTGCAAAAACTTTCTCAGGGGTCATCGATTTCAATGACCATGTGGAAATCTTTTGACAAGTTCAGTGGTGAATGGAGTAATTTTTAAAATTCAGTGACCCCATGTAAATCTTTTACAAAGTCCAGTGATGATTTGAATGATTTTTAAAATTCAATGACCCGGTGAAAACTTATTGCAAAATTCAATGACTATTTGGAGTATTAACCCTAGAAGATGGGGAAGGTGGGAGAGAAATAGATTTTTTTTTATTTTTAATTTAATTTTTAATCATTCATTTGGGACATATTTTTTACTTCTTTGAAAATTTTGGGACTACTATTGCAAATAATTTTTCACTGTTTTTCTTCTTTTTATTTAAAGAGGTATTTATATTCGTCATTTTACAAAACTTTATTGAGAAAATGAAAGAAAATATTGTATTCTACTTCGCAGTAGAAGCAAAGATTGGGATGATTTTTGCAGAAATTATCCTATTTTAAAATAATTTTTTGCAGAAATTATCCTATTTTAAAATTATTTATTTTGACCCCCTTTAAGTGGATTTAATGGTAGCATGAACGGGATGGACAACAAGAGGTCTTTCGTATCTCAACGATCATTTAGGAAGGTTCTCTGCCAATCTAAATCTAAAAGGATAAGAAAAATTCAGCAATAAGGGCAAAGCTCAAGAAGGTTTTGCACCAATAACCCTCTAATAATATGTTAAGATAGTTTGAATTTGGAATGATTTCATCCATGGTTACCGTAATTGTCACTAGTTTCACTATAGCCATCGAACTTTATTTTATCTCACTATGACCACCAAAATTTTCACTTAGTTTTGTTAGCAAACTTTAATTTGTTTCATCATTGCCACCAAACATTTTTCTTACTGTCACTATGACCACCGAACTTCAATATATAATCCACTTCTGCAACTGGATGCACATATCGAATAAGACTAGGCTAATTAGCTAAGTTGTCATTGTGTGTGCAATCTAATCATAACCTAACCATACTTTAATATATAATCACGCGATTCAAGAATAGCGTGATTCAACAATATGCTATTGTTGATCCAACTTTTGTGACATAATATTATTTTTTTAGAATTTTTTACAACAGTCAAATTATGACTTTAGAAATATCACGGCATTTTATTCATTTTAAATCAAGAAATTGAAAGAAATTGAAAAATATATAACTGATTGCTTATTCTTTTCATAATCAAAATTAAAAATATATAAAAATTGTTGTACCATCACAGTTTTATATCCTAAGGTATCCCGTACTCCGTTCATACTCTTCGTTAGCATTAATTTAATTTAAGAGCAAAAAGTGAAAGTGTATTCATCTAAGCTTTTTAATGTCTACTTGAAAGTAATTTATAAGCATTTTATTTTGATAACAAGGTCTGAAAAGTCGAGAAACACTTAAAGATTAACCAAGATTCAAAACCTAATCAACAAGACAGTAAAATAAAGTGCATAAAGTGTAAATCAACACAAGGATCCATTATAAATGAATTTAGCTCGGTTGCACTATAAAGCCAAAAATCGGCAACAAGAATATACAAAATGTTCCAGAATATTAAAAAGGTCAAGCCACGAAGACTTATCTTTTGAAAGAACCAAGAATCAGAACACTATCCACCGGAACTCGAAGGAGATCACTCATATCTTCCCAGAAACCCTACTGCTTACACGAATCACTCAAATTTTGGTACAAAAGCACACAACACAGTATAGCAATATACAGATCTAGAGTATTACAAGTTCTTCACGAATATTTATCTATTGGAACACTCAAGAACGACAAGCCTTAATCACGAAGAATGAGGGATTCTCACAGAGAAGAGAGAGAGAGAGAGAGAGCGCAAGAGACGAACAACCAACCAAGAAAATCTCTAACACAGTCAAAATGTCACAGTGAGTATATAAAGCCAGAACGGTCTAGAATTTAATCAAACGGTTATCATAGTACCATGCGTCACAATCCGATTAAAGGCCTCCACTAACAAAAGTGTAATATCAGAAACACACTTTCTTCAAATTTTGGAAGCATGCTTTTATAAGTAAGGAGGTCACAAGTTCGATTCTCAACAATCTTCACATTGCTTCCAAAATTCTGGGCAATAGTGCAGCTAGGAGTTTCACCAACTATTTATAATGACATTTGCTCCATATACCTGTATGATCAATGAAAAGCATCAATAGATAATATCTTTAAACAGTTGTGGAACTTGTTTAAAGGTATTACCTTTGTTACCATATTAGATGGATTACATAGAGTAACAAGTTTACCAATTTTAATCAATCCCTTTGAGATAACATCTCGTATAAAATGGTATTTGACATTAATATGCTTTGTTCGGTCGAGAAACATGGGATTCTTACACAAATGAATTGCACTCTAATTATTAGAATATAAGGTTGTATTAGTGTCTACAAAACCAAGTTCATTTAACAACCCATTCAGCCAGATGCCTTTTTTGATGGCATCAATGGCTGCAATGTTTTCCGGATAGAGCAACAATTTTTTGCAACTGAGATTTCCAGCTTATTGCAGTACGACGTGGAGTATAAAAAGAAGATGATGTTGATATCCTATTATATCTATCTCTAACAAAATCAGTGTCTGTGTAACCCTTTAGAATAACCCACTCTTTACTCATTCTAAACATTAAGCCTAAGTTAGATGAACATTTTAAACATTTCACTAGCCATTTCAATGCTTCCCAATGACTTCTACCAGGATTTCCCATAAATATGCTTAGGACACTAATGTAGTCTAGCGCAAATCATTAAGTACATAACAGATCCAATAGCATTAGCATAGAAAATTTTAGTCATTCTTTCAAGTTCATCTTGAGTTTTAGGATAGGAGTCAAATGTAAGTTTAAAATAATTAGCAATGGGTAAAGAAACATATTTACAATCAAACATGTTAAACATTTTTAGAATCTTGTTCACATAATCTTGTTGACTTAAAAAAAAAAAGAATTATTTTCATCATTTCTAATAATATGCATACCCAGAATTTTCTTGGCAGGATCAAGATCCTTCATGTCAAACTATGATTTTAATTTGTGTTTAATATCATCAATTTTAAATTTATTGGGCACTAGCAAGAAGCATGTCAACAATATAAAGTACCAGATACAAAGAGTTTTTACTTCGATTTCCTTTACAATAAAGACATGTATCATAATTGCTTCTATTAAAACCAAGCTTCAAGATAAAGAAATCGAATCTTTTGTGCTATTGTCTTGGAACTTGTTTGAGGCCATACAAAGATTTTTTTAACAAACACACAATTTTATCAGGATCTCCTTTAGCAAAACCTAAGGGATGTTTCATTTAGCTCACTTCATTCAATTCACCATAAAGAAAAGCAATTTTTACATCTAGTTGATCAAATTTCCACTTATATTGCACAACCAAAGTAAGAATGCATCTGATAGTTGTATATTTAACCATGGGGGAAAAATCTCACCATAATCTACACCCTCTTTTTGTGTGAAACATTTTGCAATAAGTCAGCTTTGTATCTAACTTTATTACTTGCAATCAACTAGTTTCAAATCCTTTGGGTTATTAACTAATTATCATGTCTTATTTTTGTATAAGGAAGCCATTTCTTTTTCCATAGTAGCCAACCACCTTTTAGAGTCTTTGGATTTTAAGGCTTCATCATAGGAACATGGTTCAGATTCAGTTTCTTCCTGATATGTGAATAAAGACACAAAGCCATCATTATTAAACTTGGTAGGGAGTCTAATTTGTCTTCTCTCCCTATCTCTAGTAAGCTAGTATTCTTCAGGTGATGAAACTGTGTTATCATATTGTTTAGATTTTGCCAACTCAGTATTAGTTTCATTCAGGCCAACTTCAGAGCTAGTATTATCTAGATTAACAGGCTCCACCTCAATTTGGACATCATTTTCAGTTAAATTTCCTTTCTTACCTTCTAAAAATAGCATACAAGATTCATTAAAGACTATATCTCTCCCGATAATAACCCTGCAACCCTTTTTCCCCATAAACCCACAGCTTGTATCCCTTTATATTTTCAACATAGTCCAAAAACACGCACTTAAGTGATCTAGGGTCAAGTTTTCCTATATTTTGATAAGCATATGCAGCACAACCAAAAATTTTCAAATAAGAGTAAACAACATGCTTTTGTGTCCACACAGATTTAGGCACATTCAAATTTAAAGTACTTTTAGGACTTCTATTAATCAAATATGCAGGAGTTTTAACAGTCTCACCCCAAAATAATTTGGACAAGCCTGAACTTAAAAGCATACATCTAACTTTATGTAATAAAGTCATATTCATTCTTTTTGCAATGCCAATTGTTGGGATGTATATGTTACAGTTCTATGTCTTAAAATGCCGTTCAATTTATAGAAATCATTAAACTCATAATTACAAAATTCTAGGCCATTGTCAGTTCTTAAGGTTTTGATTTTCAAGACAGTTTGATTTTCAATTTTGGTTTTCCATTCTTTAAATGCAGTAAATGTTTCATCTTTAGTTTTCAACCAGAAAGATCCAAATTTTTCTGGAAAAGTCATCAATAATCAAAAGGTAGTATTTATAACCAGATAATGTACGTGTGGATGCAGGGCTCAACAAATTAGCATGTAAATATTCTAGAATTTGCTTTGATTTTGAGTACTTGTGGGAAAAGGCAATTTAGCTTGTTTACCAATCAAATATTATTCACAATTAGAGAATTCCCTAATATTTGATTTCTCAAATACTCCTTTATTTTTTAGAGCCTTTAGACCTTTCATTCCAATGCGACCAAGTCTACAATGCCTTAATTTAGCAATGTTAAAATCATCATCTAAAACTACTACAAATAGACCCACTAAAGGTTTTGTATTTAAGAAATACAAACTCATGTCTCTTTGGGATATAAGTGATTAAGTCACTATTCATAAAGATTTTTATTTATCCTTGACCCAAATTTATGTCAAACTCCATATCATCCAGCATCTCTAGAGAAAATAGGTTTCTTTCTAACTCAGGAACAAATCTAGCACCCTTTAAAAATAAAATTCTGCCATTTTCTAAGACCACTTTTATTGGTCCAATTCCTCTTACTTTACAGGTCATGTTGTTTCCCATAATAACTTGGCCTCCTTTAGTTTTTGAAAATCCAAAAAATAATTTTTGTTAGGACATGTGTGGAAAGAGCAACCTGAATCAAGAACCCACTCTTGATTTAGATTCCTTTCTAACAATAACTAGACCATTATCAAATTGTTGATTATCATAGGAAATAACAACATTACCCTCACTTGACTTCTTTCCTTATAAATCATTTTATTTCTTATAACAATCATTGGCAAAGTGATCCAACCTACACTAATAATAGCATTTCTTTCCTTTTGCCTTATCTTTGGATTTCATTTTATCATTATTCATTTTCTAGGTCATTAGGAATTTTGAATGAAAGTTAGATTTACCAACACGTTTCCCTTTTATATGAAGATTTTCTCCATTTTGATTGTTGATAGAATCAGATTTAAGTCCAAAAACCCTGTTCCTTAAAGCATTTATTATGATATTAGTAGTAAGCTTATCTCTACCATATTTTAGGGCATTCTTGAGATCTCTATGTCTATCACAAATGGAGTATAACAAGACCACAGTCAACTGATCTTCTAATAATTTCTCATCACAGTTGGCAAGATCCTAGGTCAACTTAGTAACTCTATCTAATTTTTCATCCAAATCAACAGAATGGTCCATCTTAAAGGAAAAAAAACTGTTAAGTAGAAAACATTTATTAGGAACAGTCTTAGGCTCATATTAAGCCTTTAATTGTGTTCAAAGTTCTTTAGCAGTTTTAATTTCCCCTATACATCTGATCACATTGTCAGAAAGGTACAAGAAAATAGTGCTCCAAGCTATCTCTTCTAGTTCAGTTCTTTTAGAAACAGACATCTCTACAGGCCAAGAATTATCAAGGGCTTTAGCACATTTTAATTGCATTAAAATAGCCCTAATTTTTTTACTCCACATATTAAAGTCCCTCTCCCATCATATATATTCACTTCAAACTTAACAGTAGCCATCACAGGATATGCTAAGATAATGCGCTTAGACAAATTTCTTCAAACAGTAAACACACAACACCAAGTATAGGAGCAGGAACACAAACAGAGATAACAATTGGGGGATTGATTTAAAAGGCTTGGTCAAACTAAACATTTGTCCAAGAAGACCAAGAACTAAGGCTTTTAGTTGAAAAGCCTAAAGTTATTAAATATGGAAAATAGAATTTGTAAAAAACTAAAATATCCTTGTATGTAAAATGATGTTATTGTCCTAATTTTCATTTCAATTTCCTTTTAACCATAATCTCCTTCCCTCCTCTAAGAACTACTCGACCACGGTAGGTGCCTCCATGCTGATTTTCTTATCATCATCTTCTTCTCTATTTAATGAAATCAGAAAATCTACATTCTCATTCCCTTGAACATTTATTTGGTTGAAGTGAGTAATAAAGTCTTGCTATAATTTTATTGGGCATTTGGAGAAGAAGAGAGGGAATGGTAAATTTTCAATATTTGAGCCACTTTCTTTCTCCATTATTTTGAATCATCTGTTCATGTTGTTGTATATGTGTTTGTGGTGTTCATTTTTCAATAATGATTTTGAATTTATTTTATGATTAGATTGGAGCTTTAAATGTGTTACTTCCCAATCTTATTCTCATTACTCCTTATTTGTATTCCTTAGTATTAATTGAAGTGAAATGTGAAGCGGTGAAGGATGATTGACTTTTTTCTCAATGTTTTCACGTGAAATATGCATTTGATTTTTTCAGTACAGAACGACATCCATATCGTTTTATGAAATCGTGAACGATATAAATATCGTTTTCTGAAATCCATGACAACGTATATATCGTTATCAATACTGTATAATGTTTGAAATTTGATGAAATGTATATGCTGAGTTACAGGTTATGAACACCATAGACATGGTATGGGTATTAGTTTGTTATCCAATTGAATATGAGCAGACTGTTGAAGGTGCATGGCAATGGATGTATTTTGGAAATTTCTTACATGGAACTATATTATAAAGTTAAGGAGGCATTGAATATCGATACGAGTCAATACAAAATGGAGATTTCAGCTCTTGTCCCGATAATGTCTAGAGCTCCAGTTGCACCAATCATAATTGATTGTGACAACAACGTGAAGTGGTTTATATCTACCTGTACATAAACTTTTTTTGTGTAAGTATTTTAAATGAAGTTGTTGAGAATCGAGAAGATTTTGGTGATGAAAGATGTTTATTAGTAATAGGTGGTGGAGAACAAATTGAAAATATGAACAACGAGGAGGAACATGATCTAACAGACAACGATGGTAATGATGACAATGGTGATGAAATATTTGTAGATTATAATGGTTTTGACGTAAGTGAAGATAGTTCTCGAAGAGTAGATGACGAAGTTGATTCTCCTGTGGCAGATGACAATAATTTTGAGTTACATACGCATGAACCTTATAGTAGGGATATAATAAATGGTAATGATGTTGAATGTACTTAGATTGTATCTGTTGTTAAGAGAATAAATCTCACATCGGTTAAATACCGAAATATTGACCAACTTAAATAGATCTTGGGCTACTCTTCTTAACAAAGTTGACCTTATTAAGATGGACCCCAAGTCTTAACATGGTATCAGAGCCCATTAAACTCCAACGACTGATTCAATTCGATTAAGTCTCTAAAAATAAGCACACGAATTTCAAGATTGGTCTGCTCAAACGAGCCACCATCTTGCGGGGGCATGTTAAGGGAATATAATCCCACATTGGTAAAATACCGAAATAATGACCAATATATAAAGGATTGGGACACTCCTCTTAATAAGGTTGACCTTATTAAGATGGACCCCAATATCTTAACATGGTATCAGAGCCCAGTAAGCTCCAACGAGCTATTTGATCCGATTAAGTCTAAAAAATGAGCACACGGATTTCAAGATTGGTCTGCTAAAAAAGAGCCACCATCTTGCGGGGGGCATGTTAAGGGAATAAATTACACATCAGTTAAATACTGAAATATTGATCAACTTAAATAAATCTTGGGGTACTCATCTTAACAAGGTTGACTTTATTAAGATGGACCCCAAGTCTTAACATCTGTAAGTGTAAGTTCACTCTATTATGAGATATCAGTAAAAATTTCAGAACGATTAGATGTGTGAGTCAACCAGTTGTTTCCATCGAAATATGACCTAATATCAAAATTGTAGTTGCTAGCTGTGAAGTGCCACTTTGAATACAAAGTTAAGAAGTCAAATAAGAGCACTTATACATATGTTTGTATTAATGAAAATTGCAAGTGGCGCTTATGAGCAACCAAGATTGTAGAAAGTCCCATTTTCGAAGTTCAAAAGTACAATGATCATCATTCTTGCTCCATGAGTGTTCATCACAGAGAGCATAGGCATGCTTCATATATGATTATTGGAAACCACACCGCTCATAAGTATGAAGATGTCAACCGAGTTTACAAACCAAGGGATATTATTAATGACATTCGTCGAGAGTTTGGCATAACCGTAAGCTATATTAAAGCGTACATGGCTAAAAATTTTGCTTGTGGACTGATTCATGGGAAACCCTGTGAGAGTTATGCGAAATTGCCAGCATATTGTCATGTTTTGGAGATGCAAAATCCTGGTACACTGACATTCATTGATACTAATGATGATCGGTGCTTCAAGTCCTTTCTTATGGCATTAAGACCAAGAATACATGGGTTCCTAAACTCAATGCGAAAGGTAATTTCTATAGACGGTGCATTCTTGGCATCGAGAATGAAAGGTACTCTACTCGTAGCAACTTCTCAGGATGCAAATTTTCAAATATTTCCACTCACATGGGGAGTAGTTGATTCGGAGAATGATGAATCCTAGACTTGATTCTTTCAAAAGTTGCGGTTAATAATAGGTGATACAGATAACTATGTGATTATATCTGACCGTGCAACATGCATAAAAAATGGAGTTAAAAATGTGTTTCGATTTGCTCATCATGGTAATTTTGCATATCACTTGCAAAAGAATTTGAAGACAAATTTTCCACGGTGTGATGTTGCAACTTTGTTTAGGGCAGTGTCGGAGGCTTATACTGTAACCAAATTTGAGTCCTATATGGCAGCTCTATGAAGTAAAAAGGAGGGCATCAAAGAGTATTCATTAATAGGCTAGAGCGCATTTTACTGGAATACGTTACAATATCATGACTACAAATAATGTGAAATCTGTAAATGGTTTGTTGAAGAGTGTTCGAGAACTTCCCATAGTTGGTTTAATAGAATATATTCGTGGGATACTACAAATGTGGTTTTATGAAAGACATATTGAAGCAGAAAAATATGTAACCCAACTCACGCCAGCATTAGAGAAAAAGATGTGCATGACATATAATGAGTCAAATGGGTTGGAGGTAAATCAGGTTTCTCCGGACATTTATCAAGTTTGTGACAATTTAGAACACCACTTTGTGAATTTTTACGAAATGACATGTACGTGTAGAAGATCTGATTTGGACAAGTTTTCATGTGCGCATGCAATTGCTACAGCAAGGTTTAAAGGAGACGACGACTATAAATTATGTACCCCCTTTACACTAGTATTTGTTGGAAGCAAGTTTATTTTATATTCGTATATCCTTTGCCAAACGAGGTCGAATGAAAAATTTCTAAGAATATGATAGTCAGAGAAGTATTTCTACCTTTGGTGCAAAGACAGGGCGGTTGACTGTCAAAAAAGAGGAAAAAGGTAGGCCGGAAAGACGCGTGTGACTCGTAAGTGTAGCAGGTGCAAGAAAACTGATCATGTTCGATCCACTTGCACAGGCCAAGCAACTAGTAGTGAACCTTAAGGTTGTAATACTATCGTGTTTTGTAACTTTATGACTTCGTACTTATTATTTCAACTGAATGAAATGACTTATTAGATTTTATAGTCATTGCGTTATTGAAATATTTTTGTACCGTTGGAATCAAATTAAAGTATTTTAGGTATTTATGTTCTTTTTTCTCACAGCGAAGGCAAACTACGTTCATGTCGTTACAGTAGACATGAATGTCGTTCATGTTCAAAATTCTACAAATTAACATAACGAGTTATAACTCGTTCCTTAGACACAAAAAGATAAGCATATCATTTCAATATTAAATACACATTGCTTCTCTGAATTGCATAATGACGCAGAACTCATTATGATCACACATAACGACTTCGAAGTCATTTCAGTTAAAATTGATACTAAAACGAGTTATAACTCATTCCTAAGACACAAAACAACATGCATATCGTTTCAATTTTAAATACACGCTGCTTCTCTGAATTGCGTAACGACGTAAAACTCGTTATGACCACATATAACGAGTTCGAACTCGTTTCTCGAACACAAAACGACATGCACATCGTTTCAATGTTAAATACACACTGCTTATCTGATTTTGCATAACGACTTAGAACTCGTTATGACCATACATAATGACTTCTAAGTCGTTTAAGTTAAAATTAATATTAAAACGATTTCAAACTTATTCTTGAGACACAAAACAACATGCATATTGTTTCAATGTTAAATACACGCTGCTTCTCTGATTTGTGTAACGACATAAAACTCGTTATGACCACATATAACGACTTCGAAGCCGTTTCATTTAAAATTGATACTAGAACGATATTGAATCCGTTCGTGCGACACAAAATAACGTTTACATCTTTTCAATGTTAAATACACACTACTTCAGTGCTTAACGAGGGTTGGGGGCATATCGTTTCTTCTCATTCAGAATGACATTGATATCGTTCTAGTGTAATCGTTCCTGAAACAATATCCATCTCATTTCATTACAAACCTGCCGAGTTTAAAATCGTTTCAGTTGAAATAATAACTACAACGACATCGGTATCGTTTCTTCACACTGAAAATGACATTAGTATCATTACGCTTAAAAATGACGTTTTAGCCATCCATGGCCACCGGCATATGTCCCACCGTATGTATGATAATAAAAACAGGTTAGCGAGCCGGTTCAATCTCACTCGAACGACGCTATGGTAACATTTGTGATTTCATAGTTGTCTTTCACACTTGGGTTGTTTCGATAAAAACGGGGTATCTCTGTTGGCTCTTTCGGGCCAGTTGAGAGTTACCAGCCCACTTGATATGCTCTTTCGATCGTCATACATATTTCGAAGGTATGTCGAGCGATCGAAAACGATCGAAACGTCGTTTTTAGGTATAACGATATACATATCGTTATGTTCTTGAAGAAACGACTTTGAGGTCGTTGTAGATATTATATAAACCGAAACGAATTAGAAGCCATAAAATTTTAAAAGAAATGACATGTATATCGTTATGTACCAAATAGTGAAATAACGTAACGTTATCGATCTCGTTTCATTACAAATATGACGAATTCGAAATCGTTTCAGCTAAAATAATAACTACAACGACATCGGTATCGTTTCTTCACACTTGAAATGACATTAGTATTTTTATGCTTAAAAATGGCATTTCGACTATTCACGACCACCGACATACGTCCCAACGTACGTATGACGATAAAAACAGGTCATCGAGCCTGTTCAATCTCACTCGAACGACGCTATGATAATGTTTTTAATTCCAAAGTTGTCTTTCACACTTAAGTTGTTTCGATAGAAATAGGGCATTTTCGTTGGCTCTTTCGGGCCATTCAAGAGCTACCAGCCCACTTCATACGCTATTTCGATCGTCATACACATTTCAAAGGTATGTAAAGCGATCGAAGACGGTCGAAACGTCATTTTTAGGTATAACGATATACATATCTTTTTGTTCTCGAAGAAACGACTGTGAGGTCGTTGTAGATATTATATAAATCTAAATGAGTTAGAAGTCGTCAAATTTTAAAAAAATGACATGTATATCGTTATGTACCAAATAGTGAAATAACGTGACGTTATCCATCTCGTTTTATTACAAATCTGACGAGTTCGAAATCGTTTCAACTAAAATAATAACTACAATGATGTCGGTATCGTTTCTTCACACTTAAAACGACATTAGTATTGTTATGCTTAAAAATGATATTTTAGCCATCCACGACCACCAACTATGTCCCACCGTACGTATGACGATAAAAATAGGTCATCGAGCCTGTTCAATCTCACTTGAACGACACTATAATAACGTTTGTGATTTCTTAGTTGTCTTTCATACTCGGGTTGTTTCGAAAGAAACAGGGCATCTCTGTTGGCTCTTTCGGGCCATTCGAGAGCTACCAGCCCACTTGATACGCTCTTTCGATCGTCATACACATTTCGGAGGTATGTCGAGGGGTCGTAGACAGTGGAAACGTCGTTTTTAGGCATAACGACATGAATGTCGTTTAACTTGCAAAGAAACGATACCGAAGTCGTTGTAGTTATTATTCCAGTTGAAATGATTTCGAACTCGTCAGATTTGCAATGAAATGAGATGGATAACGTTACGTTATTTCACTATTTGGTACATAACGATATATATGTTGTTTCTTCTAAAAGTTTACGACTTCTAACTCGTTTCGGTTTATGTAACATTTACAATGACCTCAAAGTCATTTCTTCGAAAACATAACGGTATGTATATCATTATGCCTAAAAATGATGTTTCGATCGTCCTCGATCGCTCTATATACCTCCGAAATGTGTATGACGATCGAAATAGCGTATGAAATGGGCTGGTAGCTCTTGAATGGCCCAAAAGAGCCAACGGAGATGCTCTGTTTCTATCAAAACAACCCGAGTGTGAAAGATAACTATGAAATCACAAACATTACCATAGCGTCGTTCGAGTGAGATTGAATAGGCTCGATGACCTGTTTTTATCATCATACGTACGGTGGGATGTATGTCGATGGTTGTGGATGGTCGAAATGCCATTTTTAAGCATAACGATACTAATGTCATTTCAAATGTGAAGAAACAATACCGATGTCGTTGCAGTTATTATTTCAGTTGAAATGATTTCAAACTTGTCAGAGTTGTAATGAAATGAGATGGATGTTGTTTCAGGAACGATTAGACTAGAACGATATCAATGTCGTTCTGAACTAGAAGAAACGATATGCATCCAACCCTCGTTAAGCATTGAAGCAGGTAGCAAAATTATCATATATCGTATATGCAACTTACCGTATTTGCATGTAGCTTACCGTATTTGTAGACAGCTTGCGGTATTTGCAGCTTACCATATATGCTTCCTATCGTATATGCAACTTACCGTATTTGCAGGTAGTTTACTGTAGATGCAGCTTACGAAATTTAGAGACAGCTTACTGTATTTGTAGTTTACCGTATATGATGTCTACCATATATGCTCTCTACCGTGTATGCTTTTAACCGTATTTGCACATATTTTCTTTACCTTTTTCATATATACTATTTCCACATACCGTATCGATTTTGCTTACACGTACCAAACTAACAGAATTTTTTTTCAGATTTTTATTTTTAACATACATGGAAATTATCACAAATTAATTTCAATAAACATAAATAGAATGATAATATATCTCAATTCTATGTCGTTACGCAAATCAGAGAAGTATTGTGTACTTAATGTTGAAACGATATGAATGTCGTTTTGTGTCTCTGGAAAGAGTTCAAAATTTTTTTAGTATTAATTTTAACTGAAATGACTTCGAAGTCGTTATATGTGGTCATAACGAGTTCTACATCATTACGTAATTCAGAGAAACGGTGTGTATTTAACATTGAAATGATATGCATGTCATTTTCTGTCTCTGGAACGATTTTGAAATCGTTTTAGTACTAATTTTTACTGAAACGACTTTGAAGTCGTTATTTATGGTCATAACGAGCTCTAAGTTGTTACGCAAAATCAGATAAGCAGTGTTCTTTAACATTAAAATGATATGTATGTCATTTTATGTCTCAGGAACGAGTTCGAAATCATTTTAGTATTAATTTTAACTGAAATGACTTCGAAATCGTTATGTATGGTCATAACGAGTTTTATGTCGTTACGCAAAATCAGAGAAGCAGTGTGTTTTTAACATTGCAACGATATGCATGTCATTTTTTTGTC
Source organism: Olea europaea var. sylvestris (assembly GCF_002742605.1). NCBI lineage: Eukaryota > Viridiplantae > Streptophyta > Magnoliopsida > Lamiales > Oleaceae > Olea > Olea europaea. The sequence continues at coordinate 5,421,645 of NC_036237.1, forward strand.
TCAGAAACGAGTTCAAAATCATTTTAGTATCAATTTTAACTAAAATGACTTCGAAGTCGTTATGTGTGGTCATAACGAGTTCTACGTCGTTACGCAATTCAGAGAAGCGGTGTGTATTTAACATTGAAACAATATGCATGTCGTTTTGTGTCTCAGGAACGATTTCGAAATCATTTTAGTGTTAATTTTAACTGAAACGACTTCAAAGTCGTTATTTATGATCATAACGAGTTCTAAGTCGTTACGCAAAATCAGAGAAGTAGTGTGTATTTAACGTTGAAACGATATGTATATCGTTTTGTGTCTCAGGAACGAGTTGGAAATCATTTTAGTATTAATTTTAACTTAAACAACTTTGAAGTCGTTTTGTATGATCATCACGAGTTCTAAGTCGTTACACGAAATCAGAGAAACGGTTTGTATTTAACATTGAAACGATATGCATGTCGTTTTGTGTCTCAGAAACGAGTTCGAAATCGTTTTATTATCAATTTTAACTTAAACGACTTCAAAGTCGTTATGTGTGGTCATCATGAGTTCTAAGTCGTTATGCAAAAAAGGACAATAGTGTGCATCTTACATTGCAACGATATGATAATGGAAGACAATGAAAATATATAAGTTTGTACATGTAAAACTCAACAACCTCACGTGGACAATATCTAAACTTTAAAGTTATAGAAGATAATGGAAAATATGTACATTGAAATTGTATTCAAACTCCAAAATAGCTGCTATTCCAAAGCCAAAACAACCAAATCACTACATAATATTATAAAAATATAAACAAAATACGAGCAAAGCACAATCTTCGGCTCGAAATCCCAAGTCAACAACTTTGCAGCCAGTTTGTTTCTCCATACTGGTACGTAATCCGGTCGAATTGTATTTACGTCAATATTCGCTTGCAGAAATTCTATGTATTTGATAGCGAATATTTCGCAATCGAATCTACAAAAAAGTTGTAAAATTTTTGTATTCATTTTCAACACTCAAGATAATATGGTACTACTAATTATGAAATTAGTCATTCTCACATGTTCACTTGTTGGGGAACATCTTTCACGTTCACAAATTTGAAGTTCTCCGTACTATATTTGCTTTCATCGTTGACATGAAATTTTATTATCAATGGAATAACGACCTGTAGAGGCAAAAAGTAAGCTTCCAACGCTGCCCAACAAATGTGACCCTTCAGACTATCAAACATAAAAATGACTCATTCTTCCATGTCGACTTGAACTGCAAACCAATGGTCACGGGTCCAACAAAGAAGATACAAATATCTACAATCCTTCCAAGGTTTACCGAGCTTCGGAGTTGCCCCTCTCACATAATTAATTAGACTCTTGATACATTTGAGCTCTTTACTGGACTGTAACTGGCCATATACATTGACAACAAATTGATAGAAATAAGTGTCCAATATGCATCAATCTTGTTGGAACAGATTGGAAAATTTGGAAGCCCTTTCTCGTATTTGGTATAGGGCCTCGTTTATGATCTACAAAAATAANCAATCTTGTTGGAACAGATTGGAAAATTTGGAAGCCCTTTCTCGTATTTGGTATAGGGCCTCGTTTATGATCTACAAAAATAAACTAATAAATTCAAACTAAATTCTTTTGTGACATTATCGTAAAATTATTAAAGTTGGATTAGTTACACTGTCATTAATCCAACCATACTCATTCAAAAGATCCATCAAACTTTTTGCCTGAACATCATAAAAGCGCAAAAGCATAATTTGGCTATGCATATTACAAAATCAACAAGAAGTTATATTTTGGTAATACTGTCATTACTTTCACATGTACTTGCAACTATATGTAATAATTTACCACGAAGATGTAGTTTCTATCCATTTTCAAAAAGCCTCAACCTTGACGGGATCTACTTCTCGATAAGGATCGTATACATTGATATCCGACAACTTTCTCCTCTTCGTCTGGTCAGTGTACTTAGAACACAATAAACGCGCTTTTCTCTTCCGACGATACCCTCGTCCTTTCGATGGATCGCATCTCGCCTCATCGATTTCTACAATGTCGCATATATGTTGCAAATAACAACAATTAGAAGTGAAAAATTTGTTTCATTTGGATATAAAGATGTAAAACTGAATTTTGAATTCATTTGTATCCACATCATGCTTTTCAGGCGTCACATCTGTGATCCCTTTCTCCATGTCGGGACGCTCATCCTCTAATATTATTTCTTTTTCAACACTCTTCTTGACCATTTTTTCCTTTTCTTCCTCATCTATTTCATTCCCAGATCCAGCTTCATTTTCCAAGTTATTCCCTCCTACATTTTTGCCTCTAACCTCCTCCTCTAACTTTGAGTCTTCCTCACGCGCTTCTATATTTGTTTCAGCAGTAGGCACCTCTCACATCATCAAATTCAAGCTTAGTTTCCAACTCATTCCCTCCTACATTTTTTCCTCTAACCTCATTCTCCTCTAACTTTGAATCCTCTTCAGGCAGATCTACCTTTCTTTCAGCAGCATGCACATCTGTCACATCATCAAACACAACCTCCTTTTCCAACTCATCCTTCGGTTCATTTTCTGGTATATAAGTTGTGCTACTAGTAGCACCATCAAATGCACTAGTCACTGGATGGAGAACCTGCCAACCTTTTTCTCCACCCGATCAAGTAGAGTCGATATGACTGCTAGCAGCCTTCCCTTAAGTTTTTCCATTTTCGTTCTCAATAAATTCGCCATGTTGATCTCAAAACCACGCTGTGGGGGTTGAGCTGCTCTAGGAGACTCTTTGTGGTATGCATGATGTGGCTCGGCATCATGCTCGACCTCGTCTCCTTCGGAATGATGTGAAACACTCTCATCTTCTTCCACGATTGGTTTCAACTCTTTCCAATAGGCCTCTTTGAGTTCAACTTCGGTGGGAATCAATGTGGAATTAACCTCCAACTGCAAATATTAAAAGGTACAACTCTTTAGTCATTCACGAAACTAATTCCACAATTTGTTCCCATTAAACTTAAAAAAGACTATTTTAGCTCCTTTAAATTCAACACGTTATCAATGGCAGCAGACGTTAACCTCTTCGGCATTTCCCAAGCGACCATTCTTGGTATTACATCTAGATATTTCATACCAAACTTCATTCCTAAAGTTGGGATCGCTTCGAATGCCCAAATCTATTGCAAAACAAACATTTATATTATCTTACAAAATGAATTTATAAATATAAAAAATACGAGTCAAGTGTATTGTTTGTTCATACCATTAGAGCGAGGTGAAAGCCATGCAATGAATATTGACAACGCGATTAGCCTGCGACGCCCGAACTTTTCAATTTATCTCCCATTTCAAGTTTGAATATACTGATCGTGTATTCAAATGAAAACTTTCCCCATGGATACGTCTCGAACCTATCTAGATC
>NC_036237.1:5431618-5435403 GCF_002742605.1 Olea europaea var. sylvestris
TCTCTCTCTCTCTCTCTCTACTCACAAGCAAGTACAATCTAATGGATAAAAGATTGATCTTTTTCTTTGTATGATCTTAAGTTTGTTTACATTTTTGGTTTGCCTCATTTTACTTGAAGAAAATAGATCTAGCCTCGAAGGGTTGCTCTACTTTTTCTTAATCTGCTCTTTGGTTGATTCAGTTTTGTTCAGCTTGATTGATACTGGCACAATGATGACTATTGAAATTATTTCCAGATTTTCAAACTAATGATGATTTTTTGATCAATCGTGTAATTTGGTAATTGGGCTACATTTATATGCTTGTCTTTTTTAAATTTTGGGTGAAAATCTTTTGTATTCTTGATATAGATTCAAACTTTTGGTTTTGGCTTATGATACCGTTCTTAACCTCTGCTAGATGACGAATCATTGTTGATCCATTGCATTGCAAGATTTAAAGCAACTAGATCCTAAGCAACTACTGCTGATCACATTTTCGGTCATTGCCAAAATGAGAATGGAAAAGAAAAATATAGACTAGATAAAGCATTGGCAGAGAATTATTGTGGTTGAATCAAGCAAGACTCATGAGGGACGTTTTAAACTACTCTAGAAAAAAGGGACCATGTGGCATATAAAACGAAACTTGCTTTCTGTAGGATATTACAATGATTTCTATTTAAGTCCCTTGGATGGTATGGTTTACCTGGCTGGAATTTATAATTGTAAGGAGAATGCCTTTCTGCACCTTTTTCTGATTAATTTTTCTTGAATAGTATTTTTCTGTTAATGTGAGATGGATATCCCATGTGGAAATTAGTTATTCTTCTTGTTCTTCTTGCAATTTTTATTTGAATTTCTCAAATTTATTCTCTAGTTATTATGGTAAGGTAGGAGAATAAGCTTGGGGAATAATGTTCAACCCTTGGTTTCCATTTTATATGGTTTTGGGGTTTTGAGATAGAGATGGTTTTACGCATCAACAAATATTTTGGTTCAAGCCTCACTATTTCTGTTATACTTATGTAGTTTACCATTGGCCACGCGCTGGAGGATTGTAGTTTAGATTAAGTTGGTCACACACATCCCCGTTCCATAATGGGGAGAAATCCTTCCTGTATTGGGCATTAATCAGGAAAATTCAAATTAAGAACTGAAGGTTTTTTTTTTTTTTTCTTTCATTGGTGGTAGTGGGAGTAGACTAGAGTAACATCTCATCTATTGTGGTCTCTGGTTTGAACTCTTTCTAGGGTGCATCGAGATTGGTAAGTAATGGATAGCTAATTTTGATATCAAGATGTTCATAATAGTGGATATCGATAAGAAAATTGGAGCTCTAGACTTCTTATATCTAACTAAATCTCATTTGTACGAGTTTCCTTGATGATGTGAAAAAAATTGCATAATAGATCTCTGGAGCTAATTTGATTGAAGAAGTGCCCTGTTCCCCCTCAGAATTCTCAAATTCAGCGAATGAAGATAATTTTAGTTGCAATACCATGTTTTGTCCGTGCAAATAACAATTTTTTTTGTATTATAAATCAATTAGATTTGCATTGAACACATCGACATATTTGTAAATTTTGTTAGAGAGATGGGCTTAGCCATATCAGGCATGAAGATGAAGTTAAGGATTAGCGTAAAACGGAGAGGAAAGAACTAAACTCTAATCAAATTTCATGTGTTGTTTTCCAAATTTTAAGGGGTGTTGTTAAATGATTAGCTTATGTGGGGTTAGTTCTAAAGCTGCTAATGTACTTTTAGTACTGTCAACCCAAAATCAGTCTAAAGTGGAGTCTCTTGCTACAGATCTGTTGCTTGACATTAATGGAGTTCGTATGTTTATAGGATACAAGTGCTTAAGATTATTTAGATATATGATGTACATGTTATTTTCTCAAATATCATGTCATCTCTTTAGGTATCTGGTTTTCTCTCTAGTAAGTATTTTGTTTAATTGTTTACTTGTAATTGATCTTTACAGCTGCTTCAATATCTTTCGGCATGGCGTCCAACAGTGGCCAGAATGGAATTCAACTCTTATTAGCTGCAGAACAAGAAGCTCAGCATATTGTCAACGCTGCTAGAACCGGTTTTTTCTCTCTCTCTCTCTCTCTCTCTCTCTCTCTCTCTCTCTCTCTCTCTCTATAATTGTACTTGATCTATTACTTTTCGACTTATCGCAACTGAAGACGCCCCTGGTTACTAGCGAGGCTTATTCAGAATGTGCTTGTTTTTCTTGTTAAACTCAGGAAGTTGGGTTTTTTGGGTCTTCTTTTACTTTTATACTACCGGTTATATATCCTACTATGACTTCTGGTGCATCCAATTCCACTACTTTCTTCTTTTATGCTGATCAAATGGAGGAAGATGTTTAAGGAGGACCAAGTTGGAGAGAGAAAATGAAAAGGCCTTTCTTTTAACATTTTGTCAAATGGCCTTCTGAATTGTGTTAATTCTTATCAGCCCTCTTCTTTGATGCCAAAGTAAGTTGCATGGACATGCGTGTTGGACATGACACGAACATGTGTGCTGGACATGCCGATGCATTATTTTTCGAAAAAATAGTACACAGACACGTCAGGAACACATCCTTTTAAATTCATTAAAATTTCAAATTCATATATTAAATGCTTATTTTTGTAATTTTTAATATAGGACACAACACATAGCATCCGAACACTTTATAGAGGGGTGTTTCTAAAGTATCTCTTGAATGTCAATAATTTGAACAATTAAGCTACTTGTACAGATGATCTTTTTTTTCTTTTTTTTTCTTTTTTTTTTTTTAATATGACCATGGGTGTCCAGGCCAACTCACACGCACCTCGACTAATCCCACGGGCCCTAAAGCTTACAGTCGGGTACTCACCTTAATGGCTCTGAGAAGACTCGAACTGGTGACCATTGGGGAGCAAACCCAAGCCTGATCACTGAGTTACCCCTCAGGGTTACTTGTACAGATGATGTTNAGACTCGAACTGGTGACCATTGGGGAGCAAACCCAAGCCTGATCACTGAGTTACCCCTCAGGGTTACTTGTACAGATGATGTTACACCTCTGTTGACAGATGATATTCAAATTAAGAGTCAAAATGCATGTTATCTCATTTTATCAAATTAACTATATATGTAGCATAATTCTAATTTAAATGTTAAATAAAAAATGGGATAAGGGCATATGGCTTGTTGGATACATGTTCTTGAATATCAGGGTTTGACACAACATGACACGTGTTGGACATGAATATGTCGTCCTAGTTTGTGTGACGATGCATCATAGATAGCACCGGCATCCCCACCCATCTGCATCTCCACCCTCATCCCTCATATTTCCTTCCGTTTTAACTTTCGTATCACCCCTCTCTCTTCCCTCGACCTTCGCTTCTTATACCCCCTTTTCCTGGGAGCTTCTTGAGAGTCTCCAAAGTAACTTGGTGAGTGGGTGAGGGGGAAAGGGAAGGGGGCAGGGCATTAGGGAGGTTGAGGATGGGGTGGGCCATAGGAGGACAAAGGCAAAGCCATGTATATGTATATGGAAGAGGAATGCCTGTTTTAACAAGAATAAAACTGATCTTGTAGTGCAAAAGATAAGAAGCACACACATGGACATGGACAAGTCGATTTAAATTCTTTAAAAAATTGTAAATTCATAGCATATATCTTTATATTTGTACTTTTTATTTTTCAATAAAATCAATACTTTACAGTTTTCTTTTTTGTTGGTGAAATCTTTAAAATCAAAAGAGTAGCTATTTTTTGTATTAAAAATAACTTTTTGTAAAATTTTATATTAATAGTGG
>NC_036237.1:5443374-5556295 GCF_002742605.1 Olea europaea var. sylvestris
AATCTTGAGAAACTCGACTTATTTGCTGAACAACTTGTGCTTGAGCAACAGAGGAGGAGTTGCCGAATAGCTCCCACTGTTGCATTCAAGCAAGCTCCCTCGAGATCTTCTTAAACAACTTCCAAGAGCAACAAAGTAGGAAAAATAATGTAAGACTTTGATGGACTTTTTTTAAGTGATAAATTGTGGATTTCGTGGATTTTTTATGGATTTGTATGGAATTAGTGAGAGCTTTTCGTAGACTTCTATAGACTTTCATTTTAAAATTTTTATAGACTTTTGTAAAATTCAAAATTTCTTTTGAAAACTTTCATTTGAAATAGAATTCGCATGAATCTGGTATAATGGTGTGAAATTCTCACATATGAGGTGTTAGTTTCCACAATTTCCAATCCTTCCCCTTCTTCTTCTCTTATAATAAAAAAATTTGAAAAAATAAAAATTTAAGACCTTAATTAAATAAATAATAAAAAAATTATACATATATATGATTCAATATTATTAGTATTGTATACTTTTAAAAATAAATAAAAATCAATATATTTAAATTTAATTATAAATTTTTCATATAAAATTTTATAATTTAATAAAAAAAAGATATTTTTTACAAAAAAATGAATGAAAAAAGAAAAAAAATACAAGAGTCCAATTTAATTTTTTAATAGAAAATAGAGATAAATAATAAGATAAATAAAGAAAGATAAATGGAAATAAATATAATCAATAGAAAAAAAAAATTAAATTTTAATTATACATATCTCTAAAAGGTTAAAGGATGAAAATCTCTCAAAATCTCGTGATTAATGAAAGACAAATTTTAAGATTTTATACGAGTACTTTCTACTTAAAAGTTAGTACTCCAGAGAATTTTATAAAAGTTATTAAAATTTGAATACTTCAAAACTTATAAAGACTTCTAAAGAGTTTTAATTGAATTCACCGTAACTTTTAAAACCTTTTTAGAAGTCTATAAAAGTCTCAATTAAATACACTGTGACTTTTATAGACTTCTTAAAACTCTATAAAAATCTTAATTGAATACACCGTGATTTTTGGAGAGTTTTAAAAAATTTCAACTGTATACCTCTATACTTTTTAAATTTCAAAAAGTTATTAAAAGTCTCAATTGAACACACCCCCTCAAGTATTCTTCATTTGACAGCATCAATTTACATTTTCTTGTCAAGCCAAGTTGATCATGTTGATATCGAACAAACTGTTGTGAATTATGATCTAATTCTAATAAGTCCTTTGTATACTAGGAATATTAGGTTGATGTGCGGTTAAAGAGAGATGTTTATGGTATGACTAAGTTCCGCACAATCCATAGACGCCATGCATCTTCCTCATAATTGGTACCGGAATGTTGTGCATTCTATCTTTTCCTCGTAGTACATATATATTTAATCACGGGAAGATGTTATCCGTATCTATGTTCAATCTTTTCCTTGTAAATTTTAATACATGAATATTGTTGTTATCAGTATCTACATACCAGCCCCAGCCCCAGCCCCAGCCCAGTGGGCTCAGTCTTGTCACTGTCTACCCTGGAATATCCAAGTTCATAACAAAGGATGGTGGTTGCATTAGTTCTATACTTCTATGTGAAAGTTTTTCCACCGACACTGACTCTTGGAGGTGAGAGGGTATACTCGTCACTTGGGTAAGTAGCGTAGAGTTGAAAAGGAAAGGATGTGCGGTGAAGGGAAAATGGCATATCTGTCACTATTATTGTTGGATAAAAGGGCATTCTTTTGTTGTCAGTTATCTCATGGTAGTATTTCTACCTTTTACTTTATGCATGAGACAAACATTTCTTGTTTCTTTTTTACCACTGTCATTAATATTTTGTAGTTTTTCGTGATATTGTTTGTCTTAAAAGAAAATTTGATCTACTAATAATATCGATTTCTGTGATTCCAATTATTATCAAGAAAGAAATGCCCAAACATTTCTCACAGGTTACTTACAGGACCCCTCACTGTACAGGGACCCCACATGCATTAAAAAAAAAAATTACTGGAGCCCCACAAATGTGCGTGCTTGGCAGCAGTCTGATTTTGTAAGGCTAGCACAGTTCAAGAATCTATTGTGACTATAATTCTTTTTTTGTCCATTTCTTAAGGGGCTCTTGTCTGAAATTTTCTTGGGGTGCTCAATACAAAAAAAGATTTAAATTTCTTGCATTGGAATCCTAGGATGAGTAATCATTCTTAACATAATTACTCTTTGTTTTTTCACAGTTGGAGAATCTGAAAATTTAACAGCAGACAGTATGTCCTAAAATAAAATTGAGTAAAGCAACATACCCAGTGATGCAAAGGACAGGAGTAAGGTTATTTCACGTCTTGCTGGCAGCCGCAGTGTGGGGGTTCGATTCCTAAGACATGAAATTGAACTCCTTGTAGGCGCAGTGTACAGGCAGCTCTTGATCCCTGGCCTATTGGGGCACATCCCGCGATTTACCTCCCTCACAAAGCTCTAGGCGTGGGGCGATGGGGGCCCTCAAGGTTGGGGTTCAACGCTTTTTTTTTTTTTTTTTTTTTAGTAAAGCAACATAGTGTGCTATACGATTTTGCATGTTGTGCCTTTTTGCTGTACTGATTGTAGATTGGATTTGCACTAGAAAAGAAATCTGTTATTTTCTTTTTGCTTTATAAGTATTGTGGTTGATATTTAAATAGATAAATTTGTTCTATTTTGAATAATTTAAACTTTTGGACAAGCTGTTACAATGTAGTATCAAAACGTGCGAAGGTTTTAGTTTTGCTGCCACTTATTGGTGAAACTATGCATTTGATGGAAAATTAACTTTGACGCGCACATGTTGGGATGTGTAGAAGAAAGGGGCTATGACCATATAGAATGTAGTATTTACGGTATTGAACAGGATAATGGTCGATATTATCACATGGTTTTTCTTATTTAATAGTATCGACTATTGTCTAATACTATCTTTAGTGTGAAATTTTGAAACAGGGTGATTTAACATAAACTTATGCATTTTTCACAGAATTGCTCCCCATTTAATGTATTTGTATATTCAAAACACAAGTAAACCATGCAAGAAGTTGGATAATAAAAATTAGAAAGAGCCGTGCTGCGTGCACAGTTCGGCACACAGTACGGCTCACAGCCCCCTTATATCAGGGGGCTCGCGTCCATAGCACAGTGAGAGGGCTGTACATGTACAGCAGCACAAACTGCTTCTTCCAATTAGAAAAGGAATGGGTGGAGAAAGGCATGTCAGCAGGTTTTACTTTTGAGAAAAAACAGAAGATAGGGGGAAAAGTGGTGGCCAGGGAGTTGAGTGAAAAGGACTTTTAACTGTGAAAAAAAAGTGTATCTTCGTGGGATTCTTTGCCTGCCAATGTCCAGGCATAGTGGTAGCCATCACACTATCAAGGACAAAGAAACATGATCATGTAAAATATTTCTTGATTTCAAATTAAAAGTTGGTACCCTTTTTTACTGCGGGCATGTTAAAGATGTAGTTGCTATAGATTTTTGAGTACACATGACATTTGTCTAATAGCTTAAGTTTTTCAGATGAGATAGTTAAAGTCCAGAAGATTTTAGTTTCAAGTTTCGTCTTCACCTATCTATGAAAAAAATTGTGTGCATCTTAGTCTTTGATTTTATTTACATCGAAGTCTTTCATTGGATGTACATGTGATGCAGCATGATGAAGACATAAATGGTCACAAATTTTTTTTTTTTTTTTTAAATCAACTTAAACTTTTAGATAATATTATAAACAACACATTTCTATGATATAGTTTCTAATTTAGCTCATGTTTGGTGGGGGTTAAAGTCAAATTTTTATTAAATTTTGATAAAAGTTTATGAAAATTCCGCAAAATATGTGATTAAAATTAGTTGTTAAAAAAAGTAAGTTTGCTCTAATTTATTTGTTGGTTTTGAAGTATCCAAAAGTGTTTGTGTAATATCATTTTGCTGTTTCTTATATGGATTTTTCTTCTCAAACAGGGCCAACGCCAGGCACCCTGCCAATAGGAGAAACAAAGCCATCGCTCTTCTTATATATGAAAAGATTGAGAACGCTCTTTTTGAATATAATGACCATACATTTATTGAATCATATATTGGACCAAAATGACCACACATTTATTGAATCATAGATTGAATATAATGATCCTACATTTATTGAATCATAGATTGGACCAAATTGTAGACATTTTGTGGACCCTACTTCTAGAACATATTGATTTTTCTATTTTCTATGGAAAAAATGGAGGTACAGGTGAAACACGCCCCTGTCAAGTGAGAGACGAGGTGGGGATGGACCCCACCTTTTTTTTTAATGCATGTGGGGCCCGACCCCTATAGTGAGGCCCCTGTGAACCGAGCTCCTATACTTGGAGCTCGGTCTTTTTTTCTATATTTTGAGATATGTTTTTACAAACATCATAGTTTTGCTAATTCTCGAGTCAGAATTGCAAGTCCTTTTTCAACTTTCAAAAGTAATTGTACGATCAATTTTATAACAAATACCATTCAAAATTCCGTTAATTTTTATATAGCCCCTTATACAATCAACTTCAAGAAAGGTAGAATTCTTAGTGTTTTATCTTGACAGATTCGCCTTCTTAAAGTTCGTCTTGTCAAGGTCAAGTGATGATTTAGCAGAATTTGGATTGTTTTTGTTGTTGGGGATCAACTTGCAACTTGGGTAATAAATTAAGGATCAATAATGCAATTTTCCCGAACTTCTTCGACTATCCATTTTATTTCAATTAGATAGTAATTAGAAGTTTAACTTCCATACTTTAACATCAACTTTTTGGTTTGGTATGCGTCCTTTTCATTAAAATTGTACACAATGTCGAAAAGAACTTATGTAGTCAATTCCAAATTTATCATAAATAAGACTTACGTGTAGTTATAGCTTTATTTTATTCAATCAAAATGTTTTGTTTCAATGAATACTTAATTCAATAAGGTGGATGATAGAAAATAAGAATATTAAAAAATATAATAATTTATATTATTCGATACTACGTATCAAAGAGAAATACAGTGACATGCCATGCCTTTAATAAGTGAGCAGAGAATTTAGAAACAAACACTTATAATTAAATAAGGACATTAAAGCTTTCTAATCAAATTACTAATGGATTCTCCGGTTTGTCTTACGTCAAGTTGTAATAAATAATATGGTCACTACCCAAAACCTTTCGTACGCACCCTTTTTCACTTTTTTTTTTTTTTTTTTTTTTTTTTTTTTTTTTTTTTTGTTTCTTTTTTTTTTTTTCTTTTATTTATCGGTATGTAATGTAAATTTTCAATTCTGTGACACTGGTTGAACATTGTGTGCTTGACGAGTGATTATTACCTTAATATGTTGTATTTGGGTCATTGCATGCCTGTGTGGGTTTCTTTTTTGCCCCCCCTTTTTTCCTTTTTTTTTTTTTTTTTTTTTGTCAAGGTGTCAGATTTCGACGACTATTCCTTGAGTCTCTAATCTAGCCCCTCTTTACACAGATCAGTTAAACCGCGGGATGTGCCTCCAACTGATCAGGGTCCAAGCACCTCTTCAATTGGACTGTCAAAGTGCCCAGTGAGCCAACCCATGTTGCGCCTTTGCCTTTCAAGCCACTCCTGCCTTCCAGGATAAATCATGCCTTTCAGTACCCTTTTTCACTTTTTCTTTCTATGTAATGACGATTAATTGAATAACAACATTGATAAAAAATTATATCTTATTCTCGATCAATTTTACAAGAATTCTATGCACAAATGATCTTTGGTCTCAAAAATTTAAGTCAATTACATCAAATTCTTTTTAACTCACTTCTTTAAAACAAAATTTGGTCTTATTTCGGTCAACTACATGAATTCTTCTAGATCAAAACAAATTCAATCTCATTCTCAATAAATTCAGTTGACAAACTTTCTTGATCCTCTCATTTTCCTATCCCACCACTCTTATCCTTTTTGTTTGTCTAGTCATGTCATTTGAAAAAATATAATCTTGTTGGTATTTGAAAACAAGAGATGGAATCCACTTTCAATTAGATAAGGCTCACCTTGTCTAACACTTGAAACGGGTAGTTAAGCCTCTTAATCACCGATTCAATTCACACATTTCTTTTCATACTTAGTGGATTGAAGGAAAAAGGTGTACATATAGGACAGCTATTTAATCCCAATTTGTTTTGTGATTATGATCGATCGGATTAGACAAGCGAGTACGTGTGATTATGAGAAAAGCACTATGTTTGTCAGGACTTTTGAAAAGTCTACAGTAAATTCTAAAAGTGTTTTTGAACATATTTATATAAAATTTTTGAAGTACTTTGTCTAGTGTTTTTGAACATATTTATATAAAATTTTTGAAGTACTTTGTCTAGCTCAAATTGAAAATTTATTAACGGACACTGACATAATACAACTTCCTTCTACAAGAAGTGAAAGACTGCGATGGAAGATGCTAAACAATGCATGTATAAGGAGCCATAGGCATTAGAGTTGCAGTTGAGAGTGAGAGAGAGAGAGAGCATGATTGGACCCTGTACGGAATCGAATTTAACGGTTCTTTTTAAGTTAAATACTCGAACGAATATTAGAATTTAGAATCGACGAATTTGATTCGATTTTCATTTCTAGATCAAGAATCGAATCTTTATAATTTTTTTAAATTTTATATATTAAACAAGCCGAATTATTTTAATTTATTCCTATTTCATTTATCAACTAATTAGTTGAGCCTAAAAATATCATTTTCATGATTTCAGCCTAAACCCATCTTTGCAATTCAAATTTCAAGTAATCAAAATTGAGTGATTTAAGTTTTTCTCAACTATTTTGTTGTTTCTCAAATAATCAAAGTTGAGCGACTGCGTCTCTCTTCATCTTACCTTTTTTTGCTCTATTCATTGAATTTCCTTCACCTTGATCAAGACAGTACGTATATAATGGTGAATGAGTCTTATTAGAAAGTTTGTTATTTATATATTTTTCAATTGAACTACATTATTTTGTAAGTGTTAATATAACGTCATTGTAAGAGCTAAAATTGAATGTCATTAATTGGATTAATGTAATGTTGTCGCAAATGTTAAAAAAATGTAATTATGGTACGAAATCGAACCAATAGTTCCATCATTAAATTTAGACCCAACGATTTCACTTACTAAATACTTGAAAATTTTAGTTCAATTCAATTCTCTTTATAATCGAACTAAACTGGACCATGTCCAACACTAAGAGAAAGATGTGATAGAATTGTTAAACAATAACCCGTTTGATAGAATTTTAAAAAGTCAAAAGCTAATTATGAGATTCAACTGTTGCTTTTGAACATTTTCGAATAATTATCTTCTTGATTGAAATGGGAGCTGATAATCAAGAAAACTAATAAAACCCAAAAATTCAATTTCCTAAATGCAGGTCGCATGTCAACTACTAACTCTTTTCACAGCGTACAGACAAAGAAGCCTTTTCTACATAACAATAAATTGTTCAGCAGTTCTTCAATCTCAACCAGAAACTCTTTCTCGAAAACAAAACAAAATAGAACAGGAGCAAAAACCTTGCTGGTGTGAGGTGGTTAGACCAATTGCAAGGAAAACATGGAGAATCATCGGTCAGCCATTTATCAGCATCAAAATTGAACCTGCAACTGCTTATCCTTTGACAGTTGGAGTGGTTCTTGCAATGCCGGATTAATAGGGAACAACACGCATTGTGCATATTGGGCCATTAACTGATCGACGAGCACCAAGGCTACCATGGCTTCCACCACTGGAACACCTGCATCATGACCAACCAATCATGAATATCCTATAGAGTCCAGTCTTCACCCTTTTTAGTTAATCCACTCTGTTGATCTAACTGTAGCATCCCGATTTTCTTTCTTTAAAATAACACGTTAATTGAGAAAAAAAAAATGAGGCGTTACACTGTTACAGTAACTATTTCTCAGATTCAACAAACTAAATCCAATTTAAGCTCATCACCTCCCATACATATGTTTGGCTAACTCTTATGTAGACTTTGTTTCCAAACGTGTTTGAATAAGTTGCTCTCTCAGAATCGGTAAAAAGCTTCCTTAATTTGAAAATACCTCTGGCCTTACTCCCAAAATAACTTATTCTCAGTTTTGATCGATAGAATTACTTGTTATGAAACTAACTTATTTTCCTGATAGTAAACCTTTTAAGCTTAGCTAAACAAGCTATTGCAATTATAGTCGTCTCTCATGGCCAAGCCTTATGCCCAGACAAACTCATTCCAACAGACAATAAATATTAGACTGCTACAACCAATACATTATGACTTCTATGCATGGAAATCATAAAGACATTACAATGCCCGTGGAAAAGATGAAATTTCATAAACAAACCTCGTGGAACGACACAAGGATCACGGCGACCACAGGCTATAAGCTCTGTTTCGCGTTTGTCTCTAGTCACAGTATTCTGCTTCCTCTGCATAAAATTAGAAATGATACAACAAAAGTGCTCATATCCACAAAAGTAAAGAAGTTCATTTATTATAGCTTTGTAAGCATTGTAGGTGCAATATTTCACGTAGCTGGAAACATCAAAACTTCCATTCAAGAGTTCATGCATCACTCGAAAGGGGGACTGCTAGGACAATGTTCAAGATGCCAAAAGATACAGAAAAAAGTTAAAAACTTGGGTAAGACCTGGTTGGAAGTTATAGAACATGTTTAGCTAAGCTTCAAAGTAAGTCAAAATTACTTCATAGTAAATTTTGTTTCCAATCGTGTTTGCATAAGTTACTTTTTCCTTACTTTTAAGTAAGAAGAGTTGCTTGTATTGAAACTAACTAGTACCCTAACAAGTAAATAATTTTTAAAATTTGACAAAAAAAATATTTATTTCACTCTTACAAGTAAACATTTTAGCTTAGCCAAACATGCTCCCAAACATTTCAATTTATTCATTCAGTTCTTGACTAGTCATGCAAATTTTATTTGGCAAAACTGTTTGGGAACACTGCAAACAATTTCTCAAGCAACCGGGTTTTAGCAAAACTATTAGATATTTTATATATGAGCCACTGAGATCAAATGGGAACTGTTGTAGACGTAGTAAACTACTAAGCACGGAACTCCTCTCAAGATGGTTTTTTCATCAAACAGAGAAGATAGCTATGTAATTTTCACTGCTACTAATTTATATGAACTTACAATAGAGCAAGTATTTTCTCGATTTCAGCTAGTCATCCAGAGAGAAACGAGAGCAAACCGGGATTTGTGTGCGCGCGCGCGCGCATGTGAATGTGTGTGTAGAGAGAGATAGGACATACTGATATGGTAGGCGTAGGCTTGAAAGCTATTCTCATATTAATGATTTCTCCATTTGATATTCCACCCTGCATATTGAAAAGTAATCATGCAAACCATTCAAACTGACAAAGATAACAAGGCATGCTATACCTATATTCATTGATATTATATCTAATTCAATTATTAATAAAGTGAAGTGAATACCTGTATCCCACCAGAGCGGTTGGTTTTTGTCCTGATTTTGCCATGCTCATCTATATAGAACTCATCATTATGTTCACTACCGGTCATAAATGTACCTGATGAATTTCCACGAAAAGAAATTAGATCTGGTAGAAATGTATGAGCGAGAAGTACTAAAATACCCAATTAAATTTATTAGCCGATAATCAGATATAGTTATAGATTACAATCCAGTAAGTTTCTCCACCTGCAAATCCACTGCCAAACTCAAATCCCATAGTTGCCGGTATTGACATAACGGCTTTTGCGAGCTCTGCTTCAAGTTTATCGAAGACAGGAGAACCAAGCCCCTTAAAGAATCAAATTAATATTCAGAAACTTTCCTGGAAATTCACAAATTCAAAGAATGTCGCACAGCCTCAAGTCTGATGCACATCCAGGGACGTAGACAGGTTGGTGTTAGGTTTACCAGTGGGACATTTCTAACAATGCAAGTGACAACACCACCAACAGAATCTCCTTTAACTCGGACAGCATCAATGGCAGAAATCATTTTCTCCGCATACTCAGGATTCGGGCACCTTACAATATTACTTTCTATCTGGAAACGTTAGGGTGGTAAGAGACTTTTTTCTACTTCAGAAGGGTTAAGAGAGTAATTCCACATACAACAATAGAAAATAAACTTCTACCCAAAACGAGAAAGGATTGGGGGACTATCTAAAAGTATAGGAAATAGTTACAAGAGCCATAACCAAGAAAAATATATCACCCTGACAATACCAACATTGAGTTCTTTTGATCATGTGAGCCCATCTCTGAAAGTCTTAACTCATTCCTAAGCTCCATTTCATAAGGGTCTAAATTCAAGCTCAGCACCAGACTAAATAAAGTACATCCTTTTCTCATAAGTGTTGCATCTATGATGCCAAAGAAGAATAAATTAGGCAAGTAGTCACATGCAAACAAATTCTTTGCTTTGCATGCCATTATCCACTAATTGGCTAAACCCCTGTTTGGTAGAGATTTTTTGAGAATAAATTTTGTGAAAAGTAGATATGCTACCACACAAGGAAGCCAATAGTATTGTAAACTAAAAGTTTGAGCAACTAGGAGAAAAGTGCACAGTGCACATATAAAGACCATAAGACTGATGGCATGCTGATGAAAATGTGATTCTACAAGTATGAGTACCTGGTCGGGCGTCATCGTTTCATGATCAACCAAATCTTCAGGAAGGACAAGATTGTGTACTTGAGAAACATATGCTATAATCTGCCACACAAGCATCAGGAAATAGAAGAAATATCATGACCAAGTCCATGAGTGTTACTTTTATCTTCTGCAAGTTTGTCTTGAATATAATTAGATGTGGACAAAAGGAATTTAACATAACAAAGAAGGCGGTAGATATCTCGGCACCTTATACTAATTCACACTCTTCTTAGCAGAGTAAAAGATACACTCCCAGATCCAATTAACAAAATGCTAGCTATAACTTGTTGCTGCTTTATGTCATCATAGCAACAATCAAATAAACCCAGTATGACTAACAATTTCTTTGAAGAATAATACTTGGAATGCATATAGGCATCCCTGAAAGTGACAGCTTCAACTACGCTGAAATGTGGGTATGAGATGTATAAGCATGTGCTACATCTTAATAATAGCAGTATCAAACTAACTTCATGCAATCATTTAGCTTACTTCGGTTCCTGAATATTGTTTCAAAATTTTCTTAGCAACTGCTCCAGCGGCAACTCTTCCAATGGTTTCTCTCGCTGAAGATCTACCGCCACCCTGCATTTTTAGAGAAAAACCAACCATACAATGAAGTTAAAATAAAACAAGACAACTTTCTGTTGAGCTGATTCACCGACATATTAACTTTTCAAAAACATTGTGACAAGCTGCAAATGCTCTCATATTAATGGAGTCTTAAAGTGTTTATACCTGTACTGATCTCACGCCATACTTAAAACCATAAGTTGCAACAGCATGAGAAGGCCTATAAGCTAATAACATCTCACTGTAATCCTGTGAAAATCCCAATAACATATCAATGAGGTCAAAAGGTAAAAAAGAGGAAAAGGACATGGACATAAAAGACAATTAAGCAAGAATGAAACTTTGCCTATGACAATTTCAGATACTTAACTCTTACGCCAGACTTGCAATGGAAACAAGATAAATGAGAACTAAAAGAAAATGATTAATAACATTCACCAAGATATAAATTGTTAACTTTTTAGCACTTAAAATCTTCTGATGAAGGCACTTATACAGAGATCTGTCAATTTAAAGACAGTGAGACATCATGCCTGATTTGATCAATCTATACACAATAATTCAAAGCCCCATAAATGAAGACTCCATCAGAAACAAATTTATCAAAACAAATCATATTGCAAAGAATAGTATTTCACTGTGTATTAAACAACTAAGAAGCATATGTTAGACATCAAGAAAAATTATATGAGCTCAATCCAGATCATAAAAGATAAAACACAGAGTTAAGAATGTGAGGACTATGAAATTGACGTTCTAAATTATGTACGTTCAATTGCTTAATCAAACATCCAAGAAGTTCAAACAACAAAAACCTGGTATTCCACAGGTATAACACCAGCCGACCTATTCACCGCTTCTTTAGAAAGTTTCTTTTCCATTTCCCCCTTTAAGCCACGAACCAAACAAGAGGAAAACTTGTGAATCTTACATCTCCTCTCTGATCTGTGTTAGGTACTTCTATCTTGATAGGAGATCCAGTAGTAAGCCCTACAGTTAATATATAATGAATCATTCCACTTAAAGAAGACTACAAACAGCGCATGTGCAACTGAATCAAAGCATAATGAATATAGGAGTTTCAGAACTATAAACTAACCATCCGCTGTTCCCGATGCTATTTTGCACGTATCAGTTTCTTCTCTAGAGCTGGTGATTCGGCTTTGACCTGGCCTCCTAGATGAACAATTGGTTGTAAATTTATGATGAAAATGCAGAGATGAATGGTAACACCACCGGGAACGAAAACCTAGTAGCTTAGAACAAAAATACCTTCTGTCCAGATCTACTAGCATATCAGCTTCTGAGAGCGGAAGTCTAGGAGGGCACCCAGCAATTACACAGCCTACGCCACCACCATGAGATTCTCCAAATGTGGTAACACAGAAATAAGTCCCAAATGTGCTACCAGAGGCCTGTATCTCTGTGAGCAAGAGAGAACCATTTGAATTGCAACACTCGAGCATACGATAAGCTTCGGTTTCATCTTAAAGGATGAACTGATTTATCTTTAAATCGGCGTAGATGAATTTATCCCTGATTATGCATCCGCGAGGAGGAGGCATCTGATTTCATTTTGGAGCTGTAGAAGATCAAATTGGTAATGAAGATTTGAAATTGCATAAAAATCAAGCATATTACAAGGAGTGGCTCAATTCTTTATACGTTGATCAGATATTTAGCCCCTATCACATAAGTTATATCAAAACTTCTTTTTTCTTAAAAGAAAAATTATTTTCAACCACAAATTTGAATAAAATATTTTAAGCATAAATTTGGGAAGGTATATTCAATTGAGATTTTTAATAATTTTTATGGATTTAAAAAGTTTAGAAGCATTCAATTGAGACTTGTATTCAATTGAGACTTTTAAAGAGTCTTTAAGGAAGTGTATTCAATTGAAATTTTTAATGACTTTTTGAGATTTGAAAAGTTTAGGGGCATTCAATTAAGACTTTTGAGACTCTTTAAAAGTTACGGCGTATTCAATCTTTTTTTCCTTTAATCTTCTATGGACATGTATGATTATAATTTACTTTTTTCTATTGATTATATTCAATTTATCTTTATTTCTCTCTTATCTTTAGTTTCTATGAAAAAATTAAATTGGATTCTTGTAACTTTTTTCCTCCTTTTTTTCATTCAATTTTTTGGGAGAAATGTCTATTTTTTATTAAATTATAAAATTTTATATGAAAAATTTATAATTAAATTTACATAGATTGATTTTTATTTATTTTTAAAAGTATACTGTACTAATAATATTGAATCATATATATGAGGTCTTAAATTTTTATATTTTCAAATTTTTTTTATTATATAAGAAGAAAAATGGGAATTGTGGGAATCAACACCTATGTGAGAATTTCACACCAAATCTACATGAATTCTATTTCAAATGAAAATCCTCAAAAGTCTTTTGAATTTCACAAAAGTCTATAAAAATTTTAAAATGAAAATTCATAGAAGCCTACAAAAGACTTCCACTAATTTCATACAAATCTATAAATGATCCACGAAATCCACAAAAGTCATCACTTAAAAAAAGTCCATCAAAATTTTCAAAAGTCTCAATTGAATACACCCCTAAAAGTCACGGTGTATTCAATTGAGACTTTTATATACTTTTAAAAAGTTTCTAAAAGTTACGGCATATTCAATTAAACCTTTTCAGAAATCTCTATAAATTTTGGAATATTCAAATTTTAATAACTTCGAGAGATTTTTATAAATATTTCTGTAGTACTAACTTTTAAACATAAAGTGCTAATATAAAATCTTAAAATTTGTTTTTCATTAATCACGAGATTTTGGGAGACTTTCATAAAATAAAAAAAATAAAAAAAATCTTTCTTTCCTTTTTCTTTCTATGGATAGGTATGGCTAAATTTTTTTTATTGATTATATTTATTTTTATTTGTCTCTCTCTCTATGAAAAAATAAATTGGATTCTTATAAGTTTTTCTTCTTTTTTCATTCATTTTTTGTGAAAAATATCTATTTTTTATTAAATTATAAAATTTTATGTGAAAATTTTATAATTAAAATTAAATATATTGATTTTTATTTATTTTTAAAGACACATTATATTAATAATATTGAATATTAAATTTATTGTTTATCATACATATGTATAATTTTGATTATTATTTATTTAATTAAAGTCTTAAATTTTTATTCTTTTAATTTAGTTTAATTTTATTTTTTGTTATATGGGAAGGAAAAAGGGAATTTAGGGAACCAACACCTAGCGTGCAAGAATTTCACACCATTATACTGGATCCACATGAATTCTGTTTCAAATGAAAGTCTTCAAAAATCTTTTGAATTCTACAAAAGTCTATAAAAATTTTAAAATGAAAGTTCATAAAAGTCTACGAAAGACTTCCACTAATTCTATGTAAATTTATAAAAGATCTACGAAATTCACAGAAATCATTATTTAAAAAAAGTCTACCAAAGTCTTCAAAAATCCTAATTGAATGCACCCCCCAAATCTTTCTCTTAATTTTTAATTACACATTCTCCAAAATTATCATTCTGAGTGCTTGTTTGGTAGAAATTTTGATAATTGATTTTTTAACCATTAAATATAAAGTGAGTCCTACTTATGAGAGAAGAATTCAAAAATGACGATTGAAATAATGAAATAACGATCAAAAAATTGATTTTAATTGGCTTCAATTCTATACCAAACAAGCACTAAAACTCATTTTCCAAAATAATAATAATAATAAATAAATAAATAAAATCATTTTAATGGATGTCAAACAAGGACGTAGCCATGTTTGAGAACATTCCCCCCAAATTATTTTTCTTCAAATTCATTTTCAATCACATTTTATGAAATTCATAATAATAATAATAATAAATAAATAAATAAAATCATTTTAATGGATGTCAAACAAGGACGTAGCCATGTTTGAGAACATTCCCCCCAAATTATTTTTCTTCAAATTCATTTTCAATCACATTTTATGAAATTCATAATTATCAACATTTTAATTACATATTTCATCAATTTGATCTGTTAAAAATTTATTTTTTTATCAAAATTAAACGGCGACTTAACGAATCTAGGATTTATGCTTAACATACATAATGAATAGTTGATGACAAATGCTCCTTGACCTTTCTAGGAAGTCTCACGTGTTATTAAGTCCTTGTTTGATTCTCAATTCTTTTTGAAAACTTCTTTTATATATATATTTTATTTATTTATTTTCAGCCACACATTGTTTCACAAAATAGTTTTATATTTCTCCAAAATGGACTCAAATAGGGGCTAAAGTTAAAAAATATATATATAAATGCCAGAACTTCTAAAAATTAATAGCATTGAGAGTTAATTTTCTTGCTAGTTGAACATTATTCTCTAAAATAGATAAAATATGAATTATTGCCAGGTGAGAAAAAACCTGGTTACCAGAAAAATTCAACCACACATACTATGCTCATGGCTATTCAGTTTTAGTATTTCTTAAACTTTCATGCTCCTACTAGATAGGGAGGACTCACTAACGGATCCAGAATAAAAGGTGAGCACGGAAGACCGATCAAACAGCCACCCAATATAAGGGGAATTTTTTTTTTTCAAACGGATTCAATATGAGCGGCCGTTGATGCTCGTTGGGTGTTGGATTTGCCAATGGTCAGACTTGAGATGAGAGAAGTGAGGCGCTCTCTTCAATCCAAAATCAAAGGGGTCCAAAAATTCTAGTATTTAAAAAAAAAAAAAGTTAGATATTAAACTTTATGATGTTCGTTAAATATCGACAAAGTACTTATGGTACAGTGATGACTGTTAAATATTTCAATTTTGCTGCAATAACAGAGTCAATGACAAAATGGAGTCAATATATGATTTAACAGTTTGAAAAAAAGCACATAACACCTAGTTCCACCCCACCACAACACCCTATCACCCCACCTCCCGTCATTAACCCCAGCCAAGGAGCATTATTCTAAATATTTTACCCATGTGTACAAGGGTCGAGGGGGGAACAGCCCCATAACTGCCTTAAGCACATTTCATTTTTTATGGGTGAACTACAAAATAAGCCCTTGTTTGAGCCCTATTTTGAGTAGAAAATGCATTTTTAAATAGTAAATTTTGAGAACGTGTGGTTAAAAATGAAGAAATTTTTTTTGATTTACGTGTAATATTATTTTATTCGACAATTTGTGGTTAAAAATGAATATTGGAAAAACTTAAAAAAAATGAGACTCAAACAACCAATAAATTTTTATCTCCTACACCCTACACATACATGTGTAGGATTTCCCAACCATCTCAATGCTTTTTCACTAAATTTTTGAAACTTTTGCACAACTAGTTCTTAATCTGTAGCACCTCTTAAAAATATTATTCAACCTTTAAAATAAACATTTCAAATCTCAATCTTTAGCTCCTGTTTGGCCCTCATTAAATTACATTCTCTTTTTCTTTCTCATATTTTCAACCACAAAATCTTCTATAAAATAATATTACATGTAAATCGAAAAATTTTCCTTCTTTTTCAACCACTCATTTTTAAAAAAACACTATTCCACATATTTTTATTTCTAAAAAATGGGGGTCAAATGAGGGCTTAGTTCCATTTATATATCTTGACTTTTTAATATTATTTTTGTAGCCATTAACTTTCTCAAGCGAATATAAAAGTTATTTTTATGCGATTGTGCTACATATATATATAATGGTATACATATACGTGTATGGTGAGATATTAATTGAATCAAAATTTCTTCAATCAAATAAAAAAATCTTTTTCATTCACACACACACACACACATATATATAAAGAGTAATGTTATTTGCAGTTGCCCTATGTGACATTCTACGTAGCGATATACTGGCATTAGTCTTTAATTACATGGATTAAAAAAAAATAAATAAATAAAAATAGGTTAGCCTTTCATCCTCCATTCATGCATTACTTTCTTCCCAAAAACCTCTCAACCCATGTCTTTCCACACCCCCTCTCCCAAATCAATGGATTCTCCCCCCATCGGCCAAAGATCACCCACCCATTCAGAATATTGGTCGTCGATGTGTTTCGATAGTTGGTTGCCTGTGTTCTAATCAACAAGAGATTGGTGTTCTAATGAAATTTTATCCTTCAATATAAACGAATTTAATGGTTCAAATTTTTTAATTTTTAATTTTTTTTTAATTTTTTGAAATATACAAAAATTCAGAAACCCACTCCACTTCACTTCATCCCACGCACCCACAACCTCCTATGGAGATCCACCAAGATCTGTCATGCCATCTCCCCCTCTCTGTACGTATATAAACTATTCATTGTTTGATTCATATTATTTGGAAAAAATATATTTTTAAATAGTGATTTGACATTATTTCTATCACATTTTTCAATAAAATAATATTACATGCAAATTTAAAATTTTTCCTTATTTTTTAAATATACATTTCTCATATTACACTATTTAAAATGCATTTTTATAAAAGTAATGTAGCTCAAACAAGGTCTATATGTATATAAATTCATGAAAGAAATCATACAATTTGCTCCTATTCATTTGTCTAAAATCCCCACGCAGTTTCAGAAATGGCCCCACGCAAATACCCTTATCCCTATCCCTCCTAAATCTTCTTACTCCCAATTTGGCATGGCGTTTTTACCATTGGGGCTGTGGAAGGCAAGTTTGATCGAGCGGAATAGAAGCTCAATATGATTTATTTAATTATTATTATTATTTTTTTTTTCATTTTTCAATCAAGATTTCCTTGAACTGTGTATTAGATCGGTGCATCAAGATTTAAAGATTTGTGAACCATGTGATATTTATGATTTACAATACATTACTAAAAAAAAAAAAAAAAAAAAAAAAAAAAAAAAAAGCCAATTAAGTATATTGTTAGTTTGTTACACAACTTTTCAAATGTTTTTTAACAATGCAAAATTCTCTACTTATTCAAGGAACAGTATGGAGGAAAACAACAGGATTCATTCATCGAGAAAACTGAACACAGCTCTCTCTCTCTCTCTCTGTAAAATTGTGAATGCATAGTTTGTGTACATAGAGGGGGAGATGGCGTGAGATATTGTTGGGTGGAGGTAAGGGGCATTGGTGAGTTTGGGATTTTTTTTCACCTTTTAAGAAAATAAATCTGAACCAGTAAATCGATTTAATTAAGTGATGAGATTCTTTGTCAAATTCATTTGTTAAAAATCATTGTAGGAGGAACCCTCCCCATATCTAAATAATTATGTAATTCTACGTATACAAGCAGCATTATTCATGTTTAACATTTAACCGAATCTTCAAACTTTTTTTCTTTTTTTCACATTTTCAATTTCAAATTTTGATATATAAATTCTTTCCTACTTTCTTTCTACATAAATCTTGTCAAAATTAGTTCAATGTCATAATTAGATCCAGTTTGAGCCTCATTATTTCTTTATTAAAATGAAAAATATGACCGTTATCCATCACATCAAATCACTATATTTGACTTTTTATCTTTTGTGTGAGACTCATAATAACTATATTTTTCATTCTCACTTTTACAATAATATAGCTCAAACAGGAGCTAATTTAACTAAAAAGTTGTGGAAAATATTCGAAAAGGACGCTTTTTACTTCATAATAATTTGTTTGCATTACTACCGTACTTATTTGCACAGGGATAATCATTTGTTTGAAGTAAAAGGGTCTTGAGGCGTTATTTCCTTTACTTGTAGGAGAAACAAAAAGAGCAATTATTAAAACAAAAATAAAAGAAACTAACCAAACCGCTTCGACTGGAGTCGGCGATGTTGGAGTAAGTAGAGTTTTGACGGCGCCTGGAGGGACCTGAGCCGGGAAGGTCTAGAAATCGGAGCTTCGGCGATTTGTATGGGAGAGAAAGACAACGCCATTACCCGATGACATTTAAAGCTCACGTTGTTGCTTTCTTGAAAATGAATTCACTTGCAAGTGAGTGGGGATGGGGATAACTGTGAGGGGCAATCTTCTAAATGACCGGATTATTGATCCTATTTTTCACAATGGCCTTTTCTATTGGAAGTACTATTTTACTCTTATTTTTATTATTTGCAAGATGTATCCTGTATCTTTCGGGACTCATTAATCAGGATCTATATCTATATTTTTTAACCTTTCAAACACCTTTAAATATTCTTTGTATCTTAATAATTCTTTAAAGATCCTAGACTGATCTTCCTTGGTTATGTATTCTCGAACTAATCATTCTGAGACTTCTTCTTGTATATCTCTATGTTTAGTTATAATATCTTCTGCCTTTCTTATTTCTCTGCTAGTTCTTACAGAGTCAAATCTTATATTATTCTTACAATAATAATCAATATCTTGATATATTTCTTCAATTTTTTCTTTGCCAACAGGAAATATATCTTCAGACTTTTCAACCAATTTAAATAAAAACGAAATATCTTTCTCATCTAAGTATAATCTGAGATTATCATTAGAAGTGGGTGTGGATGCTTGTGAATTGTTCATCAGAATTTATCAAAACATAAGTATGTAAAAACGAGTAAATAACTTACAGTAATCAAATAAAAGTAAACAGGTTTTCCCTCCAATATACTTTTATGGATGCTTTGCATGTACTTAATCAATCTTCTGAATCAAGTAAAAGTTTAAAATATTTTTTGGAATCACTTAGGTCCACAACTGCTTCCGTAAAAGGCTTTTCAATTAAGGTTACATTTCTCATTTTAGAGAACTAGCCGTGTTTCCACAGACGCTATCTCACAGTATTCAGAGTCTCTGTTTTCACCTCTATCCAAACTCTTTTTAGAATCAAGTTCTTACTTGAAACGAAATTTTAAAAGATAACTCACACACAAGGTGCTACGATTTTGTTAGAAAACTGTCTTTTTCCCCTAAACTATTCATCAAAGACGGGTACTTTGGCATGGCTAACATCCATTCAAAATCAATGTTTTGAAAATCTTTTAAAATCTCTATCTGTACTGCCAAGGAATCATGAAAAACTTAATGAAATCCTTTTATGAAAGTTTTGTTGAACATAACAAATTTCACTTTAATATTCATAAACTAAAATAGTACATGCTTACAATCTATATTTACATACCTTTGGTACTCACTTTATGAAGTTTAGAACTCCATAAGTGATTATCTTATTACAAGCTTTGCTATCTTCAGACTATCTAAATTTTTTCTGAATACAAGTGGTGTATACAGATTACAAAATATTTGCGAAGTGTTTCTTCAGAGTGTTGTAGAGATAGGTTGTTTCGAGATATCTTCCTTCTTCCTTCTTGCCTCCTTTTATAGAAGCCTTTGAGAATCTTATCTTGACAGGTGTTTTCCACTTCCTTTTGTTGGGTAGCTCAATAATGTTATCTACACTGATTTCTACATTATCTTCTTGCTAGGTGGACCTCTTCTTTTGAAATTTTATGCCTTATCTTTGAATTTGTCTTCCACTTATGACAACTGGTGGGTGAGTAGTCACAATTATGGAGACTTTTGCACTATCTTCTGTCTTTTAGTAGCCACAGTTTTTCTTTAATAAATTTCTTTATTAAAGTAGTGATAAAGGGCCACTTTTGTCACCATCATTTTTCCATTTTCGAATCAAAGAATTCTGCAGGGAATTCTTCACTGTTGAGAGATGCTTGACTCATATCTTCAACTACGCAGTATTCATAATGGTGATCACTATAGTTTCAGAGTAATTTGCGTAGTTCTTTTGCCATATCTTCTGATCCATGTACTTGGTTGGAGATAATTGCAGATAATAAATGGTCGAGATAACAAATATCTTCTTCCTTTATAGCCATCCTTGTATTGGAGTAGAAAATATGGTCTTCAGATGGATAAACCCATATTTTTTCTTTTTCAGTAATTATCTGAGTTACATGCTCAAATATTTCTTTGTACCCTTTTGCTCTTTTGTAGGGCATCATATTTAAAACATCTTGATATCCATTTTTAACAACCTTTTGACTGGTTGGTAAAAAATGTTGGTTTGTAAGTCCCATTTTGATAACATGGAATGATGGATGCATATATTCAAGAACGGAATCACATTCCATAGTTGCTTAATGGAATCTGATGTATGTATTTGTTGTCTTGACGATTTCAGTATATCTTTTAACAACTTTCCTGATGTTAACTGGAAGCTGAACTATTTCTTTGAGATCTTTGTTGGGATATATACAGAGTATATTTCCTATTTCAAAGCAGTTTCGTACCCAGTTGGCTGGTGCTCCTGGATAGAAGTTTATCTTGTTGTATTTTGCATAGTGGAGAGTTTTCTTCCACTTTCCTATCTCCAAATACCAATCTGATAGAATATTAAAAATAACAATAAAGAACATAACTTCTTCATGGTTATCTTTTCTGGGAATTTTTGCTTCATGGCATATCTTGACAATATCTTTTGGATCTATTCTTTCAATAGAAAGTTTAGATTGAGTTTGACTCTGTGAAGAGCTACCTTCGCTTTTGATATCTTGAATATCTTCCTTAGTGGGAATTTTTGTATCTTCATTACCAGTAATAAGCTTAAGTATTTCCTGTGAAGGGATTCATATTACCTTCTTCTCTTTCCCTTTATCCTCGGGGAGAGCGCTAGTATTCACAAGTTCCTGCGAAGGGATACTAGACTTGGTACAAGTTACTTCTACCTCAAGGGCTATATTTTTGCCTCAAACGCTATCTTGGATATTTTGAATTTGTGTTTCTAAATAGGAAACTTTTATCTCAAGTATTTGGACTTTCGTCCTTAGTTGTTCTAGCTCCATCTCTGTTAAGATAATCAGGAACAAAGTTAGTTTTACCTTTTATGTATTCAATTTCAAATTTGAAATTTGAAAACCAAATTTGTATCCTAATAATAAATCTATTGGTAATAGATGAATCAACATTATTTTTCAAAAAGGCTTTAACTTGAGTATTATCAGTTCTAATCAAGAACTTCTTTGGTAATAAATAATCTTCATATTTTTGAACTCCCCTTTTTACAGTAATGAGTTCTTTCCTGTTCGTCTCATATTTTGTTTCAACTTTTTTGAATGTTCCTGATGTATAACCTGCAAGTATTTCAGAACAAGAACAATTCTTTTCACATTTATATTTTTTATGATTCTTTTTAACCTTTAATACTGCTCCCCAGTAATTATCTGAAGCATCAGTTTCAAGGATAAATAAATCTTCTTCTTGTGAAATTATAAGTTTGGGCAATACCTTTAATTCTTCTTTTACCTTCCTTATATTTTCACAATCTTGTCTTCCCAAGAGCGCATAATATTTTTTCTTAATTTTGGAAGAAAATATTTTTTTAATTTAGCACAATTTTCAATGAATCTTTCAGCATAATTCAATATACCAAGGAAGCTTTGTAATTATTTTTTATCTTTGATTTCTTTAGAAAATTCTTGAAATTTTTCTCCAATATAATATTGCAATTGCAATTCTCCTTCTTTTATAAATAATCCTAAAAATTCTATTTCTGATTTAGTTATCTCAGCTTTCTTTTGAGAAAGTGTAATACCATATTTTTTCATAATATAACAAAATTTCTCAAGATATTCAATATTTTCATCAATATTATTTGAATGAATAAGTAAATCATCTACATATACGATACAAAAATGAGTAATTGGTTTGATTATCTCATCCATTCTTTTTTGGAATATCTGTGGTGCATTTTTCAACCCAAATAGCATTACATTCCATTCGTATTGTCCTAAAGGATTGGGCGTACTAAATGCAGTTAATGGTTTACTTTCTTCTGTAAGCATGATTTGCCAAAACCCTGACGTACAATCAAATTTTGAAAATATCTTTTTGTTCTGTACTTATTTAATAAGGGTTTCCTTATTTGGCAAGTAGTATCCATCAAATTTGGTAACTTTATTTAATTTTTTGTAATTTATCACCATTCTGACTTTTCCTCTTTTTATCTCACTATATTTTTTAATCATAAATGCTGGGCTGCTATGTGGGCTTTAACTAGGCCTGATCAATTTGGCTTGTAGCAGTTCTTTTATCTGGTCTTTAAATTCTTTTTGATCATTAACACTATATTTCATAGGTTTGACTCTTACTATAGTGTCTGGATTGACTAATTCTATTTTTGCCTTTACTTTGTCTGTATTCCATTTTTCTAATGAATTTTCAGAATATGTTTCAGAAATTTCTTTTTTCAATTTTTCTAACCTATTTTCTGTTTTCATTTTTAGGACTGTAACTGGTTTAAATTTTTCTGTACTCCAACATCCACCACGCTGGGTTGAGGAACTCTGATGATTTATATCTGTATATGCTATTGTAACAGCCTTATTTATTTTGGGTGTAAATATTTTGTGTGCACAAGGAGTTGTGAACATATATTTATCAATATATTGTGTAAATGGTGCATATTTTAATAGGAAATTTTGTCCTAATAAAATATCACATCCAATTGTGGTTGACATATATATTGTATCAACAAATACTTCTCTAACGAAAATTAGAAAAGGTACTTGCATAGCATATTTGCTGTATATTACCTTATTTCCACCTGCTGTTGTAGTGGTGACTATCTTTTTTGAATTGTATTTTCAGTATTCAGATGGTAGTACATTTGGTAAGCATAAGCTTATTATACTTCCCGTATCTAAGTAAGTATGAAACTTAATTCTGCAATAACTTTTTATATTGAGTGTAATTTCAATATATGGACTCATAGGATTAGTACTTATTACTTTTTCCATGATAACAACGATTTCATACTTTCATCTATTCTTGATATGATGATTGGGTTATTATCAACTGTTATTTTTAAATATCCTTGACAGATTTTATAAGGACTGTACTTCTCGAGAAAGTTCATTCCTAGTCAAATAGGTGAACGATCAACTCCATACAATTCATCCTTATATAGAATTATTTCTTTAGTATATTCTTTCTGATCTTCCTCTATAAGTATAATAGAGAACTTTACATATTTTCTTATTTCAAGATTATTTCCTAAATAATCCTTGAATATATAAGGTTCTGGTATTTCAAAATCTATTAGATGACTAACAAATTTAGTATTTACATGACTTTTATCTGCTCCAGTGTCTATGAGAACAAGAAGATTCTTCTTATATCCTTTTTGATTTACATATTTTGTCTTAATGTAATATTGCGAACTTGATGGTTCAGCAATACATAATTTCTTGAGTTTATTTATTTTAGAATCTTGTCTAGAGGGGAATCTTGCAATAAGATTATCTCCTTCTAGGCTGACACTATTTCTTTTGATTAGTTTTCCTTCAAAATTAATTTCTCTACCTTGTTTGTGAAAATCAAGTATTATTTATTCTAGTATAGTGACTTCATGTTCTATTTCCTAGGAGGTATATATTGTGCTAATTCTTCAAAATCTTTATGCATGATAATATTATCAGTTATTTTCCTTAAATTGTTATGATGGCTAGTATTAAAAGCAGAAATTGATTTTATACTTATACTAATAGCCTTACTTCTTCGTAACATTTTTAAGTTTCCAATTCTATAATATAAATTGAAACTTTGGTCTATATTTTTATCATTTAATGATATTGTATAATTTGGTTTTACTGTAAATATTATCTTCTGATAGACTAAGTTTCCTACGACTGTTCCTAATAGAGTATCTATAGGATTTTGTAAGATTCTGTTATCCATACAATATATTTCAATTGGTATATTCATGCCTTCTCTAAAGAATCCTTTTACCATTATCTGAACTCCTCCTATTTCAATACATTTCAATTTGTTTCTTATGTTTTCTGGGATTTTGGATAACTTTTGTTTTACCCATTCTTTTGTGATTATAGGAATTCTCGCTTTTCCTATAGTATCTTCTATGTTGATAGACATTTCTTTATAATTCATACTTACAATTGTTTTATTTACTTTTGGTAATATTTCTAAGAATCCTTGACAAAATACATCTTTTTCTTGTAGGTCTAATGTTTTTTTGGTTATTCCTGTGTATTTTTTAATATCAAAGGTATTTTCTTGATTTATACCTTCTATTGAGTCTTCAACTTTTTCAATTGTTTCTATTTCCATTTCTATTTCTGCTTGTTGTATCTCTTGATTCATATATACTATTTCCTCAAATTCTTCCTCAGATGAGGATGTATCTAATTCATAAATGCTACTGCATTCTCTACTTAGATCTCCAAAATATTCAATTGGTTCTATATCACTATCATCTTGGAATTTTTCATAAATTCTAAAAGTTTTTATATTCTGTTTATCTTTCTTTTTAGGACATTGAGGGCCAATGTGTCCTTCTTCATTACAGATGAAACATCTACATTTTTTAATATTTCTTGGTTTAAATTTTTTATTCCAATTCCTTTTCTTGAAATATTTTTTGTGTGGTTTAAAATTTCTTTTCTTGAATTTTTTGTAGTTTTGGAATTTTCTTTTATATTTCTTATATGATTTATATTTCTTCTTATGGCATCCAAATTGTTCAACTTGACCTATATCTTTGTAACAACACAAAGAATTCATTCTTATTTTGTATGCTTTTTTACTCTCAAGAGCTTCTCTGCACCACATGCCTATCATTCTTTTTGTAAATTCAATCTTACTTTCAAGACTATCTATTTTTACTCCTTCCTCTTCTCCTAGAGGTAATAATTTCTCATATTCTTTTAGTAACTTAATTCCCCATGGGAATGGTAATTTTGTAAAATAAGACCTTAGTATAGGTTTATTTTCTTGATGATCTCCTTGGTTTAATATATAGTATAATTCTTAAAATTTGCATGTATATCTTTCTAATTCACACATATCACATATCTTTAAATTTTCTATTGCTATCATTCATTCATTATATTCATCTTGTTTTCTTTTTTTTTTTTCATTAGAAGCATATCTATCTCCCAGAAACTCTGTTCTTAAGGCTTTTTTCAAACATTTTTAATATTTCTTGTATATTTTGGTCATTTAAAGTATTCCTGTTACCTAATACTTCAGTTATATTATCTCCATACTTTATTCTTCATTTTATAGACTATGGTAACTTTTTCCACCATTCAGAAACAATTCTTCTGAATGTATATTCTATAAATCCGAAAGTTGTATATGTTTCCTATTTATTAAATTCTATTGTTAGATCCGTACTTGTCATCCAAGTTTCTATAGTTTTGTTTTTATCTACACAGTATAGATCTAACCATACTCCTGTTGTGTGGATTGGTTCATTATAGGATTTCATTGGATTTATTTCTTTTATGGATTGTTTTCTTATATTTTCAGTGTATCTTTTCTGTATTTTTCTATATTGATTAATACATTCTTTAAGAGGTATTGTAGTACAATAAGGATAATCATATTTTTCATTACTACTAAATTCTATTTTTATATTTCGACTTGATGATGGATTAGTATTCACCTTCGTATTTTTCATTTTTTCAGTTAATTCTTCTAACTGTTTTTTATATTCATCATACTCTTCACCAGTAGATTCTAAGAATTTTTGTTCTAATTCTTCTAAATCTGTAATCATATATTGATTTTCTTCATTTTTTCCCTTTATTATCTTCTTTTTGTATTATTCTATAATCTTAAGG
Source organism: Olea europaea var. sylvestris (assembly GCF_002742605.1). Lineage (NCBI taxonomy): Eukaryota > Viridiplantae > Streptophyta > Magnoliopsida > Lamiales > Oleaceae > Olea > Olea europaea. The sequence continues at coordinate 5,470,192 of NC_036237.1, forward strand.
TGGATTTATTATAATCCTATCTTTTCCTTTAAGGGTTTTATCTAATAGAGTATTTCCTACTTGTAGATTATGTTCTAAATTTTCCAATCTTCTGTGTATATCCTCAAAACTTTCATTTGTAGTATTTTTAGGTAGGTAGGGATAATTTGGTTTTTTATGTTTTTCAACTTTTTTCAAAAAATTTTCAATTATATTTTCTTCATCTACTATGTTAATCATAATTTTAGGTTTGTAACATGACTCTGATAACATTTTGTAGGAGTATGTAGCGGAGGGGTTAAGATTTTTGAGCCAATTAAAATCTTCATAAGTTTTTAAAATGTCAAAATAGAATTTATAAAATTCACTATCTTTTGTTAAAACTTTTTCTTCAATAATTATATTTAATTTTTTAATTCTTCTTTCCAGGTTAAGAATTATTTTATGTATCTCATTTTTGGTCTTGATTGCTCTTTTATCTATATAAACATTTTTATGTTTTAATTTTGGATCTAAATATTCTGTAAAGAAACTTTTCAGATCTTCTTTTAAATAATTTAATTCAATATCTGTTGCTTTTCTTAGATCAATAAAATTTTGTATAATATTTGGATTTAAATTTATTAAAAATTTATGATCTATATTTCTTCGAATACCTAATTGAAGATTTTTATACATTGTAGTGGCTTTGGTTGCAAATTCTCTATAATGGGTATTTTTAGAAAAAATATTGTTCAAAGGCTATTTTTAAAATAATTATTTTTTCAGGTCTAATCTTATAAATTGCTCTTATGTTTAGGCTATCTATAGATATTTCCTCTAATTGTGAAATGACACTGGGAGAGGAATGGGTCGCACAGATCCCTCGCCAACGTGGTGGTGTAGGATAAGCCTTTTTATTTTTTGGATAAATATATATGTACAAATTTTGGTGTACAAAATCTTCCACTCACTCTCACATATGTGCGGGTCCTAGGTGCGTTTTAACAATGACGGCTTGTGGACCTCATTTGTTGTGAGTAGCGAGTAAACCATTTTATAAAAAGTATAAGTACATGCAGATTTGTCCTTTTTTATTTTTGCCCTTTTTATTTTTACAATTTACTTTTAGTAACAGATTTTCCTATCAGTAAACTTTTATTTCTTATCATTTATACTATTTTGAAATTATTATTTTATCATATTTAAATTAATTTTTTTTTACTTTCTTATTATTTAGTAAGTTTGTTATACTTCCGATTTAATGAGATCACTTTAGTTAAATAAAATGTGATTTTTTTTTGACAAATAATAACAAGTTAATATAAATAATTTCAAAATAATATGATGAAGCTAGCATAAATTCATTAGCACTTTATATGGATAGATTTAATAGAATTTTGTGTAATTTTATTTTCTATACTCTTGACATTTATACTATATTAATGATTAAAAGGTTAAAATAACTTTATATTAACATTAAATATGTAAATAATTAAACTTAATAAATTTAAATAATTTATTTTCTCTAAATTAAAATTAAGGAAAAAAAAAAGCAATTAAAAATAAATATAATCATATATAATGAATAAAAGAGAATGACATATGTTAAGGGGGGGAGATTTCTGCTTTTGAAAATAAAGAAGGTTCGATATTATAATAGTTAATAAATTCTAAATATTTAATCAAATAATAGTTGAATTTTAGAACAATTCTCAATTCTTCCGGTCAAAGTTTTAATTCAAATTATAATTATCAAAAAATAGTTGAATTTATTCTCATTTTTTTCTGGGTCAAACTCTTAAGAATTAAAAATTTTTACATTAAAAAATTTGAAAACACAAAAAATCTGTAAACAAAAAATCATTCTTGTGAGAATTGCTATATGAAATTTAAAGCTTCGAAAGATAGTACTTAAAGAATTTATTTATCATTATATTTAAAAATAATAAATATATTCTTAGTGTATAAGACGTAGTGCAACCACATCAATTTAGGGATGGCAATTTGAACCGTCAAAATTGAAAATCGCGGTTAACCGAACCGAATGGAGCGAAAAAAATCGAACCGATGGTGCAATGGGGCGGATATGATTTTTATTTTTATGAACCGGTTCGTGGTGGTACGGGTATGGTATTTACGCCATTGAACCGAAACCGAACCGATTATCCTCTAAAAAAAAACAACAATTGAATTTATTATTGAGCTTTTCACTACTTTTCTATCTAACCCAAAACAAAATCCCCCCATTACATCTACATGACTCAGCCGGCCAACCCACTTACCATTAGCCCATAATAATAGTAATAGTATGACAGTATATAAATGCAAACCCTACTCTCCACAGACCACAAGCTCACGCACGGCTCCTTTTATTGTTAATTTTTTCTATTGTGTGTAGAAAATTCTACTTCTTCATCATACTCTAGAGCTTGTGCAACATTTAGCGAGAAGGAAGCTGACGAAGAAGTAGTTTTTTTTATTTAAATCTTAGTTAAGACCATTCTAGAATATGTAGTATTGTTGTATTCTCTACTCACATTTCTTATTTACTATATATGAATCAATTTTGAGTGTTGATCTATGCTAGTAAGACTTGTGGGGAAGAATGAATCAAGTAATTCCGATGCACAACAATTAAGAATGAATGAAAAATTTAGTATTGTTATATTTATAAGATTGTTTGTTAAATTTGTATTTTACAATTGAAAATTTGGATAATATTTGCATTTTCGTTTGGAATATTGTGTTTTTGTTTTCATTGACTTTTTTTATAAATTGTTTTATATCAATTTGACGGATGAACCTATAAAAAATAATTTATTTTCGTGGTTATTAACCGAACCGAATCGTGCCGAACCGAGATACTAACCGAACCGATTTACGTGGTTATGGTGCGGTTATGGTATGATCAAAAAATTGGTGGTGCGGTTATAGTTTTGATCGAACCGACCCATAATCGAATCGTTGCCAACTCTACATCAATTCATGTTAATGCCACAAAACCTGCAGTATATATACACAACGCTTGTTTGATTAGTGAAATATTGAATTTATCGAGGAAAAGTTACATTACAATATATGAAATTGTTGGGATTGATCAAGAATTTTCATTTTGTGAATTTAAGGTCTCAACAAATTATTCCCAATAAAAAACTAATTATTATAGTTTCACTCATAATATTATTATTCACAACAAATAAGATCGCGGAACTCACATAAAAATTTAATAATTATTGTGCTTCTTAACTTAAAAAAAGGTTGAACCCCAACTTTGAGGGCTCACCCCGCCCCGCCCCGCCCCGCCCCTAAAACTTTGTGAGGGAGGTAAATCGGGAGATGTGCCCCAACAGGCCAATAAAAGGGTGCTTCTTAACTTGTAATGTATAGCAGTGGTGCATGTACGCCGTTGATTGAAATAACTTTTATTGAACTTAATTTGAACGTCCAGAAGAAAAAGAAAAATTATCTTTCGAGATGGTGTAAGTAACTAGTTAATAAAAAGTAAATATATTGACCGGACTAGAAATGTGAAATGAATCTAAAATCAAATTTTTAGTCCCTATTTGGTGGAAATTAAAATCAAAATTTTAGACGATTTTAATAAAAATTAATAAATTAAAAAGTTGTAGATCATGTAAAATATTGGGGTCAAAATTAAGCCGAGACTAAATTTTGGGCATAATGAACCATGCGACCCCATCCAACGAAGGATAATTGGACATCGTACTTAAAAAACGTACAGGTATTTAAAATTAATAAATTTATAACCATATTTTTTGGTTAAGAAAAGAAAAACTATAGTTACTTTTAAATAATTTTTTATCTAGAAACACATATAGATAGCTTATTTTTTTTTATTTATAAGTAAAAATAATTATTCTTTTTAAAATATTTCTTACCTTACCGTCACATAAATTATTATTATTTTTTTAACTTTGAATAAAAAAATTTATTTATTTCAAACCTTTTTTACTCATAAGTAACTTGCTTATTAGTAAGTTTACTAATCTACAATATATTAAAAGTTGGGATGATGAAGAAACTTTTAAATATCAAATTTAACCCTACATATTTAACTATATGCCCACTATACCCTCATAATTGGAATACCAATTTAGTTAGTATTTATCATTTGTTTTACAATTAATATAATATAATGAGTGAAATATTTAATTGATATTTATCATTTCGGATTGGAATTAATATAAGGAGTGGAACTAACGTTTAATTATATCCAAAAACAAAAAACTAAATCAATGACTTATCATTCAATTAACCATTTTGTTCTTACAATTTTTATTTTCCACCAACGAATCAATTTTTATTTTTCATCATCAAAACCCTTATTAATCTTTATGATTTATATTATAATTCATGATCAAAACCCTTATTAATCTTCATGATTTCTATTATAATTCATGTAATGAGTTTTTATTTTTCATCAGTAGAGCAATTTTTAATCTTCATGCTTTACATTATAATTTATCCATTAAGTTATTATTTAATTGATGTTACAAATATTTTTAAAGGTTGCATTAATATATTAATGAGGACATTCAATAAATAAAAAAGAAGTTACACACGGAAATTCAATGACTAACATTCAATTGATTTTTTTCTTTACAATTTTTAATTTTTATCAACAAAGTCCTTATTACCAATCTAATTAATATTTATCATTTGATTTATAATTAATATAAGTGGTGACAAAAATTTAGTGACTTATCGTTCAATTGAGTATTTTGTTCTTATAATTTTTATTTTCCATCAACTAAGAATTTTTTATTTTTCATCAACAAAACCCTTATTAATATTCTTCATGATTTACATTATAATTCATCTATTGAGTTTTATTTTTCATTAACAAAGCAATTTTGATTTTTCATCAACAAAGACCTTATTAATCTTCATGATTTACATTATAATCCATCCATTAGGTTGTTATTTAATTGAGGTCACAAAATTGAAATGTTGCATTAACGTGTTAATGAGGTAACAAATGTGCTAAAGGTTGCATTAATATATTAATTGAGACATTCGATCACTAAAAAAAATATTGTGTACAAAGAAATATTATTGTAATCATATTATTACATTTTAGTTTATTCAACATTTTCACATTATATACATAATTTCATAAAAATTGATATACATACATACATACATACATACATATACACACTCAATTGTAATTTTCTCTTTAACAGTATCAATTACCTCTACTTATTTAAAAAATAATATTAGTAATTCACAATAGTATGTATATGATTCATCGATACATAAGATGTTCAACGCACGTACTTACTACTAGTAATCAATAAGCAGGCAGCAGCAAGTTAGAGAAGTTCATGATGGTTACAAGTCGGATAAGAGTTCCAAATCGGTAAATTAAGTCTTTTAGGCCTTGAATTCGATGAAATAGAAGTTGAAAGGTAAGCAGTAAGAGGGTTCGGTTAACAAGGGAGGAAAAAAGATGAAGACGAATTATAAAGTAAAATTTACTTATAAGTGCATAAGTATAGTTGTATGTAAATTTATTTATATATTAATGATTAAATATAAATTTTATAGGTTAATAAGTAAAAGTTTACAACATAAATGTTAATAAGTTTTAAATTTCAAAATTAAAGATAATTTTAAATTTCAGTTTTCTATTTTAATTTACATTTTAATACAAAATTAAAACTCATGATTAATATATTATAACTTATACATAAAATATATTTATTTTCATGAATGTGGTGTTATATTTATCCCTGTAGAAGGAGTGGTGATTTCATTGTTTGAGGAAACACGAAAACCACAACTTGAGATACAACTTGGAAACAAATTTTTTTCTATATTTTATATTACATTTCTATATTTTTGACAACTCGATAAAGATTTGTACTTTATCTCTCTGTGATCGTGCCCATAAAAAGAGAATCGACTGTAAGTCGTATGAATTTTATCTTGGAGCATCCAGGCAAAGGAGAGTCAACACGATTTTAGGATACCATTCTTAACGTGACTCCTTAAAACTTGCATTTCTACCTCTTCTCTTCTTATGTTTATATTATTGTTGGATTATGTTTATATTATTTTATTGATTATATTAATTGATAAATATCTACCCATAATTTATCCAATTTTTTCAACAATCTAAAATCGTGTTCGGTGATTTGCATGCAGACAATTCTTGATAGGTAAAGTCATTATGTATGTTTTATTTTGTCCACTTGATTATAAAAGACCTACACTCTTAGCTTGTCAAAAGATAAACGTGTGTCCGATGAAATCGAAAGTCTTGCTAGAGAAAAATAAATGACTAGCACTATCTGCGTATACCCTTCCTCTGCATTTGTTATCAATCCATTGAATTTCTACTCGGTTGTTCATAGATCAGGTTCCCTACTCAGTGCCTACTTGTTGTTTAATTAAATATGGCTTGCTTTAGGAGGTAGTGACTATGAAATTCCCAGGTGTAAGTGTTATGCCTAGATCCAATCGATTTAAATTATAAACACTTTTAATATGTTTAATGCATTTAATTTTAGTAAGATCTATTATTTATTTAAATTAATTTTGTGATAAATAATATTAAATAATAGAGTCCGAAAATCCAAGTTTAAGTGATTTGCTAATCACAAGGAGTTGTGATTGTGAGATACAAATTACGTATGATTGGATCTTGAATAAACCGTGGTCGTAAGTAATAACGAGAAACGGATATCGTTAATACAGATAGACCACCACGTGTGACATTTCTTACTTGTTAAGTGAGTAGCTGATCTCACGAGCTAAAGTGTGGTGACACTTAAATGAACACGTGGATGTTTTGTTATAGAACAAAAACATTGGAGACCCGCTGAGAGATTTCACATGGATAACTATCTGAGTGTCAGTGGTTAATCTCTAACGTTCGGTAGTGGAATTGGTCCTATGGCTCGAGATTATCATAGAGCCATGTATGAAGACAGTCATAATTTGACGGTGTTGGATGTTGTTCTGCTGAGGGCCACTAATACGACATCGTTCGGGTATGTCAAGAACCATATGAAGGTTGTGAATGACCAATAGAAAATTCATCACTCTTAGATAGTAAGAGATTGTGATCTGCATTTCGTTCAATTAAGTCAACAACGAAATCCTTCGCCAAGGTGTACATATAAGTCGATAATGAGTTTTCGACTCATATTGACTTAATAGTAGAATGAAAGATATGATCGATAATCGAGATTGATACACTTCTATATCTCGTAGTTGATCGGATCATATTGACGAAGGGATTATAATTTCATGGTAAACGAACAGTTTTGATTTTGTCATACCACGTGACATTTTCCGTCACATGTGTTGCCCTGATACATTGCTAGATGTCAATCTGGGATATCGAGTGTGAATTTGTGATAAATTAAAAGGGTGTTTAATTTATCAGTTTTGATTAGAACAAAATAATATTTCACGTCGTTAGGTATCGTGGTTGAGAACCTAATGGGTCGCACACAAAAGAGAATTGAAAGATTGCAAATTGTAAATTGATTAATTTAACAATCGTTGGATAAATTAATTAATTGATTTTGTTATTTATATTCCTGAATTAATTAATTGGATTAATTAATTCACGAACCGGGTTTAATTAAATGGATTAATTAAACATTAGACCGGATCGGGCCGAGTCCGTTTGGGTTTATATAAATACATGGTTAGAGTTTGAGATCTATAACGTTTTCATTATTCTTGCTGGCACAAGAGGAAAAACCCTAACAGTTGCAGTCTATTCTCTATGTGGATTCCATTGGAGGCTGGAAAATTGGACAGCTGTGGGAGACAGATTCAAGTTGCTGGAAAAGAATAACGCAAAGGAGTTTGCAAAATCAAGAAAATGTATATTTCTCATCACAGTTCTAATCTAAATACAAAGCTGAATCTTGAATGGGAATTGAAATTGTTTTCTTCCGCTGTGCATGTTTAAGTAAACTCCCAACAGTGGTATCCGAGCCAACTTTGTATTTATTAAGAATTGATCTACATATTGATTAAATTAAAAGTTGATTTAATCATGTTTATCCATGAATCTAGCAATTGTAGTTTTAATTTTATTTTATTTTTCAGAATCTGATTTTGAAAAAAAAAAAAAAAAAAAGAATGTTTTTTTTTGGGTCGAGTGGCGGTGGCTGCGCTCCACCGCCATCATCGCAGCATCGCGCTGCTGTCAACCAACAGCAGCGGCAGCGTCTTAGTGCTGTTGTGGTGGGGGCTGCCGCCTCCAGGCGGCAGTTCCCCCCCGGCTGTTGGGCGGGGCGGCCAACAATAGAGTAAAACAAACAATTTTTTTTTTTTTAGGGTTTTGGTTGGAGACGGTGGCCTCAATTGCAAATAATGCAATTACAGGTCCCTGTTGCAATTCTGAAAAGGGGGGTCAATTTGCAATTTTTAAATGGAGGGTTTTTCTGCAATTTACGAATAATAAAGCCACTGTTGTTAAATTTTAAATTAGGTCAAATTTGCAATTTCAAAAAGGTGTTTTAAAATTTGTATTTTAAAATTGGTTTTAAAATGATATTTTAATTGGGTTTGACCCATACCCTAATTTTGACCCAAAATTAAATTTTATTTATAATTTGACGACTTTTATATTTTGTTAAAATTAGACTTTAACTTAAATATTTAATTTTGACCCTTAATTGAATTTTTATTTTATTTGAAAATTTTGTCCTAAATTAAAATATTAATTCAATTTTATTAGAGTTAGACTCTAATATTATATTAATTAAAATTTGATTTCAATTAATACCACTTCCCAATGCATATTAAAATTAGGAGTATGATCTAATTTAATAATTAATTAAAATTCGATTTTGATTAAATTATTTCGCCCAATAGTTATGAAATTAGAGTTGGACTCTAATTCGGGATTTAGTTAAATTTTGATTTTAATTAAATAGGCCCGCCAATTAAGTTAATTAATTAATATGAATAATTAATTATTTAATTATTTCGATCCAAAATTTTGAATTAGTTTTGATGACTATAATTACTAGATTTATGAAACATTGCATATAATATTAGATATTATACATAGGAAACATTTATGTGATGAATATTTATGGATGATTATGGACTCGACCACATGGATGTGTTGAATGGTTGATTTACTTCTTGTTGTTTTATGGGCCTGTGAGCTCTTTATTATATTGGACCTGCAAATCCGTTGTTATTGTTATTATTATGGGCATGTGAGTCCGATTTCTTTTAGGTCTGCGTGCCAAGTAGTGTAGGATACATATTGCAGTTTGACTAATTGAAGGCGCAAGAAGAGGTGGACACCATGGAGATGGTGCATTGGTGTTGATCCAATGTTGTACCCCTTAGGAATTGACCAACTAGTCTTCCCTTTGGCTCGGGAAAACTAGATAGAACAAGTCTATAATCATCCATACTATTATTTATATATATTTATTCGCATAGTAGATGTATGTTTAATATATATATATATATATATTGATGAGACCATTGCACGTTAAATCCATCGTTAAAATATTGAGTTAGTATTATTTGTCTTCCATCATTATAGTGAAAAACGAGAATCCTAAATCAACCTTAGTTTGTTGAGTACACTCAAGGCTGGTTTATTAGGGATATGTTTGACACTATGAAATATTTGATATTTCTGAATGATGGGTTTGACTTAACCAAAATTTATCTTTTGTTGAGTATACTCAAGGAGATAAGTTTTAGAGATATGTTAAGCTAACACATAAGATGTGTGAAGACAAAAGAGTTGTCAGCTTAATGATCTGGGAGTTGTATGGAGATACAATTGATAATAATATCTACCCAAATGTTTTATTAGGATTTGTTGAGTACATTCAAGATTTTGATACAACGAATGAGATCCCAGCCCACTGGGAATCAAAAGTGGATTCAAATAATGTATGTACGAGGGTCATGAATTTATTTTAAACAGTGGGAGCACGTTTAATTAAAGTTCATATTGAATTTGTGCATATCCATTATAATACATATTAATTCTATCTTTTTCGTCATTTACAGTTTTGAATCATGAGTAATCATATGAATTTGAGAGGCATACTGGATGCCAACAAACTGACTGGACCAAATTTTCTCGATTGGCATCGCAATTTGAGAATCGTTCTCAAGCATGAGAAACTTGGATATGTGCTTGAGCAGCCCTTTCCAATGGTGCCTACTGAAAATTCCACTCAAGAAGAGGTGGTTGCTTACAACAAACACAGTGATGACGATAACACTGCAGCATGTGTGATGTTTGCAGCTATGTCAACTGAGTTGCAAAAGCAACATGAGGGTATGGATTCTTACACTATGATTTTTCATCTCAAGGAGTTGTATGATGAACAATCTCGTGTGGAGAGGTATAAGATCTCTAAACAACTATACTGGTGCAAAGTGGCAGAGGAATCTTCAGTCAGTGCGCATGTGCTGAAGATAATTGGTTTCATTGAAAAAATGGGTTCATTGGGTTTTATCATGGATCATGAACTAAGTATTGACTTGATTCTACAATCTCTGCCAGATAGTTATTCACAGTTCATTATGAACTTCAATATGAATAAGATCGAATGCACGCTCCTTGAGTTGCTTAATATGCTTAAAACTGTGGAGCCCAATGTCAAGGCTAGCACTGTGCATGTTTTAACTATTCATTCCTCCAAGGGCACTAAGAGGAAAATCAAAGGAAGTTTTAAGAAAACATTCAAAAAGGTTAAGGTCAATAACAAAGCAGTCAAAGCAGGCAAGGACAATACCAAATCTGATGACCCATGCTATCACTGTGGAGTGAAAGGTCATTGGAAGAGGAACTGCAAGGCTTATCTTTCTAGCTTGAAGGGAAAGAAGTTTTCTGAAACTTCTACTTCAGGTATTTTTGTTATCGAGGTTAATATGTCTCCTTCATTAGCTTCTTGGGTATTGGATACCGGATTTGAATCTCACATTTGTATAAATATGCAGGGACTAAAGAGAAGTAGACCACTGCAAAAAAGAGAAGTTGACCTGCGCGTGGGAAATGGAGCAAGAGTTGCTGCATTAGCTGTAGGGACATACTTCTTACCACTGCATTCGGCTTAGTATTAGAATTAGAAAATTGCTATTTTGTTCCCGCCATTACTAAAAACATTATTTCTATTTAATGTTTGGACATGAATGATTTTTCAATTAATGTTAAGAACAATCGTTGTTCGTTTTATAAAGATGAGATCTTTTATGGTTGTGGTGTATTGCAAAATGGAATTTATATTCTTGATACTGAGTCGTCTATTATGAATATAGAAAATAAAAGGCATAAAAGTGATAATCTAAATAATATATACCTCTGGCATTGCAGACTGGGTCATATTAACGATAAATGCATTTTCAAGTTACATAAAGATGGATACTTGGGGTCAACTGATTTTGAATCATTTGACAAATGCGAGTTGTGCCTGTTAGGCAAAATGACCAAGTTCTCCTTTACCGGAAAAGGAGAAAGAATCACAGAACTGCTGGGACTAATGCATACTGATGTATGTGGACCCATGTCAATAACTGCCAGATGTGGTTTCTCTTACTTCATCACATTCACTGATGATCATTCTAGATTTGGTTATGTGTATTTGATGAAATTCAAGTATGAAGCACTTGAAAAGTTCAAGGAATTCAAACTTGAAGTAGAAAAACAAACTGGTAAAATCAGATCAAGGTGAAGAATATTTAAAGGGAGAATTTTTAGATTATCTAAAAGAGAATGGAATTCTCTCGCAGTGGACACCGCCATATACACCGCAACATAATGGTGTATCTGAACGGAGGAATCACACTTTGTTAGACATGGTGCGATCTATGATGAGCCATGCAAAAATCTCAAAATCATTTTGGGGTCATGCACTAATTGCTGCGTGCTACACACTAAATCGTGTCCCATCTAAATCGGTCGACAAAGCTCCATACGAGCTATGGAGAGGAAAAAGACCAAACTTATCTCACATGAAAGTTTGGGGCTGTGACGCTTATGTAAAACGAAATGAATCAGATAAGTTTGAGGCTAAATCTGACAAATGTGTATTTGTGGGATATCCAAAAGAGACAATTGGATATCGGTTTTATAATCCCTTTGAGAAGAAGGTGTTCATCTCAAGACATGTCATATTCCTAGAGAAAGAGTTTATTCTAGGAGAGGGTAGTGAGAGCAAACTAGAACTTGAAGAAGTTCAAGAATCCACAGATACTGTTGACCAGTTAGATGAACCTGAGTCTGATCCTACATCTGTTGACGGACAGACTCTTGATCAGGATGTAGAGAACCCTGAGGACACTCCAGTTCAGCATAAATCAAGTAGGATCATTCGACCTCCCAGAAGGTACGAATTCACGATTACTAATCAAGTATTATTAGTCGAGGATGATGAACCTACAAATTACGCAGAAACGAAGTCAAGTGTTGACTCGAAGAGATGGCAAGAAACCATGGAATTCGAAATGAACTCAATGTATGAGAACAATGTTTGGACCTTGATCGACCTTCCAGGTTGGATAGAACCGATATGTTGTAAATGGATTTACAAGAAAAAGGTTGATGTGGATGGAAACGTCCATACATACAAAGCAAGGCTAGTAGCGAAAGGTTACACACAAAAACAAGGCGTTGACTTTGATGAAACTTTTTCGCCTGTAGCCATGCTAAAGTCCATTTGGATTTTGCTTGCAATAGTTGCATACCATGATTATGAGATATGGCAAATGGATGTCAAAACTGCTTTCCTTAATGGAAACTTACAAGAGGAGGTGTACATGACACAGTCTGAAGGTTTTGAATCCAAAGGAGCTAACAAAGTATGTAAACTAAATCGATCCATTTATGGATTAAAGCTAGCTTCTAGGAGCTGGAATCTTCGTTTTGATGAAACAATCAAAAGGTTTGATTTTATCAAAAATGAAGATGAACCGTGTGTTTACAAGAATACAAGTGGGAGCGCGGTCGTATTCCTAATATTATATGTCGATGACATATTATTAATGGGAAACGACATCCCAATACTTCAATCGGTAAAATTATGATTGTCAAAGAATTTCTTCATGAAAGATATGAGAGAAGCAGCGTATAGCTTGAAAATTAAGATCTATAGAGATAGATCTAAAAGATTACTAGGCTTATCCCAATTTTCGTACATAGATAAAATCTTGAGAAAATTTAATATGGAAGAGTCTAAAAGAGGTTTATGTCCCATGTCGCATGAGATTTACCTCTCAAAAGATATGTGTCGTAAAACACATGATGAAAGGAGTCGCATGGATAAGATTCCTTATGCTTCGGCGATAGGATCTATCATGTATGCGATGCTATGTACGAGATCAGATGTTTCATATGCTCTAAGTTTTATGAGCAGGTTTCAAGCAAACCCTGGTGAAAAACACTGAATGGCGGTTAAGAACATTCTTAAGTACTTGAGAATGACTAAAGATGTGTTCTTGATCGATGGAGGAAATGAACTAAAAATTCATGGGTATACTGATGCCAACTTTCAAACTGACAAAGATGATAGCAAGTCTCAATCAGGATATATGTTTACTCTCAACAATGGAGCGGTTAATTGGAAAAGTTCCAAACAAGAGACAACCGCTGATTCAACAACGAAAATCGAGTACATTGCTGCTTCTGAAGCAGCGAAGGAAGCTATCTAGATTAAGAAGTTCATTAATGAATTTCAAGTCGTTCCTAGCATTGTTGATCCCATACCTTTATATTGTAATAATAATGGGGCCATTGCACAAGCGAAGGAACCGAGGTCTCATCAACGATCCAAACATGTGCTAAGGCGATGTCATCTTATCAGGGAGATTATACAAAGAAATGACGTAACGCTAGAGCGAGTTCCCACATATGACAATGTTGCAGATCCACTGACAAAACCGTTGTCACAACAGAAACATGATCGTCATGTGGACGCTTATGGTATTAGATACATGAGTGATTGTATCTAGTGCAAGTGGGAGTTTGTAAGTGTTATGCCCTAAATCCAATCGATTTAGATTGTAAACACTTTTAATATGTTTAATGCATTTAATTTTGACAAGATCTATTATTTATTTAAATTAATTTTGTGATAAATAGTATTAGATAATAGAGTCTGAAGATCCAAGTTTAAGTGATTTGTTAATCACAAGGAGTTGTGATTGTGAGATACAAATTACGTATGATTAGATCTTGAATAAATCGTGGTCGTAAGTAATAACGAGATACGGATATCGTTAATACAGATAGACCATCACGTGTGGCATTTCTTACTTGTGAAGTGAGTAGCTAATCTCACGAGTTAAAGTGTGGTGACACTTAAATGAACACGTGGATGTTTTGTTATAGAACAAAAACATTGGAGACACGCTGAGAGATTCCACATGGATAACTATCTGAGTGTCAATGGTTAATCTCTAACGTTCGGTAGTTGAATTGGTCCTATGACTTGAGGTCATCATAGTGCCTTGTATGAAGACAGTCATACTTTGACGGTGTTGGATGTTGCTCTGCTAAGGGTCGCTAATACGACATCTTCGGGTATGTCAAGAACTATATGAAGGTTGTGAATGACCAATAGAGGATTCGTCATTTTTAGATAGTAAGAGATTGTGATCTGCATTTCGTTCAATTAAGTCAATAACAAAATCCTTGACCAAAGTATAAATATAAGTCGAAAATGAGTTTTCGACTCGTATTGACTTAATAGTAGAATGAAAGATATGATCGATAATCAAGATTGACACACTTCCATATCTCGTAGTTGATCGGATCATATTGACGAAAGGATTATAATTTCATGGTAAACGAACAGTTTTGATTTTGTCATACCACGTGACATTTTCCGTCACATGTGTTGCCCTGATACATTGCTAGATGTCAATCTGGGACAGCGAGTGTGAATTTGTGATAAATTAAAAGGGTGTTTAATTTATCAGTTTTGATTAGATCAAAATAGTATTTCACATCGTTAGGCATCGTGGTCGGGACCTAATATGTCACACACAAAAGAGAATTGGAAGATTGCAAATTGTAAATTGATTAATTTAACAATCGTTGGATAAATTAATTAATTGGTTTTGTTATTTATATTCCTGAATTAATTAATTGGATTAATTAATTCACGGACCGGATTTAATTAAATGGATTAGTTAAACATTAGACAGGACCGGGCCGAGTCCGTTTGAGTTTATATAAATACATGATTAGGGTTTGAGGTTCATAAGGTTTTCATTATTCTTGCAGGCATAAGAGGAAAAATCCAAACAGTTGCAGTCTATTCTCTGTGTGGATTTCATTGGAGGCTGGACAATTGGACAGCTGTGGGAGGCAGATTCAAGTTGCTGGAAAAGAATAACGCAAAGGAGTTTGCAAAATCAAGAAAAGGTATATTTCTCATCACAGTTCTTATCTAAATGCAAAACTGAATCTTGAATGAAAATTAAAATTGTTTATTCCGCTGTGCATGTTTAAGTAAATTCCCAACACCAGGTACAAGTTTAAAAAATTGCCCTTGATTCAATTGAGGATTATTCTATGATTCATGTCTGATTATCCCTGCCATATGCATTATTGGGCTGAGTTACTGTCGATTTGTGATCATAGTACTGTGAACGTGTGATTCTCCCGCGAAAGATCTTGTTAGACTCAAGTTCAAAAAGAAAAAAAAAAATTACACAAACTCCTACATTTTAACTGAAAATGGGGTGATTGTTTGAATAGGAGAAAATGGATTTCTTGTTGAAAGAAATGGGGATTTTATCAGTCATAGGATTATGAAAGTAAAGAATGAAAGGTGGGACTCTAATCTCTAGGCTGCATAATAGTGATACAGATAAAATGAAGGTCAAGGGCAGCTCCAACGAACAAGATGTCTCTCTGTGAACAGTATTGCGTAATCTTATGAAATTTGAGGTTCGCCTCTAATCAATAAGAATTCTGCCTCCTCTGACTAGTAATGATGGTAGTTACTTCACTCCAAAAACATCCTCGAGCCAATGGCAACACATCACTTCTCCATTGTTTTAATTCTCAGGTAATTCTTAATTGTGGAAATTTGATGAGCTACAATGGGAGTAAGATACGGATGTCAACGAGTCAAATCGAGTCAAGCCAAGCCTAAAATTTTCTGCTCGAGCTTGACTCGGTTAAAATGGTCGAGCTTTTTTTCGAGCCAAGCTTTTACTCTACCAAAATTTTCGACTCGAGCTTTTCCAAACTGAGCCGGTCAAGCTCTTCCCCTCCCCGCTCCCCACCTTTGGCTGCCTTTATGCCTCTTTTTTTTTTTTTTTTTAAATAAAGGCTCGTGGGCCGGCTTGGGCTCAGCCCAAACCACGGGCCGCATAGTTTTTTTGACACCCCTAGAGTAAGGCCCATGGGCCACCAAGCCTTTTTGACACCCCTAGAGTAAGATCTATCAATCTATTTTCTATTTTATATATATTAAGCATAAACAATGAGTATAACAGCTTTGTGTGCAATATATTGTGGGACAGTTTTGTTACAAAACTAGAAAATGAGGTACATTAACTCATAATAGAAATGCATAGTAATGGTATTATTTTACTTGCTTCAAGGTGAGTTCTACAATAACATCCTCTTAGTTAGCTAGATAGATATCGTTGAGATATGTGAGTCCTAAACTATTTAATAAAGCCTTGCTTTCTTTTGTCAATGCTTTAGATGAGGTTGAATGAATATCAAAATTTTATACCTTTTTATTTAAATTTATTAAGTTACTCTTATTTATTGTAAGGCTAATATTTTGTGAAAGTGTTTAGAAGAATTTGTAGAATGGAAAATTTTCAAAGAAGTTCTACACACCGGATATCTTTGAAATATGTGGATGTTTAATAAATATACGTATCATATTTTATTATTCTTAGTTGAATAATTGACTTTTGAAAAATATAGAAAATAAATCGTAGACCCTCGGACAAATACAAAAGCTAAGTGAATACATTCGTCCGAACATGTTATTAGAAGTCCATTTCTAAATTTCACATTTTCATTATAATTAAATGTGTGTTATTGATATTTTGGATATGGTTAAAAGATTTTGTAGATATGTAGTTTGCGGGCAAAAGAGCTTTGCAAATAGATGGTACCAATTTATTGTCCTAGAGGGACGTGAATAAATATAGTCCAAGAAGTACATCTAAATCATTGAGTGGGATGGGCTTAAACTCACAAGGGAGTCATCTTCGGAAGTAACCTAACTTCTGTGATTGATGGTCCCACGAAGAAGATTCAATGTGGTTGAAACAACTTGCACTACATGACTTGTAATAACACTACATTATTTGTGTTCATCCCTATACTAATATATTGCTAATAATAATGTGATGTTATGAAGGATTTAACACTGAATGAGCACCAAAACGAGAATTCTCGTGGGATGTGTGTTATATACACCCTTGGATGACTCACTTTTGTAAGGGTTGTCATGAGACAATGGCTATAGAATTTGGCTATTCCTTAAAGACTCTTACTAGAATTAAGATTAGAGCGCATGATTGTTAATAGCGCTACCCTTTGTGAACTGGGCCAAAATCGATATTATGTGTGGAACAATTGAAGTTTGCCCAAAGGGATCTAATTCAAAAGCTCAGTTTATTATAGCTCCCTCAAATGAAAATTGTTATCACTAAGTGAGATTTAAGTCCAAAAAGACCTGCACCCATTACATAGTATAACGTTACCACTATATAATATAAGACCATGCTACATATACCAAATTTTTTTATATAATCCTTTATCGACTACTCACAATAGGAGGTGGGGACCATATTTTGAAATTTTTTTATTCACGCGAATCCTGTGTGCATGTGAGAGAAGATAAACAATTCGGTACACCTTTGGATGTACAAATAGAATTATTCTATAATACATATTTATTTATTTTAAAATTTATGGGGATTGTTGTAATAGAAATGTTAATAAGTTTTAAATTTCAAGATTAAAGGTAATTTTAAATTTCAGTTTTCTATTTTAATTTACATTCTAAAACAAAATTAAAACTCATATTTAATGGATTATAACATATGCATAAATTGGATTTATTTTCATTAATATGGGGGTTATATTTATCCCTATAAAAGGAGTAGTGATTTCATTGTTTGATGAAACATAAAAACCACAACTTGAGGTACAACCAGAAAACAAAATACTCTCTATATTTCATATTATATTTCTATATTTTTGGCAACCCAATAAAGATTCATTCTTTATCTCCAAGTAGTCGTATCCATAGAAAGAAAATCAGTGTTGAGCCATATGGGTCCGAAAGTACCCGCACAAAGAGAATGCAACACAATTTTAGAATAGCGTCTTTGACTTGACTCCCTAAAACTTGTATTTTTAACTTTTCTATTTTTATGTTTATATTATTATTAAATTTTGTTTATGTTATATAATTCATTATACTAATTAACAAATATTTTCACACAACTCACCAAATTTTCCCAACAAAAGTTACTTATAAGAAATTTTTACATTAAAAAAATTAAATTATAAGTAATTTTTACTTTTTTATTTCAATGCAACCCACTTTTTTCCTATTATTCATCACATCTATTGTGAAGATGCATAATCCCAAGTAAACCCATCTCTATCTCTTGGATTATTTTAATCAGGTGCCATTGAGGAAGAATAAGCACGCCCAACTAATTAATCAAAGGTCGAATGAATCTTTGTCCCATCTAATACGGTATACGTCAAATATATAAATAAGTATAATAGTCTGATTCATTATATGTTTTTCTATACTATGCATATATAAGCAATATTGCGTGTTAATTTAGTTATCCCTAACAAGAGTCAACTTAATTAGTGACTCAAATTAAGCTACCATGTAATTCAATCTTACTAGTGCACTTTCCATATATGACTAAAACCCTCGAGACATGTCTCCCACCGAGTCAATTTTCTATTAAACGTTAAAATTAAGGGTCAAATGTGGGAGAAGACTGGAACATTTATTCATCATTCATTCTTATAAAAACAAAGACCATTCTCTCAAGGACCTCAACAAAGAAGCTGATTTTTTTTTACCAAAGTAACACTCGACAAGACAAAATCTCTCATATGTTACATACTAACTTATTATGATGTTAAGCCCAAACTCAATCACCAGGTAGAAATGGTTACCACCCCATATGTAAATAGGCCATTCCTACTAACTGATTTCTTTCTTTAGCAATAGGGGAAAAAATACAAACAATAATTTAAAAAAATAAAAAATAAAAACAATATCCTTGAAGTTTTTGTTAAAGTGATGATCAAATTTTGACATCAACAAATAATTTCCGAGTGCAATTACTCATTCAATAATTATATAACATGAAAAATCCACTAAAAGGCATGCATTGATTGATACTTGAATGTCTTGGAATCAATCTTATTATTGAGTGACTATATTGCTCTTGTTGCCATATAGAGAAGATTAGCAGTATATAGAAGATTTTCCCTAGCTAATCTTTATGTCATACATAGAAGATTTGTTGTATATAGAAGATTTTCTCTTGTAGTCATACCTCGTACAACACAATAAGTTTATAATATAATTCCATTGGATGTTGCTATCAAATTATTGAGAATAATGAAAATATCATCTTTACATGGTTTAAGAGGCACACAGATCCTAGCATGGTTGATGGTTCTCCAGCCGATACTTTTGTTGCCATTCTCAAATCCATTAATGATATCTCTTCTCCATATATAGAAGATTTGTCGTATATAGAAGATTTTCCTTTGTTGATCTTGTTGATATATAGAGATTATTTTTTCTTGTTGTATTACCTTGTACAATACATTAAATTTATCTATACAACTCCATCATATGTTGATACCACATTATTGAGAATATGAGAATATCTTCTTAACACTTGTTGCTTTCAAATAAGCATGTTTAGCTTGTAAGTCAATGCCTGGTAGCCTAATATGTATGTTGACAATCTTATTAAAAGAATAATGTTTAGGTAATACAAATTAATATAAAAGTAGAAACTGAATATTTATTTAACATGCTGGTCTGTGGACTACACTGAAAACATGTTTGGGAAGTATTTTTGTAAAGGTTTGAATATTTATAAGCACAAGTCAAGACTAATATATATTAATTGAACAAGAAAATGAAACTAAACTATTCTCTATTGTAAGTAGAGTCTAATACTTTCTTGTTTCCCTGATATTGAAGTTTGGAATAAACGCTTAACTCTATATTTAAAAAAAAAAATGTGAAGCCACCCCCTAATTTCTCTTTCTAGACTAGACTAGACTAAGTTGAATTATCCAGGCCCGGGGAATGTTCCTTTTTGACCCCAGATTATATTCTTTACTGACCAACAATTAATACAGAATATGACAGGGGTTGGATTGGGTTGGGGTCGTAGTGTGGTACTGGTCCATATTGCATGAGATTCTCTAGGCATCATGGTACCAAACCTAATCTATGTTCAGTCCCCTAAATCTTATGCAGATGAACCTAAACACATCTGGTTCAGTTTTTTCTACACCTACACAGGGAGGCTATGGACAACATTACCTAGACTTGACCTACATCTATGTTAATCAATGCAACCCAAAGGAAAATGCCAAATATTAGAGTCTTGAAATGATACTATGAAATGTTATAACCACATGTTTAGTTCAGTTTATAAAGCGAGTTAAAATTTAAGACAAAGTCAAAATAAATTTTAACCACACATTTCTTAAAATCAATACTTTTCAACTATATATTTCATTCACAGATCTACTCAAACCAAATATGGGAAGTATCATAAGCTAGCCTTGATCTGATAGAAACCACATGGGAAAATTGGAAACATTTCCAAGAAGGTGAAAAGTTATAATAATTTACATATAAATGTATGTTGTATACAAAACACAGTAAAATATTAGCGTAGGGGTGGGGTAGGGGTAGGGTGGGGTGAAGAGCAGTTATTTACCTGGTATGGTGCAGGAGGATTGGGAATATGGCACACTGAGAAATGGAAGCCTAAAAAATTGGATTCATACATACGATTTGTAAATATGCTTGGCTCCTCATACGCCATCCACGGAGGCCATCGATATTCCGGTGGGCTCAGCAAATGGCATACAGGGAGCCAGGCATGTACAGATATATATGTATGTATCTGTATTCCAGACATAATGTTACACACACCATATGTACATCTACATCCTCATATTGCATCTTTTGTATGAGAATATGCTTATGAATGCCAATATTCATACCCTAATATTACTCCAATAAATCACAATCCTAACAAATCAAGATTTAACCTTGAAGCCTACCCCACCTACCCCTCCCCCCATATAATTATATCTACATGCTCAAAAAACCTAACATATCAAGAATGAAAATTAGAAAGTCATCAACTCAAGGCAGAACCAGAAATATACACACTGCATATATATGTGTATGTGTGTGTGTGTGTGTGTGTGTGTGTGTGTGTGTATAGAGAGAGAGAGAGAGAGAGAGAGGTGGAAGTACGTATTGCCGTATGGGGAGATAAAAAGAATTAAAGATAGGTATATAAAGGCCTCGGAGAGAGATTTGGAGGATCAAACTGGGTCCAAAAATTAAAGAAAAAAATTCAAGAAAACCCACGAACTCTTTATTCCATTGATGAAAAAGAAAAAGGAAAAAAATCACCATTCTCTAATGGCGAAAATTCATGCATGACCTAATAAAACCAGTGGCTTTAATTTTGCTGTGGGGTTTCCATGTGAGGAAAAGAAGGAGAGTGTGAGGGTTGGGAACTGAATTGCCACTAAATATAGACATAGATAGATATAGAGAGAGAAAGAGAAAGTGAATACAGGGTTGTGTTAGTAACTACGCAATTTCCCAAGCTTATGTTCTGAAATCTCCTTTTCTGGGTCGTAAAGTAGAGAGTCTTGCTTTTCTCTTCTGAACCTCCTTTTGTCTCCAAGTGTTTGGAGGACATGGATTCCTCCTCTCTCTACTTACTTTCGAATTTTTTAATTTGAAAATAAGTAGAAAGCAAAAGAGCATCATACCGTATAATTTTTTTATTTTTTTATTTTGCTACTTATACATAAAAATAATACATAAACGATTATCGATAAGATGTGGAGGAAAAAGTTGACTGTCTTTTAAACTAACAAATAATAAAAGTGTATGTGGATATTATGTAATCCTCCATATAAACTTTGATGTATACGTAGCAATGTCCTTATTTTTTTCCTTTTGCTTCTAGTCCTTCTTCTAGTCCCAGCTATGATAATTGTTCTTGCTTCAAATCCTCATTTCCTGTTTGGTATAGCTTAAATAGTTTATTGAAATCAAAATCAAAGTTAATTATTAATTTAATCACCCATTTTGGACTCACAATTTTTATCAACCTTTCAATCACATATATCATTAACTTCTATCAAAAATTACTAAAAATCTAATTTTTATTTATAAATAAAAAAATAAATATGACCTTTGCATAGGATACATGTCGAAAAACACCAGTTTTAGCTAAAAACTATGGGGCACTTCTAGATCAGCTTAAAGAAATTGTAACAAAACAACGAGATGCCTCCCCCCGAGGTATAACTCAGTGGTGCAAAGGACAGGAGTGAGATAGTCTCAACCTTATTGGCAGTCGCAGTGTGAGATTTCGATTCTTGAGATATAGAATTGGACTCTTTGTGGATATCAGTGTACGGGCAAGTTCTTATTCTCTGGCCCGTTGGAGCACATCCCGCGATTTACCTCTCTCACGATACTCCATGGGCAGGGCGATGAAGACTTTCAAAGTTGTGGTTCGACCTTTAAAAATGGGCAGGGCGATGAAGACTTTCAAAGTTGGGGTTCAACCTTTTTTTGTAACAAAACAACGATATTATTTGCTAGAATTTTGTACGGGACTACTTGCATATTGGTTGGAAATTTGCTTAGTAGCAAATTATTAAAATGTTAATCAGACAGGCCCTTTCATTGGGACAAAATCAAAATTTGTTGTCCCAGTCTTGTCAATTCCAACCTAGTAATGCTTTCCACCGTCTTGTTTGGATGGATTTTATTGGGTAGAGAGTTCAGCGACTATGGCTCATCATAACATCTAGGTCGTAGCTTGAAATCCCGATCATCATCATGGTTGCTTTTCTTTGATCTGTGGCAATATGCGGCGCGACGTCATGGAGGATACCTCTTTGTTTGAATGGTTACAAAAATGTTGATGGTGTCATAGGTGGACATCCTTTCAATTTGATCGTGATAATGTTTCATATGAATCTCAACTTGCTAAGATGGCTTCTATTGATCGATGACCACCAACATTGACATGTTTTAACTTAGCAAATAAGCTACTTTGATTGCTTTGAAGTGAATCCCCAAATCATCAAATGTGACGTTTTTCGTTCAAACATCAAAAAAAAGTGATAACAACTGATGCCTCTTCAATAACTTGCACTTTTTATATAAGATCCGGGGTTAGTATGTACCTTTATTTGTCAAATAGTTAATTAGAAGAAATAAAAATCAAACCCACAATTAATTAAGAGGAAGATACACAACCTAACTTGTAGATTCACCAATAGATACAAAAAAATATCACCTAGTGTACACGAATGGAGGAGTAAGGTTTCATTATCATATGGTTGATAGCTCGGCATATTGGTTCTTCATAAAAGTCGTCATGATTGTCTAGGTCTGAACCTACTAGAAGGAGATTGAATTCATCCTCAAAATCTTTATGAACCATGCTAGAGCTACAATATGATTTTTACATGGTGGCTGACAGTTCCCTCACAACAGGCACAGCCCCCCTCCGCCCCGTTTGTGAGGGGGTGTAAAATAGCAATACTCAAATCTTTATAGACAACACCTGTCGAATAGGTGCAATATCTCATGATAGGAATATGGTCACCTAAATTTTTTTGGAGGATACATCTATAATTATCATAAGCGGATGGCGACTAAATTTGAATTTAAGGTGGTGTTTCGTTAGTATGTTAAATTGGCTTATGTATAAGTGCCATTAAAGGAAATAAATAATTATTATTTGTTATAAAAAGATATATAAAAAAAGGAAAAAAAAAAGAAGAGAGGATAAAAATCAATAAATTTGTGTGAGTTTTATTAAGAATTAAAGTCTATAAATTATTTATAGGGGAGAGTTAGGGATACAACGATAATAATTTCTAGGGTTGTAAAGTACAATTGTCATTCACTAATAAACTTATCATTTACAACACTCCCCTTTAATGACATATTACAAAATATCTGTCTCGTTAAAGTCTTGTTCAATAAAAACTCAATAATACAAAAAAAAAATTAAATGAAGGAAAAAATTACAGTTATTTTGGAGTATTAAAAATAAATGTTGCCTCATTAAAATTTTGTTAGGAAAATCCAGTGAGATAAAACTTAAACGAAGGAAAAAGAGTACTATTACTCCTCCCGATATTGATCACTGAGATTCATTGAGTCTACGCATTTCAATTTTTTGAATGTAAATGTGGGCAATACTTTTTTGAATAAATCTGTCACATTATCACTGGAGCGAATTTGTTGGATATTAATATCGTCATTCTTTTAAAGTACATACGTATAAAAGAATTTTGGAGAAAAATGGTTCTTCCTATCACTTTTGATATAGTCTCCTTTGAATTGTGCAATAAAACTAAATTATCTTTATACAATATTGTTGGACTATCTTTTGTTGAAGTTAATAGCATGATGTTTGGATATGATGGGTCGTGTTCCTCAGCCATACACATTCTTGTTCTGTTTCATGGATTGGAATAATTTTAAAATGATTTAAAACTATTCTAATGTCTTTAAATTGGTGTAAAGCTATATCTTACAAGGAAACTTACAGAAAAACTATATCGAGTCGAGTACAGTTTGCAAGATAAGTTAATGCTCAAATGCACTAAATTATAATACTTTAGGACCTAGAACATTTTCTCCATCTTCAAATGGATGAAATGGATCTTTGTTCATATTAAGTGATCGAACAGCAATAGATAATGTCAATGGATGTGCATTATACATATAAAACGTTCAAAGATTTTTTTGTATATGTAGATTGATGAACAAATAATCTTTTTGAGAAGTGTTCAATTTGCAATCCAAAACAAAAGTTCGTATTTTTGTATTTATAATTTTTTAATAATAAGATCTCACTATTGTAATTTTAATTTATAATAAACAAAAGTATATAGTGCATATCTATAGTTGATATCATATACATCGTGAAGGGAAGATATATAATTTCTTAGGACGTTTTGTTAAATTTAAATTTAAGTCCCTGTTTGTTTCCCATTGTGTACTCATTAAAATGAAAAATATGACTGTTATCCATCACATCAAGTTATTATATTTGACTTTTTAACTCTTATGTGCGGTCCGTAACGGCTATATCTTTCATTCTCATTTTTACATTAATGTGTATTAAACGGTATCTAAATATGATAAAATGTCTACATTCCTAAAGAAGCTAAAATAATTTATATTATTATAATTAAAACTTTATTTATTGTTCCTTTTTATGTAGTCCAAAGAAGTCACAAAGATATTAATTCTAAGGTTGAGAACTATGTAGGTACATATTTGACTAAAAATAACGATAATTTTCAAATTGAATTTGTATTATCTCAAATTAACTATTATATTTGCATTTTCGTTGACTCGTGCACGTAGGGTAAACTGTTAAATGTTGAATGCAGCTTTTTAAATTAGTATATGTCTAATTTTTTTTAACAGTTTTAACTTTTAAAAATAAGATTATTAATATTAAAGCAAATTTAGCAAAATATACAGAACATTTACATTTAAATTTCGGTGCTTCCTATTATCATCGCCCATAGAATAAATAATCATCATTTTTCTCATGCTGATTGTTAAGTACTGGAAAAAAAGGAAGGAAAAAAAAAAGTTGTGTTGTACAAAGCAAATATCGAGTTAGCTAGCGATAGATGAAAAAAGAGTCGTAAAAAACTAGTAACAGATTTGACGATAAAAGATTCAAATTTTTAAAATGGGGAACTTTCAAATAGCGATCGTCATAATTGATAACTGACTTACAATGATAATATTTTTATTATTTTAAAATAATTTGTAACCGGTCACTAATATTTTTTATTTTTTTAACTTTTCAAATAAGTTATAACGATGGATTAATATATTTAAAAAACACACCATTTGCTGAAAATTTTACACTTTGCATAATGAGTTTATAAATTTACATTTTACATACTATTTTGTATAATGGTTACAAAAACACCATTTGCTGAAAATTTTACAAAGAGGTCATTACAAATAGGTGAACACATAAGAATACCATTAATTTAAATAATAAACCACACCCTATATTGTATTAACTTATGTAACATTTTGCTCATCATTCCCTAATCTTTAATTTAGTTTGTCAATAACATATTAAAACATAGAAGATACTCCATTTAACTCTTCTAATATTGTTAAAAATATTAATTTCTATCTTATAATTAATAATTTTGCTCAATGAATAAAATAAAAATCTATTACAATAGTTTTCAATATAATTAGTTGTAATTTTTAGTTTTTTTTTACAAATTTTAAGTTGGGATAATTAGCAGCTTAATAAATTATAAAAAAATGTATGTCTAATTTATTGGTATCTATTGCAAATGCATTTTTTTCCCTTTTTGCAAGGAAGCTTCGTATAAGAGAAGAATATATTAATATAGTGAAGAAAAACATATAACTTTGTACAAAAATGAAGATAGAAAATAAAACTATGTACGTGATGCAATGAAAAGACTCGATTGAATGTTAATTAATTATGGACTGATATAAGTAAAATTAAGCCCATGTTTGGTTTAATTAAAAATTAATTTTTTATTAGATTTTAATTAAAGTTAGTGAAGTGATTGATAAAAGTTGTGAGTACCATAAAATGTAGTTAAAAATGTGTTTGAAGACAAATGAGTTTTAGAAAATGGATATAAAATTTTTAAATGAAAATGAAACATTAACTTAACTTTTAGAAATAAAATATATTTAAAAACTTGGTACGTAAAGTGTTACATAATATAATATTTGTGATTTGTAGATTTTTATTATTAATATTTAATTTGTTCGGTTTAACTATATTTATTGATGAATTTGGAAATCTTTCAACAACATTTTTTTTTCTTGTTAATGTAACTATATTTTAGTTGCACAAAGATTTTTTACTCATTATATCCTTTTAGCAAAAGCATGAACTAAAGTTTTATGAGAATTAGCTCTTGTTTGACCCCGTTACATTTCATCAATTTAAATTAAATTTTCGAGAGATGATACATGTACAGGATGTGATTCGCTAACTCCTACCAGATTAGACACAAGAAGTGGGGTGGGTAAGATTTTTTTGACAATATTTTAATTATATGGGGCCCACCCCATGTGTCTCATCTGAAGGAGTTCTATGAACTCCTCTTATATACATTTAGCATTGGTGTAATTTTTCTCTCTCTTATTTTTAATCACATAATTTTTAATAAAATAATATTACATGTAACACGAAAATTTTTCATTCATTTACAATCGTCTCTTTTTAAAAAAAAAAAAAATACTATTTCTCCATTATAATCAAAATTAATTGGGCCAAATGGGGCTTAATTTATAATATAACTCATAAAGCACTATCAGTATTTGTCCTTTTCCTATGCTACAAATTACAATATATAAACTACACAAGTACGAGTTAAATAAAATAAATTATTTTGCCGACATGGATCCATCATGTCTTATGTACTAAAATGATTGGACGTGTACGCTTGTTTGTATTTTTATATAGAAACTTACATCATTAGTCCTTTACTTATTGTTCCAATATCACGTTAGTTTTTCATCATATTTTATAAAGGCTGAAACCCAATCTTAAGAATCTTTCATTGCCTCGTCCCTAAAATATTGTGAGAGAGGTTAATTGCGAGATGTGTCCCAACAGGTTAGGAAACAAAAGCTCCTTATACACTGATGTTCACAAAGAATCACAATCCATATTTTAGGAGTCGAACCCTCACAATGCAACTGCCAGAAAAGTTGAGTATACCTCACCCTTGTTCTATGTTCAATGTTTCATCATATTTTATGATTGAGAGAGAGAGAGAGAGAACATTTAAGCTATGTCAATGTTTGGTATGAATTAAAATTTATTTATTTATTAATTTTAACTTTAATTTTAATGAATTTACAGCTATTATATTGATGTGATGCGCAACTTTTTAACCATATATTTCATCAATTTTTATCAAAATTTAATAAAATCTAATTTTAAACACTACCAAACAGAGACTATATTAAAAATATAAAAAGTTTTATGATCTAAACATTTGGAAGGAACAAGTGTCGGAATCCTCTTGTTAGTCTTATACTCGAATATGTATGTTTATTGCACCGGTACATACGAGTGAACGCGATTCGGTTAGGACGATTTGTGCTATATTTTCAACTTAAACCATTTCATGCGGTTTGAAATTTTTCTATACCAAACCATAATTTACAATTTGGTTCGATTTTAATATGCGACTTACCAATTGATATTATAGTAATATATTTAAAACAAGTTAATATATAAGTTTAAGCGATAATTAATAATGTTAAATTACATTCATATTTAACATGAAACTTGTGAATAAATTATTTTCTAAGTTGGTTGCTAAAAGATATTAATAGAACAAAAATATCTTTATTCATTTTTATTTACCTTTTCTTGTTTGACTTTTATATTATCGTGTGGCGATTGGTAAAAGTAGAATCACATTCTGTTATTATAATTCGATTAAAACTTTTTTCATCTTACTAGTGTGATGTTAAATGAGGATTAAATAAGATATATTTAGATGTACAAAGATTAATACAGTTCAGGCTTATTGGAAATTAACGAATTTCATCCTCTAACTATTTTATGAAAGTAGAATATAGTAGTATTAGTCAGGGAATATTAACATTTTCACACAATCAATACGCTCTGTTCTTCATTCTTTTCAAACCACAGACGAGTTCATTAATCATCTAAACACACAAACAGTCATTTTTCTATCCAAAATACAACTCACAAGTATATAATAAGTTAAAAAACAACAAATAAAAGAAAGAATAATAAAAAAATGGTTTGAATAAGAATCTGAGACTTACCGAGAAAGAAGAGAAAAAAAAAAGCGATTCAGGTAAAAATTAGCAGACTAATAGGCAAAAAAAATTGACGATTCGTTCAGCGATGGCAAACAAGCATCAAATGTTTTGAAAATGATAATTTATGTTAGAGCTTTTGAAACTTTAAACATGATTTGCTTCAGTAGTTTTGTTTAATTATGATTTGAATTGTCTAAAATATATGTTTTTTTTTAATTCCATATGATTTAGGAATAATTTTAGTTCAATTTAGATTTCGGGTGACAACATGTGTTGTGAACTTGTTAAACCATGGGTCAATAATGATAAACCTAATTTACTTTTACGATTATTTCAATAGGCTGATTGTAATTTGCATTATTAAATTGGTGTGTGTGTGTGTGTGTGTTTTGGAAAAGTGAAAAAAATAAAATTTATAACTTAATAAAAGTAATGTTTTAATTAAAAAAAAATTAAAACAATTTAGTTAGATTTAGTGTGATTTTTGAAATTTGAAACCTAAACCAAATCATTTAATGATTTGGTTCGATTTGAGGGAAAAAAATGGACCGCAGATCAACATGGACTGAACCAACGATTTCATTTCAATTTGCAGTTTCGAATTTTTTTGTGCAGCCTTTAATACATCACTTTTCAAGTTGAGAGGATAATTGTTTTTTCAATTTTTAAATATGTCTTTATTTTATGTATATTATTATCAACAAATATAAACTACTCCTATATAAAATATAATCAATCTGAAAATGAAAGGAAACTTATCTTTATGAGACAAATATATTACTCACTTTGTATGTATACTATTGCATGAGGTCAGCATGCCCATGTTTTTTTCTTGTACAATAATGCTATTTGTAGAATCGTGAATTACAAGTTTGTTGATAATTGGTTTGTTGGCAAAAATTACTGATTGTAAATTTTTATTTTTTTTGGTTAAAATTGTCGAACGATATAATGTTGTGTGACTTCTATCATTCATTTTTGTACATCAAATAATGCTATTTGCAGTCGTTCACTACCATAGTTTGTAGCGATAAAAAAATGTTTTATTTCGTTTTAAAATAAAACTTCCTTGTATAACTCGAATATAATGCGAGTTATATTATTATGTTGCTACAACACTTTCTCAAAAGTTCAAATTAAAATATTTGGTCATGATAGTAGAGTTCACATACTTTTTAAAAATTTTGCAAGGTGTCGAAATCTCATTTAGATGACAAAATATTATGTTGTTACATTATTTTTTACGACACATTTTATATTAATTGCTACCTTAAATTTTAAAAATTAGATAGCCTTGTTATGCTCAAGTTCAATTCCATTATCTTGATTTCTTCTTACGATTTTTTCATCCACTAAGTTTATTTAACTACCCAACTTCTATATTAACTTCCATTTTATTTGTTAGCTACCAAAATATATATATGTATGAATATTAAACTGCCTTTTTTTTTTTTTTAAATTTGGAAGTTATGTTGCACATACAAATCTGCATTTGTAAAAAATTCAACTTACCATTTTAATCCCATTTTTGTCAACTGCCAAAAAGAAAAAAATACAAAAATACAAAACTGCCTTTTGAAATTGGTTGTTAACTTGCACGTTCATCATCCACCACTTATACACACAACATTCAACTTACCAATTTAATAACTTCCACTTTTGCCAATGCCAAAACCTTCCCCGTTCATCCATTGAATTTAAAGATTTATATTTCAAATTCTTAACCACTGAAAATCAAATTACAACTCCCATGTTATCCATTAACTCCCCCACTTACCATATTAGTTTCCATTTCTCTTGTTTCTAGAGCTGCCATTTGGTCAAATTGGATGTTAACCTGCATGTCCCTATTCACCAATTGAAGATTAAGGGTGCGTTTGATTGCAAGTAGGAAAATTGCATGGAAAGAAAATATTTTCCAGGTAATTCAATTGCCTGAAAATTGTTTACATGGAAAATGTTAATTACACACGTTTGATTGACTTAAATTTCAACCTGAAAAATGTTATAATTTTCCAACTTTAGGTGTTTGATAGTCATTATTTTTCATGGAAATTGTTATTTTTTTCAATTTTATCTGTTTGACAACCACTATTTTCCATGAAAATTGTCACTTTTTCCATGAAAATTTGTCAATGAATGTTCCAACTCTTAAACAAATTATAGACATAAATTCGACCAAATCCTAATCAATCCTAATTAATATAGCAGTTAATTTGTGGATAAAAACATGCCAATATTCGGAACGAAAAATGCATAAACACTGTCGAAATGAAATAATTATCCCTACCAATTCAGATTACTACTAGTTAAATATTCTTCTTTGCAATCAAAAATAATAATCAGATAATCAATTCAATAAATAATGATGAAATTTCGTCCAACGTATTACATAAAACGAAAATGAAAAAACCCGTAAAATCTCTATCATAAGAAAATAGGAAATAAAATCAACATAGATGTCATACTTTCACATATGTTTGTTGAATTATCCAAGCACGTCATCTCAAAATAGCGGAGGCGGATCACGGCCCAAAATTTCAAATACTAAATCACGCATGAATTCTTCATTAGTCAAACTCATAAATACTCTATCCAGACTCTCATCCGATCGAAAAATTTTCATTACTTGCATTATATCACTCTTTTCTATACTCATGCCTTGTAATTTTTCTAGAACCAACTGCCAATTGATGTGGTTTAGTGTATCTAATGGTGCTTGAGTCTCCATAGCATTAGCAATTTTTTTAGATGATTCGGAAATGCTTCATAGGGCAACGAGACTCTCATCATTAGGTTGGGTACATCGACGGCGAACTTTGTTAGTTCCTCCTTCGGTGTTACCCTTAGGAGCGCGAATGGGGCTTGGTTCCGTATCCTCATTTTGACCATCAACTTCATGCACATTTTCATCTAAAAAAATTAATAAAATAAGAATTTGTTAGAATCTCTAATATAATACGAATTATATAATTTTTTATGTACGATCTAGTACGTACCATGATCGGGGGATAAAATGTCATTGCCGGTTACAGCGCGATCTCCTGTAGCAGAATCATATCCAAAGATAGCCTCCAAATCATTATAACGAGAACAAAGTTTGGTCTTCCACTTTCCAAATTCTGGTTTGCCCTACAAGAAAAAGAGTGAAATATGTTTTACGCTAGTCAGTGGTTAAAATAAATTATATTACTAATATTTAAAGAATAATACTTTAGTTGGTCAATGAAATTTTGTACCTTCAACAACTCCTCCCAAACTAGTACATCGACTGTGACACGTCCAGTGTGAGGATCTAACCCAAAATCACTCATACTTAACAACTGATGAACTTCAACATATTCTTTTTTCAGAGTTTTCAATCGCGCCCTCACATTCTTATCAGACACCACGACTCCGCATCCATTGTGCACACTCTCGATTGCTTTGGACACGTGAAATGATGAAAAGCCATTGTCACTTCTTTTGTGACTAGCCAAACACTTGATGTAGTAGTGCAGTTACCATACAACCATCC
This sequence comes from Olea europaea var. sylvestris, assembly GCF_002742605.1. Lineage (NCBI taxonomy): Eukaryota > Viridiplantae > Streptophyta > Magnoliopsida > Lamiales > Oleaceae > Olea > Olea europaea. Next base: position 5,502,805 of record NC_036237.1, read on the forward strand.
ATTGCATCACTCTAACGTATTTGATGATTCCTAGAATTAGGATCCGCTTGAGTTGAGCTTATTTCCTCCACATCTGAATGGAGGGTTGGTCTAGGAACTCGATAAGGAGCTGTAGAGCTTTGTCGAATATTTGCCATGATATCTATAGTGCAAAATTAACTGTTTATGGTCAACCAATAAATAAGAACATTTAAGAAAATTACATGTCAACAATTTGTCTCCAATAACAGCAATTCAAATTACAATATTTAAAATTCTAGCAAGCTTACGTAAACTATTATAGGACATGGAAAAAAAAATAAAAAATATGCTTCATGTCAATATGTCTTCAATTCAAGTAATTACGACAGATGAAAGTCTAGTAAGTATATATCCATTACATAAAAAGAAAAAAAAGAAAAAAACGCCACAAGAAAAAAAAGGAAAAAAAGAAATCAGATTTCAAGCAAAATCAATTCCCGCATTCTGATTGGGAAGATAATCAGCCCACATTAAATCAGCAATCACATTCCTCTTATTAGACCATACTTCCTGATTTGTGAAAGATATGTCAGCATTTGGAGTTTCATCTTCAGGTACATCAACATGCGTAGGGTTAACCTCATCATCACTACTATCTAAATCGTCCTCCTCACAAACATCTTCAATGTCATCAATCCCTAAGAAGTTGTGGATGGCAGAACAGGCAAGGACTATCTTTGCTTGTGTGTCAATGTCGTGATAGGGTTGATGTCTCAAATATGCAAATCTTTTTTTCAGCAAACCAATTGTATGCTCAATAACATTACGTAGAGATGAATGTCAAAAATTGAACAACTCCTTACTACTTTCAGGACGTTGACCTTCAATGTCTCTACGATGATAACGAGTCCTACGATATGGTGCAAGTAAACCCGAAACCGATGGGAAGCTAGCGTCAACAAGATAATATTTACCTAGAAAAGAGTCGTTCATAAGATGGTAATTAGGTAATTATTATAACTTATGTGTGGAAGAAATGTTTATAAAATAGTGACACAACTTACCAACAGGAATTGCTAGCTTATGTCCTTGGTGTAATATTGCACTCCGTAACAATCGACCATCATGTGCGGATCCCTCCCAACCGGCAAGCACGTAAGTAAATTTCATATCAAATGTGCAAGCTACTAAAACATTTTGGGAGATCACTTGCTTTCTATTGCGATATTTACCTTGCTCCTCTAAAGGCACATACGCAGCAATATGTATATCATCGATTGTTCCTACGACATCCTTTAAAAAAGAATACTTTTCAAAATAAATGTGTATATTGAAGTTTTAAGAAATATGACGAAATAATTACAAACCACTAACCTGGAAAAAGGAGCATCATGGCTGCACATTTTCTTTTTCGTATGGTGAGTTATGAGGAGTGGCATTAATCACAACATCTCTATACAATCCAAGACAAGCGTGTAAGACTCTGTGAAAGTAAAAGCTCACTGTTTGACCAGAGCGAAAGAAAGTAAAACGTCCAGCACGATTACGTTGGTCATGCCCGACTGTATTCAAAAAAATTGCGACTTGTTCCTCAATTCGAACGTATTTCCTATCAACCAATCCATAACTTCGCAAAGGAGCACATAATATTTGAAATGGACCTATTTTCATCCTAAGGAGATCACGACATATTGTATCACTCGTGCCAAACATTCGTGTAAGTGTTATTTCTCTTTTAGAATTCCAATTTGTATGAGGAGCTCTTAGAAGATGTCGTGCACGACACCTAAATTCATTATATATCACAATCGCTTGCATGATCATCATCCAAAATAAACCTAAATGTTGTCGTCGACATCGATGTTGATTCGTTGTTGTAGCCATGTTATAAACTACCACGGTAAATACAAATTCAATGTAAGATTAAAACAATGTTTGAATTCGTATATTTAAATGTCCAAAATCACACACATATATATCTAGTTAATTGCTCCAATGAGATACTACTACTTTTTCAGAGAAAAGTAACAAAATATCACTTTTCACATTCTCATTTTTATAAACACCTTGAATGTATCAATTGAATCTAGCAGGAGCCGCCCCAACCTAGAGCCCTCTGCTTCCACCGTTTCTACAATCTTAATTGTAAACCCCACTACCTTCAAATACCCATGTTACACCACTTTCACGGCACTATAACCAGCACACACACAACTCTTTATCTGTACAGCAAAATCACATAAATAACTAGACATTAATAATCTAAGCATGCTCATATATAGAAATAGAGCCAAAGATCCGATTCAAAAAGGTGAGAATTCTAATATATTACATATATGCTACCATGTTCGATTTTTAGAAAATGTCGGACAACAGACATCAAGCCCAAAATATTCCAAATAAATATTTTTACCTAAACTAGATTATATTAATTTGATAAAATAAGAGACCCCAGAATTAGTCAAAATAATGCAACATAAATGAAGCATTTCTACAGTCTTATTTTGTATTCATCCAACAATCAGAAAAAGCTTTCACTAATATGAAAAACGCATTTGACAAAGCTAAAGAAACCCAGAATAAAAACGCCTAATAAAGAGGAAATTCATGTGAAAAACCTTGATTTTTTAGAAACTGGGCTAGAAACTGACATGCTTGCCTAAAACGGATGAGCACTTTTAGAGATAGAGAAAGACAGCGAAGTTAGAGATCCATCACAATCCATTGTTTAGATATTTTTACGCGTGCAGTTGAAGGAAACCACTAGCTTCAAAATACCATAAAGAGACATACAAAGGTGTCGTATAAATACTTGTTGAGATGAGCATATAATTAGTCATCGGTTGTTTCTCTCATCGATTCAACCTGCTCTTAGAGCCCTTACTCGTTCGTGAATGAAAATTGGTCGTATAGGTATCAAATCCCCAAAACTTATTTAGCCCTTGTATAACTATAATTGGTGATATACATTACACTCACATGAAACTGACCTTGCTTTGAATCCATTATGTACGAGTCTGCGAATTATTGTTAATGATAGATTATGCTTGCACACTCACTGTGTAAAATCAATATTTGTTGGATTAAAAGTTTCTACTCTTGAATAAAAATCAATACTTGTTAAATTGCTATTTCTGCTGTTGTAAAATTTAACTTGCAAAATTTTTTAGCTAACGTGAGAAACATGTTAGTTCCTAAACATGTCAAATTATTGCGGTACTATATCTTCTGTCTTTAAGCTGCTGTCATTCACAAATGTAGAGTTCTGGAGTATATAGAGCCAAAAGATTAGTTGAGGGTGATTTTGATACAGCTTCTTGTGAAATTGCTGATATAACTTTCCATCAAGACCCATTGCACACACAAGATGCCAAAAGACAAAAAAAAAAAAAACAAGATTATGGGTTGTCTAAATCAGTTGGTGAAGGATTAGCGTCTCCTTTTGACAACACAGCAGTTTCCAACATTAATATGCACCGAACATAGACATAATTGCTTGCTCCTTCTGCCATTCTTCTAAGCAGATAGAAGTAAGTTTCAACATAAATAATGTCTCTTATATTTTCATCGTTATGCAAGTCTTATGCCATCAACTTTCTGTTGTTGCCATAAAAAAATTGTGGATTAGAGGTAAAATATATCTCTACATGTTTGAATAAGTCTTTGTTTCTTTGAACTAATTTATTTTTTCCTAAATATTGTAGTAGACAGGACCAATGCTTTACTATGCCAAGGGAAAGGAAGTAGTAGGAGATGTTGCTGCTCTATTATGCACTCTTCATCTGTTGATATCAAATCCTAATCCCGATTTCTTTGAGCTTTATACATCAAAAAACAAACATGCAGGAAGATTTTCTAATGCTCTGTCCAACTCACAACTCTGCTAAATTCCCAAGAGAAAAATCCATGTATGTTCTCACATGGTAGAAATACAACTTAAATTCTAACACTAATTCTATCAGCAGCTCCACCTCCATGCAGGACCCAATTTCTCTCTCCCTATAATCATCATAGAAGACAACCAATTTCCACACATTCATCAAAATTGCACTGCCTAAACAGCTTTACAATTTTGTCCCAAACCTTTTTATTTGCAGCTCGTATCCTGTGATTTAGATTATCACTGGAATAATGTGCGTTTGATAAATAATTACTCATACATCACAGAAACAGAATTGGGGGTGATTACAAATGAGAAAAATTCTGGAATTCGTGTTCCATTCCGCATCCAATCACATGGAATCTCAAAATCAAGAAAAACAAAAACAAAATTGGAATCTGCAACTTGAAATAATGAGGACCCATGAAAAAACGAACCCTAACAATTTTTAAACAAAGAGAATCGACAAAACTGAAACATCAAGAATATGGTGGGTTGATTGTTAAACTAACCTCAATCTATGCAGTCATCGCCTCGTTGCCAACCTTTCGCAGTGATTTCCCCAGAGGCAAATCGTCGATTTCTTCTTCCTGGTTCGGTTGAATCGATGAGAGAGTGAGACGCCTTCCTAGTTCCTTTCAATCGATGAGAGCAGGTTGAATTGATGAGAGAGACGGTACGTGGGTAGAGATGAGAGAGAGAGAGATATTCACGTGGGTTGGTTACTAGAATTTTTGGAAGGGTTAAATTCCACCTTACCCCAAGGAAAATATTTTCCTTGTTTTCAAGGAAAATGTGGTCACGTGACCAAAATACGGAAAATATTTTTCTTGGAAAAAATTGTCAATCAAACAAGACAAAAGTAAGAAATTAGGTGGAAAAACCCGTTTTCCATAGAAAATGTGTGCAATCAAATGCACCCTAAGATTTCAAAGTCATAAGTTTATTTTGACAACTCAAATTTAAACTCATTTAGCCACGTTTTCTCTCTCAAACTATTATATCTATATATAAATTTATTTTGCCCTTTTTTCCATAAATTAAAGAACCTTTAAATCTAAAAATTCTTTGAAGAAATATACGCTGCATTTTATTTCCTTGGACACGAAAGGATATTCAAACTCCAAATATTAAGGTATGGGTGTTTCGGCACTTCTGTAAGTGATATAAAAATTATTTATTTTGGTTTTGCATTAAACGTGTTATTGTATTACTCATGAAGTAAACGATTGAAGGTTACACTAATAACCAAAGTTTGTATTTGTGTTGTTGTGTTACTAATGAAGGAAGCACCGTTTGGTGTTTCAAATAAAAGAAAGAGATTGCGGTGACACCAATGACCAACGTTTGCATTTCTGAAAATATATATATTTTTACCATTTATTTCAATGCCTTCCTACTGAGTATTATTTGTGGTATTCATCCCTATTAAAATATTACAGGTTGATTCGAGGCATGGTCGTGGTTTGGCAAAGTGGCAAGTACTCGGTGACTTAAAAAGCTGCAACTTTCTAGTAAAATTTCTAGTATGTGTAAATGTGTTTTGAATACTGAGATGACACCTTTAAAATTGTTTAGATATCTTTTTCATCTAGTTTTATATGCATTGTATGTCGACTATAATTTATAAATGTTGTATTTGTCTATGCATAAAGTTTAAGTATTGCTGTAATGAAATTTTAGATTATGCCCTTCTACTCAAAGTAGCATAACTAAGGCTATAGCATATATTTTAGAGTGAAGTCAGTGATATTTGAAAGTTTTACGAGTCTTATAATAATGGCCTTTGGAATTACCCAAAAATATTAACTAGAGAAAAAGTTATGCTCGTTTTAGTAAACTGTGTTAGGTTAGATCCAAATTTTTTGTCCAGCATGGTCAAACAATATTTTCATACTTCAAACATTATCGTCAAGATCCCTAACTTTTATATGTTGTACAAATATGAATGTTTTAGTCTCTGTTAAAATTTCATAATTTTTAGTCGTCGTGCTAGACCAAACATATTTTTCTTTCCACTACTGTGCAATTGGTAATTGCTGAATTTTTCTCAAATGTTTTCCAAAAATCAAATTTTACCAAACTTGTCTAAGTTTACATTGACAAATGTCTCATTATTTCTCATATATTTCAAACTCCAAATTTTTTCTTATTTACAATTTTTTGGTTAACATCAAAGGAGTCAAACCAAAGAAAGATTGATTTTTTTTAAGCTTTGAGTTCTGAGAGTTTGGGGCGTTACACAATCGCTCTACGTGACATATATGTAGCAGTTAATGATTTATTACGTAAAGTAATAAAAATTATTACATTAATGTATCAAATCACAAGCTGTCATATGTATGTCTTGTAGGATGAATACGGTAGTAAACGACTGTGAATAATATTAACATCATATATGATTCTTTCTTCTATAGCCTTAAACTCTGCATGGACGCTTTCACGCACTTAATATTAGAGTGTATTTGATTGGTATGGAAAATATCACATAGAAAGTAAAATATTTTCCTTCTTTGGTGAAAAACAAAAACCACATCCACTCAAAAAAAAAATGTTTTCCATAAAAACAATGAAAATTAGGGTCTGTTTGATTGTAAAGATGGAATTGAATTGTTTAGAAAATGAATTTCAAGGAATTGAATTGTCTTTCATGAGAATTGTAAATTATTGTGTTTGATTGGTATAATTTTTCACGTGAAAAATGTTGAAATAAAAGTGTTTATTGGTGTTCGTTTGATTTTGTTTTACATAAAAATTGTCAATTAAAGGGATATATTTTACTGGTATTGGAGATTAAATTTGATTCCATTGCCAACATAAAAAACAAACAAACAAACAAACAAAACAAAACAAAACAAAACAAAAATTTTAAGAAAATCATTTATCTTTCGGTATTCGTTTGACTTTGTTTTAAATGAAAATTGTCATTTAAATGGAAATATTTTTATACAATAATTCTTAAAATTTGTTTTCATTGCAAAAAAATGAAAAAAAAAATGCTGCAGTAGGTAGAAAAACCAATTTCCTAGCATATACGATGTGAATTGGTTTTCCTTAAAAACCAAGAAAAGTGCAAACTTCAAGACAACCAAGAATTAGAATTCCATGGGAAAAAAAAAATGTATCAAACGTCTGAAGTTGGAAAATACAATTCTAATTCCATTTCAACCCTATCAAACACACCCTACGGCATATTTTCAAAAGTTGAAAAATGTTTTCCCTAAAAAAAAATAGCTATCAAACACTCCAAATAAGAATTTGGTTAGAACATTGATATTTTTCATAAAAAATAAATGTGATTAATCAAACCCATTCTTAAAATAAATATATAGTTGTGACCTCGAAATTCTGAGACATGAGATTTCAACCACCAACATCCCATCCGTAGGTTATTAGCACTCCTTTCAAGAATATTATCGTGTCTCTCATTTTCAACTCCTTCCAACTTGAAAACCCAAGACTAGTTTTTGGAAAACCCTACCCAAGCTCAATTAATTTTGTTAAGGGAAAAAATTACGATTTTTTTTTTTAATGCATTAGCCCGTATAATTTGATTTTATTTTTTGGGAACCCCAGGCTTTGCCCTTGAGTGAGTATATTCGTTCAAGAAGAGGTCCAGAAGATGTTGACTTTGATACATGTACATCAAATTTTATACAATGAGTTACATAATTTCACACGTCACTTTATCATTTGTTAATTTAATATACAATCAAATTTTCATCCAATTTTTTTCCTCTAACATCATTTTATTAACTTGTTATGTACTATATTTATGTACAAATAGTATAATCTGAATTTAAATTAATCTATCTCATGTTGTTTTTCAAATTTGATAATTGGACATATCCTCGAACCCATCAATATTGTTAATTGGATCGGCCCATAATGTCAATTTTTATTTCTAAAAATTTAAGACTTGTTACGTTTGTGTTTCAATTTTTCAATTTTGGGTTCTGAATTCATTTTAAATTTTCTAGATTGAGAGTCTATTTTAAGATTACTAAAAATATGTTTGATTTGTTATTTTGAAAAATTATTTCTCAAAATAAAAAATTAGAAAATATGTTTAGTTCGAAATTTTGAAAAATTATTATTTGTTAGAATTTTATATTTTAATTTTTTAAAATTTTTGAAAAGTTATTTCAACGATTGTTTTCCATGTTAAACGATCGTTTTGAATTTTATGTAATAAATCTATCCTTATTTTTGAAATTTTATTTAAATGATCATTTTAAATTTTATGTTATAAGTTTATCCTTATTTTTGAAAATGCATTTTTAGAAATATTTGACCAAACACATTTTCAGCGTTTTGCAAAATTGAAAATTGAAAACAATATAAAAACATCAAACCAAATGCACCATTAAATTCTACATGGTACATATTTCTAAAAAATTATTTTTTTCAAACTTATTTTTAACTTGATATTCTTCCAATAAAATAATTCATATGGATCCATAATTTATTTCTAAACTTTAACCACATATTTTTTTATGAATATCTCTAATTATAGAATTTATTGAAAAGAATTGCTTTAAACACAACCTTTGCCCTGGTTTAAAATTTTGATGAAAAGATAGGCAGGGGTTAACAATTAATTTTAATCTACAACTTTTATCAAATTTTTAATAACATATTTTATTAATTGTTGTCAAAATCTAATAAAAATCTAATTTTCACAATAAATGAATTAAGCACGTGGACAAGCTCCTAGAATTAGATGCTAAAATTTTTGAATTTTTAAATTTAAATTATTTGTCACAATATAATTCTCTACCACACATTCACACAATAAAATATTCAATACATAAACCAATAAAGTTTCATTACTTTTTAACCATACTTTCTCTAAAAATCCTATTCAAAACTATTTAATTTTTCAAATAAAGGGAGTCAAATAGGGCCTAAGTCCCATCAGTATCTTGTCTACCAAAGTAATGTTTGCTTTAAATAAATAACATTTATAAAAAATATGTGCAATGATTTTTCAGAAATTACATCCTATTTGCTTCAATTTCAACATCGACGGAGGGGTTATTCTAGGAGTAATGTTATTTATAATCGCTCAATGCGGTAGCTATCCTACATGACATTTTATATGGCTGTTTGTAATTTGATATATTAATGTGATAATTTTTTCTTGTATTGTATAGCAAATCACTAACCCTCACATGTGTATTACGTAGGACGACTGTGATAATAAGTGACTGTAAGTAACATTATTCTTATTCTAGAGCTCAATCATGGTTTTTGTACCACTTTGCGTGTGGATTTCATTTTATACATATTTGGTTAACAACATTAAATAGGATTAGACAATATAATATATAAAATTTTATTATCAATTTCTTCTCTACTAAAATGTAATAATCTAATGACTCGTCTATGTGACGTTGAGATCCATCACTTTCAATTGATTAAAAATTGTAATTTCATTATAATATTTGATTAAAATTTTTATACATATTTAATAAAAGTTGATAAAAATTGCAAGGAATCACACATTTTACATTTTATCAACTTTTACCAAAATCTACACTTAACATGGCTTTAGTTAGGTTCTCAATTGTTATCTTTGTAATTTAATATTATTCAATACGTAAATTTAATGTTAGACTCATGCATATCAACCTTTTACATGACGAGATCACGGGTTCAAAAATTACAACCTTCGAATTTGAAGTTCTTGTTCCTCTGCCTATATAAATATGTGAATTTGGGTCCACAATGATCGAAACTATCAATGTAAAAGTTCATGCAAAGTTGAATGAAATCATTCATATCCAATTTAACTGAAATTCGTGTATAATTTGAATGTCTACATTATATTTAATAGATTGTGACTCATAATCATACTAAGCTTTCCATTCAAAAATGAATATTTTCATGATGAATTTCTCAAAATTTTATAACAAATACAACACTATGGTTTCAATGGGACCTATTTGAGTCTCATTTTTTGAAAGGATTGTGCTACAGAGCCCGAGTTTAAATCTCGGGCTCCAATCCAGTTGATCGTCTACACTTGGGGGCCCGTCATCACAATCGGGAGCAGAGGTGGCAGGGTTTTCAACATTTTTCTTTTTGAAAATACAAGTTTTGAAATAGAGTTAAAAAAAAATAAAAATAAATAAATAACAATTTGTGGTTGTGGTTAAAAAGTAATTAAGAGTGTGGAATTCAAAATAAATTCGAGAAAAAATGATTTTTAGAGAATGAGATTGAAAATATATTGAAGAAATATGAGGCGCTTTCGTTGAACACGACTGCCCAAGTACATGGAATTTGGGGAGTTGTGGTCGACCTTGGACCCCATTTCTTTTCTCAAACTCCATTTTGCTTTTTCTTTCTTTATTTCCATTTTGCAAGATAGGTTTGTGTATGGCCCAATTTTTGGGTCCGTTTTAGTTGTTATCGCCCTGATTGTTTTGGGCCCCAGTTTATTATTTGTGGAAATTACACGCATTACCTTAATTAAATTCATAATACCATTGTTACTTTCCCTTATTTTTTATTTCAGAAAATACTATCTTTTAAAATTAAAAATGCAAAGTCATAAATCAAATCCAATACCATATTTCACGCTCAAAATTTTGGAAACTTTTTCACTACCCAAATCCTTCCATTCTTAGAGTTAATTTCTGGCACAATTCTAGTCCAAATTAAAATACATTTCTGTTTTATCTTCCTCATTCCAACTTTCATACTTGTTTCGCGCGAGTTAGTCGCTAACAATTAAAAAGGATCAGACGATTGTGTAAGGGACGAAACCTCTTGAGACAAAGTCCCTAAAAGGGGTGTTCTTTTATTGATGATAAACTTTACAATTGGAAAAGAAAGACAACGTGCCTCCAAGGGGCGCAAGCACACGAGTTACTGAAAGAAAAGTGCTTAAATCTAAAAACTAAGGAAATGAAAATTACATGTTTTCTATTCGAGAGTTTTGGATTCGGTCCTTTGCTTCTATGTCCTTTCTCCCTTTTATACTTCATAGACGATCTCTTTGTGATCAACTCCTATAAAAACTGTTTGATCGTCCTATAACTACCCACTTTCTTCGTAATGGCCACCTTGTTATGAAAACTGCCTTTTAACTGCTGTCATTACCCTTCATCGTTCAACCACTTTCGATTGAATTCTTTGAATTGTGGAACGTGATAGGGCTGCTTTAATAACTGCTTTGATAACTGCACTTCTTGATAACCACGACGCGTTATGTTTGTTAATACCTTGGGCGACTTGAAGGTTTGGGCGAGAATAGAGTAACAATTCTGGGCGACCGTATGACACTCTATTCATTCAGATTTTGGGCGACTTGCAAACTTGGGCGATGGCGTTATCGCATTCTTGGGCCTCCTTATTTGGGCCTTCATCTTGATTTGTTCGATTGGGCTTCGTTCTTTGGGCTATCTGATTTGGGGATCCTCCAATTGGGCTTCACTACTTGAGCTGTTCGATTTGGGCTGAATTTTTATGTGTCAACAATTACCCCCCAATATGGCAGAATTAATAATAATTATTGAATTTTGCCATATTCACTTTGTGTTTCCAGCAACATTCGAAATTTCCAATAATTTCAATCATTGTTTCCTTCTATAACTTGAAAAAGTGCGTCGTTTTGCAAACCCTTATAAACCCCAGACACGCCATTTCACTGCTACCAAACCACGCCTCATATTTTTTGCGTCTCTTTCAAGATTCACTGTTCATCTTTTGCTTTCTTGCTACGTAACCCTGAAAAGCTTCGTTCCTTCTCCAATGGCTGCTTCACAATCTCAAGCTAGCGATTCCTTTAGTTTTGATGACTTTCAGAGACTTTTGAGTCGCCCATACATAACCCCAAGTTTTCTCGCGCCCGCCGACGTTGGACGTAATGAGTTTTACTTGGGTCCTTTCTTCAACAATGCGGAGGCAGTTGAACAGGCGGCGGTGGGTCAGCTGTTTCCTTGCACTCATGGCCCTCCTTTTCTAAACTCTCTGCCGTTGGGGCCACTTCGCGAAAGAGGTATTCGCACTTGGCCTAAATCTGATGTAGCTTTTCGTAAGTGGCATACTCGCCTTGTGGGTCATGGTCCTACTAATGCACTTTTTGATAGCGCTAGGATTTCTGATTAGTTGGAATTTGGAAATCTCTGTCCGCCCCCCTACTTTCGATTCAGCACTCTTTTCAATTGCTTTGAGTTTTTGATCTTCTGAGTATAACACTTTTATTTTCCCTCTTGGCCCCATGTCTATTACCTTAAGGGATGTTGGGGCCCTAGTGAATCTGCCACCTTTGGGTGATACCATTTTTCCTGATATCTTAGTTTTTGGTGGCGCCCCAAAGTTTGGTAGAAACTACACCGATTCTTATTCAAGCCTGCAGACCCTCCACAATCATTTGAGTGCTGAGCCTACCCATACTGAGCGAGTGGCCTTCCTTTTAGTTTGGCTTTGTAAAAATGTTTTGTGCGTGCCAAGTATAAAGCCTTCTCTGAGTTATTTACCTATAGCGCACGAATTGGCGCGTGACAGGCCTTTGAATTTATGTTCTTTATTTTTGGCTGCCCTTTATAGAGGCATGGCCTCTCTTCAAGCTCAATTGAAGAATGGTGCATCTCTCACTGGCAGTGAACCTCTTTGGTTCACTCAACTGTGGTTGAGATCCTATTTTCCATCGTTGGGTGCTCCATCCATTTCTCGCCCTTCTGCTAGCTGTTATGGGCTAGCCATGGAGCCCTTAACTCCTGTAAATATGTCCAGAAGGGACCTTTTTTCATTCTTTTATTCTTTGGATTCAATCCCTTCCTTTTTTCCTTTTCCTCCTTTTTTGATTCCAAACTATGTACATCCCCCTTCCACTATAGATAACGCGAGCACTTCCCTGCTCACTTGGATCCAGTTTTTAACTGGGAGGGAGTTATTTCATGATATTCTAACTGGGACCAATGCCAAAGCGGGGGTAGAGATTTATGCTCCCCAATTTTTTGCTCGTCAGTTTGGTTTTGGCCAAACCTGGCCTGTTCCTCCTTGCTATTCAAGGAACTTAGTTGACCATTTTCATACCATTACTAAGGCGGAGGCAGAGGCTATAGATACTCGTAATCTTCTTTTAACCAGTCATTTTTCATTGGCCCCCTTCAATTCTAGCCACGCCATTCACCCTCTTTTTGAACAACTCTAGCCGTCGGTGAAGCGCAGATTATTTGCGACTGATGCCAATCGTGCCTTTCATTCATTAGACCAACCGAGCATTTCTTCTCCTCCTCCTGTTTTGGTCACTCCTTTGTCTGTTCGGAGCCCCTCTCCTTCTCGTCGCACTAAACAGTCTGCTCGTCCATCTTCTTCTCTCCCTGCCAAGCCTACTACTGCCAAGAGTGCTCCAAGCCGCAAACGGCCAGCCTCAGCATCTCCCATTCTGGAGGATGATGTTGATGATGATGATGATGCCCCTCTTATCGTCAGGAGGAAGGTAATTAAATTGGTTTACTTACAAGTATACTTTTTCACATTTGAAACTTTTGTGTGTGCTGATGATCTTTTGGACTTTTCAGAAAAGTTCAGCCTCTCCTTCAAAGGCTTTGGCATCGACAACTCCTGCTCCATCATCCTCTGCTGAGGCTACTTCATCCAAACCGGTTGATGAGGGGACTACGCTTAAAGATACATTTTCAGTCCCAGAGTCTTCATTACAACCCATGGATGAGCCACCTTCTTCCCAGGGCGTCGACCCCCCAAACATCGAAGCAGAAGGTAATTCAATTTTTCGATGTCTTACCTTTGCTAGTGCTGTTGGTTTCTGACTTGTTGCTCTTGACTTTTGCAGATACTCCTATGAGTCCACCCGTTGTGGCAACATCTTCTCGCTCAGACAAGGGGAAGTCCTCACGAATGGAGGAGTCGTTAGTGGCAGACTTGGTTGAGGGCATGCCATCTTCCACGATCGTTGATGAGGTAGTCTTTGCTTCACTTCTATTTCTATTTTGTTCGTTATGGTGAGCATCTTTAACATTGGCAATTTTCTTTGCAGGATGCTGACAGGATTGTGTGTTCTATCCAAGACTTGTTCGCTACCTGGGGGCAAGTCCAAATGTCTCGCCCTGCTCCATCTGATGTTCCTGTTGCTTCTTTAGAGGAAGATTTGAAGTTCCTAAAGGAGTCGATATTTGAGTACGTATCCTTCATGGATATGGATATTGGAAGGGCTAGTGCTGCCAGACACAAGGATGAACTTGAGCACTTGAGTGCGAAGTTGGGGCAAGCACTGACGCTTCCGTCGCTCAATCTTTCTGTCGATTTTAAAGCGACGTTGAAGGTTATCCACTCCGAGGTCCTTTCTATGCTGGCCAAAAATGCTGAACTAAAGGCCAAGCGTACTCAATATCTTCGAGCCGTAGCTGAGAAATAGTCTTTGCGTATGGAGATTAACAAGGCTGAGGACGAGTTGAAAGAAATCTCTTCCGAAATCATGATTGAAGACTCTTTGATGGTTAACTTGGCTGCTCAGATGAGGGAACTTCAAGCTAAAATGGACGACTGCAGGGCGAGAATGGCTGCTAAAAAGCGCAACGCCTCCCAGGGAATTGAGCGAACTAAGTCCTTGGTCGAGCAGTACAAGAAGTTAGAAGTTGATGATGATGTCGCGGCTGAATTGAACATCACTTCCTCTCAGCAGAATGAGGATTGGGAAAAACTTAGGGAATGAATTCGTTCCATATGGGGTAGACTGTAATTAAGACATATGATGTCTTTTTCTTTTGTAATTCGATTTTTCCCTTTGTAACTTTGTTCATCATTAATGAACATTAACTTCTTGTGCATTTATTTGACGTTTATTTTTTAGTCATCAATTCTTTAAGCACTTAACTGCTTTGCACTAAGAATCTTGTCCATTTCTTTTTGATATTTCCACCACTTTTCCCAAGACTTTGGGCTATTTAATTTCGTTTATTAGATAGAAATGTGGCTGTTCATATTCTGTCTCTTTATCTTCACCCCTATAAATGCTTCGCATTTTTCATCTTCTATCTTCATCTCTTCATTTTCTTCTTCGAAATCAATTTGCTGCCATTTCTCGGCATTCTGACGATCAATCTGATTCAAAATGGACTGTTTAGTCCGCCCACCTTACTATTTACCTTGATGTCACCTTTGGTATGGGAGGTATAGGAAATATTTTCTGGCCAGCAGCGAAGTTCTTTCCTGCAAAATTCTTCCCATCGTCTCTTTATTCTTCACAAGGAGTCAAAGATGGAAGACAATTTTTGGGCTGCTTGTGGGCCACTTTGCTTGCTGAGAGTGCTTCTCAGCTTGCCTGCTGAGAGTGCTTCTCAGCCTCTTTGCTCGCCATTGCAGCGATGCATTTAGGAAGGTGGTGAGGCCAGTACACCCTCTTACTCGACAATCCCACCATTGCAGCAATGCATTTAGAAAGGCGGTGTGAAGCTTACTCAGCGATCAACCGGGAGATTATCTTACTTTAGTTGTATTTTGTAGCACATCCATTATTTGTATCTTTTGTATTCTTGTAATGAACGTTTGATAATAAAGAACTTTATTCGAACGTATTTCGCTCTGACCTTATTATCTTTTGATCGTTCAAAATGTTTGGTTATGTTTTTATCTGTTCATATTTCCATAAAGAAGGAACATAATTTTTCAAATATTTGCCGTTAATGAATTTTACGTGCTTGGTGCCGTCTAAATCTTCCAAGTGGTACGCTCCATTGGCCAACACACTGTTTATTTTGTATAGTCCTTCCCAATTGGGCGACCACTTCCCGTACTTTGGATCCTTGGTATCCAAAGGGAGTATCGTCTTCCAAACTAGTTCATCCAGGCTGAACGACTTGACTATGACTTTTTTATTATAAAACTTAGCCATTCTTTGCTTTTGAACTTGCAACCTATCTAAGACGTCCAACTTCAATTCGTCTAAACTCAATAAATTTTGAACTAGTGATTCGGCATACTCATCATCATTCAACTTATGTTGCAAGCATGCTCGAATCGATTGCACGTTGATTTCCATAGGCAAAATGGCCTCCTGTCCATAAACAAGTTGGAAAGGAGTAACTTTGGTACTTGACCGAGGTGATGTTCTATAAGCCCATAAGGCCTTGTTCAAACATTCGTGCCAATTTCTGGCGTTTTCATCTATCATCTTTCTGATGATATTTTTTAGAATCTTATTAGAAGATTCCGCTTGTCCGTTGGATTGAGCGTAGTATGGTGTGGAGTTTACTAATTTAACTCCAAATTCGCTCAAAAATTTGTTCACTTGATCCCCATTCAAAGATGTTCTGTGATCTACCATTAAAGTTTGTGGAATTCCAAACCTATAAGGGTGATCTCTTTCAAAGGTACCGCCTCTACCCATTTGGTGAAATAGTCGGTTGCAACTATAACAAAAGTATGTTGCTTGGACGATGGAGGGTAGATCTTCCCTATCAGATCTATCGCCCAATCTTTGAACGGCCAAGGTTTAATAATAGGTGTCATCTCTCGTGCTGGCGCCCTTTGTATTGGACCATGCTTTTGGCATGCTAAACAACTTTTTACATACTGAACGCATAGATCTCCCATCTTTGACCAAAAATATCCACTCCTAATAATTAACCATCTCATCCTTTGGCCAGCTGAGCTCCACATATCCCTTCGTGTACTTCAGCCATGATCGTCTTGGCTTCTTGCAAACTTACACACTTTAGTAATACACCATCAGAGCGTTTCTTAAACAACTCTTCATCTATTAGTGTGTAATTCAGCAAACATAGCTTTGTTTTCCTACTAATCCCTCCATTAGGTTCTTTAAGGAATCCTTTAATCTCTGTTCTCCAATCCACTGCATCTCCATCTTGTATGCAGTGAAGTTCAATTTTTCTCGCCCTTCTTTGAGTTACGGGCAATATGATTCCATACTCACAAGTAGATTTCCAATTCAAGACCTTTGAGTACCCTGAAGCCATTTGGACTAACTCATTTGCCACGTCGTTATATATCCTATTAACGCATTGAAGTTCTACTTGATCGAATTCTTCTAATAATTCTTGGGCGATCTCATATTGACTTATAATGGAATCACTTTGGCATTTAAAATCACCGATCAATTGATGTATCACCAATTGAGAATCGCCCCTAACGATCACATTTCTTACTCCCATATCTATCATTAGCTCTAAGCCTACAATTAAGGCTTCATATTCGGCCTGATTGTTGGTACACATTCTGTCTAAAGTGAATGCAAACTTGTAGCAAATCCCTAAAGGATTAATCAATGCTACTCCTACTCCTGCACCTTTAGAGGTTTTTGACCCATCGAATTACAACACCCAAGGTTTTAACTCGAACGAATTGATTTCTAGTTCGATTTCTTCAGGTATGTCAAGGCATGGTTGATCGGCTAGAAAGTTAGCCAAAACCTGATTTTTGACTGCCTTTTGAGGTATATATTGTATTTTGAACTCTGATAAAGTTAGTGTCCAAAGGCCTACCCGTTGGTGTAAAATAGGGCGCGAGAACATATACTTAACTAAATTTACTTTATAAATTAAATAAACGGTTACGGGCTGTAAATAAGCCCTTAATTTTATACATGTGAAATACAGTGCAAGACACAATTTTTCAACAGCAGAGTAATTACATTCACATTTCGTTAACCGTCTACTTAAGTAGTAAATTACCCTTTCTTCACCAAATTGGTCTTCCTGTGCGACCATTCCAGCTATTGATTCTTTTTCAGCCGATACATACACTTTCATTGGCCGTCCTTGGATTGGTGACACCAACACTGGTGGATTTGATAGATATGTCTTCAGGCTTTCAAAAGCCTTTTGATGTTCTTCTTTCCAGACGAATTCGTCCTGATTTTTCAGCTTTAATAGCGGCGAAAAGATTTTAGTTCGCCCTGCATAGTTAGAAATAAAGCGTCTTAAAAATTTACTTGGCTTAGAAACCTTTGCAACTCCTTTTTGTTGCTAGGTGGTTTGACTTCTAAGATAGCCTTCGCTTTATTTTTATCAAGTTCAATCCCTCTCTTGTGTACTAAGAAACCAAGAAAATTCCCTGTATTAACATCAAATGCACACTTCAAGGGATTCAACTTTAGCTTATATTGCCTCATTCGTTCAAACGAACATCTTAACTGTTCGAAATGGTCTTCTTCTTTAATGGACTTGACTACTATGTCGTCTACATACACCTCAACAAACTTGCCTATCATATCATGAAAGATTAAATTCATTGTCCTTTGATAAGTTGCCCCTACATTTTTTAGGCCGAAAGGCATAACCACCCATTCAAAACATCCTAGAGACCCAGGGCATCTAAAGGCAGTTTTGTGTATGTCTTCTTCAGCTATATAAATTTGATTGTATCCTGAATACCCATCCATGAAAGAATACATGATATGTCCGGCAGTTGAATCTACTAAAGAATCCACCGTGGGCATTGGATATTTATCTTTAGGTGTAGCTATGTTTAAACTCCCAAAGTCTATACACACCCTTAGTTTACCATTCTTTTTTAGTACTGGCACAATATTCGACAACCATTCAATATATCTGGCTGTTCTTATAAAACCTGCTTTCAATAATCGCTCTATCTCTTTCTTAATCTCAGGGAATACATTAGGAGCAAAATACCTAGGAGATTGCCTATGAGGTTTAAAATTAGGCTTAGTTGGTAACCTATTTCCACCAAGTCTCTATCTAAACCAAGCATTTGTTCATATTCCCAAGCAAAACAATCTTTGTACTCTTTTAACAAAGCGATTAATTTGTTACTAACCTCTTGGTCGAGTATCTGGCTAATGAACGTTGGGTGATCTTCTCCTTCATCGCCAATATTTACTTTGATCAGAGGGTCTTGTGCTTGAGCGTATCCAGGTTTGGCAATCCGCATCACTTCGTCGTCTAGTTCTTTTGTAAGTACTTCCTCCTCCAAACAGTCCACCTTGTTGACTTCTCGGCCAATGCTTTGCTCTAACTCGAATACTGACAACTTGTCCTTCAGCGCTTTTAGGGCAGTCTCTTCCTTCGCCTTGTTACTGCATTCCTTATTGAAAGCCATCAGTCTGGCTTTGAAGGCTTGAATGTCGGCCATTTGCTTTTGTAACTTAAAGTCCATTCAAGACTCCTTAATTATTCTTTTGCCAATTACTGGCTCTTCTAGGGCCACTATATTTGGCCTCATCTGTTTGAACATCTTAGTGAGTGCGTCCACTGAGAATGGTTCTTCGCTTTGCGCGACGACCTGAGTTTCTTCCCCGTCTTGTACCACTCTGACAGGTCCATAGTTTCCTTCGTACATGAACTTTTCCACCGAATTTGCTTCTGCGACAAAAGGCCTATGATCGGCTTGTACCACCTCTGCTTCGCCTTTGTCATTCCAAAAGATCAGGCATTGATGGAGCGACGAGGGTATACAGCGACTTCCGTGTATCCAATCTCTTTCTAGGAGCACGTTGTAACTAGTAGGACCATCTATTACAAAGAAGACGGTGGTCCTAGTAGTCGTATCTATAGTTATGTATAATGGCATAACTCCCTTAGCTGAAATTGCTCCTCCATTGAAGCTAGTGAGGATGACTTCTGTAGGAATCATGTCACCCTCTGTTTTTGCGAACTTTCTCATCATCCTAGATGGAATGGTGTTTATAGCCGCTCCATTGTCGACAAGCACTTTTGCCACTGGGACGCCATTAACTAGAGCTTTAACGTATAATGGCCTCAAGTGTTTAGTCAATTTCATGGCTGGCCGTTTAAAAATAACCTTTTCAGCAGCCTCTATTTCTACCTCTTGCTTGTTTTCTGTCGAATTATCCCCCTGTGATAAGTCGACGTGTAGTATATCACGCTGATCCTTTGTTTCCTGAACTTCCTTCTTACTTTTTTCTAATGCTTCCTCATCAGTTATCCAACCTGTGGGAGGGGGCATTATTCTTGGAGGTGACCTATACTTTTCAGAGCGAGGCACTCTCTTCTTCCTTTTGGGTGTCCCGTACAGTACGTAGAAATCGAAAGGACGCCCAGATGGCTCCCCCAACAAGTCTACTTCGCGAACTCCCTCTTGATGTAGTTGCTTAAGCAGAGTATTGCGCGATATTCCTCTCTTTTTCCTTTCTGCTTCTAGATCGATTTCTTCTTCAATGTCCGTCATCCCATCGTCTTCCTCGTCATTGTAGGCCTCTCCAGAAGTTTGGCCTTCTTCACATACTAACACGCAGGCTTCTCCTTCGTTGTCCTCCCTCTCTTCTTCCTTTTCCTTATTCTTGAATTCATTGACCAGTAGATAATTATTGGCCATAACAGGAGGCAACGTACCGAATTGGATAGCAAGTGGCTGATCTGGATCTTCTTCATCCCTCTTGTCCCTCTCAAACCTTGATCTCCCAGAAGAGGTTTCTGGCAGTTCCTTCATTGATTCATCTGTACCGATTTCTTTACTACTTTTGACGACGTTTTGATTGGCTACCCTGAGTAGTATAGGCGCTTTAGGATGTGTCATTCCTTGTTGCTGCCTCATCATCCATCCGTAGTTTCGTTGGAAACGCCTTTGTTGGGTCCTAGTCATCTTATCGAAGGGTATTGCCCTTCCTGCACTGTACTGAAATGAATGCCATACATTTGGCCGGCGAGCTTACGGCCTAAATGTTCTTCCAGTATCTGCTGGTCTGAACTGCCTTTCAAAAGGCGGTCCTCTATAGAATGATGTACCTCGCCCTCTACCAGGCTGAATGTTTGGGAAGAAGGCAGGGCGATGAGGATGCTGCCATGTCCCTGGTTTCTCCATGTTTCCATTTACTTCTCTTTTACACCTTGCACACAGGACGTCTTCGTCCTTTTTTGGTTCTTTTCCCTTGATTCGTTCAAATACGCTGGGATGTGGTCTAGGATCTTCTTCTCCGTCATCTACGACCAAGTTGAATTTTGGTAACTTGTTCTTGAATCCAGATGTTACCATATTTACTCCAAGTGGCTGTGGGAAAGGATTCTCGTCCACTGCCATCTTTTTCTTATCATCGAACGTAATTTGTCCTAATTCAATGGCATCCTGCAATACATGACGGAAAACCAAGCAATTGTTAGTCAAATATGACCATGCATTATGCCACTTACAATATTTTTTACCCTTAATTTGTTCAGGGTTTGGCAATTTGTGCTTATCGCTCAACTTTATCTGCTTATCCCTATATAATTTATCGAATATAAGGTCAGCTTTGATCACGTCGAACGAGAACGCTCTAGCCTTTACGTTTCCATCCTTTATGGGCTCATCTCTGCCCGATGGTCTAGGCTTGGCCATTATGGGACAAGTATATGTATCCCCTTTGACCAATTCGGCCAAATACATTTCGGCCTGATCGTATGACTCATCGTCGATGGTATGAACGTCGAAATTTGGGTCTTTGTAATAAGTCCCTTTACTAGAATTTTTCATTTGTTCTTCCTCTCTTATCAGTCACTCATACCTAATCACATTTGCACTCAACTGGAAAAGATCAGGAAATTCCTTGTCCTGGAACTTCTTTTTTAAATCAAAGCTCAAGCAGCCCTGAGCGATCTTGACAAATTCTTTTTCGGACAGAGGTACAAAACACTTGCTCCTTGCTGTCTTGAACCTTTGGAGAAAACTTTCTGCTCATTCATTTGGCATTTGACGTAAATTCGCCAAATCGGTCAAAGTGACTTCAGACTCAGTTTTATAAAATTGAGCGTGAAACAACTGTTCTAATTGTTGCCATGTTTGAACAGAGTTCGCTGGCAAGTTGATGAACCAGGAGAAAGCTACTCCTGTTAACGAACTAGGGAAAAGCCTCATTTTATGGTAGTCGGTTACATCACCACTCTGCAATGTGAATCGCCCTATGTGTTCTAGAGTAGACACCTTTCCTAAACCGGTAAACAGTAAGAATTCTGGTGGCCATGGATATGCTTGGTCTACCCAATCAGGATACGGCTTTGTGTACATTGGCCTGATGACGGGACGTACCCCAAAAGCCATCTGATCCTGTACGATTTCCATAATCTGGTTCCTCAACGTGGCGTTGGGGTCATATGGAATTCCTACAGGCTAATTAACCGGTTGATTTGCATGAAGCCTGATGTTTGGTCCTTGATTGGCAACAAAATTATCATAATTAGGGTCATTACCATTAGCCTGAACACCTGTTCCTTCATTAACACGTGGGGTCTGCTGTCCATTGTTTAGGACATTATCTCTTATGTTTGGATTACCCCCCAAGTTAGGCATACTACTATCATTGTTCTGATTTGGCATTGTAGTACCTCCTTGGTTTGAAGTAGAGGGATTAGAAAGCGGTTCGACCCCTTGACTCGGATTTAGGATCGAGGGACTATGTCCCACAATTGTCCTAGTTTGAAAGTGGTTTGTAAGAGGTATAGCCGGTTGACATATTTGGCCTACTAACTTATTCATTGTCTCGTTCAATGTCTTTAGTTGTTTGGCCATGTTATCATAGTGCATATTCCCATTTTGAGTAAATCTTTCCATATTATGAATACTTCGAAGATTTACCTGTTCAACGACGTCTTGCGTGAGTTCTCCAAGTAATGCTCGCATGGTTCGAAGACTCAACTCCGTCATTAGTTCATAACGACTGTTACTGCTCTGGTTCTGTCCATCTGTTCGTGGAGAGGCATGCTGCTCCTCATATCGCTCGATCACAGACTGGATTCCTCCCTGACTTGCTACTTCCTTATTGGATCTCTGAGGCATATTGTTTTCCCTTTTGTACTTTCAACACCTAACACCACTATCCCACTGGGCGTGCCAAATTGTTTCGCGCGAGTTAGTAGCTAACAATTAAAAAGGATCAGACGATTGTGTAAGGGACGAAACCTCTTGAGACAAAGTCCCAAAAAGGGGTGTTCTTTTATTGGTGATGAACTTTACAATTGGAAAAGAAAGACAACGTGCCTCCAAGGGGCGCAAGCACACGAGTTACTGAAAGAAAAGTGCTTAAGTCTAAAAACTAAGGAAATGAAAATTACATATTCTCTGTTCGAGAGTTTTGGATTCGGTCCTTTGCTTCTATGTCCTTTCTCCCTTTTATACTTTATAGACGATCTCTTTGTGATCAACTACTTTAAAAACTGCTTGATCGTCCTATAACTGCCCACTTTCTTCGTAATGGCCACCTTGTTATGAAAACTGCCTTTTAACTGCTGTCATTACCCTTCATCGTTCAACCGCTTTCGATTGAATTCCTTGAATTGTGGAACGTGATAGAGCTGGTTTAATAACTGCTTTGATAACTGCACTTCTTGATAACCACGACGCGTTATGTTTGTTAATACCTTGGGCGACTTGAAAGTTTGGGCGAGAATAGAGTAACAGTTCTGGACAACCGTATGACACTCTATTCGTTCAGATTCTGGGCGACTTGCAAACTTGGGCGATGGCGTTACCGCATTCTTGGGCCTCCTTATTTGGGCCTTCATCTTGATTTGTTCGATTGGGCTTCGTTCTTTGGGCTATCTGATTTGGGGATCCTCCAATTGGGCTTCACTCATTGGGCTGTTCGATTTGGGCTGAATTTTTATGTGTCAACAATACTATACATCATTGCAATGCTAATCTTTAAAGTTGAAATCCCCAGATTTCATTTTTTGTTTTTACACCAAAAATTGTGCAACATAGAACTGGAGATTAAGAATTCGAAGAATAATGTTTTGTAAAAATGTATTTTTGCATATTAGAGAACTTAAATCATTTTAAGGTATATTACAGAATAATGGGCAGATTTGTGTTTTTTTAGTAGTTTGGACAGATTAGCATCTTAGCATTTTGATATACTGTTGTTAAGTTTTATTAGTAAATTGAATTGCTCCTTCTAATTTCGAATGTTAATTTGTTGATGTCCACTCCCCAACATTCATTATATTTGTGTTACTTATAGTAACCAGGGGCGGATCTAGATTCAATCTTCAGTTAGGGCGGTGATTGACTTTGACCGTTGACGATCAACGATTGTAATAGCTCGATCGTTTATTCAAATTCGATTAAATACAATAAAAAATTGTTCAATATTTTGTAAAATACTCCAATTTTATTTTCAATTAGAATTGATCAAAAATCACAATTCTCTGTAATAACTCCTAATTTGGTTTTCTATATGAATTGAAGATTGATTCACTAACTAATTAATAAATAATACGTATAATTAAAACACAAAATACATCATTGCATATTTGCATCAAAGTACAAACAATACTCAAAGCAATTATCAACAGACACTCAACAATCAACACACTTCACTCAACAAATCAATAGACAACAATTCAACAGTCAACAAAGGGTTTGCAACAAAAAGAATTCAACATTCAACCAAAAAAATTCAAGTATTCAACTCACCCACGCTGCTTGTTCGGCCTCGATTGTCCCTGACTTCGCACAATCGCACCAGTTTGCACACGGTCCACCATCCACAACTGCTCGCACAGTCGCACTCGTACTTCCCACCCATTTCATTCGCAGGCGCCGCAGCTACTGCTTCTGCTTGGAATGGAAATATGGAATTGGAAGGAAGGGTTTGCACTTCCCCTTTGCTTGCTGTCGGTTTCAAATGTTGGGGAATAGGGATTTGGAGTTTGGGTTGGGGGGAAATTAATACCATGGATGCCGAACCAATGATTTCCTCTATTGGGCCAATTTTTTTTTAAACAAAAAAGGCCGAGGTCACCAGCCCAAGTCCCAATGATAAGAAAATGGAAATCTTCTTCTTTCTTCCCTTTCAACGTTCGTCTCAACATTCTGCAACTTAGCAACTACCTGCGCCTGCAACCCGATGATCTCGGCGGCAACTGAAGGTCCCGGCGGATCCAGCACGCTCGGCCGCGGGTGCTCGCCAGGTGCTGGATCCGCCACTGTAAACGTAACATCATTACTGATTATTGATTCCCTCATAGTGCAATTTAATAATGTGGAGTTTCTAGATTTCATTGTGTTATCTCAGATGTATATCATTTCACACTATACAATATATTGTTTTTATCATAAACATCATAGAGAAGTTGGGCTATTCGTGCGTTCTTAAATAAGATATGATGTTAGTGTACTAGATCATCAATGAGTTGCTCATTACCAATTCTGCGAAAGAGCCTCTGTATCCTCTTTTTTATTTTTTTGGACGTAAACACCGATTATGGAATTTGTTAATGAATAAACACAATTATTTTGCACAATGTCATTCTGGGAATTATGCAAGTCCATCGCATGACGTTATACTTAATTGATAATGGAGTCATTTGCACGAATCGTTTTGTTAAGTGCTAGATGTAAAGTATTTGTTAAAAAATCAAACAAATTATTGTTTTCATGTCAGAAAGAAAGTTAAAAATTAAACTTCATCAGAAAATCCTTGAAATTACCAACTTATGGCAACCTCATTTGCAGAAGCCAAATCCACTGGCATAATACATGTCAATGAGGTTATATTTGGTGTTGTCAATGGTGGTTCCAATGGCCTTGCAAGCCAAATTTCTCCTAGTAAGTTGCATCATTTTTCAATGTGAAAGAAATTCCTAATCAATGACTAGTTCTGTCGTGATTAATAAATAAATTAATAGATTTAGATGAGATGATTTAATTATGCGATGCTAACTAGAGTTTTTGACATGGAACCCCATCCAACTCAAACAGTTTGCAAGTGAATGCTAAAGCCATCAAATCCACCAGTTGTTTTGAATTCTCATCTGAGACTGGACAAAAAAGTCGTTTGATGCCGATACCTAATTAAAGCGGTTTTGCCAAGCTAGTTTAACAGCCACATGAAATCAAATGAGTTCTCGTTATATTACAAAAATGTGATTCAGACATTCAAACGTAGAAAAAAAGGGAGGAACAAATGTACAATCATACGTAGTCAATGTTAAATCACATATATGCCATCAAGTAATCAGTTATCGCAGAATGATATCTATTCATTTGCTGGGAAATGAAAAGTTAAAAATCATAACATCTTCAATTTTCTTGAAATCATGTGAAAACTAGAAATTTCCTTAATTTCTTAGTTTATCCTAACAGTGAAAGCAAAGACCTAATTATGGATGAAAAAGAAATTCAAGGCCGCGGCTTGATTTGAACATAGTTTACGGCATGGAGAAGATGCAGAATTACAGTTCTAGATTCAACACTATTAAGGTGATTTTCCATGGATATTTTTCAGAAAGAATGATTAATTAGGAGTTACAATTAAAATCCACGTAATCTACGCCTTCTTTAAATTCATCAATTACTTTGTATAATAAATATATGTAAAATGCAATAACAGTGATTACAAGAAGCAATATTTTCGGTTATATTTATATGGTAAATAGTACATTTATGTATATAAAATAGTATGTAGTATTATATGAAATAATATAATTTTACTGGGTAGATATGATTTCCCCCCCCATTATTTTAGTGTTCGTGGAATTGTATCTTATGGTAGCCTTTATTTACAGTAATTATAATTTCGCTTAGAGTGCGTTTGATTATTGATATTGGATAGCGTTTATAGTCCTCTGCGGTGACCAACAAGGTAAAGGCAACTCAATAGGCACTTTACATCCACGCCGGGTTGTTGGTCACTGTGGACGCTCTACACCTACCCTAGATCGACGACCCTCATGGGTGCTTTACACCTACCATAGATTGACGATTCCCATAAGCGCTCTACACCTGCCCTATACCATTGATCCCATGAGATTACCTACGCGACTAATCCAACACGTGGCCATAAAATCATCAATGAGGCACTCTACACCTACCCTAGATCGACGGCCCTCATGGGCACTTTACACCTATCATAAATCGACGATTCCCATGAGCGCTCTACACCTGCCCTATACCATTGATCCCATGAGATTACCTACGCGACTAATCCAACACTTGGTCATAAAATCATCAATGAATTGATGAGATTTACATAAGGGCTGTCACAGGTATGTCCATTCGACGGGTAGTTAAAGATCCCCCACTCAGAACGTGGGGGATAATGAAAGAGGCTACGTGGGACACGTGGTACCATAACTGCCCAGCTGTCGCATTGCTTTACTCCCCTATAAATACATCCAAAGCGAAACATGTATGAACAGAGAAAAAACTTTGGCTATCTGAATTCTATCTTTGTTTTTTCTAACACCATATACTGATTCTCACGTCGGAGGCAAAATGGGGGAGAAAACCCCACCCTCATTTTTCAGGTAATACTCGTTCATTGGAGTAGCAGGAACGCCTTGCATCACTAGGTGGACGTAGAGGTATTATTTCACAACTACTTCAATTGCAAATGGAATTTGCATGGAAAAAAATAAATTTTATTGTGCGTTTGATTGCAAGTGTGGAATTTGTGTGGAAAGAAAATAAATTCTAGGTAATTTAATTGCCAAGAATTTATGTGCATGAAAATTATCAATTAAATGTTTGTGATCGATTTAATTTTCAACCTACAAAATAGCTAACATCATATAACCCAATTGAGACATGGTCGAATAGGCTAAACCCATCTTAATGTCTTTCATCTTCACATATCACAAACTACGAGATCACCCCTTTCATTATGGGGTGGCAGAGAGATCGTACCATTCGAGCCGTTTTTTTTTCATGTTTTTCGCAGAGGCCTGGAGAAAGTTGCAACCAAGAGGATTTCCCTAATTCTTCCTTCCCAAAAAGAAGAACGTGAAATTCTTTTTCCTTTCCTTAGGGACCAGGAGATTGGATCTAGCCGTAAGAATGATACTTGGTATAAATAAATAAAGGAGAGATAGTTGATAGATGAGAGAGAAAGAGAAAGAGAGAGTGAATTTTCTAGAAAATAAAATTCTACTCCCCTTAAAAAATATGGTTACGTGACCAAAAGTAGGAAAATATTTTTCATGAAAAAAATTATCAATCAAATGGCACAAAAGTAAGAATTTTGGTGGGATAAATATATTTTTCATGAAAAATATTGACAATCAAATACACCCTTAGGTAATCCAATTCCGTAGAACTTATTTGCATAGAAATTATCAATTAAATGTATTTGATTGATTTAATTTTTAGCATAGAAAATATTATACTCATTCGATTTTTATTGGTGGATAGATGAGATAGAGTAGATAAATGAGGGAGAGAATGAATTCCCTGAAAAATAAAACCCTACTCTCCCTAAAAAAATATTTTCCTTGATTTTTAGGAAAATATGGTCACATAACTAAAAGTAGGAAAATGATTTTCATGAAAAATATGTCAATCAAACAACACAAAAGTAGGAATTTGGTTGGAAAAAAAAATACAATTTTTATGAAAAATATTGACAATCAAATGAACCCTTAGTATCAATCAGATAATTTTATTTTCATTTTTTTAATTAAGCAATGGTATTTTAATTTAATTTCAATTAGGTAACTCCATCCAATTCTATCATTTGAACTGACATAATGAGATAGTAAAAAACTGATTATTGTCATAACTAATGTTGATGATTGTTATTTATTAGTTGTCACGTAATCAAGTATATTCCTAGAATTGAACGGAGATTCTTAATTGAAATCCAAGTTAAATACATTTACCCGATTGAAGTAAAAATATGGTGGACTTCAAGTGCTAGAAAATTAAAGGTTCGAGACTCATCATCCAAAGGTTGAAAGGTTAGAAGTTCGCAATGTTAATCGACCAAATTGTAAAGAAATAGATTAAAATTCACTGGCCATGGTGACATTAAGTGGAAAGTTCGATTGTATGATGAAATAAACTAAAGTTTGATAATCATGGTGACACTAAGTGAAAGCATGGTGAACATGTGAGAAATTAAATTTTTAAATGTGATTTTTTAGTAAAAATTCAATTGAGTCACTAAACTTTAATTTCGTATCAATTGATATACTCAATTGTAATTCAGTTCAAATCTCATCGCTCTATCACCTACTTTTTCTTTAATTGATGAAAAATTCAAAATTGAAAGTCATATCATAATAAATCTTCTACCGTGGGACATATCGTTTTACCAATACGCCATTTTATAAAAATGTTGAATCAAAAGACACGTCTTCTAATATTTATAGTCATTGCCATACCCTCGTTTTATTAATTTTTTTTTGTTTTTAGGGTTTCGTGCAGCTATGAGATAAACCAAGAAGGTGTTTGAGAGACATTTTTATGTAAAAGTGCATTTTTGAATAGTAAATTGATGGAAAATGTGTAGTTGAAAAATAAAGAAAAGTTTTTTATTTACGTGTAATATTATTTTAATAAAGAATGTGTGGTTGAAAAGAAGAGAGAGAGAAATGTATTTTGAAAAAAATGGGTACCAAACATGGCCTAAAACTAAATGATTCAATTGAAATTTTACTAAAAATTCAGTTACTACTACAGACAAAATTTACCCCAATTATAAGACTTGAAACATGCAATTGGTCGCGAGTTGATATTTTTAACCCTAAACCAATTCTTATATTTCCATTGCAGACTTACAATACATGAATAATGAATGGTTAAAAAGGAAGAAAAAATTTTGAATTTACGTGTGATATTATTTTATTGAAAAATGAGTGATTGAAAAGATAAGAGAAAAAAAATACATTTTAATTTTAATACAATCCATTGCTTTCAAATTTGATTTGGATGTTGATTTGGAAGGTAAGTTGTTGAGTGTCAAATGGAATTGAGATAATCAATTTTTTAAACTTTCATCATTGATCAAATAATAGATTATAAATATCAAGGATATTCGTAATACGTGGCTAATTACTTTTTACTTAATTATTTTATTTTATTTTTTAATAATTCTCTGCTGACATATTTTGAATTAGTATATTGATAAACAAAACTTTACATCAATAATTTAGATTGTTTTCCTAAAAAGTATTTGTGTTAGAGGTACCATCCTTCTATTTTCTAAAGTGAATAGATTATATAATTTCCAATGTCTACTTTTCTAAAGTAGTGGTGGTAGTGACGATGAAAGAGGTTCTTAAATTTTTCTTTAATTTTTTTTTAAAATTCTTTTAATTGGGATTTGCACCTTTTGAAACATTTGGGACAATGAATGTAATTAATTCTTCATTTTTCTTCTTAATTTCTTTTATAATTTTAAAGAGGGGTGTATATTCGTCATTTACAAGGCTTTAATAAACAAAATGGACGAAAATATTATTTCGCCACATTTGTTTGATCTGAGAGTCTTGCACCAAAATGAAACGTTAGAATTGTTAAAAAATAAAATATTCTTTTTCTTTTCTTATCTTTTTTTTTTTTTTTTTTTTTTTTTTTTTTCCAAAAAAAAACAAAACTTTTTTTTTTTTTTTTTTTATAAATTTTGATTTTTGTTGGTGAAATCTTTTTGATACTGCTTTTATTTATAAATTGTGGATCAATTATGAATTTTGCTAAACATGCTATTCAAACTAGCAAAGTAAAAGCAACTTCTGTGCCTTTGGTTTGATCTTAGAAATAAAGTAAAATCTTTCTTTGTACAAAAAGCATCAATTTAAAGAGGGTATTTGAAACATCCATGTGAATACATATGGAGAAACACTGCATATTGTCCCATCTTTTTACAGTCGAGAAGAGCATTTGAAAACTAGAAAGCGAAAGAGCTTAATAAAGCTGGTGTCTCCTGTCGTACATCCATCTCCTCCTGCATAGAAAATACACGTAATGAATTCAAATAAATAAACGCGTCTAGGACCACCAACTTTTATCAACCATTTAAAATTACTATAACGTACCAATGGTAATCCCATCTGGGACGAGATTTATACATCCGGTTTTCACCGTACGGGTAATCAGATTCAGCCCTTTTCGCATTTTGGAAAGCGCAGCAGCCAATGCAATAGATTCCAATGAGGACGAGTAGCATAACAATGTTAAGGACTGAAATTTTGTGCCAATTTCTTCTTACATCTTCGAGAACTCCTGCCTTGCACGAATCGCACTCGTAGCACAGAATGTTGGGATCGTTGTTCCAGCGATAGCAGTCAGACTCTTGATCCACCATTGTTGATGCATAGTTGCATGAAGTTGGGGGCTTGCAGCAACCTGACTGTCAGTTAAAGTGAAGGAGGATCAATAATTAATGGTCATTTGATAATTATTCTATGTGGTGTGACTCTTCTATGAATTCGAAAGTCTCAAAGATGTAACTTTTATTTCAATATAATTAACTGATATAAAGAAGACATAAACGTATAGAAAATCACTAGCACGACATATTTTAACAAAATTGCAGATCAATCACAACAAAGGAAAAATAACACAAGTAAACATAATTCCCGTCTTCTCGAGAAAGTTAAACGTTTCTCTCTTAAGTCCTTTACGCTAAGCTTAAGAGTAAGCAAGTAGATTTTTACATATATAAATAAATTATTTTTTACTTATAAATAAAATAATTGCTTATTTTAACATTAAGGTGGTAACATTTAAAATAATTAAGTACTTTCTTAGTTCTAATTTTAATCAAGGAAATAAATTATTATAAAAGACAAGAAATACTTTCAACTTTAAGTTGAAAAAAAAACATTCAAAGGGAATTCGTTCTTGGAGCAATTTAAACTTCTGTATATCATCAGAAACATATTTCAAGACACTACATATTACAGTGTCCAAAAGAATCTTTATTTTGATGAATCCCAGGAGCAGATTTATAATTCTGTACCCATACTTTTTCCTTTTGGATTTCATAAACTAGCATGTTGTCTTCAAAAGCTTAAGCCGCTGATTAAAGAAGTAACAGTCTCGTGCTAAGATTGGTAGAGATAGGAACAATTAAATTTTTGACATATCTATTTACCATCGTTCCTTCATCATAAGCTTACTAGATTTGTCACATTGTCTAAAAATTTAAATGCTTATTGGCAAGACGAAAATGTATATTACCTGAACAGGAGACAAGTCTTTGGACAGATAATCAGAAGGGGTCCACAAAACAACCTTAGCACAAGCCTTTGAACCCAAAATACAACTTTTAACGGTCATCCAATAATGAGGATCCTTAATCCTTTTCCTCAACCATGAAGAATAATTATCAAGATGGAACTCACTGTAAACCCTACCGGCCACCACGGAGCCGCCACCCCGGCTCGTAACCACGAATCCAAACACAGTCAAGGCCAGCAAAGTCCCTATAAGTAACAACATGATAACCAGATAAACCCAAAGTGCCCATGCAACATGAAAACAAGCACCGATGAATCCAGCAAGCGATACTATGAGAATTATGAATCCCAAAATCAGAAGTGGTGTCTGAAGGAAACTTTCGCAGGTTGTACTACTTCTTGCCATCCATAAACCAGCCCCAATGATTGGGATTGAGGCTAAGAGAGTGAAAAGATTCAAGAAACCTATCACTGTGTTACTTAATCTATACATCTCTCTATGTAACTCAACTCTGTGTGTGTGTATGTGTGTGTGTGAGAGAGAGAGAGAGAGAGAGTTTATTGGAATGATCAATCTGGGATTTGTCTTTCTTTTTCTTCTTGTTGATTCTGCTTTATCTTTACATTGGGTGGCCATTTATGTACTGCTTTTTCAAATTTTTTTGATCTGTAATAGATTAAATTAATGCATCTCATCTCACTTTTTTGCATAGTTGCTTTTAAGGCATTCAGGAACTTATCATCCACATTCGACACTTATCACTAATTAACGGCACTTCTTAGACACTAAGAAAACTTTTTATGAAAACCTTAGGTTGCAAGTCTTAATGTAATACAATGCGATGTAACAAGAAAAGACCTGTGAGAACACCAAATTAAAAAATAGTATTATATATAAGAAAGAAATCATATGAAAAATCAACATTGCTAAGATAAGTAAATCCAACATTTATAAGTTGAGGGATAAGTGTACACTTATCTAGGCCAGTAAATTGGAGTATTTGTTAGTGATTTGAGTGAGTTATAACTTAATTATATATTAATTATATTTGTTAGGTTGAACTCAATGCAAATTGATGGAATTGAAATTAAGAAATGAACAAAAAAGGGCAAAAAGAAAGAAATCCAAAACTTGGGGATCAAAGTGTAAACATTCAATACTTGATGCAGAGCATAAAATTATGATTGACGATCACACATAATCAATTGGATGTTGCCACGCGATTATATAACGTTATTTAACCGTAAGAGTACGGTATCAAGTTTTGTAATATAGTAAAAATTTTAAAAGTGTCGAACCCACAATGATTGAAATTCAAATTCAACTGAGTACTATAAGAGTGTGTTTGATTGACATGAAAAATATCACCTAGAAAAGAAAATATTTTCCATCTTTTGTGGAAAATAAAAACCACCTCTACCCAAGGAAAATATTTTCCTTAAAAACAAGGAAAATTAGGCATATTTTCAAAAGTTGGAAAATATTTTCCATGGAAAAAATAGCAATCAAACACTCCAAGTAGAAATTTGGATAGAAAAATGATATTTTTCATGAAAAATAAATGTAATCAAATACACTCTAATTGTTTCAATTTTCACTTTATTTAGACAATTCCAATTTTTAAATGATGCTTTTATGCTAACCTAATTTAAATGGAATAAAAAATGCAAGTAAAGTGAGACAATTTCTAAAAATCAAATTAAATTATGGATATCTAGGGATTGATTTCTCCATATTATCAACATGTTCTCAACTTCTATAGCCATTTCCATCGAATTTTCCAATTTATAAGCAAGAACCCTAATTTAATTCTATCCCCTCTCTCGAGTGCCAATAGAACATATCTTTATATTTTAACCCCAATATCTCTATTCCGAATTAAACATATAAAACTTGTTAAAGCTCTTAGTTCTTGTTTTACCCCTCAAAGATTTGCATTTTCTCTCGAAACCTACAAATCTAGGTTATGTTGTTCCAGATCATGTCTAAATTTCCCTCTTTCGAGCTTCAAATTTAAAGCATTGGTTCATTTAATTGGTGATCGGGCAATTGAAAGCATTAAACACAAAACAACACAAATAAATTTTGAAAAAACGAAAGAAATAACTATATTAGAATCAAATCATGTCTCAAATAGGTTATATCAACCATAGATCTACGAATTTACTTCATGCTTGAATCGATCGACATGCCAAAATACAAGATAAAGAACATGAGAAAGAATAAATAAGAGTTCAGAAAAACTGATTTAAGCTTCTTGTTCTTCCCTAATTGGTTGTCATTCTCGATACAATTCAATTTCTTTTCCTTGCCTCTTGAATGGATATTCACTTTTGCACCCTTTTTTCACCCAGAGAAAATCTCAGAAAACGGCTCCCTATTAGGTTTTTATTTTGGTATTTATATTATCTTCGAGTTTTTGATGGTTAGGGAACATCTTGGGCCGAGAAATATCCAAAAATTTAGACTCTTCTGTGTTGTGAGGTTCGACTCCATGGCACCCATCTCTGGCACTGCGATGTAATTGTGTGCTGGCGATGTGGCGCCCAAGTCTGTCGCCGTGGTGCCAGCTATTCTGCTGCTTCTTTTTACGATGGGTGTCGTGGCGCCTAGCTTACTGCGAGAAATTCTCTTTTTGTTGGATGCCGTGGCGCCTAACAAACTACTCCTCGCTTGAATCGCTCTTGTTCTAAGCTTCTTTCATTGCAATACTCCTTTCTTATCTCCAATTCATGCCCCCATTTTGTGATCACTATTTTAGATTCATCACAAGCTCCCAATTGTGGCATTTTCTCGAATGTTGATTGAGCTACAAAACAATATGAACACACAAATCAAAACGTTCAAAAGTGTTCAAGAACAAGCTAAAATCCATGATTTAGAGGCGTATGTTTAATGAGTGAATTACACTCATCAGATGTAATTTTGATGTCAAAGAAATGAAATAGAGTTGAAGTATTTTTACAAATCAATTTCCAGCTGCAAAATGTTATTTTTTGAATTTTTAGCCTCAACTTGAGACCCATTTTTTGGATAGTAAACATTCGAATTGACAACATTGTACCTAGAAGAATTGTAGCTCTTTGTGTTAGTTTTCCAACGCACTTTGAATCACCTCAATCGAACATCAGGAGAGAAAGTTATGATCAAAAGACCGAACGATATTCAAGGACAAAAGCGCGTAAAACACGCAAGACACAAATTTCATGACCCCAGAGCCACATAATTCAATGGCGCATGCGCAGTAGGAATACCTATGCGTGTGCAGGCTTTTTTCGCAATGAATCAACAGTAGTTCCTTTTGCGACTTAAACTCTTGTGGAATCCAAATTGGACGGGGTCTTATAAATAGAAAACAAGGACTACACATAAGAAAATCCTTTCTCGTCTCTTCATATACAACAGTATCATCAAATTTATTAAGAACAATGGACCAATTCATTACTTTTAGAAGAGAAGATCAAACCCTAGCAAATGAATTGAAACTCAATTATATCAAAAAATTGAAGAATTTAACTTTTGACTTAAAGAACAATATCTTGTGTATTCTTTTCATGATCCGACTGGTATTTTTTCATTATTCTTCTTATAATTTATATATTAATATGTTATGCTAGATCCTTTTTGTATTGGATGAAGATGAGCCCTATTTGTTATTTATTTATAATTCATGACTAGTAGTTTAGTATTTCTTGATTAATTTTGCATGAATATTGCACTATTTAATTGATTGGTCACTAATTAGATAATTAGTTGCTTGTTGTAGTGTTGGGAGATCTGCAATAAATTTAGAATGCAACAAAATTAACATATGTGCAATAGATGTTAAGAATAACATTTATAATTTATACAATCATATACATAATGTAAACTTTAGTGCAATCTAATCATTCGAATTTGGGAAGGAAAATATTCAAGTCGTGGTTAGGATAGATTTAATTTGTCTTGGAAAAGAAATTATATATCATAGCTTTATCAATCGTCAAACGCATAACAGAATTGGATTACAAATAAAAAATTGAAATAAATACCAATAGGCATATTTGAAATCCATCCATAATTTGATAAATAACAAACTTTTACCGCTTTCTTAAATTAATTTAGCAAAAATCAAATCAAAATATCTCTTTTGTTTTATATAATTCAAATTCCATACATAAATGGCAAACTTGAATTCAAATTTATGCCCTGTGAGACGATACACTCAACTCATCAATTATATTACTTCTCAATGATCTCGCACGCTAGCGAGTTTCGCATGAACATTGAGTTTTGTTGGTATATTAAGGCACCGTGGGATTTTATACACGGTAATTTATCGACTTAATCAAAGAGATCCCAAGGAAACTAATCTCCCCCCTTGTGTAATTTTTTGCAAACAAATTAATCAGGTGCACAATTAGAAATTCACTTGTTCAAATGAAATGATTTTTGGTCAAATATACAACAAACCTAGTTGATCTCCTCCTGAAATGTAATAAAGTTATTTTAGTTGTCAACTTGATATAATCCTTTTTTTCTCGGTTGGAAGATGTCACTTAATGAAAATTCTATACAATGGAGTAGCATAGCATACTTTCGATGCAGTGTGTTAGAAAGTGAGAGGTCAATAGAATATTTATTGGAGTAAAAAACGATTTGAATTTATTATTAACATGTTTGGCTGTACTTAAAAGTAATGAATTTGATCCAAATGTCATAAATTGTATGAGATTTTTAGCTATTTTCTCCTTAAAATCTTCTATCCGAACAAGCGTAAAAACTTCGAGGCACTTGTTGAGACGAGAAGGGAGCTATTGGTCGGGATAAATTATTACCCTTATTTTCAACACCATTAGATGAGGATTTCTTAAAACCTTCAACTATTTGCTTTGACGTAGTTAATCAAATCAAGGTTCACCTTGGCATTGGCTTGTTCTCTAGAAACTGTCCGAAATGAATAAAAGCTTTTTGAGCACGAAGTGGTACCAAGTGCCCTACTCCAGCAACAATTGGCAGAGTCAATCCTTCGTTTACTTGGCTCCATCCATCCACCGATAGGATCTTACAAGATCAATATTGAAGGGTACGTCAATGATGAATCTGCAAGTGTTGAGGACATGATTAGAGACTAGACTGGGGAATACATCAAGGGCTTTCTCATCATCATACGGTCCAAGTTTTATTTTAGAGGCCGAGCTCCTAGCTATATTGGATGGAATTCTACTGGCCAGAGGATTTGGTATCTCGGCTATTTGGATTGAGGCCAATTCGATCGTAGCTATTCACTGCATCACCATACGTGGAGAACCATGACGATTTAGAGCATACTCGAACAGACTAGAGATCCATCTCCTTTGATGGAGACATGGTTTCCTACGCTTGTCGAGAAGGAAATCAGGTTGCAGACTTGATAGCTTCAGAGGATTGGGATCAGTGCCTTTACTAAGAGTATGGACTATTCAACCTCCCTCGCCAGATTAGGACACTTATACAGATTCACAGATATGGATTAGCCAGTTTTTGAGATAGATGGCTTAGTTTTTATTTGCTTTTATTCTCAGTGTACAGGAAATAGTACTTCCCTCTCTCTCTCTCTTACTTCTCTTTTTCTTCAAATGGGTCAGCCACTTTATAAGCCAAAAAACTCCAGCAAACTACTACCCAAATTGCTGGACCACCATACCATCGCAAAGCCCTCACTTCTCTCTACACATATCACCTAACATCCAACCTTGAAACCTTCATGCCAATATATTTGTTCGGAATTGCAAGCCAAAATACCCAACTCGCGAATGTAATTACTAGCGACATCACTTGCTCCGGAGAGACCCATACTATTTCCAATACACCAATCGAAGGCATTTCTCTTTATGGTCTTAAAATATCAACAGATGGTTCAGCGGTTTGGGCGATGATTGGTCGGAGTTTTTTCACTTCTAATGTGGCAGTCCTATTTGGAGAAAAAGATAAGAGAGAGAGTTTTTTTTTTGTTTTTTTTAATATTTTAAAGGCCTAATAGCAAAAATTATCCTACGTTTGACACTTCTTACGAAAAACGTTTCCACGTTACAATTTTTTTGCGTTTTCATCCTTATTTCCATGTTTTATTGCGGAAAACATCATTTTCACCAACTTGAAACGTTGGGACGTTTTGCACACTATAGGCAAAACGTAGAGACATTTTGTGCTATTAGGCCTTTTAATAATTATTGGACTTACTTATACTTTTTAAAACATTTAAGAGTAAGATTGTAATTTATTCTTTCTTTTATTTTCTTTTTTGTTTTATTTAATAGGAGGATATATTGGCAATTACATTAAAAATTGGTGAAAATGACGTTCAGCGCAAAGATATGTGGAAGGTAATAGCAAAAATGCCAAAAAATGAAAAATAAAGACGTTTTCTACAATAAACTTGAAAGATAGGAACATTTTGTGCCAATTACCTATTTCAAAACTACAATTTTGCTTCGATTTAACAAATTGACAATTTTTTTTGTTCACCTTAATAGATAGAGGAATTAATGGAGAATGGCTTGGTAACTCGATCCAATTTCCAAATAGCCTGACTCCTTTATTATTTATTAAATATACTTAAATAAAAAAAAAATCTACAATATCCATTTTATCCCTGTTTTAAACATTGAAATTTGAGGAGCTAAAAAATCATCTCCTACCATAAACCGATCCTTCAAGATTTCTTCATCAAGTTTCATCTCCATCCTCATATAATTTGGTAGAATTTATATTAATTATTATTTTCTTCATTTTGTTTGATTAGTTTCCAAATTTTTTATTTTTTTGCTTATAATGTCATTATGTATAAATTTATAACTCCCAGTGGGGGTGAAGAAAAACTCCTGCCCCAAGTTTCAAATGGAGGGCATTTTTGTCTTTTTACGTGATGGAGACATTTATCGTGTCCTTGACAATTTGATTAGGCTATAGTGAAAATTCTCCTGATGGATAACATCAGTCATTGTTTAAAATTTAGACACGTTAAATTTGCCAATTAGAGTTTTTTATATGCTTCTAATTCTAATGAAATTTGATTTCATCTTAAAAGAATTGATTAGAATTTTATGTTTAAGAGGAGAGGAGCAAAAGTTTAACTTCAACAATCTCCATCTAGGAAGATTTTTATTTTTTATTTACAAATTATTCAAGATGTATAAACAATTTTTATTTTTATTTTTATTTTTATTTTTTTAATTACACATGAAGTAGTTTTAAATATCTGCCTACACATATTCATTTTCAGGTGAATTCAAGTACAATGAAATTGTTTTTTTTAATATTTTAAAGGCCTAATAGCAAAAATTATCCTACGTTTGACACTTCTTACGAAAAACGTTTCCACGTTACAATTTTTTTGCGTTTTCATCCTTATTTCCACGTTTTATTGCGGAAAACATCATTTTCACCAACTTGAAACGTTGGGACGTTTTGTACACTATAGGCAAAACGTAGAGACATTTTGTGCTATTAGGCCTTTTAATAATTATTGGACTTACTTATACTTTTTAAAACATTTAAGAGTAAGATTGTAATTTATTCTTTCTTTTATTTTCTTTTTTGTTTTATTTAATAGGAGGATATATTGGCAATTACATTAAAAATTGGTGAAAATGACGTTCAGCGCAAAGATATGTGGAAGGTAATGGCAAAAATGCCAAAAAAATGAAAAATAAAGACGTTTTCTACAATAAACTTGAAAGATAGGAACATTTTGTGCCAATTACCTATTTCAAAACTACAATTTTGCTTCGATTTAACAAATTGACAATTTTTTTTGTTCACCTTAATAGATAGAGGAATTAATGGAGAATGGCTTGGTAACTCGATCCAATTTCCAGGGCAGACGCTCAGTTCCTGTTTTACAATAACCAAAAATTATACAGTTTGTGTTCTTTTAATCTTTATATAGTTGGTATCAATTTTATTCTGATACTTAATACTTGCTATCAACCTTACAGAACTGCTAAATACTAAATAGAGAATGCTGCAATTCTGTAATAGAAGAAAGAAGTGATTTGGTTCCGATATTAGGCTCGGAATCATTGGTTAGTATTGCTTATTATTGCTACGCGTGTTCCTTGTGCTTTTTGTTTATTTGTCTGAATGATGCCTACTTGTATGTGCACTGAATTTTGACTTTTGTTCTTTCACAGTGATAAACAAAGGCTAAGACATTGTGCAATACAATTTTGAAAAGATGACAGAGGTTCCCACTGGGAAGGACTTCATCGATATCATTCTCTCCCGCACTCAACGTTAACTGTGGGCTGTTTTTCAAAGGGATATGCCATCTCATTTATCCGTCAGTTTCACATGCTCGAAGTAAAGTATTTGCTGCAAAATTTTGATGATAAGCTTTCCGACATTATTGGAGAATTCCCAGGCTTCATGATATCCATCCTTTCAATGGTGACCTTCTCCATGTTCTGTTCAAGTTTGCTGTTGGCCAAATCAGTACTGCTAGGAACCTGATAGGTAAGATTACAAAGGACTAGCAATATTACTAAAGTATGCAGATTCTCTGAATTGATGTGAGTCCTTGAAAATTGCTGCTTTAGGCCATGTATGTGCTGTTATTTAATTGGTTGGCCCTATGTTCGCATATCTTGAACGGGTAAGACAACCTATGGCAAGGCAGCCTTAAATTGATCCAAATGCTACGACAATCTTGATTTGTGGGGACCCAAATGTTGGCAAGATATTATTTATATACAAAATTACAACGGCCAATGTGGGTGTACAACCTTATGCTTTCACCACGAAATTTCTATTTGTTGGTTATACTTACTATAAATATCTAAGGTACCACCAAGTGATTGACACTCCAGGGATTTAAACAGGCCATTTTAGGACCATAATATCATTGAAATTACAGCAATACAGCTCTGGCCCTTCCAGAGCTGCAGTATTGTTTTTCCTTGACATTTCTGGATCTTGTGAGTACAGTATTGCACAGCAGCCGGCTCTTTTCGACATCATCAAGTCATTGGAAGAGATTTCTGAAGAAGATGTGAAGCTGGTAGTTGATATGAAATTAGAAAGGTGAGCCAACAAACTATGAGGACATGCTCTTGACTATGAGCACTTTGACCGAAGGGCCAAGAGGGTGTAATTGCAGTAAAGAATGTAGCTTGTGATGGGCTATTGGATCAGAACGTGGAATTAAAGATGAAGTCAAAAAGTTGAATGACTGCCTGAGCTGCTCCCATATTGCAATGCCTGAGCCATATGAGCAGAAGGAAGGCCACCTGGTATACCTTGGGCTGTCTTAGAAGTTAAAGTCAGGAAAGCTGAGCAATCTGAAGAGAAACAGAAGACGCTGGAGAAGGATCTGGAGAATCAGAACATAGGTGCAGGCATATACTCTGCGAACTTGAGAAAGCATTATATTTTAGCAAAAAATGAATGGAAAGAAGACATAATGCCTGGAATTCTGATTGGGCACAAGGTATACGATTTTGTGGACCCTGATATATCACAAAGGCTTGAATAGTTGGTGAGAGAACGAGGCATGCACTAGGAACAACGGGCAGATGATTTTGAGATGGATGGGGATCCTGAAAAACAAGAGGCACTGGCAGAAATCAGAAAGAAAAAAAAGCAGGCTCACTCAGCAGTACAGAATGAAGAAGAACACTGCAGAGAGCCGACCAACTGTGCGCAGAAAATGCGGTAGAGACGGACAGTTCACATCAGAGGGAATGCGGAGACAGCAATCAACCTTGGGACTTGATCCAACTCTGGCAATCAACCATGCTCGTAGCAAGTCTTGCAATTGTAAGAGGGAGAGATCAATTGACCGGAGGGATCAAAATGGCACTGATTACTTGGCTGTGGATGTACCACCTACCAAATAAGATAGTGCGGTTGAGGTCAAGATTCCAGTCGAGATCAAGGTCAAAATTATGGTCACCATATAAAGTTGTTCCACGAGACCGTTGAAGGATTCTGCTCAAAAGAAGGCTGTAAAACTGGCTGAAAAATCTAACAGGAAGAGGAACGAAGATACTTGCAGTGGAGAGGCAGACAGAGTCGTTGCTTCTCTAAAACCAAAACACTTGTTCTCTGCAAAGTGCTCCACTGTGAAAATGCAGAGACCCTAGAAACATCAAGGTATAGTCATCTCAGGTTGGTTTCTCACATTGTTGGACACACTTCTCTTTATTAGTTCCCAAAATATTACTGCCCCACCCCCACAAAAATGGGAAGAGAAATACTCTCTCTCTCACTCTCTCTCTCTCACACACACACAAAAGTAAAGATAAAAGTAATTCAAGAAATTTTTATTACGTTATTCAAGTTTTATTGGCCATAATGGAGTAATTCAATCAACCATTTTGAATTCGTGGTCTTGCTATGCAAAGCACCTGCATCAGATATTTCTATAAGACTAACTTGCACATAGTGATTTCTTGTGCTCTTTATGTTTGCCCAAAAGTACTGAAGGTGACATTCAATCATTTGCTGTCCTTCTGCTGTGTGAAACAATGCATTTCCAAGTGTGCTAGAATATCTTGAGAGCACATTCAGTTTATCAAATCTGAATGTTCACTGTTTTGGCTGTTGCCAAGAAGGTTCATCTGTCATAAATTGCCCGTGTCTTGGTGTTGTTGGCCTGTGATGGGAGCATAAAAAAGTTGGAAGGGCTATATGGATTTTGTGGAGTATCTGACTGTTGGTTGGTTCAGATCTCTTGTGTTTTTATAAATCCAATTTTGACATTTAGGTATTTGTTGGAGTCACAATTTTATTGATGATAAGAATACTTTGGCAGCCAGGTTTTTGTCCGAGTTGCATTTATCTCATCAAATATTTATAATAGATCACATAGTAGTCGCAACAGCAATTTGCCTTCTGAAATATTGCATAGGAACATCTGGTACTGGCAGAAAGCACATTCACGAGCTATTCCACCTTCTAAAATTTTGTGGTTTTGGTCTTTCTATATATTTAAGTATGTTATATGCATACCGATTGACTTGACTAAATGCAGTTTACATGGAGTAACATTTCAGCTGGCCGAGCTGACCAGCTTTAATACTGCCTCTCAGTAAGTTGATGCAGCTGCATAGATTGAAATTAAGTGGCACAAAACCAGCTCTTGCCTCCTATAGTTTGAGGAGTTATATAGACAATTCCATATTTTGAATCGAGTTGTGTTAGGCATCCAATTCAAATTCTTCGTTAAGATTGGTAGTACGATTGTTATGCTGATTGGTCAGTAGTGGAGAGGATTAAGGAAAATATTAGTATTGACTACTAAACATTTACTGCACGTTTCCAGTTTTCACATTTTTACTAGATGGTACCCATGCTGCTAAGGCCTTTTCTTGTCACCTCTGCTGTAGTGGTACTTTTTCCACTTCCTCTCTCTCTTTCTCTGTGTGCAGGTATGCATTTGACTGTTTTGGAATGGTAGAGAGCCTAAAATTCGATTTCATTTATCCGTATTGCGGCAATTATTAGTGTTCAGAATTAAATTTAGAATTGCACTCTTGATGTAATTTTTCATTGTCATGATGAGCAGGCTGCAGAGCTGTACAACGTTTGCATGGTGATTGTTTGCTTGTGTTTTCATGTCTTGTAATATGATAGCATTAAGGGAGATAAGCTTGAGATACGGGATTGAAGTGGAAAAGAGAATATGTAAACTTACCTTTCAAGACGGAGGTCAATCATCAGTGATATTTTTGGCACGGACACTACTATTAGTTTTGGTGGTTGGTGGAGAGCCGTGCAAATATTGATTGTTCAGCTTCTTCTCTCTTGTTTTCTTCTCTAGGAAAAGCTGTCATTTTAACATAAAATGAGACAAAAGCTGTCCATTGGGGAATGGTTGTGCACCTAGTTTGACGTGCCGAGGAACAATTCCTCTAATATCTAGATTAAGGACCAACTTGTTACTCAACAATAGGTTGGGGACCAACTACGCAAATTTCTCAAAATATTTTAATTCCCGAAAAGTACAACCCTGAACCCTCTCAACAAGAAGATATACTGGCGTGCACAGGATAATAACCCCTTTGTCATGGCAAATAGCAACTTCCCACCTGTTTTCTCACCTCATCCCATCGCTTTCTTATTAATAATATAATTATAAATTTATAATCAAAATCAAAATAATATTAAATACAAAAATTACAACCCTCGACTTCTATCCAACCCACCCCGCGCCCCACCCGGCGGGTCACCTCACGTTCTCATTTTCCCTCACCCATTTTCTTTTTGATTGCTTCCCTCACAGATAAACACTAGAACCCTTCCTTGTATACCTTTCTTCTTTTTCTTCAAACCCTGAAAACCATTATTCCGAAACAGCTAAATTAACAGTATATATATTGGATTTTTTATGCATATTGAGGGTTTTGGATCAGATTGAGGATAGGAGTGAGATTGGCAGAATCACCAGCTACAGTAGAGGCTATATATTTCATGCCGCCGG
Source organism: Olea europaea var. sylvestris (assembly GCF_002742605.1). Classification (NCBI taxonomy): domain Eukaryota; kingdom Viridiplantae; phylum Streptophyta; class Magnoliopsida; order Lamiales; family Oleaceae; genus Olea; species Olea europaea. Next base: position 5,546,934 of record NC_036237.1, read on the forward strand.
AGCCATTGCCTTGGGATCGGAGAGACTTTCGCAAGCACGAGAGATCCGACCCCAACCGCGTTGGTGCTGCTGGAGGTTTCAGATGGCGGGACCTGCCGCATCCCCTTCATCCGCCGCCGCCTCCTACGCATCATCCCTACCATCACCACCAGCAACGATGGTTCTCAGATTTCCGCTCCCGCCCTCTTGCCCCTGGTGAGTTTATTTATTTCTTTTCGCGCTGATTCTAGGGTTTCTTTTGATTTATGGAAGATACGAAATTAATTGTTCATGAATCTCGATGATTAAAGATGATTTCCCTTTAACAAGTTCGAGTTAGGGATTTTTGTAATTGGGTTTCTTTAATACTAAAGACTGTATTTAATTGGTTGAGGAATATGAAGTGTGCAAGGTTTAGAATGTTGATTAAAAGTTTCTTCAAATAGCTTATGTATAAATTTGGGAAATCTTATGTGGGAACCGGGTTTATGGGCACAATTTTTTTTGTATCCGAACCTGTAAATGCCTACGGTATATATATTTCTGGCAGATCTGACATACTGGAACAATGGAGTCTAATCTAGTGTTGATTCATTCACTGTATCTGCATAGATCTTTAGTTATTTTGCATTTTTGTCTCCCTTCGAAATTTGCTGAAATTGTGAGTTTTATGGATGGAAAAAAAATTGTGGAGGGCAGACTTTTTTTTTTGCCTATGTTGATTTTTTCTCTGTTTTTTTGCCCTTTATTTGAGTGTTTGAATGTTTGTGCTGAAGGGCATGGTAAGCAGGGTGGTTGGCACACGTATCCTGAGGAGTATGTTCGTGGGTTTCCGCCTTTTGGGTCTCGGTTCAATGAAAGGAATTTAGATGACGAGAAATCTCGGCCCTTTGCGTCTCGTGGCGATGGAAGATATTTCAGAAATAGCCGGGAAAATAGGGGTTTCTTTAGCCAGAAAGACTGCAAAGTTAACTCTTGGGAACCTCCTACATCACCTACTCCTCTTGGAAAACCAGATAATGAGGTCAATGATCAAAGGTCTGTAGGAAATATGCAAACATGCAACAATGATAACCCCCACCACAACCACAACATAAACACCTGCCCTCCTGATCCAAACATTGAGAACTCGTGCGATCAATCTCAGATGAAATGTCAGCTTGATGAGAATGGTAGCAACGCTGATGGATCGGGTAGCGCTGATCAGAAAATAAAGATAGAGAACTCACTGGGATCAATAGATTGGAAGCCCCTGAAATGGACCCGGTCAGAAAGCTTGTCTTCCAGGGGATCTGGTTTTAGCCATTCAAGCAGCTCCAAGAGCTTGGGAACGGACTCCAATGAGATGAAAGCTGAGCTGCAACCAAAGAACGTGATGCCAGTACAGTCTTCTTCCGGAGAGGCTACTGCTTGCAAGAAATCCATTGTTCCGACTCCAGCCCTCTCTGAAGAGATAAGTTCCAGGAAGAAGCCACGCCTTGGCTGGGGTGAGGGACTGGCAAAGTATGAGAAGAAGAATGTGGATGGCCCTGAAGTTGGTGCAACAAAAGATGGGTTAGTCATTAGTGTTAATAAAACAGAACCTGCACACACACACTCTGCAAACGTGGCTAATAGAAGTCCTAGAGTAGCAGTTTTTCTGGATGATTCCTTGCCTGCTACTCCATCTTCAGTTGCTTGCAGTTCCTCACCAGGTAAATTGTGCTTTTCTCTTTAATAATATTAACGTGCCACAATACTTGTTTATTGCTATGTATCTGCCCTTCCCTTCCCTTCCCTATTAGTATCGGGATTAAATGTTAACAAAGGATCAATAGATATATGCATTTGACAATGAGATTTAAGATTCCATTACGAAATGCGACAATACTTATTTATTGCTATATATCTGCCCTTTCCCTTCCCTATTAACATCGGGGATTAAATGTTGAACAAAGGATCAATAGATCTATCCATTTGACAGTTAGACTTAAGATTCCCCTACCTCGTTTGGTGCATTTTCTAGATTAATGTGAATTAAAGAACATGGGGTCTCTGTGAGAATTCTTTTTTAACTGAAGGATAGATTTAACTGTTTTGGTTTTGAGATAACAGATCTTATCACCTCTCAGGTTTCTGTTGAATTTAATATAGTTGCTTAAAGCGAGTCATAGAAATAAGATTGGCGGTTTATGTTTTTTCCTTGATCTTTTAATTTTTTTTTTTTTTTTTATCAACGGTTCCCTAAATTCAGGACAATTATGACGGTTTTGGTTGCCTGGAATTGAGTTTTTCCAACATTTTCTGGTTCTTTGTGATCTTCTGTCTTTACTACAGTAAAATAGGGCATCTTTTCCCCTATCCTGTCAGAGATTTGTCTACCATTATCTTTTGCCTTAATTTATATAGCTATTGAAGGACGGGCAATGGCGAACAGATCATTTATTTATAATTAGCCTATCTTGTATGCTCTTTTTAATTTTGTATTGGAGTTTCCTATCTGAACTTCTCTTGATCTTGTGCGTGCTTCTGTCATGTCTTGTTAATTTTGCACTAATTTTTGCCCGACTCCAGTGGTGTTTTTATGTTATGACTGATTACAAATCAATGCTGCTTTATCTAAGCTTCCAATTGCTTTGGCACCATTAATGAATTACGTGCTTGTCAGTACAATTATCGTACAAAGCATGTAACATCTTTATACCCTGTAGTGTTGGTGGTCTAAAGTTACATCCTTGATGAAATTCAATGAGGGAACAATGTAGCTGTTGCAGTGGTTCTCTTAACTTAGTGTGCAAAGAAGTTCTTATTTAGCCTAGCAGTAAGTTGTAGTTTGAAATCTTGTCCATGTTCAGCAAATTTGTTTTAAGTGTAAACTGATTTTATGTTCTTGTTTTGACCAAAGGCTGGTTGTATCAGCACTAATATTACTTTTCAACTTGATCACATTTGACTTTTTTAATAACTATAACAGGTACTGAGGAGAAACAATCTGTCAAGACTGTCAGTGTTGATCATGATTCTTCTAATTTAAGCTGCTCACGAAGTACTCTGTCACATACTCCCTGTCGGGGACCAACTTTTAATTTAGAAAGTTTGGAGCCCTCTTCTATTGCTAATTTGAGCTCTTACATTAATGAATTGTTACAATCTGATGATTCTAGCTCCATGGATGCTGGTTTTGTGCGATCCACTGCTCTGAAAAAGTTGGTGGTATGGAAAGCTGACATATTTAAAGCACTCGAGATGACTGAAACTGAGATAGACTCGCTCGAAACAGAACTCAAGTCATCGATATCTGAATCTAGATTTGGTGGTTGTCATCCTCTTGTATCCAGTTCACTGCCTGGAGAATGCAACTCAAAAACTTGTGAAGATCTAGTTGCCAGACCTTGTCCATTGCAGTTTGCTTCTAGTGGAATTAAGATTATAGAGAGCACAGCTAATGCATTGGAAACTGAATTGAAAGAAGAGAATATTGATAGTCCAGGAAGTGCGACATCCAAGTTTGTTGAGGTGCCTTCTTCTAGGGAAGATGGTTCCCCTCCCAATACAGCAAATCCCGTTGATGGTTTCTTGAAATCAGATGTAAATAATTGTAGGAAGCTGGAAGACAGTGATCTAAATGATGAGGCAAATGCTAGTGACATGCCTGCTCATGTGGATGATTTTCAACCTGTCGTAAGTAGTGGTTGTCTAACTCAGGCTACTGATGACAATTTACTTGGCAATGGGGAAGATACTTATAATTTAATACTGGCTTCTAACAAAGATTCTGCAAATAGAGCTTCAGAAGTTCTTAATAAGTTATTGGCTGTCAATCAGTGTCATTCTAATGTCTCTAATTTGCAATGTGATCCAACAGTAGTTAAGAAAAAATTTCTAATGAGGCGGCGATTCCTACAGTTTAAGGAGAAAGTCATTGCTCTCAAGTTCAGGGCATTTCGACATTTCTGGAAGGACGATCGTCTACTTGCTTCAATAAAAATTCTTGCAAAGTCTTCCAAGAAGTTAGATCGAAGGTTTCGCTTTACACGCCATAACTCTCAAAGGCATCTTCCCTCCGATATCCCTCAATTTTCGTATCCGGGTATGGAATTTTGTCTTTATATATTCCTTTTTACGCTTCTCCTTCCCTGCTCCCTCCACTTTTGATGGTTCCTTTTGACATCTCGTGTGCTGGTTATCTGGTGTTACAGAAATTTACACTTAGTATTATAGCTTTTTTAACTCCCTGGGAAGAAAAGGGTAAAAGGAACAAAAATCTGCCATTTTTTATGTTTCACATCTTTGGCTTCTTTATAAATGCTTTTTATGGTTGATTGAAAGTAGAGCACTGTGTGTTTCTTGATTTTTATTACATTCTTTTCTTTAGAGGATATTTGGTTTGAGTAGTTTGATGTAGTAAATTACTCTGGATAATTGAAAAATGTGGTTTGGTGGCTTAGAGAAATGGCTGATTTCTAAACTTCCATGTCCCTTTGATACACTTGGATCAATGGGCTGTTACTGAACTGAAAGAGAATGCTTTTGAGCTAATCTTTTATTGTCAGCATTTTCTTCTGGAAAATTCTATTCTTTCAAATTTTTAGCTTGATTGGACTGGTTAGCTTACAAGTTCTGATTGTTTAGTTTAAAGAAATTGCAATCTTTTTCAATACCTTTATAGGGACCATATAATACAAGACTTTATTTTAAGGTGCGATACTGATTGGACTCAGTTTCTTCATCTTTTCTTCTTGCCTTGTATCAAAAATCGCTGGTACCATGAATTAGTTGAAGCTCATATAAAGTTCCAACTACAATGAGCATGGCCTGTTGTACATGACCTGAACAAGTGCTTTTTTGGGTGCAAAGATACTGGTTTCAGGTGACTTGAGAACTTGCTATCATGAGCACAGAGGTAGGTATTGGGACATGCATCAAGTCACTAACTAAAGTTCTCAGTTTTGGTCTCTCTCATTAATTCTTTAAATGTCGAGAAGGGACTTGGAATTTAGAAATGATCTTATAAGGCCCACTGCCCATGTGTTGCTACTAGTGAACTGAACGCCGTGTTTATCTTCTTTAGAGCTTTCTTTCAATGTGTTTCTAGTTGTTTTATTGCTTATATTGCTTGGATGCCTCTTTCTCATATTTACCTTCTGGCTTAAATGTTTTCATGGGTTACAAAATCGAATATTTAATGGTAACCAATACTGAAATTCTCAACATTTTCTTTAACTGGTCTTTTTGCAGATGGGATTTTTCATGTGGTGCCCGAAGCAGAAGTAAATGATTATGTGAGCAGGTTGCTTTCAAATTCCGAGGTCAAACTCTGTAGGAATACATTGAAGATGCCCCCTGTAATTTTGGATGAAAAGGAGAAGATGGTATCAAAGTTTATTTCAAGTAATGGTTTGGTAGAAGACCCTTGCGTTGTTGAGAAAGAAAGGTCTATGATCAACCCTTGGACGCCTGAAGAGACGGAAATTTTCATCAACAAGCTTGCTACCTTTGGGAAAGATTTCAGGAAGATCGCATCTTTTCTGGATCATAAAACCACAGCAGATTGCGTTGAGTTCTACTACAAGAATCACAAGTCTGATTGCTTTGAAAAAGCAAGAAAGATGCCAGACTTTGCTAAGCCAAAGAAGTCCCGATCTGCTAATACGTACTTGGTTGCATCAGGGAAAAGATGGAATCGTGAGGTTAATGCAGCTTCAACTAATGTGGCTAGTGTTATTGATGGCGTAGAAAATCAGCAGAATCACTCTTCAAGGTACTTTTATGGTGGTTCATACAAAGCACCGAGGATTGATGATGGTTTGCTAGGGCAATGGACCAGTATTGACACCTATAATGAAGACAGAGAAACTGTGGCTGCTGATGTGTTGGCCGGCATCTGTGGCTCCTTATCATCAGAAGCGATGGGTTCTTGCATCACGAGTTCTGTTGACTTTGGAGAGGGCTATCAGGATTGGAGGTATCATAGAGTGGGTTCTTCCACCAGGCAGCCTTTAACCCCTGAGGTTACACAGAATTGCAATGGCGAATGTTCAGATGAGAGCTGTGAGGAGATGGATCCTACTGATTGGACTGATGAGGAGAAGTCCATCTTCATTCAGTCTTTGTCATCTTACGGCAGGGATTTTGCAATGATTTCACAGTGTGTCAGAACAAGATCCAGGGATCAATGCAAGGTCTACTTTAGCAAGGCCCGGAGGTGTCTTGGATTGGATCAGATTCATCCTTCACCTTGCAATGTAGTGTCTGTTGATGTTAATAGAGGTGGCAGTGACGCAGAAGGTGCTTGTGTTGTGGAGACTGGTTCAGTTATCTGCAGTGAGAAATCAAGATGTAAGATAGAAGAGGACCTTCCATCTCCTGATGTGAAGTTGAACAGCGAATCTGATCTTGTGGGAACAGTGAATTTGAAGCCCAATGTTAACAAACATGAGAATTATAATGGAATAGCATCTCAAGATTTTATAGTTACTGAACCCGTGTTAAAGAATTCCGCACCTACTGATTGTCAGGTGGATAATAAGCCAGATCTAGACTTTGATGTGGGAAGCGAGGTACAAAATGGTGTTAATAGTGGGTCTGCAGCTGCCGTGGACTGTAAAAATGTTGTTGCATCCTTGGATGAAGTAGCCAGGCAAATTATTGAAGAGGCAGATGACCATACCCTGCCAAATAGATCGAGAAGTGAGGTTGAGAATTCAGTTTTGCTGGAGGTTCCTAGGCATAATGGGACAGGAAATGAAGGACGAGGACGCATGTTACCTGAAGGTAGTTTGAATGATGAGAAAGCTGAAAACAGGCCTGCTACTTCTGGTGAAATGAATGGCCTAAGCTGCTCAATGAGAGAGATGAACTGTGAGCCCCAGCCATCAGCAAACCCCTTTCATCATTTTGCTGACATGCATTCTTCACATGTCAATGTCGCATCTGGATGCCAAAAGAAGGCTGACTTGGAAAGCTCATCCGCAGAGAACTCACACGCCACTACTTTGCAGCAGAGAGATTGCTTAGCGCCCATGATTCCATCATTGCGATTTTCTGCTCCTACCAAAGTCTCATCATCAGCCATTGGTGCCAATGGGATTAAAGGTGAGCAGGGTCAAGAGTCTGTTTCTGCAGGTGATCGTCATCAGCATTCTGGGCGTTCATTATTGGACCAAGTTGAATCTTCCCAGATTCTCCGAGGTTATCCTTTGTCAGTTTCAACAATGAAAGAGAGGAATGGCAATATGGATTGCAAAAGACCCAATTTACTTCAAAGAGCCCCCAAGTCAGTTGGCAATTTTCATGCAGATAGGCATTCTGGGTTTTATCTTCAGAAGTGCAACAGTTTGAGAAATCATAGTTCAGTTGCTGAGGCTTCACTTCCATCCCAAGGACAGATTAAAGATCATTATAGACGTAAGTCTGGCAGTTCAACTGATTCTGAAAAACCTTGCAGAAATGGTGATGTGAAATTGTTTGGAAAAATTTTAATCTCCTCTGAGCAGAAACCAATTTCTAGTATACACGAGAATGATGATAATAAGACTCAGCATCATAAAGCGGGTACCCAGTCATTCAATCTGACACTATTGGGCGATAGGAGTGCTGATTTCAATCCAGATAAAGCGCCGTTTGAACATTACAACTGCTTGGGCTCTGAGCATATTCCTGTCAGGAATTTTGGTTTCTGCAATGGAAACAAATCGCAAATTGGTTTTCCTAATTTACCCGATTCTACTTTCTTGTTGACCAAGTATCCTGATGCATTTAGTAATTGTGCCACATCCTCAGCCAAATTGGAGCGAGCTGTTATCAGCAATGGCCATAGTTTGAATGGCATCTCTGTTTATTCAACTAGAGAACCACATAGCAGCAACGGAGCAGCCGATTATCATGTGTCGAGGAATCAAGAAAATCAGCCTTTTAGCATAGATATGAAGCGGCAGAAGGATTTATATGCTGAGATGCAAAGAAGAAACAGGTTTGATGTTGTTTCAGAAATGCAACAGCAAGCAAGAGGGACAGTTGGAATTAACATTGTTGGAAGGGGTGGGGTTCTCGTTGGAGGCCAACCTACTGCTATTTCCGATCCCATGGCGGTCATCAAAATGCACTATACTAAGGCCGAACAATTCGGTGTTCAGAACATCGTCATAGAGGATGATTCTTGGAGAAGCAATGGGGATGTAGACAGGTAGTGAAAGTGGAGAGGGCAAAATTCCTTATTTTTGCCTCTTGTATATTAGTTTTTGTATTTCGAATTAAGCAGTGTTAGGCATTGGACAGTTTCAAATCCATCTTTTTGGTTCAGAGGATTCCTAGGTCTGTAATATTGCAGCAGCTTTGTATTTCTTGTATTTGATGGACGTACAGAAATAACCTGTCCAATGATTGGGAGGAATTTCTGTTTCACTGGATGTGCGTTTTGTTTGAAAGCAGAACTTGTGGACAAACACCATTAACCTGGAAGAGTCTTAAGTTCTGAAAAGCTCTTTGCTTGTAAGATGTGTACCCACCTTAGTCGTGTCATCATTTTCTCAATGCTTCAATTCTATAATTTTTTGCATTATGAATTTATAGATCTTGCCTCTGAAATGTTTTTAAGTTCAATTTTATGCATGAACACTGAACTGTCGGCATTCTTTATGTTCTCTTTCAATTTACTTGGTTTACAGTAAACCTCAAGGTACAGGTTGCAATTTGGTGTGGCACCATTGTCTGAAGCAGTCACTTCCCATTCATAAACGGTAAAGTTCTTTGCTTGAATTTATTTTGGTTCCCCGAGTTTTGACAGAAAAGTTCAGCATGTGATATTTGAAATTATAATGCATGCATTCTTGCAATTCCTTTTTGTGAAGGTAGTGTTTTGCTGAAACCAACTCCCCCTTCCCCTGCCATATATTAAGCCCCTGCTTCATTTAAATAAAATTCAGATTCTTTAGCGAATTTTGATTAAAAAAAAAAAAAAAGATGAAATGTGTTGTTCTCTGCAATGCTAACCCTAAAACTTTCAATCCTGCGGGATAAGGTTCATCGAAATAGTATCAAATCAAGAGCCTATCCCTATGGAATTAAAGAGAGAGGGGTGCCCTTTGGAGCACAGTTTAACTGATGGATCAATCAACATTGTCTTGCTTTTAGCGGTAGGGTGGCGGTTCGATTCCTTGTGGGTACTTGCGGCCGGATTTATTTGGTATGGAGCAATCACTTTGGAGGAGGATCTCTTGTGCGCAGAAGTGTATAAGCGGTAAGGGGAACCTGTGATCCAGTTGAGGCATAATACGCGATTTACCCCCTCCAAGGTTCTAGGGGCAAAGGTTTTGAGGGTTCAATATTTAATCTAGTGTAAATTTGAATACCTGGATATAAAAAAAAAAAAAAAAAAAAAAAAAAGGGGTTTTTTTCTTTTAACA
>NC_036237.1:5556305-5560943 GCF_002742605.1 Olea europaea var. sylvestris
AAAAAAAAAAAAAAAAAAAGGGATTATTTCACTTTACTAGGGCCACATGGGCCCTGATAATGTTGGGGGGCAGCTGTCATCGGTGGGCGGGAGATTAAAGAAAAATCTTGTAGACGCCAGCAAGTGGCGCAAGTTGTGGTATGGCTGGCTGACAGATGGTACGTTCGGCTCCAATCATGTGTTCAACTTTGGTGGGACCTGATTTCAATTTCCAGCGGTAAACAACGACCTTTTTTTTGAAGGTTCTAGAGTGCTTAAAAATATCCAAGTATGGACAGCTATCATCTGTCTGTCTTTAATATATTATTCCATACTTACTGAGAAGTCAAAAGCGTTCCTTTGTTATTTAAAATAAGGATTAATCTATTTTGGTAGAAGAAAAATAGCATAACATGTGTATGCGTGTATGCGACAGTATTTGAGTGGATGGAAAAGTTAATTGTATTTTAAATTATTTAATGATAAAATGTCATGTAATATTATGTCAAGGATTATGTCGATCATCTTGCATTTGCACTAAAAAATTACAGTATTGTAACAAATTATGCCCTCATTTGGCTCCAATAAATTAATTTTTTTTATCTTTTTAATCACACAATTTTTCATAAAATAATATTATATATAAATCGAAAACTTTTCTTTTTTTTTCAACTACTCATTCTTCAAAAGAATATCGTTTCACCCATTTTAATTTGTAAAAATGAGGCCAAACGGGGGCCTATGTATGGTATAATGGATAGCTGCATCTCTTATGTCTGAAAAGTCGAAAGTGTAAGATATAACTTTCCACAAACACCCCTGCTTTCTGAAGATAACTACGCAAACATTGCTTTTTCAATTTTTGCATAAAGAATAAAATGTTGCTTGCAGCCCTCCTTTTGAAGATTGATACTACATTTCCCCCATTCCATTGACCAAATACTGCTTCCAAGTGTTGAAATATCTTATGTTTCCAACTTTACCCACTCTATACGTTGAATCATTCGATTAGTTAACCATTATGAACCACCTTATAGAGTATATTAGACAACTTGATATCAAACTGAGCGAATGCTTTTTGTATTAGGTTGTTTGATCGAAAGATCTAACACAATTAGATATTTGTTGACAAATCACAACTATATATACATAGTTGAGGTCAGGAAAATTGTTTATTAGGAAACAACCGAGTCGAGTATTTAGTCATGCGTTGCACCAAAGAATCCAAGTTCCGAATTGACTGCTATATGAGGAAATATTGGTTTTTGCATCAATCGTATAAAAGATAAAAATTATACATCCGACTTGTGTGTCTTCAAGGATACCCTACAACTCTAAAATGTGTTTCCACACCCCCCTCTTACACACATTATTTTACATCAGTACTTGTTCGGTAGGGATTTTAATAATTGATTTTTTGACCGTTAGAAATAAAATGGATCCTACTTGTGAGAAATGAATTCAAATATAACGGATGGAATAGTGAAATAAAGGTCAAAAAATTGATTTTAATTGACTTAAAATCTGTACTAAACAAGCTCTCAATATGGACCTTTGCATTAGTAATTGAACATTAATATTCATTTCTAATTCTAATATCAATCATATAAAAAAAATATTTATATTTATTTCGCTTTCGAATAGATCAGATGTTTCAGTATACGTTACCGTGGGGGTGCCAATATCTTTCAATATACGTTACTGTGTAGGGTGCCAATGTTATGCACAAAACAAACATCCTTGTCACACTTTTGAAAAGCACTCCAAAATATTTGTCATATTCGTAATATATTCTTGTTCAAGTTTCAATTGTCAGCTATATATATTTAGGGCTGGGCAAATCTCCCGAACCGAACCGATCGAACCCGAACCCGAACCGAATCGATCCGAACCCGACGGTTCTTGTCAAATTAAATACCCGAACGGGTATATGAATTGAGAACCGACGGGTACGGTTCGGTTCTCGGTTCTAGACCAAGAACCGAATAAGAACCGAATCTTTTTAATTTTTTTTTATATTGAGTAAATCAAATTATTTTAATTTTAATTTTTTCTAAACAAATTAACAAATTAATCATTTCTAAATCCAAATTTTTGGCCCAATAATTTGTTTCATTTCTAATTTTTTAATTTTTGGCCCAATTACCCATTTTATTGTTTCATTTTTTAGCCAAACAAGATCAAATCCACTAAATAACCCTAAACACCTACAATAAAGTGCATAACGTTGTCTCGACTCTCGCACTCACTCTCGCAGCCTATCTAATATTCCAAAACCTATACAATCGTCGGCCGACACTCTGACCTCCGATCGAAGCCGTGACTTTCCCAGACTGAAGCTTTGAGATCATTTGAATAAGGTAGTTTACTAATCTCTGACATTCCAAAACTATTGAATGTATCATTAGTCGTATTTATATAACATTGTTATAAATGTTAAAAATTTTAATTATAGTACAGAACCGAACGGAACCGAACCGATCCGAACCGAACCGAATGGAACCGAACCCGAACGGTTCCATAATTATATTTGGACCCGACGGTTCCATTTACTAGATACCCGAAAAGTTTGGTTCGGTTCGGTTCTAAAGAGAACCGAACCGAACCGACCCACGCCCACCCCTAAACAGAACAGAAAAAAGGTATAAAATTCACCAATTCTTGTATATACTTCGAGCATGTTTGGGAAGTATATATAAACGGTTTAAATTATAAATAGATAGAAATGAGTGGTGGATGAGTAAATGAGCGTTTATAAACATGAGCCAAACATAGGCTTAAATGATTGCAAGGTTTATATGTCCCCTTGATAGAAATGCCAAGGGACCTATTCTGACGATTTTCCTTCAAATGCAAAACAACACCAACCAAAAAAAGGATAATTTATTGATCTATAATTTCAAAGTGACGGCGTTTTAACTGAATTACAATATGATGATTGTTCGTGTGTATATGCAAAAGTTTTTCCAAATTCATTCTGTATCCTATCTAGCTTTTAGTTATGAAATAGTATGACAGGACCACAGATTAATAAGTAAAAAAAAGATGTTTTACAAGAATATTATTATAATCATAAATTACTTGAGTGTCTAAAATACCCCCTCTCTTGAAGAAAGTAGAATAGCAATGCATTCTATTGAAGTGCCAGCAACTGCAATCTAAATAGACCAAAATACAGATGATGCAGAACTAATACACTCTTTCAAATTGGCAGAAAATTAATAAAGCTGTCCAGAAAATTAATAAAGAGTTCAGATATATACATTAGACCAAGCAAAATGGAAAAAGAAAATCATTTTTTGAATCTTGGCATATACTCTATTGATAGCAGATTTTCATAATTAAGAAAATAGCGAGTGCTCAATTACGGTACCCGATTATGTAACGCGCCGAAAATTTTATAGAAAAATTTATTTGTTCTATATACTATATTTTTGAAAGTTGAAGGACTAAAGTGAAAAAGTATTAAATTCAATATTATTTTGGGTCAAATAATTATTTCACAACATAATATATTATTTCACAACATAATATATTAGAGAGAGAGAGAGAGAGAGAGAGAGAATGAAATAATTTTAGAAAGCAAAGAGAAATTTCGATTTTGTTATTTTGATGTAGTCAAGAAATTTTAAGTTGGAATGTGATTATGATTTTGGTTTTGGTTTTGTTTCTCCAAAAATTTATTTGATTTGACAAGGTAGGATAACGAGGTGTTGTTGCTTTTATCCCGTTTAAATTGTTTACTTCATGTTATTAAATTATTATGCTTATGAAAGTTTAAAAATATGATATGATATGTATGTTATGGCCATCCAATACTAAAGATATGATATTTATTGAACTCTTACTGATTTTTTTTGGGATTGCACCATGATTTTTCGTGTCCTACTGAATATTTCCATGTACTCACCCTTTTCCCCTACTTCTCACGGATTAGAACGGGTTGTTAGTTGGCGGGCGATGAGGTGCAATCATGATACCAGGTATTATGGAACCCAATAATAATAATTCGGTGAAATTTGACCATGGATTTTATTTCAATTTTTGTTTTAGTTTCATTATTATTATGGAAATTGTTATTTAGAGTTAAGAACATGTTTATTTGGTTATGTTTTCCCTATGTTTTATTTTTATTGGTGGAACCAAAAATTTTGTGTTAAGATGTTTGATTCGTTTATTTAATTATGGAATGAAAGTTTTAGTAATGATTTAAATGTTAAAATTTGGGTCGTTACAAATTATCATCATAGATTCTGGGACTTTTTTCTCTAAATAAAAAACACCAACCAAAAGAATGATAATTCTTTGATATATAATTTCATAATGATCATATAATAATTGAATTCTAATCAAATAATTTTTTTGAACATATTATCACAAGTTATTTCAAACGTCAAATTTAAGTACATATCCTTCAAAAATTCTCTTCAATCCCAGAAGATATATTATATGAAATACTTTCCAAATTTGTTACTTATTTTAGGTAACGTAATTAGGTTTTATTTAATAGATTATATAGTATTTTATTAGTTGTTTCTTACCTAAATTAGATTAGTCTAAACCCTATAAAAAGAGGGTTTATGCATTGTAATAGATAGATGATGATATTGAATATAAACTTATATTAGCTCCTAAATTCTCTCTATTATTTTTCTGTTA
>NC_036237.1:5566038-5575423 GCF_002742605.1 Olea europaea var. sylvestris
AAAAAAAAAAAAAAAAAAGGGATTATTTCACTTTACTAGGGCCACATGGGCCCTGATATTGTTGGGGGGCAGCTGTCATCGGTGGGCGGGAGATTAAAGAAAAATCTTGTAGACGCCAGCAAGTGGCGCAAGTTGTGGTATGGCTGGCTGACAGATGGTACGTTCGGCTCCAATCATGTGTTCAACTTTGGTGGGACCTGATTTCAATTTCCAGCGGTAAACAACGACCTTTTTTTTGAAGGTTCTAGAGTGCTTAAAAATATCCAAGTATGGACAGCTATCATCTGTCTGTCTTTAATATATTATTCCATACTTACTGAGAAGTCAAAAGCGTTCCTTTGTTATTTAAAATAAGGATTAATCTATTTTGGTAGAAGAAAAATAGCATAACATGTGTATGCGTGTATGCGACAGTATTTGAGTGGATGGAAAAGTTAATTGTATTTTAAATTATTTAATGATAGAATGTCATGTAATATTATGTCAGGGATTATGTCGATCATCTTGCATTTGCACTAAAAAATTACAGTATTGTAACAAATTATGCCCTCATTTGGCTCCAATAAATTAATTTTTTTATCTTTTTAATCACACAATTTTTCATAAAATAATATTATATGTAAATCGAAAACTTTTCTTTTTTTTTCAACTACTCATTCTTCAAAAGAATATCATTTCACCCATTTTAATTTGTAAAAATGAGGCCAAACGGGGGCCTATGTATGGTATAATGGATAGCTGCATCTCTTATGTCTGAAAAGTCGAAAGTGTAAGATATAACTTTCCACAAACACCCCTGCTTTCTGAAGATAACTACGCAAACATTGCTTTTTCAATTTTTGCATAAAGAATAAAATGTTGCTTGCAGCCCTCCTTTTAAAGATTGATACTACATTTCCCCCATTCCATTGACCAAATACTGCTTTCAAGTGTTGAAATATCTTATGTTTCCAACTTTACCCACTCTATACGTTGAATCATTCGATTAATTAACCATTATGAACCACCTTATAGAGTATATTAGACAACTTGATATCAAACTGAGCGAATGCTTTTTGTATTAGGTTGTTTGATCGAAAGATCTACCACAATTAGATATTTGTTGACAAATCACAACTATTCATACATAGTTGAGGTCAGGCAAATTGTTTATTAGGAAACAATCGAGTTGAGTATTTAGTCATGCGTTGCACTGAAGAATCCGACTTGATTGCTATATGAGGAATTTTTGCATCAATCGTATAAAAGATAAAAACTATACATCCGACTTGTGTGTCTTCAAAGATACCCTACAACTCTAAAATGTGTTTCCACACCCCGTCTTACACAATATTTTATATTCAGTGCTTGTTTGGTAGAGATTTTAATAACTGATTTTTTGACCGTTAGAGATAAAATGGATCCTACTTATGAGAAAAGAATTCAAAAATAACAGCTGAAATAGTGAAATAATGATCAAAAAATTGATTTTAATTGGTTTAAAATCTGTACCAAACAAGCTCTCAATATGGACCTTTGCATTAGTAATTGAACATTAATATTCATTTCTAATTCTAATATCAATCATATAAAAAAATATATATTTATTTCGCTTTCGAATAGATCAGATGTTTCAGTATACGTTACCGTGGGGGTGCCAATATCTTTCAATAGACGTTACTGTGTGGGGTGCCAATGTTATGCACAAAACAAACATCCTTGTCACACTTTTGAAAAGCACTCCAAAATATTTGTCATATTCGTAATATATTCTTGTTCAAGTTTCAATTGTCAGCTATATATATTTTATGCAAATACAGGACAATTATTTTTAGCAGTGTTTTGTAACTTAAGACTAAACAACTTCCCATATTATTCCTAGTAAATGTTTCATTTCAAACGCCTGAAGGTTTTTTCTTCGTCTCTGGTCGACTCTAATAAATATTTTGGCGGTCTATTGAGCCGTGTTGACTGAAGCTTTGAGATCATTTGAATAAGGTAGTTTACTAATCTCTGACATTCCAAAACTATTGAATGTATCATTAGTCGTATTTATATAACATTGTTATAAATGTTAAAAATTTTAATTATAGTACAGAACCGAACGGAACCGAACCGATCCGAACCGAACCGAATGGAACCGAACTCGAACGGTTCCATAATTATATTTGGACCCGACGGTTCCATTTACTAGATACCCGAAAAGTTTGGTTCGGTTCGGTTCGGTTCTAAAGAGACTTTAGAACCGAACCGAACCGACCCGCGCCCACCCCTATATATATTTTATGCAAATACAGGACAATTATTTTTAGCAGTGTTTTGTAACTTAAGACTAAACAACTTCCCATATTATTCCTAGTAAATGTTTCATTTCAAACGCCTGAAGGTTTTTTCTTCGTCTCTGGTCGACTCTAATAAATATTTTGGCGGTCTATTGAGCCGTGTTTTCACTTAAAACTTCATTTGACAAAATTCAGCCATACATTTCGACGGATCCAAAAGTACTATTTACTTATTCATTTTTCATTTTTATTTATTTATAGATTATACCGTTCATATATTCTTTCCCAAACTGACTCTCTAGATTTCAAGTCAACAACTACGTTTTTTGATATAAAACTCCACAAATATAATCTATAAGCCTCAGGCCGATTCAATGGGGTTGGCGCATGAAATTAAACTACATGAAAAACAACAAAATTTCTAATATAAAACCCACCAAATCTAAATTAGGGAAAGAAAAAGAAAGAAAGTAAATAAATAAACGAAATTCAAACTGCATCACTTAAACATCTTCACTAACCTTGTGTGATTTCTTTTGACTCTCCTTGCGTTAGGAGAATGGTTGGCAGTAATGCTGTTATATCGATTACCTTCAAATAAAGGGGGAAAAAATGAGAGATTTCAGTTTCATCCAACTTCTGAATCATGAAAATGACTTTTAACAACTCAACTACTGACTTGAGTGTACAAGAATCATTTGATTGGGGAACAATAGACTGCTAGAAGGCTTGCTTTCGAGAGTTTATCATGAAAATGACTTTTAACAACTCAACTACTGACTTGAGTGTACAAGAATCATTTGATTGGGGAACAATAGACTGCTAGAAGGCTTGCTTTCGAGAATTTCCTTCAACTTAGGAACATGAATCATATGGACGCAAACTCAACTAAATGTGTAGTTTGGGCAGGTGAACATGCTACAACTACAATTTATACACTGTTCATTTAAAAAGAAAACTAGCCCCGTTGTTTCCTTGAGGGAAATCATAGGTGAACGATGTGTTCTTAAACTTCTCTTCACAAAGATGGCTGTAATCTTTTCCCTCCTTCCATTTTAACAAAGAAAGCACCGTGCTTATATGGGGAGAAATGAGGCGTTAATCGTGGAAGAATACCAAATTAGTCCTTGAAACAACTACCAAATACATCTCTAGTAATCAATTAGAAGTTAATATATAATTAACTTGAGTAACTATATAATGAATGACATAATTCCATCTTCAGGATTGTTCTAAACTTACTGGTTGTTTTAGAATGTAAATTTAACTCAATCTTCAGGATTGTTCTAAGCTTACCAGTTGTTTTAGAATGTAAAGTTAACACACACAGTCGGAGAGACATGAATGACATGGCATGCTTCTGACACTTACCTCATTCGTGATTGGGTGAGGGAAAATTAAACGATGCGCATGCAAGTGTCCCCGGGAACAGAATTTTCAGGCCTGTGATAACCTCTAAACCAAAGACAGTACAATTAGTTTCTATTAATATATTGCACAAATAACACAAAATTTTGAATAATTTAACTACTAAAAACATAATTGCCTTAGAAACCAACATGAAAAAGATATCCGAACTTTTTATATCAAATAACCCACAGGCCACAGCCAATATTCTGCTTATTAAGAAATAAGAAATAGGAAAGCAGGATAACATGAAATTCGAGCATCTTAATACCCATAATGAGCAAAACATTCATCCATGACTTCAGGATCAAAACACTTTGGCTGCCCACCAGCGACATAAAGACGATTGCCTGCCAAAGAGTGACAAATAATGGTTAAACTATAACGGCCACCATAAACTAAACAATTCTTTGCACTTCAAGATATGTAAAGTTTGAATAAACTCATTTTATGTGGAAGCCTGTACTATTCAGTAACACAGTCATAATTTTGGTGTTTAGCAGGATTTAAAGCCAATTTTATAGACAAGTTATGAAGCCGTCAGTTTCTGAGCCAGATTTTATGGTTTGGGGCTCAACAATGGTCGATGGTGCTATGATAGTCAATGGTAGATATCATAGAGGTGGCAGAGAGAGCCGCAGAAGTAAATAATAAAGCTATAGGAATTGAAAATGAATAAAACGTTTATATCTAAAAGATTAGTTTACGTGTCAAGTATATTGTCTTGCCATATTTACCCGTCCAAAAATTAGCTCATGCATCTCATGCGAGAAAATTTAATGCTAATGTTATAAAATTATATAAAAGGGACTAAATAAGCAAATGGAACTTAAGGATGGGATTGAAAATTTTGATTTTAAAGGTTGGGGCGAATTTTAGAGGGTCCTAAAGGTTGGGGACTAATTGCACGAATTTTCTAAATAAAAAAAGGAAACATAATATTGTAGTCAGAAGGATTCGAAACCTTGTCTCCTAGATTAGAAGAAGAAACTTTACCATCAGTCTGCAAAGTTTTATCTGCTGTAAGCTAAAGTCTATTTATTTGTTGTTTACTTCAAACATAAATAAAAACAAATTAAAAATAAAAAGGGAAAAGCTTGGGCAGCCTAGAAAATCCCCCCCCCCCCCCCCCCCCCCCCCCGGCTCCGCCCTTGCGGTCATCACAATCCTGACATAATCAAATCATCAATTACCTCCCGTTTATAATCATTTTATATTTTCCATCATTTTAAGGTTACTTGAAAGTATTGAAACATTTCTTGAAGAATTGGTCCATGTAGCAAAATCAACACGAGGCAATATGTAGTCTGTAAAAGACTACATATATATTCCTAGAAAGTTTGTCATTGTAGCCATGTGTTTCTAATTTGTAATAATCGAAGGAACTTCATTGTGTTCAAAAATTTCTATATGCATCAAGCGTAACCATTGGACACAACATCACAATGCTTACAGTAAAAGGAATAGAAGGGTAGAAAACAAGGAATCTTGCATGTAAGTTAATTCTCATTTATAATAACGGAGGACAAAATTACAACACATGATGACAGATTACACGACAGAAAAAAAAATTTCTCTTGAAATGTTTCCTATGAAGATGGTATTTTTCCATACTTCGTCACACTTGTTCTGGTGTCAAAAGTGCCGTGCTTGCATATTTAGAAGCAAAGAAAATAGATGTTTTATA
This sequence comes from Olea europaea var. sylvestris, assembly GCF_002742605.1. Taxonomy (NCBI): domain Eukaryota; kingdom Viridiplantae; phylum Streptophyta; class Magnoliopsida; order Lamiales; family Oleaceae; genus Olea; species Olea europaea. Next base: position 5,571,394 of record NC_036237.1, read on the forward strand.
CTATATATATTTCTGGGACATGGGAAAACGAAATCTAGACAATTATTGAAATTGTATTTATGCTTTCCTTACTACAAATGACCTCTGTTAGTAGAATGACAGAGTTTCTTGAAAAGAAGTTCAAATTTTTCAAAATTCTGATTAAATTTTGTAAATTTGATGTGCAGAGAAGACATGGCTCCAAGAATAATGCTCGTCTTTGTTGTAAAATAGCTGTGAAGTTCCAGCTTACCGAACAGAATGAAAATAAATATACAAGATAAACTGAAGTCTCCCTTTGCAATCATATATACTCTTGACAATAAAACATAAAGTTGCAGTTTTGCTGTTTGAAAACAGGCAGAAAGACATGGTAGCTAAATAACATACAACGATAAAAATGAAACTCTCTTCTTAGTGCACGGAGAAAATTAATTATGTTATTTCTAAGCATAAGTGATGTTATATCAGAAGAAAATGTGAACCTTTCAGACTTTACCTATCAGAGTGTGTCCAATGAAAGAAAGATGAATGTGGATTTGGTGTGGTCTTCCAGACTGGATCTCAAACTATTCAATATGGGAAATCAAAAGATAGATTCCTCAAACAAAACATAACCACTTCTAAATGCAGATTGTTGTCCATTGACAAATCTCACCATTTCATACAAATTGATATAAAAATTTTAGTTTGAAGAATTTTATGAAGTGGAAAGCTTGTTATAATCTGGACCAGACCTGAAAACACTTGTTGAAAGCGGAATAGCTCTAATACCAATTGTTGGATTTTATGCCCAATAATAAATAGATGAAAGTGAAAAATCAACACAAGTATTTATATGGTTCGACGGTGCGTCTACTTCCACGAGGAGCGAAGTGGAGATTAATTTTTATTCAGTATGAATACTAAGGTTACATCACTACTATTTATACTAACCTTAGGCCAAACCCATACAAGACTTCAAGGCCTGTAAAAGAAAATATCCCTCTGCCATACTGCAGGAGTGTTACCCCTACACCCCAAACCTATTCAGCGTTCCTAACAAAGAGATAGTGAATTAAAACTTGCAAGGGGCCGATGCCGGAGCGAAAGATTCAGTAAACATATATTCAACTCTATATGAGCCACATAAACAACAGAGTTCACCTCACAAACCACTACGGATGATGTTATTGCACAAAGACTATCAGAATCTCTCAAATCATAATGACATCGAGTCATCAACTATCAGGTCTACATAAACACAACAAGAAAAATTTGACGGATCGTTCAATGAATAGAATTAAGACTAACAAGCTTTATTCCGAGTACAACTGAGGCAGATAACTAAATTTTACAGGCATATATCTATTATCCAAATACCTGGACCAAGGTGCAATTGCTGTGCATATTTCTCTCAAGAACACCAACCCTGTTGAATGAAGGTTTCCCTGAAAATTTGGAGATTTGGGGGAGAGAAAGTTAAGTAGCAATAGGTTGATAAAAAAGAATGAATTATAAATGGTAAATGAAACAGAACACCTGATACTTTAGTGTCATGCCACGTAAGATAAAATGACACAAAATCTATTAAGGTTCTGTTTGAGCCGCATTATTTTGAAAAAAATACATTGTTAAACAGTGATTTAACATCATTTTAATCATACATTCTTCAATAAAATAATATTACACGCAAATCCTAATATTTTCCTTCCACACATTCTCCATCAATCTATTATTCCAAAATACATTCTTAAAAAATAATGTGGCTCAAACACACTCTAAAATTGAAGAAGAAGCAACATACAACCCCTTGGCGACACCAGGATATCTGACCTGGCCAATTGGCTGCTCAACGGCAACCTATCATGCAATAAAATACTATTTCAATATGCAACAGAAAAGTAGAAAAAGCAATGACAGCTAGATAAGTAGCAGAGGATGTCTGAGGTTCAATGGATCAACAGAATAAAGGGAGAGAGTGAACGAAAAATGGACAAAGATGCACTAGCATTACCTCATCCTCATTAATTACACCACTTCCTAGGGCTCGATATATCTTTCAATTTTCCTCATTGTCTTAAGCTCTGACTTGGTATGCCTGCACAAATATGACAATAAATTGTCTCAATGACACCTTATCATAGAAAACCATAACAGAAGGAAGTCGAGCATCTTGATATGATATCCTCGGAATACACACTACTAATGTGAAGAAGAGCTCCTAACTATACAGTGACCCAGCTAGTTTCAAATGGATTAACATGTGTTTTAGGCAGGTCAGATTTATCTCACCAAAGAATGGTGACACGAGATCAAGCTTTACTTATTTGAAATGGAGAAAAGGAAAGTAATTTAAGGAAATCCTACCAAATCTTACATTAGATTATTTAACGCTAGAAGAACTTAGGAAAGAACACAGTGCTAGGACAATTTTAAAAGCATGTTGTTTCACATGAAATGGTCTGAGTTCATGCAGAATATGCTGAACCTGAAGCACGGAAGACTTGTGACTAGTATACTTCAACTCGTGGCGGAATTCCAATACATGTCCATCTTACAGCAGTATTATCTCCAATGACAACTTAGTGTGTTTGGGAGTGCTTTTCTTAAGCTCAAAAGCACTTCTTGGAGGGCAAAAGTGCTTCTGTTAAAATTATGGGCATTTTTGTTAAGTCGATGAGTGATCATTCACCAAAAAATAGCTTTTTTATGCTGCTTTACAGAAGTTAAAATTTTGAGATTCTCTAGAAAAGCTCTAAATTCAGCTTTCATGAGAAGTGAAATATGTATTTAATGAAATTTTTAAATTTCTAAATATATCCAAATTCTCCAAGTGAAGGATGAGCGTGATCAAATTGCAAATCTTCCAATGCTAAGTAGCACTGATGCATTGTTGGAGCTGGCATGTCAGTGTTCGACATGTATAAGACATCGACACGTGCCTGACTCACTCTGGATACATGTCAATATCAGCAGGTAGCACATCTTCCCTTTCTAGAACAATTGAATAGATTTTGCATTTTCAAAACCTAAAAGCGAATTAAAACACGATCTAGATGTTCTATTTGCTTATATTTCAAAACCTAAATGTGAATTATATAAGTCTCATAATAATTAAATTTTTATATTTATCACAATCATAAAAAAGTTATTTACATAGGCAATGAGAAAAGAGTTAGAGCATTTTTTACTTTGTATTAAAAGCACCAAGTATGCTGTCAACAAATAGTTACTCTTAAAAGACAGAACAAGAAAAGTTACTTTTAAGTATATTCTACCAAACACGAAAATACACAAACACAGAGAAAAGAAATTTCTGAAATGGGATCATATCAATTGCTGAGAAAACTTAATTGAAGTTTAAGTGCTAATACTTAATCACATCAAATTTCTCAGGACATTAAACTTTTAGAAACAGAAAATTTTCTCAATAGTCTTAATTATTATTACCCCAGAAAAGGAGCGGAATTCTTGTAATTTTTGGAGTAGAATTCGATCAGCGTCAAGCCTGTAGAGTCCAAAACCAAAAATTGTTCTAATAAATAAAAAAATTTAAAATATTTATGAATGCACACAATTTGTTAAAATTTGTACCTGAATCAGGTTATCTGAGAAGGTCCCGGCAATGGAGGCCGTCATTAAATTCCGGCCAGTGATCCCCAATGACTGCAATATTGGCTTCGGTTGGGTAGGAGAAGACCGGAGAGGAAGTGGACCCCAAAACAATGGGGGTACTTTTAAGTTTGACTTTGTCAAACCAACTATTTTTCATTTTAACCATAAAAATCTATCATTCACCACAATAGTCATTTATTGTGTAAAAGACAAAAACGCCTTAAATGAGTTATATAATTACAAAAATAGAAATATGGTAAAAAGACAAAAAATCCTTTAGTTACAAATAAAAATCCAAACACTTCTCAATTGAAATTTGAAAACGAAGTCAGTCTTTTCATCAATTTACTCTAACACGATAAAAACTCTTTCATTTTTCATTCACTTCAACCTCAAAATTTCATAAACTTATCAGTTATCAACCTCAACAGAAAAATTTAGTTAAATTTCAGCA
>NC_036237.1:5583477-5588678 GCF_002742605.1 Olea europaea var. sylvestris
ATAATTTATTTTATATTTCATTTTATTTCTTAACACAAAAATAAAACAATAATTCTGAAAAAAAAAAATTATTTTTGACCCAACTCGGATTTGAGCTGGATAGCCAACTCGGACCAAAATCCGAGATGGTCCTGACCAGTCCGAACTCGGACCATCCTGGTTCGGCAGCCGTAAATGGACCACATGGTCCGCTACGGCCCATGGGCCGTAGCCGACCATGTGGTCCGTTACGGACCATCAACCGACGGAGCCGTCAGAAACTCCATTTCCGGTGAGCTTCGTCCCCTTTTTTTCACTTTTTTTCAACATTTTAATCTCAAATTCGATATTTTCTTACATTTTAACTATAAAAACATGAATTTAACCCATATTCATATCCTAAACATTCAAACTTTCACAAATTCGAAGTAGTTATTTATAGAAAGCATGTCTAACCTTCCAGAAAATGACGGTCTCCGACGAATCGAGGTGGCTCTGGTTTTGGTCAAAGTTGGTGAGATCCGGGCAGTCCGTAGGCGACGTCGACGGTCCGGGCTGATTTTTTCTTTTTTTTTTCTCTTCTTTCCTTGATGGGGGTATTTTCGACCCTACACAAATAATAACATTTTCCCTTTTTTTTTTTTTTTTTTAAAAAAACTTGGTCAAAGGCTATTTTGATAAACATACCGGGTGGGGCAGCCATTGCCCACCATTTCCTCCAAAACAATGGTATGGGTAGAGTTGTGGGCTGGGCTGGAACCATTCTTCATAATAGGCCCACTCCAAATTCAATAAAATTTCTGGATCAAATCGACTAGATCCATGTGAACCATTTCCTTTTCCAAATAAATGTTATTTAGGGCCCGTTTGACATAGTTCTTGCGTTTACTTTTACTTCTTGTAGAAGAGTTTTTGAAGAAAGCTATTTTAATTTTTGTTTAAAAACTAATATTTAAAAGTATTTTTCATTCCGGAAATATTTTTAGAGGAAGTCATGTTTAACCAATTTCTTCTAAAAACTCTTCTAATCAACAAAAAACTTTAACAAAATTAGCTAAATGGGTCCAAAAATAGCTTCTGAACCTTAAAAGCTCCTTTTGACTTTTCAAAAGCCATGCCAAACGAACTCTTTTAATTTTTTCTCTAAAGATTGAACTTTAACTCCAAATATTATACAGAAAAGAAGAAGAGAGACTTTAGAAAGCCATTTTGAAGTGATTCGTTTACGTTCTAAGTGCTTGTTCATAAGTGATTATTTGAAGTGACAATCGATTTTCTAGAAAATGTAAGGTTAAAAAAATTATAAATCCACGTATAAAATTATTTAATTGAAAGATTGTGCAATTAAAAATTAGTTCAAAAAAAGTGGTTTTCAAAAAGGACGTATTTGATTTAATTCTTTAAAAAGTCATCGTGCAGGTAAAATATCAATACTTACAAATATCGCAAGAACTCGTGCATAAAAAAATAGCCCCGATCCGATACCTCAATAAGACAATAACCAGAAATCATTCAACATTTCTCGTCCAAATTCTCATTTCATAATTTTTTTGTAAACCATATAGTAGTATAAATTACAACACGCAAGAAATATTTCATCCCTCTCTTATTCTCAAATCGCAGAAAATTTAGGTCCAAAAGAAGAAAAGTAAATCGGTAGAACATGAAGTTTCCGTCCAGGTTACACAGCAGAAAACGAGATCAAACAAACCAACCATAATCAGAAGACGTCTGCTGATGATGAAGTCCCGGTAACCTGCAGAGGATTAGTTTTCCAATCAACAATCTCGATGCAATGGCCGTCTCTAACTCCACCCACGGCCAGTGGACTCGTCCCACAGCTTGAAGTTTCGGTATAAACCAGTTTTTTGCCAGCAACAGTCTTCAGCCGATACCTTTCTGCCCTAGAACCGATAACCTGTCCTAGAATTGACGCTGCAATGGTAAATGCCATGGCCGTCTTAGGCATTAACACGGATTTCCTAAGCATACCTATGAATGGCACGGCTGCATGGACGGCAGCAAACCAAGAGGGAGAGAATTTTTCAGTGTGTTCTCGCCATATTCCTAAAGGTATATTCGCTGCCATGCCTAAAACGCCAATGACGAATACCTTTGCAGGCAGCGGCTGCGGTCGAAGGTTTTTGGCAAAAGCAGTTTTTGATATAGCACTCCTAGCTGCAACTATTGCTGGAGGGCACCTAAATTTCATGCCGGGAGGAGGCTGAAGAGCCTTAGCTACAAGAGGAAGGACGTGACTCACAGCTCGATATGACTTTGCAATCGGGCAATTGCCACTTTGCAACCACTCATCGCTCATTGCCTCGTGCTCTGATTTTCTACCCTGAAAGAATAGAATAATATTTTGTATAACCATCAGCATCAGTAGTTTGTACGCCATAGTATGATACAGTTATGAACTTTTCTACAAAACCGTATAGAGTTTACCAGTGAACTCCAGAAACTTGGGAATTAGATATGTTACCGATAAAGCAGGAACTAATTCTTTAGTCACGAATTAAGTTTCGGACTAGTTACTTGAAACAGAAGTTGTCAATTACCTCTGAAGAAGACTCCTTTTTGGACGATTTGGATTTCTTATTTTTATTCTTCCACTTCTCAGAAAATGCATCAAACCCAAAAGGCCCCCCAGGACCAAACGATGAGAGACTGATAGAGGCTGCCTTTGCTGCCAAGGGATTGAAGTGTGCTGGTGCTGGTTCAGAACGAGACTTCTCGATATCGACAAATGATTTTCCAGTCAGAGGGACTACACCATTTTGCCCATGAAAAAGTCTGAATGCCATATCAAAATTGGGGCCATCCTCAAATATTGGACCTTTCCTGTCTTGAATCTGACACGAGCAAGACAAAATTCCACAAGGGAGCTTATCAGTGTAACATGTTTTGAAAATCAGCAAGCCTAATCAGAACAGGATTGGACTTTTTTCATTGTTAACCATGTCCAACATTAAAGAATTCACTCTACCAAACAAGCCACACATAGGATATGCAAACAAATATACAACTTACTGGCATTGGAAAAGCCATTGGTGTTGAAAAGGAGAAGTTGGTGGGTTCATTGATGTTCCGCAAAAAGGGACACCTAACAATGCCCTGATCTAACGGAGAAGATTCCTCTTTCAAGTCCCTCAAGAAAAACTCCATTCTCGTATAAAAACCTGCACAAGAATGACACATTTTAAACAACAGTTTGTGACACGGGACTTTAATTAAAAGAAAAAAAGCTAAGAAATAGATCCTGTCAAAACTAGCAATATGAAAGACATAAACAGATATAAATGAACACGTATTAAAGCCAAATAAAACTATAGCCCAAATTTAACAATTTCCTTGGATAAACGAGATTGAAGAGAAACTAAATGGAGACAAAATATTGAGAAAAATACAGATATTGTATGCCTCAAAATGGAGATAAAATCCTTCATATACTACAAGTAAGATGCTTTAAAATTGTGAGAATAACTTTTATCATATATTTTTCCGAACACTAATTGGACCAGAAATTTGAAAAAGATAAGCACCAAAGCTGAAGAACAAAAAGAATAATTTCAATCCTAGGTATTTGCATTCTTAAAATAACTAGAGAACTAATATCTCCAAAATTCAACAGAAACGAAGATATTTATATAACCACATGATGAAAACTGGAATTAACTTCTTGAAAATTCGAAAAGTAAAGCCATATAGATTGATAAAAAACATGCAAATCATATTACGCTGCTGACTCATTTTTAATTACTAGCAAGAAGTGTAGCAACAGGAAATCCATATACATCGATGGAGATTCAAAAGCTCCTAGAAGCCACCTGAATAAGAAACACTGCTGAAATAACAAAACCCCTTTGACTTGGAGAAATCCAGTAATTTTCACCAAACTTACATGCTTAACCTAATTTCTCGACAATTTCTTTAATCCCACATTGGCTATATTAATTTCCTGGTTCAGGTGCCAAATCATAGCCCAAAAACCCCATTTACATTTCCTTTTCCTTTCTAATTTCCATTGAACTACGGGTGAAAATTCAATATAAAAAGACATATATAAACAGAAATTGCATACATCTTAATATGAATAGACCCATATCAAGAGTCCCAACTACAAAGAAAAATTGAAAATAAGTAAAAAGGCAGATTTTTTCCGAGTTGACCCTTAAAAGAATTAGAATTCAAGACTTTTATTCTGCAGCACAAATCACAAGTCTTTCCACAACATCATCAGAACAATCATCAACAAACAAAACCCAAAAAAAATGAGAAAAACTCAAACATTTGATTAATACATACACATATATAAAGGGGTCGAGAATAAGATAAGTCCCTACCTTGGGAATTATGCAGGGTTGAACAAAAAAGGGAGATATGATCCAAAACCTTGAGCAATTTGAGATCTTGAGAGAGGAGAAAAATAAAATGAAATGAAAAATGGAGTAGGTGAGACAATAGGAAATTAGTTGGGAAGGAAAGGAATAAAAGAGGGTATTTTTCTAGAGAGAAGGGAAAGTAGATAAAATTGCTGTGCTGACCACAAGCCAGGTACAAGATAAGTCGCACACGATGCACACGCCGATTTTGATTTCGGACATGGGGTTTGGTTTACCGTATGCTTATATTGATTTCAATTTATGCGATTTTTTGGCCTTTTGTGTACGTGAAGAAAAGGGAAAGCTTTCAGCAAAATAAAGGGAAAGAAAAACAGTCACAGTCACGATTAATTAGGTGATTTTATGCGAATTTCATTGAATAAGAATCAAGACAATCATATAAACAGATGTAGAAGAAATAATAAAAGTGAAGTAAGCAAAAATAATTTCCATGGATAATGATTTGGTGACGTTGTTTAAAAATAATCAAATGTAAAAGTCGATGATTACTTATTTAATTAATTTATAAATTTTAGAAGATGTTTGGATCTCATTTTTATTGATGAATGCATTTTTGAAATAGTAGACTAATGAAAAATATGTGATTAAAAAATAAGAAAAATTTTAAATTTGCATGTAATATTATTTTATTAAAAAAGTATGGTTGAAAATAAGAAAATGAAAAATGTGTTTTGAAGATAATGGGGATCGAACAAATGCTTAGCCCCTGTTTGAGCCCTATTTTTTCAAATTTCATTTTCAACTAGAAGTGGACATGGTTCCATGTTGTTTTAGTTCCAAGAGAATTGAATCGAACCATGAACCAACAATTTTTTT
>NC_036237.1:5605646-5664010 GCF_002742605.1 Olea europaea var. sylvestris
AAAGCATAACACTAAATTGATAATAAACAACAATTAATTGAATTCCATAAACAATTATAAATCCCCAAATTAGAGAAAGTCAGTCATTACTTACTTGGAAATTGGAATTGGAATTGGAATTGGAATTGAGGTCTAACTTCTAAATTCCAGCCTCCAGCCTCCAGGAACTTCCAGGCTTCCAGCAGCAGCAGTGAGCTACTGAGCTCAGTTACCTCACTACCTCAGTACATAGTAGTCACTGCAGTGAAATCAATTCCATTGTAAATGATTTTTCCCAAATTGTAAAAAATCAATTCCATTATCCATTTATCCATAGATTCCATACCATACGGTGACAGGTGACTTACGGTCCATGACTCCATTCCATACTTTCATACAATCATACGGTATTACGGTTCACTTCACACCAAAATGACCAAATCAGTGAGACAGTGACTGTGAGTGTGAGTCGGTGACAATGAATCAAAATAATGAAGATTTCATTTAATGTGTTCATCCAATCATCCAATTTCATTTAATATGTTCATCCAAACCGGCAAACCCTACAAAATTAACTTACCGATCGAAAGCCGAAAGTGGAAGTGCTGACTGCAGAAATCGGTGGAAATTGGAAAAGGAACGCTTCGCCCTTCACGATTGCCGTCTGCGCGGCTGCGCCGCTGCTGTTTGGGGACTGCAGTCACTGCACTGGTCGACGTTCGCTGGGCAGTGGGGAGAGTGAGCTGGGAGACGGGTTAGTGCAGGGGCCGAACACAGCCAGAGAGGGGAGACGGGGTGGAGTGGAATCAGGGAAATGGATTGGGCTCTTAAGTCTTACCGTCTTGCCGGTCTTGGTCTCTTGGACTCGGTTTTACCTCTTAGAAATTGGATTGGATTTAAATTGGGCTAATGGGCTGGTGCTTATTTATTTAATTGATTGATTCAATTTTGGAACCCCAAACCCAATCTTTTCTTTCAGGAGCAGAAACGCAAAAAAAAAAAAAAAAAAAAAAATAAGGAAAAAAAACTGTAGGATCATTTGACCCCACATGACCCCATGTGGGTCCACCCCTGTTCACTTCACACCAAAATCGCCCCTGTTCAAAGGTTAGAAACCCACTTCATATGAGATCAAGAAGTATATTAGTTTATTCTTGAGTATTTGACTTGATGCGAAATAGATATGTACAAATAGTGAAGATGGAGTGGAGGTTTATAAGACTGGTACTGCAACTTAGTGTTGCAAAGTGGATAAACTGACCTCCTAGTTGATATTGAGATAATATCAAAGACTCCACTAAATTTGATCTCAATTATTGTTCTTTTAAGAGGGGTCTCTTACTTGAACTTGTACGTGATATTTCTGTTCGTACTCATAGTGGTGATGTTTATTATGGTTTTGGATATTTGCGCAATGGTTTGAGGTTTTGAGTTGAGAAAACCATTCAAAGCTGTAAGAGCTGAACTTTCGTAGAATAAATCAATCCGAATTTCTTTGTAGACAGTGATCAAGAGAGATAGAAATGAAACTTTACTTTTCATTACATTTATAGATGGATTCACGCACTTTAGTTGTGAGACCAATTTTCTTAAGTTGAAGATATTGTATTGATTTAGACTTTTATGAAGTCGAGTAGAAAATCAGATTATGAAAGTGAAGATTTTAAGAACTATTTGACAGCGTGAATCTTTATCACGAGATATCAATGATCTATATAATGAAAGGACTCTTATTGGATTGACTATTCTTTAATATCCAATAATTATATAGTGTATTGGATTGAAAGAATGAAATATTGCTGAATATGATGACTGGTGAGGTTAAAGATATGTAGTATAACTTACGTATTTGCTTTTAGAAAGAGCGTTGGCTAACTACAACATATCAATTAATGGAGTTTTCTCAATGTTGGTACCTTCAAAATATATAAGTTTTGGACACGGAAATAACCGAATATGTGTTATCATGGACTTTTAATGGACTATATATGTTTTCAATAACGAGTGTGGGAATATGAGTCTATTGAGAACTAGATGTGTCTCGATGATATGCACGTAATCCAAAAAGATACTTAAGTGAAATTTTGGATGGATATCGAGTCAAAAAAAGTGACTTTTGACATATTTTTCGGAAAGAGAGAAGATTGGAGAACATCATTGAAATTGATATTATATGTACTGATGAATCAATTTTGAATATATAAGTGAATATTCGAACCTCTTATTCAAGTGAGAGTAATTTGTTTTTGAGTTGGACCTATCTATCCGAGTGGGAGCTATCCAAGAACTATCTAATTTAATGATTCCTGGTTCCGAGTTGGATCTAAGAGCTATTTAATGCCAATGATTTTTGGTTCAAAAAATCAGAAGATGAATTTTGAAAAAAACAATGGAAGTATATATATGGAGTTTAGAATTTCGACCTAATTTGAGATATGGTGAAAGTTCTATTCAGACATTATGTTTACCGAAAACATTCAGACTCTTGAAATTTAAGTGGAAGACTAATGAGTTTCTGATAGATAAAGCTCATTTTTGAAAAAAGTTATACTCAATGTGAGTATATTGAGTTGGATAAGTTTTTTCATAACGATGGGATTCGCTTCTGTACATCAATGCAAGCTGTGATGGTATGTTTAAATTTAGAGTTACACCAAATCGACCTAGAGACTGTATTTTTATTCTCAATTGAGAAATGATTAAAGATATCAATATGAATCGACTTTTAGATTTCATGTTAAAAGCTTTTTTTTGTATAGTGGTAACTTTACAGTTACACGCATGCCAAATACAGTTATTTTGACAGTCGCACTTGAGTTTTTAAGAAGGTTAAATCTCGTACAAGAATTTTGTCATATGGGCGAAAATTATCGTATTTGTGAAAAGGTCTGATGATATGTTGTAATTCTAACTTTGATATTGATGACATTGGATTAGCTAAGCGTGATAAGGAGTGTTTAGAGACCATTTTGAAATGGTTGTCCTCAATTTTTGAGAGAAAAGACACGGGTTTAGCAAATTGTATGATTTGTTCTAAGAATATTTTTCGTATGTTCTTGCTCTATCATAAGAGTTTTATACTATAAATGTTCATGTGGAATTGCAACTATGAACATATAAGTCTTCATAAATGTCCAAAGATTTCATAAGTGCACAAAGAAATATCCAGAGAACCATATCTAGTACGATTAAGAATTATGAGATAGAAGTATGCTATGATATATACTTTTCCTAACAATGGTCATGAATTGGATCTAATCAGCAGTTATCAATATTATATTTAGAAAATGTATTATGATACTTGAAGGGTGCTGTTGTCAGTTATTCTATTTCGTTGTCAAACGAATAACTTGTGATTGGAATAGATATATAATTGTTGATTAAGAATGAGAGTTAGTCGAGCATAATTAGTTTTTTGACTTGTGCGCTTTTTGTTATATAGATTAGCAAGAAGCATATGTTGTAATTTATATCTTGGCAGCTAAAGAAATTGTTTGGTATAGATGTATTGAGCATCTAATGATACTGGTTGAGAATATGAGATCTATGATAGTTACGCAACTATCTTATATGTTAAGATCTCAAGTATCAAGATAGAACCAAACAATTAATAGTAATTCTGTGAGAGACATTAGCAAAGAAAGTGTCTTTGTGATATATCTACGTAAATAATGATATGTAATCACCATACTCTGAAGATTTCTAGAGATATATTTGTTGATAATATAGGAATCTCTAGAATTTCGTAGAATATGATAATTGGTGTATCAAACAAACTCTTGATTGAGTTTTGTGTGCCCATAGATGAACAATCTTGAGTTCATGTGTAATCTAATATTGGGATTACGAGATAAATGATTTATATGCACATATAAAGTATGTCGAACGGGTTCGAATTGGCGTACTCACACAAGCAATCGCCTTAGACGTTTTAAGATGTGCCGAGATGAGACATAGTGATCATGCTGTGTACATGATCCAGTCGCCTTGATAGCGATCATTTTGTTTGTATGATCCAATCGCTTTGATAAGGTATCAAGATAATATTATAACAAGTAATCGAAATGGATTTTGCTATCCATTAAACCCATTTAGTAGCCAGATCAAGTTCTCGATTTAAGAATGCTTGAAGGGATGAACATGAGGAGAACTCAAGTTAGGTATTGAGGAATACTTGAACTAGGATCTGTATGATATTATTTGTTTTTAAAGAATATAACATACGCCCGAAGAAAAGGAGAAAACTTCGTAGCTCGTGTTTCATATTGCGTGTGCTTTTACGATTAATATTGGGTAAATGAGTGAATGGATCCCTGCTTCCTCATTGTGTGAGACCCTAGGGTTTATGTAACCTCATATATATCCTTATGACTTTTGACTGTTTATTAAGGTTTTATTTTAGTGTTGCTACTTTGGCATATTGCCAATGACTATTATTGATTCGGTTTGATGGGGCATGTCTAGGAAAGCAGCTGATTTAAAATTGAAAGATTCAAGTAGGAAAGGAAAACTATTTTGACCAACATTTATGTTGTATTTAACCATTTGAGGTATAGAATGCAATTGTGAATATAATGATATGATGCGGGGTTCAAGTATGCTTCACAAATACTCGAAGGATCGGAAATACTTGAATTAATGTTGAAAAATGAGTTTGGGTATAGCGAGATGTGATGTTCCTCCTCTAGTAGAGCTACTATATATCCTAACAGGTTTATAGTACCGTGAGTTCTAATATTACTCGTTGGTCGCATGATCTATTTGTCGTATGAATCTTTGTGAGATAGATCTTGAGAAGGATCCAAGGTGTGACATTTGTTGTCACTTGTGGTTCGGATCAACCCCATCATATGCGAGTGAGAGATGTTGGAAAATACAGATAATGAGTCGCTCATGTGGGGTGACCCGACCCGCAGGATTTTAAAAGGGTTGGAGAGAGTGGTTTGAATTCTAAATTCAAATCTATTACTCCCAAGTAACCGCTTGAAACTTTCATATAGAAATTGTGGAAAAAGGAACAAGAAGGTAGTATGAAAAATATGGTGAAAATTCGTATGAAAAATCACACGAAAATTGAAAGGCCCCTAGAACCACATTTTTGGCATGAAATCTCACAAGAAATGACACTTAAATTGTGGATAATAATCCCCTTCCATTGTGATCGAGATTTGGACCATTGGAGCACAAGAAAATGCAAATTTGGGAGATTTGAAATTAAGGTGATTCAACCACACAAAAATATTGAAATTCATCATTTCAAGTAAGTTTGTTGACCCAAAATTCATGTCAAAAACATGCTACGATTTTTCTACAATGGTATTTAGTGCAATGTGCCAAACATGCTAATCTTCCTATAAAGATATATCGGTCTGCTCATTTTCCTGATTTTGTTCTGTCTCTATAAAATTTTCTCTTCCCTTTTCCCACTACGAATGGAGCTTTGAACATGTTGAGTCGATTTGGATCGATTTGACGCACATAATGGGTTTGGTTTGATTCGATGTGATTTTTTTTTTAAACAAAATCATGGTGGGTGGTATAGTCATGATTCAAAGTCTCAAACCGCCAGTTAGCCTAACCAACCCAACCTAATTCACTTACATGATCAATTTTTTTAAAGAAATATAAATTATAATCTCATAACTATATCTCGATTCTCTTCGATTTATGAGATTGCCAGTGATTGAATATGGATCGAATTTTGGGAGATTCAATAATCCGACGAATATTTGATTGTTTAATCCATATCCGATTTACCATGTTATCAAATATCCGATCCGATAATCCTATCCAAAATTTAAAAAATTGAAAAGATAAAAATTTTATATTAGTCAACTTCTAAGCCAAGAATTAAATTGTCCAAATATCTTACCCAATTCATTTAGTTATCAGATCGGACTGACATATATCCATATTTATTTCATTTAGTTAACAGATTATCGAATTCGAATCTTCATCTGGTTATCGAACTGAGACTTTAAATCCATCTCCCATTATTTTCATCAGATTTGGATCAAAATCCAATCTATTTACCGCTTTAATAATACCACTGAAAATTTCCTTTCACAAGTTCGTTATGTTATACTTAACATTTTTCCTACTCAGGCAGTCAGACTACCTAATACATGAAAAAGCAACAAAATTCTTAAATTTTCTGTTAATTTGTCTTTATTAACTGATTCTATTTGTTAGTAATAGCTATTGTAATATAAAGTTTTTTTTATTTATTTTAGTTATTGTAATCTAAGTGAGCCCAAAACTTAGATAATTTTTTTTTTAAAATTCAATTTGAACTCAAAGTCCAAATCGACTAACCAAATCAAATTGAAAATTAAATTATTTTATTAGTGAAAACTGAAAAACAAAGGTACTTATTTCAAAATAAGATGAGAAATACTATTAAAACCGTTTTCTTTTATTGAAAAGTAAAATGTAAAAGTTTATAGAAGCATTACGGTGCGCTCTATTTGATTAAGGGATTTAATCGAGAAGGATATAATTAGGGAGGATTGGGGTGGATTATAGAGTATTGTTTTAATACAACGTTTGGTGATATATACATATATATAGTGAAAATGCCATATCAAAATTATTTACGCAAGGGACCAAAATGATATTTTCAATCCAGTGGACAATTTTTACCAATTAGGGTCGTTTCACTTGGTACAAAAAGGAAAAAGACATTATAATTTACCAACTGGGTTTTGTGCGTCAAGAATGCAGCATTGTATTGGATATGATAAAATTGTTGCATGGAAAGTGTGTGATAACGAGGGCTCTACTCTACTCATTGCCTGGCCTTGGTATTTATTGGCTGGTGGTTCGTCTAAGACTATAAGTATTGTTGACCTTTTATGTACTTAAAAAAATGCCTTAGTTCGTGAGTATTTTTTATTTGAAATCAATAAACTTCATTCCTCAGTTTTCAATGTTGCAAATCTTTAGAGAAAAATGGAAAAGCATTAACGAGTCCTTGGCTTTTCAAGGGCTAGCCATGCACTTTGAGGACTAGAGATCCTACGTGGGCCACATTCTGAGGCCCATGTGTGGACTAGAGATCCAACGTTGAGAAAAGCTCAAGTTAAATAGGGAAAAAATCCGTTGGATTTCATTATGCACTGCAACGAAATTGATGTTGCCGATTGATTTTACTAAAAATTGGTCGATTTCATTCCTCTATTGGGTCATAGAGATCGGTGTCGATTCCATAAAAAGGAAATAATTATCGGAGAAGCCAATCCAGGTAATAGTATGAATGTTATGTTCGTCGATTCGAATGCCACATTCCAAATTGAATTCCGTAACACAAATTGGTCCTAAACTCATAGTTGCAGGGGATGAGAAATCATTGCTGACCACGGAAGTGCTAATCGTCCCTGGCTAATATAATACAGGTAACCGTGTATTTTGCTGCGATCACAACTTGAAATCAACAATCACGAATGTCGTTCGTCACGAAATTAGTATAATATCTAACTTATGGGTCATAGCTGCTCATATCGTCGTTAACTGGTTTCTCGTCACAGATTGCTATTCAGTAGAATCGCAATAGACGCCTGTGACACATACGTGAACTGTTTGTGTAAATGTGACCTGATCTGTGAAACTGTAACCTCTCTACTATGAAATGTGAAGTGTTTCAGCAACTATGTCCATGTATTTAGCATCAAACATGTCGTTATCCACTTCGAGAACATGTGACCACTGTGTAACAATGTAGGAAAAGTCATATGTAACCTGATTTTTGGCTCTGTAACCCTAATTGGTAATGTGTGGCTTGCTTTGTGAAACTGTAACCTATCTAATGTGACATGTTTTGTCGACTATGCGAGAATGTAAAATCAAACATTTCATCATTCGTTTCGAGCATATGTGACCTCCCCGTCAACTCTGTAGTCTGAATGATACCAATCTGTGACCCGTCTTGTGATTGTCTTATCCATAACTCTCTGTAACCTGGTTTGCTAATTTGTGACCTCATTGTTGTGCAGTGTGACATGTGACATATTTCACCTATGATGAAATTATTGATATTAATTGTAATTTGCAAAATGGTGTACTTGCACGTATGTTTATTGTATGGATCGCAATCCTCATTGGTATTGGTAGCTCGCAACTGCAGTTATTTAACCCTTGTGGACACAATTATGAGAGAATTTGCTCTGGATCCTGCGAAGGTAGCGGTGTCATTGAAGTACATACTGAAGAAAGATTTGTCTTCCATCAGGATAAAAATGACAATAATGTGCTATAATACATTCTACTAAAGGACATGGAGCATGAACCTACTAAATATCCGATAATCGTTGACGTTGCTGAGGCAGAAATAGATAATACCTCCATCACAGTGTCAATCAATGTGCATTCCAGCGGTGAGATGTTTACATTGCAAGACATGGCATCAAACATATGCGAAGCATCAAATGAAGAAATGGGTCACATTTGTGACACTGAAGTCACAATTGTGTCTATTGCAAGTGCTAGAGAGGTAAAAGAAGGAATAGTGTTTCGTGATAAGAATGTTTTAAAAATGAGCTTGTCGTTTTTTGCCATATAGAGCATGTTTGAGTTTATGGTTGAACGGTCCGACAAGAGAGAATATGTTGTGAGGTGTTCGAATGGTGGATGTAGTTGGATATGTAGATCGTCGATACGGGGCAAAACAGATCTATTTAAGATTCGAAAGATTGGTAGTCACACATGTGCATCAAATGTAGTATTAGGATCACATAGGCAAGTGTCATCTAAGGTTGTGTCATCTACAATTAAGTACAAGTATACATCGTCCCGTACTATATATACACCAAAGGACATATGCAGTAACATGTTGAATACTTATGGGGTTTATTTGAGTTATTCGAAAGTTTGGAGATCTCGCGAGCAAACTTTGAAAATGATTAGGGGTGACCCAGCAGAGTCATTTGGTAAGTTGCCAAGCTTGTTCTACATGCTCCGACATAAAAATCCTGATACGGTCACAGAAATAGAGGTTGATAGTCATAGTAAATTCAGATATTGCTTTATGGCACTAGGTGCATCAATACGGGGATAAGAGCATTGTAGACTGGTGAATATTGTTGATGGTACATACTTGAATGGTAAATATGGAGGTACCCTTTTCACAGGATGTACACAAGATGTAAATAATAGCATATTCGTTCTTACTTTTGGATTTGGAGACAATGAGATCGACAAATCTTGGAGATAGTTTTTCAATAAGTTGAAGAAGGCGTATGGAAATAGAGAAGGACTGTGTTTTGTGTCGGACCGTCACCCAAGTATAAAGAATGCAATAGAACATGTGTATCCGGAAGCTTGTACGGTATTTGTTCTTATCGTTTGCTGTAAAATCTAAAATCATATTATGGAAAGTCAGACCAAAACATTATACAAGCATTCAATTCGGTTGTTCGCGCTTACACGCTGGAAGAATATGATTATAACATGTCTCTGCTGACAATGATGAATGAGAAGATTATTTCATACCTGGTAGTGTACTACGTCTTTTTTCATTCCACATACATATAAATGGTCACATATGGTATTTATATGATGTTCATCGAATTGATTTATGTTTGCAGGCTGATGTTGGACCTGAAAAGTGGTCACGAATACATATGGCAACATACAGATATTCTACAATGACATCAAACATTGTGGAATCGGTCAACACGGTCACGAAGGCAGCCAATAATTATCCTATTGTATCCTTGCTAGTGTCATTACGGCAAACTATACAATCGTGGTTTTGTAAACACAGAGATTATGTCCATGGAACTTTCACAAAGTTGTCGAACAAGTACAAGAAAGAGATTAGGAAAATGAGCATGGATTTGAGGAACTTGAGGGCAATTTTCTATATTTTAACATTCTGATGTATATGTGACCCATCGTAAAGGTCAGTATCTTGAACTGTAATGTAACAAATCTGATATGTAACCTATTTTGTGACCTGGTTGGTAAACTAAGTTTGGAACTCTGTATTCTGTTTCATAGCTATCTGTAAATGGAACAAATTTGTGTAACCTGATATCTAAATCTGTGACCTATGTGATGTTGTATGTGATGTAATTGTGTACTCTCTGTCAACTCTGTATTCTGATGCATGTCTGTCTACCAAGTGAGGTTTGGACCACATGTGTAACATACTTCCTGAATTTGTAAATGAACTCAAGGATATGAGTCATTCATGTGTGACCGACACGTTGGAGTATATGTGACCTGTATACAACTATATGTGACCTGACTATTGTTACATGTATGCATGTATCTCCTTCAAAGCAGATAGTATTTTCAGTTAGCAACGAAAGGTCAACGTTTGTCGTCGATATTGAGCAACGAACGTGCACTTATAGGATTACAAACACAAAAAGAGATCCATATGATTACTGTTCTTATTATTACACAAAAGATGCGTACTTGAATGCGTACCAAGATTCTGTATATCCTATTGGAAATCAAGAGGAATGGATAGTGCCGGGAGAAGTATAGCGAGAAATAGTGTTACCTCCTAACCAGAAGAGGAGTTGTGGAAGACCTACAGAGAAAAGAAAGAGATCATCTAGAGAAGGGAGACCGACGGCAAAATGCGGACGTTGTAGTGCGCCAACTTGACCCCATTACACTAAAATGACCAATATAATTACATACAAATATTTCATAGATATGTGATATTCTTTTAAGGATAATGTTCATTGGAAATAGTCTCTTTAAAGAATGCATTCAGATTGATCAACTAACAGTTAATTGTCTGTCAACTTTGGAGTCAGAATAATAATTCTCTGAGATTTGGATCACATCTGTAACATGATACCAGATCTGTGACTTGTGTGCTGTGACCTGTGATGTGTGACATGCCGTATGAAAAATTTAACTGATTTGTGAATATATAACCTGAAATGAGAATATGTGACCTGAGGTGTGGACACATATGGGTAACATGAATCCTAATATCTGTAACCCATGTGCTGTGACATGTCACGTGCCGTGTGAAAGGTATGTGTGACGTGATATGTAAATTTGTGACCAAGTTGAGAAACCAATTGTGACCTATTTGCTGTACCACATGACATGTTTCACCGACTACGTGACGTTGTTAGAAATATAGAACTTGTATAATTTACACCATATATATAAAAATAGCATTAAAATGTAATCGAAGATGGATGAATCATGAACGTAAACACTTTAATATCCTTTATTGCAAATCAAAGGTTACGAGTTATTATTCATTACATGAACCTCTATTGACTAGACACATACAATGTTCATAACATTTACAAACTAAATTCTTGTCCTCACTAACAAATCTAAAGCCAGTTTTCATTCTATGACAAGTGCTTCCTCCATCATAGGCTGATTTACTCTTTTCGTGTAAACCTGTCGGTGTTTGTAGAGTAGCGTAGCAATATCCATTCTGAACTTGCTGGCATCAAACTTCTTGGGAACGGAACATCTACCACCACGGATAAGATACAACGTATATAACACCACGAATATCCTATAATCATGACTGCAGAACATGTGACAGACTATTATGAATGAATCCATCAAAAGGATATACGTATTGTAAATCTTGGTCATAGACTTACCCATTTGTTTGCTGAGGGAGTGTGTCGTCGATGATCACCTTCAATTCTTTGGCTTCTAGTTCGTGATAATCAGGATCCTTCTTTGAAATTCTCAGAGTATTCATTAGAGCAGGCAATACCTTAATGTACGTCTCAATACCTTGCAAAACCTTCCAGTCACCTACCGAGTTGAACACAATCAAGGTATGACTTTTGAATTGTAATTGGCTAAGCATCCAATGTGCTTTGTTGGTGGGTATGATCGGCATGAACACATAGTCAAATCGGCCCAGGGTGAGTTAAAAGGGAGGTTGTGACCTGTCAGGCTCGACTCTGACATTAAAACATTTGGGTCCTTCATGAAGGCAGGAAAAATGTCTTTTATTTTAATCTAGAACCATGAGTTTGTGGTGGTGGCTTTGTATTTAACATTTTTGCCAAATTTTGCTACCTGGCGAATGAAGTAGAAGCAAGCATCCATATGTTGTTTCAATGAGAAGAAAAGATGTAAGCATTGCGTACAACAGATTGTATATGAATGAATCTGTGACTAGTTCCAATATGAAATGTGACCTATTTGTATCATCTCTGATACTCTTCTTAATAGGTATGAAAGAAATCGAAATTCTAAAAAGTGTAATGTAATTTAATTGAGTGTGTAAACGTAATCGTACTGCATCACTCAGTGATGACTCTGAATTTATAGGCTCGTGGAACCAACTCATATGACCTACTGGGAATGAACCAATTAGACAAGCAGGCTTGATGGCGTCGTCTTCCTCGCTAAATTTTTTCCTGTGACCAACACTAAATGTTACATTCTTTTGTCAAAACTGTGTATTGAGTAATTTTTCACAAATAGGTACGAAATGCACTTACTTATTTTTTGGTTTATACCCCCTCTGAGACCAACCCATGATGGCCGATTTGTCAACTTCGTCAACATTGTCTTTGTAATCCTCAAAAATGACAATATTATCATCGTGCTTAAATAATTTCCCCCTCTCCTGTCTGGCAACGAAAGGAGACTGCAATACCCTTGCTGGCCTTAAAACCCGCTTAACTGGTAATTCCGAGGTTGGTTCAGCAATAGGTGATCCCTGTATGTTATTGTAGTAGGTTGCAAATTGATTGAAAATACGGCACATGAGCTGTCTGTGGAATAGTTTGTAAGCATGTGTTGTCTATCACCTATACATGTGACCTGGTCTGAATGTGTCTGTGACCTGTAACATATGATTTGAAGATAGTTTGGAAGGGTGTGTGGCATGTGACCCATTAATATAACATGGTTTGGAATGTATGTTATCTGTGACATATGAATAGGACATGGGCTGAAGGAATCTGTGATCTGTTACCTGAGAATGTGACATGGTTTGGAATTATGTCTGTGACCTATGAATGAGACATGGTTTGAAGGTATCTGTGCTATGTGATCCATGACTGGAACATGTGTTAGTATTGTGTGTGATCTGTGACTTATGAAAGGGACATGGTTTGAAATGTCTGTGAAATGTAACCTATGAATAAAACATAATCTGAAGTGTGTGTGATCTGTGATCTAATAATATAACATGGTTTGGAGGTATGTTTGATTTGAGATCTACAACTACTGGAACATGTAAATACCTCATTCTCTACAGTTTTTGTTGCAGTGACCACATCAGATATGATGGAATCTACCCTCTTCTGAGTTTCCTTCGAATGCAAAACATTGGATGGGGGTGAATTCAATCCTCAAATCAAATGATGGTGGCTCAAGGGAGAAGAGAAGATCATCACTTGGGTCCATTTTGCTCTTCCCTTTTCTGTTGACGTTTGATACTACGTTTTTCACCTACATGTTGAATAGGAAATAATAAACTATATTCTTTTACAGAAATGTGAAATATATCAAGTGACTACCCCTAAGCCTTGTCAGATAAACCAGCCCCATGATGTTCTTGATCTCCAACTCTAGGAGCTTCTTTTTGTCCTACTCCACGGTCGCTTGTCCTCTCACTAGATCATCTAATGATCTCGTCCATTGCACTGGATATCATTATTGACACAGACTCAGATAGAAACTGCATGTTCGTTCGAATATCCATTAGATCACTTTTAATACAGGCTTGCATTTGAACAATGTCATCCATTTTGTTAGTCTTTCCTTCGTTCAAGGATGACACAGCTCCGCCTTCAACACTTTATTATCCGCCTGGAGTTCGGATACTTGCACACGCAACACCTCAAAAGCCTGACAAAAATGAATAACTAATTATTATATGTTGCTTGCGAAATATCTTTGACCAACCATCAACATACAATGCACACTGGTATATCTATGACCTGATGTGTATGAAATGTGACATAGGAAATATTGATGTGTGACCAATGACGAAAATATTGAGAGCTGATTAACATAATAACTTACGTCATCCCATTGTGCCCTATGAGATTGTGGCTCCTCTTGAGAATGATGAGCGACTGTTGGACCTTCAACAAAGGGGGATTTTTCATAGGCGGATGGCTCCTGCCGTCTTGGAGGAGGAGCAACAAAATCGTCGTCATAATCTGAAGAGTGAGTTTGTCCAATATTACTGTCCATCAACGACAGGACTGATGGAATGGACTTTTCGCTAGTATTTGCATCTTCAACAGACGTCTCCGTCATGTGCTTGGTTCTTCTTCGGTTCTCGGATGAGGACGTCGGTTGGACTGACTTGTGTACTAGACTCCGTTCATGTCTGGCATCGCCATTTCACTTTCCAACGGTTCCAAGTCACAAATCACAATTTGCAATACAATATGTAGTTTATATGAATGCAAAGTCAAAAATTCGATATTGATTACATGACGCTTACTGGAACTTTACCTTAGGATTGGAGAAGCAGTCGGGTCCTTCCAATTTGGCAGCTGATGGTCGCTCATCTACCATCCAGTTTACAATGCGGTGATGCACCCTCGATATCCTTGTAACCACGATGCCATCAAGACTGGGAAAAGTCTTGTATATCCATGCTTGAAGGCTACAAGCATTCCTCGTGGCCTGTAGTGTGGGGTCCTCCTGCCGCGTCCATCTCTGAATGCACCCAGAGTAATTTGGAATAGTAGCTTGCCCCATGAAAAATTGTTCATTTCATTAAAGTCCTCAGCGATAACAAATAGGAAGTGGTCAACAACCTTCTTGTAGTCACGTGGAAAGAGATAGGCAGAGAGGAAATATAAAACCCCAAACATTGCAATGTCATTGTTTGGTAGGGCTTCAATCATATCGAGGTCAGGCATTTGGTATGCAGACAGAATTGTGTCCTTTACATCTTCATGTGTGACAGCATCTACTTGTGAAAAGTATTTGGCCTTCAACTTTGACTGTCTATTTTCAAAAACCTGAGTATCTATATCGCCTGAACATTTCAGTCATGTGACCAAACAGAACTCAGATATAGAAAACTTGACGTATCGCCCGGAGACATAACCATATTTTTTCCTCATTCGTGTGCTGAACTTGCCTCAGAAGGAAGTAGTGAATCAACTGTGGTTGAATCACTATTTCATGACAATCCAAGAAGTGGGCAAAGCATGTGCCCCTCAATATCTATTTTTGGCTTTGGCTTAACTTTGATTGTATAGTGGTGAGAACACCTTTATACACAGAGGTGGTAATCTTGCCAAGAAACCAACTTTTTTCAGGTATTTTGAATTGCCAGACCTACATAAAGCGTTAATAATAATAAAATTGTTAAGTACCTGTATTATAATTCAGAGACAGAGAAAAGGAAATGCATTTAGGTATAAATGGTCGCATATAGGTTAAATTCAGGTCACATATATGTGAAATGGTCACATATGGACATCATATTACTAAAGCACATCATCAACCATGTTAACAGTCAACTCACAGGCATACAAAGTTTTCTCATTCACAGGCATATTACTAGACATATATTTTTCATTCGTTTTTAACTTTGGTTTGGTCTTCAACAATTAGAACCACAACTGTGATGGAAAGTAGTAATTGTACATGTGAGTGTCTTTGCATTGAGAATACTTGGTCACATATAGGTGAAATGGTCACACATGGACATCATATTACTAAAGACACATCATCAACCATGTTAACAGTCAGGTCACAGGCATACAAAATTTTTTCAGTCAGGTCACATATTCACAACAAACTTGAGTCTCATTCACATATTAAGATCACATTCAGAGCCCTATCCCCATTACAGTAAGGTCACAGGCAATCATATCCATATGCATTTACGTCACAGATTCCCAATATATGTGTATTCGTGAATAGACAACAGATTATTCGTAATACCAAAAACGAAAAATCAAATGAACGAACATTATGCGTTCAAAGTTGCAAACCCTACCCCATTCCAACTACGAAACGAATTCAACAGATTTCGAGATCATAGATCTTCAATACGTCTTCAATACATGTCACCCAACGATTATTCAATTAATACCCGTCACTTAATGTATTAACATAACATAAAAATCAACATATCGTGTTCGATTGGACTTTCCGCAAGGTCACAGACGACGCCGCATACTTTTCCATATGGGATTTCGTTGGGCTTTCCTCATGCTTCCTCTTTCCTCTCCTTTATAGCGTAGAATGGATGTTTATCACCTTGGGTTTAGTCATTTTTTTGTCGACCGTAAAATGGAAAGTTTTTTTACAGAGTGACAGTGTAGACGAAGAATGTACTCAACTCGCTTTGGGTATGTGACGAAGATTAGTTCCTTGACAGGCTGGAGTGGGATAACTAACCAGAGATATTCGTGGAGTTGGTAACTGCCAGAGTAGTTTATCAGAGATCGTGGGGAGAAGTTTGAGGGCAGTTTCACTCGTTTGATAGAGAATGAAGAAATATTAGATTTGAAGCACGTTAACTATGGAACCGCGCTTATTTTAAATAAGTAGCTTTTTTTAATTAGTCTAATACCGGACATTTGACTAGAATAGTTGAGCCCATGATTTATGCACAGTGAACTTGAAAGTCCTGGGAGGGTGTAATTTTCTCAGTTAAATATATTGTTAGAGGTAGACGTGGTTCTATTTGGTTTTGATTCGAATAGAATCAAATCGAACCAAATGGCGGATCGATTTCATTTGGGTTTCATATCTTAAATTTTCAGATTTGCATCATATAAGTTAGTAATATATACCTAAATTAAAAAATAAAATAAAATAAACATCACATTCAACAAGATCAAAATTCAATCATCAAGATTAAACAAAAAAAAAAAGGGTCCAAACTAACAAATAGAATATAGTCATAATTTAAATACACAAATCAATTTTCATTTTCTTACACAAAAATTATTTAATAAGTAATAGGAATGATTCATTGAATTAATTGCAACAATTTTGAAGGCATGCCCCTACAATAAAGAATGAATTATGCACAATTTTTACAGTTCACTTTTATAGTCAACATTAACCATTTAATACTCCATAAATGCTTAATGGAGTTTCATCTATTTGTAAAGAATACAAATAACTCATCAAATAATTAAAGTAATATATATAAGACTTTTGAAGTAACTGACCAATTTCATTTTCTGATCTTAAAAGAGACTCCACTGATTAGATGAAATGAAGTTCCAACATGTCGCGACATTGTGTAAATTGAAAAGAAGTGAAGGAAAAATAATTCAAATGAATACAAAATTAGGGTATACACAACTAATGAACTGTCTGACTTCAATGACCTAAAATCAATTAACGGCCTCTATCCAATTAATAGGCTATTTCCAATGAATATAAAATTAGAGTCTTCATTGATTAATATATAAAAAATTAATCATTAAGTTTGATTTTGATTCTGGTTCTTGATTCTTGAACTAGAACTGAACCAGAACCAAAATCAAATGGTTCTTAATTCAAAGAATCAAAATGATTATTTTTTATTTTATTTTTTGATAGAAGTTTGGTTTGGTTCGGTTCGATTTTGACATTTTGTCCACCCCTAAATATTGCTATTAGAATAATAATAAATAGTAGAGAAAACAAAGAATGTGAAAGAAAGAAGTACGAGAACACGGGAATTTGTAAAATCTATCTATATCTAGATATGTCTTGAAAATAATGCTACTTGTACATAATAATTTGCATACAAGTGATGTATCAAAAGAAGATTGGAGAATTTTTTATTATTATTATTTTTTTATTTTAATTTGGTTGAAGAAATTCTAATTTAATCATATTTCATCACATCGTATGTATGTAAATCATGTACACATAGCACAACCGTTGTCTCAGCCCAACTGTCAACTAATGCTACGTTGAAACCATACCTTTCCATCAAATAACAAGAGAACCATTCAAGAAGTACTAATTCAATCTCATTACTAATTAAAGAAATTCCTACAACAAATTAACTGCAAAAGGAATCCCCAAAAGAGGGAAATAAAAGAACACTGACCACGAAGCTATAATAAGACCTAAACACTCCATTGTAATCTCTCTAACCATTTCTGATTCTCTTAGCATCATCTCCTTTCTACTCAGCTAAATATCGTAAACTAGTGCTCCTGACCACCCATTGCATCACTGTACAAAGAACCAATAAACAAACAAATGAAAGAACCTGTGATAGAATGGCATCATTTTGTCACGAACTCTGGTTTGGTGGCCGTTTGGGTATTTGCTACAGAACGTTCCCCAATCTTGGTTCTCATTTCGATGACTTTCTTGTGAGAATTCGAGTGCAAAGTTGGACTGAATGTAGGACTTGCAGCGGGACGATATTCGGGGAACAATCGGCCTGATTTGTAGCGGACGCCACATGCATTGCAGAGTGTTTTAGGCCCCGTTGGGCCAGCCCTCCACTGGGGAGTCTTTGTTATCTCACAGTGCAAGCATTTCCTAACGGCTTGTGTTGGAGCATTCTCATTCCCCTCGGGTGAGGTTTTCTTCTTCTTCTTTTCCACTCTGGAAGCCAGTTTGGGGATCTTATTCATTGGTCGAGACTCTGCAAAGTTCTCAGATTCTGAAGAAACTCCAAGAGTAACAAATGGCCGGGGAGTCTCGATGAAAGAACACGGAGGGGAAATGAGTTGGATTGCAGGTCGAGGATTATAAGTTGCCGGACGAGGACGCTTGCTTCGAGCACGTTGTGGACCCCGGTGACTCGGACTGAGAGGCATAATCCTCCCCCCAGTGCAGGAGCTGCTGCTGCTGTTCTCAAGTACAGAAATAGGGCTCGATATTTGGAACTGGTTGTGTGATGGCTCCGTGTTAACGCACATATTCTCCTTTCCAAAGGTCGACCCTCCACCCGAGAAGGAATCCTCCACAAATGCTGAAAGCCATTCTAGCTGTACAATGTCTTCATACTGGGGGAACAAAACAAAAGAAAGAATCAGCATTTATTGAGCACATGGCATTTCTAGACTTGGCTAAAGCCATACAATATGAATTTCGAATTTTAATTTTAATCTAAATTCGACCAAACATGTCCACACTGTTTCAATAATGCAGAATTTACCATAGATATCATACAGATATGACCTATTAAAAGCCCTTTCCCTGCCAAGAATGTGACAATCAACATCATCAATAACATGGCAATATTAATTATAAATTTGCTACACATGCATTCTAGTTGATATTCTGCTTTACATTGTACCATGTGGCATACAATTTTACAATTGATTTCTCCAACACATAAAACAATCATTGACCTTGATTTTGCCACCTATTCAAATGTAATCCAAGTTGTACATAAATATTGTACAAGTAGCATAATTCTATTAATTAACACCGACTGCCTAACTGGCAAACAAAATCAAATAATGACATGACATGACAACAATCTAAGCTTTGTTTCCAAATAAATTTGGACTCGGCTAATTAACTCACACAACAACAATCCAACTATAATGAGACTCAACTAAATTGTTCACTATCTCATTTTAAGTTTGAGCAATAAATGGCGGTATTTGAGCATGATCTTCAACAAAAACTTTTGAATTTGCACAGCAGCAATCATCTTTCGTGATCATACAACAAGTTATACACTTGCACAACAAATGACTAATTTGTAATGAAATGAGGAGAAATAAATTTCATGGCAGTAGAGTATAACTCACCGGAACAGCAAGCTCAGTTGAGAGGTCGGATGGAGCACTACCATTGCTGCCGGAGGAAAGGGGGTCAGTATCTGGCAACACATTGTCCCAAATGCTCGGAAAATCCTTGATATCACCATCAACAACAACGCTACTACCAGCACACTCATTTTCAGTAGGGAACTCAATCAAGTCATCAATCTGATCAAAGAAGTTTCCACATTCAATTTCATCCATGAAATTAGGCCCCATCACTCTATATTCTAAGAAACTTTTTCCCTGGAAAAGAAAAAAGAATTACAGTTAAGAAAATACTATATGCCAGCATATTAACATCTGCATACAAATAGATAGATAATGAATGGATGAATAAGAATTTGATACTAGCGTGCGCAAGAGGTGGAGTAGGGGGCCACCAGAAAGTTTGCTGATAACAATGCTTGCCAGCTCAAAGGGAGTACGTGCATGTTAGCAGAAAAAGATGAAAAAATTTGTTAAAGCAATTTTGGATTCTTGCACCGCGTATGCTAAATTAAGACTACTTTCATCTGAGATTCAAAAATCTTTAAATTAATGATAAAAATGAAGGAACTAAAGGAAAAAAGAGTGAAATTCAAAGCAAATGTGAACACAAGGCTTAAGAGTAAACCGACACAATTTTATAAATGGATGTGATAAAAAATAAAAATAATATTCTTGGGTTTGGGGCCAACCCTGAAGTCTGTGCTTTTTCAAGGGGAAATACTTCAAGAACCAAATGCACAAGGCCTCCAAACTTGAGTAATTTTTCTGCAAGAAAAGGGGTGAAACAGTAAAGTTAAAGAATAGCAAGAAAAGAATCAAATTCCTCAAAATGTTTAGTTACAAAAAGTAGAAGTTCAGAACATTGTAATATTCAAGAAATGGCAAGTTACAGAAAAACTGGGTGACTAAAGTGTAGCTTAAAATTTGGAAGGAAAAAAGGGCAATAAAGACTCAAATTTTCCCATCTTTTCTCTAACAAAATTCTCACATTTCAGAGACAGAGAAATGGAAAAAAAAAATCTCTAGGACTCTGGGTTAAGTTCAGCACTGTATTTGCTCAATTAATGGCAAATACAGCAAAAAAAAAGACTCCAACTTTACACTCATTTCTCAGCCTCTGTGTTTCCTTGAGCATATAAAGGCCAAGAAATGTCAAAATTTTGCAAGAAGCAAAACAAAAAAAAAAAGGTAATGAAAACCCACAAAGTTTTTTGTTATGAAAACGAAGAAGAAAGGATCCAAAGAAATATTTATATTAGATTCCAAGCAAGAAACACAGAAAATAAGCAATTTTGAAGTGCTAAAGAGATAACAGTAGCAGAGACAAACCTCTGCTCAAAACCCCAAAATATATCCCGCCTAAAAGCTCCAAGAACAGTAGCGGAGAATACAGTAACTCTTTATTGAGCACAAATTTTAAGGCACAATACAAAAGGACAAAAATAAATCCTATACTATTCCTCCATTAACAGTGAGGATAGTATGAAGAAGCAGAAGGAAAAGGAAGAGAGTAAAAAGAATTGAAAATGGCGTGTGAAGTTGAGAATTAGAGAGAGGCTAAAAAGAAAGAAAACGGTAGGTGAGGCCCTTGCTTCATTGCAAGCTGGCTTTTACTATCAAACCTTCACTGTCGTCTTCTTCAATACCCCCCACCCCACACGCTCAACGGGCCCCACATCAAGCTTGTTCTTTGAATGAATTCGCGTATATAGATTACACTGTATGTATAGCCGCCATTCCAATGTTTGAGATATGTATATCTATGGTAAATGAGTTGATTTTGTTATGAATTGTCCAATTCCAATTCCTACTTAATAGAAATATTTACACATGCAATTTGAGATCTTCAAAATTGCCAAGGGTCTTTTCAAATATAGTAATAAGAAATTAATATGGCAAATGATCGCTTTCACTACATGTTGGTCCTTCGAATGGAAACTAACTACAAACAAAAATATCATTAGTGATCACTGACGCATATTCTTATGCGATTAACGACGAAAGTGTGGTTATGATTACCAGTGGTGCTTCAATAACCTATGAGAATTACAAAAACTTGGAACCATAGTTGATGATATGACAATCTTGTTGATAATGTTTTCTAGTGTGACTTTTTACCCATTAACATTTAGCTAACTCATAAATGACACCTAAGACCAAACCCGATTAAAATGCTGTTAGGGCAATTAGCAAAGAACAATCCCTCTTGATTATAATCGTAGTTGTAATTACGCGTGTACAATTAGAAATCGATGATCGTAATGCACCATCTACACCTGTCATTCCAACTAATGAAAATGTTGAGTTGGCAAAGAGAAATTGTGACTTAGCTGCTGATTTTGTTGATATTGGCATCTACTAGGTCAAAATAACATAACGCAATGTTGGAGTTAGTTTCAATACACGTAATATATTTAAGTCAATATAGTTGAACGAATTAATTTTATAAGTTAATTATAAGCAGATTTTTATAATTTACGGTTCCATTAAGTTAGGATAATAAAAAATGACTCAACAGCTGCAAAGATGTATTGGTGTTGGACCTCATTGGATGATTCTTTGCTTTCTCAACCTTTTGATGTACTTGTACTAACTCACACTTCAATTCTAAAGTATTTCCAATGTACTTTTCTTTTTTTTAAAAAAAAAAAAATAGGAATGTTGATTCGCTTTTATATTATAAAATAATTGTCAACATGTTGAGTTCACATGGTCGAACTTAGCCATCAAAGATTACAAGTTCAAAATTAGGTTTAATTTGATTTTTTTTTTAAAAAAAATTCAAGATTATTTCAAATAATTTAAGACGAGATAGAGTTAAGCCCATTGTTTTAAAACTCTTTTTGTTACATGATCATTTTCAACTCCACATTCATACAATAAAATGTTCTGCACGTAAGTCCAACTTTTCACTTTTTTTAACCAGACATTCTCGTAAAAATGCTATTCAAAACTCTCTTTTGCTTCCTTTTTTTTTTTTTTTTTTTTTTAAAAATTATGGACACCAAATAGGGACAAAATTTCGAAATAACATTAAATTGTCAATACATATATACAAACTTGAAAGGAAATTTCAATAAGTTGAGCATCATGCATCCTTCCCCTTTTTACTTACTTAGGTTGCACTCTTTGAATCATTTCCTTACAAGAAAAAACTTCTCCCTTTTAAAAACCAATTTTGGACATAACCTAACTCCCTTTGACTGTGTTAAAGCTTGGTGCACTTTATATTTTCAGCATCTCTAATCAAGGCATTAATCGTGCCTCGTTTTAATCTTAAATAACCTAGTCAAAATAAGTGATTGATGAAATCCATGTTCAAAATTTGATGCGATTCATGTTGAAAATAAAATTCCGCATTATTTTGTACAGAGTCTTCCAACTATTCTACAACACTTAGAAAGAAATATTTCATTAACGAAAAAGAATTCAATTCAAATGCACGATACATATTAAAAAGATTTTTACAACTCGATCACAAATTTAATAATGAAGGCTCCCACCAAAGAGAAAAGTTCAATAGAACAATTCCATATACACGCGTTAAGATCATCAACTTAAATCGTGACATTCGTTTTTTGCGTCAAATTTCATTAATATTAGAATAGTATTATCGTTAATGATTTATAATTTATTTGAAATGAGGTGCTTATCATACCTTTTCTTTAAAGAGAGGAAAATAAAATTGCTACGAGTTTTTTTTTTTTTTTAATCAAGAAGGACTAATTGGATTGTTAGCCTCCGTTTGATCCCCATTAAATTAAATTACATTACATTCCATTTATTTTTCTCTTATTTTCAACCATATAATCTTCCATAAAATAATATTACACGTAAATCGAAAACTTTTCTTTCTTTTTCAACCACACATTTTTCTAAAAAATACCATTCCCCCCATTTTCATTTTCAGGTAATGGGGCTAACATGTTTTCATGTGTTATATATTTCTGTATTAAAATGTCATGTTTGGCTAAGTTTGTGCAAATTAAACAAACGATAGGTTATAAATTAAAATATGAAAATTCCAAATATTTAAAATTTTCGATATGTCACGCTATTTTTGTGTCTGCATTAATGTATCTTTGTCAGTTTCTCCACCATTTTGATTAAAATGATATTCAATAATTGACATAAAATTTTCTTCCTACTAAAGTTTTTCTTCAAAAATTCAATAACTAATAAGAAAATATCTTCCAAATAATTGTCGGTGGTAGTCGTACCAAGTCATGAATAGGACTAAAAGAATAATGTTTATGAGCTAGCCATGTTCATTTTCTCCATTTAATATTATTCCTAAAGTCTTTATTTTTCCGTATTATATGCATGTATATATTCGTTTATAAATTGACTCATTTTCATAATTTGTGGGATAAAAATAAAATAAAAGGTAAAGTCTATAACTTTCATCGTTATTATAGTTGTGTCTTTAACTTTCCATAACGTTATTATTCTCAAAATCTTGATGATTAGCACATTGTTACTGACGAGGATATTGTCCAAATATTTTTTTTGAAGAGTAAAAAGACTTATTTAACCCATGTATTTTCAAATAAGCAAGAAATTAAAAATAAAATAAATTCTACATTGTAACTAAATATTCATCCCTTATTTTAAAGAACGCTAAAACAATTAGCGAACGAAAGTAGTGATTAGGAACAAGATGTGATAATTGATAAAAATTATGGGTAAAAATACAAAGAAAAAAAAGTTGAACACTTAAATGTTAGAATAAATAAAGTTAGGAACCATTCGTGCAATTTAAATTTGGCACATTTATAAGAAAAATGTGACTTGAATATAGAAGAAAAAATTACATATGAGCATGCTAAAATATTTACATTTATGAAAACAATTTAATTAATTATTACTGTCTTTTTTATCGAAAAACGATAGCCAATAGCGTAACATATTAAGTCCTTGTTTGAGTTACATTATTTTCATAAGAATGTATTTTTGAATAATGTATTGATGAGAAATGTATGATTAAAAAATCAAAATAAAAAATTGAATTTGTATTTAATATTTTTTAATTGAAAAATGTGTGATAGAAATAATATTAAATCACTGTTTAAAAAAATATATATATTAAAAAATGTTGGTTTAAATAAGGCATTAACAGCAAATTTTAAACATCACCTTCCCTTCACAAAGTTGGGTACCAAAAATGACATTCGTCATATTGCAACGAAAATATAATAAAGTGAAGTTTTAAATTTATATTTGTATTAAAAAATTTCCCTACTCAATCACTTAAAAGTTAAAATGTATACATGTCGTGTAAATCTTTTTGTTGGATTAATATATTGCTTGAATCCACCGGCGCGCCAACGTAATGTTACCCACGTAACAGCCTTAATTCCACCGGCGCGCCGCCAAACGCGGGGGAGTCACATGCAGCGTGCGTGCGAGCAAGTAAGAGCTCACGTTATGTGGGTCCCGGAAAGCACGTTATTAGCGTCGGTAGACTCTGGTCCACACATCATGCAACGTAAGAGAATCCGACGGTCGGATGCAAATGTGGAGCCCAGACGCTTAATTTGCTGTGTCTTTTTTGATCCTGCGTGCATCACCAGACATAAGTCACGTGAAATTGCATAGGGATTTGTGCTCTGATATGTTCGTCCGTTATATAATAGACTTGTTTGGTTTAACTGATAAGTAAGCTTTTCTTTAAGTGTTCATTTTTTAGGCCAAGAAATTCAAGATAGAAATTCTGTTCCTAACTTCAATACAATAAAGAATTGCAAAAATTGCAGTGGGATGGATCAGTAAAGCCCCTGTTTGGCGGTCTTTTTTGCAAAAATATTGTTTTAAATAGTAATTTTTTTGAATAATGTATAATTAAAAAGTAAGAAAAAGTTTTGAATTCACATGTAGAATATCTTATTGTATCAATGTATGATTGAAAAAGAATATATAGTGTTGTGACTCGGACCCGGTTCTTTGTGCTCTCATAATTTTCTGCTAAAGACGATTTATGGAAATGCGATTTTATAAAGTGATCTTTACACTGGATGTTAACACTTGGCACATCACGAACCGTTGGATGAGTCAATTGGTCTTGGTGATATAAATACACTTGGACAATTTGTTTACCCTCAGATTTTCTTCTGCCTTTTCATTTCGAGAGAGTTCATCTTCTCTGAGTGGCTAGGGTTTTCTGATTCGTCATTATTTTTTAACATCTCATTCGAAATGATATTTTGAGAGTTTAGTCTTGAATACATGTGATTTCTTGAGTGAAATATGTAATAGTTGTGAGAACTGGTATTCTGGGTTCATGAAAGCAGATCTGCAGTTTATTATGTGATTCGAGCCAAATATGTTGGTTCTTTGTGAAGAGATAGTCTCTTATACTGTATTTTGGTATTGGCTAAACGTTTGTAACTTTCCTTGCCAGTTTAAGGTGTTATAGTGCAATATATATATATATATATTCTTTACACATTTATAAAAGTTTACTTATTAGAATTTAATATTTCTATTTTTAAAAATATTTAGGCCCCGTTTGGTACTCATTTTTGTAAGAAATGGAATGAAAAATATAACCGTTACGAAACCGACACAAGAGATAGAAAGTCAAATATGTTAGCTTGATGTCATGGATACAGTCATATTTATCATTTTTGTGGTCAAAGAATGGAAATCAAACGGGGGCTTAATTTTTAAAAATTTATTTAAACGCTTGTTTTTCACGTTCGAGTATTTTTCATATTTGAACTCAAAAATGCATTTTAAGTTTTACATTATAAATTTAGCCCTTTTTAATCTACGTTATGTACAAAATAAATTTTTTACTCACTTATTTTCAATCACACTTTCTTTAACAAAATAATATTATATTCAAATTTAATTTTTTAAATTTTTTAATCACACATTTTTTATTAAAATACTATTCAAAAATACATTTTATGCAAAAAAAAGGGGGGGGGGGGAATACTACTCAAAAATACATTTTATGCAGGGGGGGGGGGCTCAAACTAGATCTTAACATTATTCTCGAAAATGCATATTTAGAAATAACAAACCAAACATGTTTTCAATATTCGGTAAAATTGAAAACTAAAAATAGAGAATTATACGAACCTTGATTTTTTAGAGAATGAGGCTCGGACATGATCAAAACATAATCAACAATGTTATTTTGTTTCTTTTTTATTATACAATCAACTATCTTTCTAAATGATTATAATTTGAAATTTTCAACATATATATAATTGGACCGATTCCAAGTCCAATCAAGCTAGCTAGTTTGATCCTATAGTATTGAGCTCTATTAAAATAGTGATTTTTTAGATAATGTATGATTAAAAAATAATAAATAATTTTAAATTTATGTATGATATTATTTTTTGGAATGATGTGTGGTTAAAAATAAATTTTGAAATTATATATATTTAAAAAGAATGGATTTAAAATTGAGAAATGGACGATTTTTTATTTATTAGTCATGATAATGAGGGAGTCATATGCTTCATTCAAGGGGCAAATTAATAACTTTATTTTTTTCCTTTTATTTATTTTTATATTTATTTAATTGAGTGGTGCGTAGGGTGTAGGTTAATGGTCAAGATCATGCTGGTGAACAAACCCTTTTCTTGGTTGTAAGTCACGTGCATACGTAATCGTGTACCGGCCACCTACACAATTATTTCACAAGGTTCCATCTCCACCAATTGTAACATTTTCCATCATCTAAAGAATAACAAATTAAAAGTAATTAAGAAATGGTTAAAAAAAAATTATACCAAAAAAGTCAAAATTTGTTGAATAATATCTTACTCTTTTTTAATATTTTAAACTTTTTGATGGGTTGTTCTGTTTGTTATCATAGTAGTTGTGGACATGTAATTGTCACATTCTGGAATTCTACGATCACGTATTTATGAAAATTTTAGCTGTATTTTTATTATAAAAAATAAATTTAATCAACGGCTGAAAGATCTACGTACATCAATTACTTTAAAAACAGATTTTTAAATTATTTAAAATCAATGGTCTGAATTTTGTCACCACTTTTGTCAATCATATTTGTAAGCATACTTTATACAAATAGCATAATATATATACGAATTGATATATTAATTAGTAATTACCAATGAAAAAGAAAGCATTTCGAAGACAACCCGAACCATGATTTATTTGGTTTACCAGTAACATTACCGGAAAACAGTAGAGGGTGTCGGTGCGATAATACTGCCGGATGTATCAGATCACACCCACATCATTTAACTGAAGTGGGGAAAATAAAATGACTTATCAGGGGTGGGTTTTCAATAGCATAAATTTAGAAATGAACAAAAATTAAGAATTTTTATTACAGTTAACAAAAGAGTGTGACGTGAGTATGACATCCACGACCCAACGCCGTGAACTTACGTTAAAATTTGTCAAATGACCTCTTTATCCATCGGTGCAGTGCTTCATGTTCCGTAGAAAGATGATTTCCCAGGGGTATTTTCGAAAGATTCCAATTATTGTTTCCCGTGGATGCATCAATTCAAATTATTGAAATAATATGCTACTTGTACAATTTATTTGAATTCCAACCGAGAACATCTTCCAACCATTATTTGAATACTTGAAACAACATGGCTTACCTCTTAGTTATTGTTTTGGAAAACTTTGATTATTTTTTGCTAGCAGTCATATAATTATAATTTTATAGAACCCTTGTAATTGAAGTTAGTTCGACCAAAAGAATATATTTTGTAGCATGTTGCCTCTTTAACAAGTTTGAGAGATATATCTAGCAATTTATTTTTGTGACTCGATAAGATCTCACCCGATAATCCAAGATACTAACGATTATAAAGTAGTGACACAATTTATGTGCATGTATATCCTCTTGCCTAAATACCTAATATTAGAGCTCGACTTTGATATATTTAAAACATAGCCACATTTTTTAAGAAATCAATCCATCACTTCGGGTGACTTACATTTTTTATCAATTTTTCAATCACACACTTCATTGACAATTCTTAAAGTCTAGAACATGTGAATTTTATCAAAACCAAACACGGATCAGAGCAATTTGACTGTGCATTATTTGGTAGAGATTAAAATCAAATTTTTAGTAGATTTTCATGATAATTGATGAATTGTGTAATTGAAAAATTGTAGATCCCATAAAATGTAGTTAAAATTTAACTTAAATTAAAATTTAATTTTAACTCCTTTCAAACACAGGCTATATAAAGTACCATTTGGAGTTTTGATCAATCTTTTCACCATAAGGTGACATTGATATTCACTACAAAGCTCACTTGAGGCCCAAATATGGCACTTCGACTCAGTACTCACTTATGTCCAAGCCCATCCTAGGTCTACTTGGGTAAATTAGGGCCAATGCCCTATTAAACTAATTAAATGGAAATTACACTGTCCCAGGTGTATAAAGATTGGGATGCAAACATCAGGTGGAAAACTTTTTTATGCAAATGTCAAGGTTTTATGTAATTATTAAATGTGAAATATTTATTTTTATCATTTAATAATTAGTAAATGTGTATATTAACTGATGACGCGTTTCCTTAATTATCGTAATTCAAATTACAATTTTCTTAATTACCATATCAATCATCATCTCTCTCTCTCTGCCCCCCACGATTTCACGTAATCTCCAAACCCTCTCTTTGTTCTCCCACGATTTTTTGGCATCTCCGAACACTCGCTTGTTCGAACTCATCCATTCGGAGTCCAAATTTTGCCAATTAGTTATCCTACAATCTCACCATTGTCGAATTCAATTTGTGCAAGAATCACCGTGTGCAGTACATCCCTTTCGCTATACTGGAAAAACGCAATCTAATGAAGAAATCTAAGGTCGTAGAAGGGGTTATTAATCTCAAAGACACAACAAGAAGAAGAAACAAAAGGAGGTTATAAGACAGCGCAATGAAAACCCCAACGCATTCGGTGTCTGTGACCGAGCGAAAAGGCTGGTCGAACAAGGTTACTTCCTCAATTTTTTTTTATTGAACAATGAAAAAACATACTGGATATTTGGGCATTCTCTAAAATGTAGTTGGTTGAAGTAATTTGGGTATTTGGCATGACCTAGGGTTTTGGGTGTAAGGATTATGTGTATCGAAATTGCTTCATGACCCGAACTCAGTGAATGTGATCATGGTAGATGATTTGTGACCTAAGCTCATTGTATGTGACTCGGAGGTGCTAACGATGAATTGATCTAATCTGTGACCTTATTCATTTTATTGAAAACTAATCTGTGATGTGACAATGCAGCATGTATATGAGATTGAATTTGTGCTTTTAATTTTGATGTCTTATATGTTGGGCGGAGTCAAAGGTACTAACAATGTGACCTGTGACCCGACTCGAATGTATGTGCATTTGAAGTACTAACAAAGAATATATATATGTGACCTGGGCTAACCGAATATGTGACTTGACTGTTCTAACAATGAAGATCTGTGACCCTATTCAACTTACTAACCATAGTAGATGATCTGTGACCTAAGCTCATTGTATGTGACTTAGAGGTGCTAACGATGAATTGATATAATCTGTGACCTTATTCATTTTATTGAAAACTAATTTGTGACGTGACAATGCGACATGTGTATGGGATTGAATTTGTGTTTTTAATTTTGATGTCTTATACATTGGGTTGAGTCAAAGGTACTAACAATGTGACTTGGCTCCAATGTATGTACATTGGAAGTACTAACAAATATTAGATCTGTGACCTGAGCTGACTGAATATGTGACTTGACATTTCTAACAATGAAGACCTGTGCTATTCAACTTACTGACCCAAGGGACATGTGTATGCATATGTGACCTGTTAGGCAGAGCATGTTATTAATTGAATATCTTTGTGTTGTAACATATCATTTGTGTGTGATTTCTTTCATTACAAGTGTTTAACATTGTCTGCAATTCCAATACAGACCTAGGAATTCATAATACCAGAAGATGGGTGGTTTCCTGGGAAAATTACAACCTCAGTCTATAAAGATGTCTTGAATACCATTCAGATAAGCTTAATCCGACAACAGAAACGTATATTGATGGGAACCTATTTTGCTCATTTTCTAGAGTGCGACGAGATCACAATACAACCACAACTGATTCACTTCTTCCTTCTGAGACAGGTTCGTCAGCCGAACAGCGAAAAAATGTGGTTTTATGTGGCTGGAAGGTATGTGAGGTTCTCTATCTCCGAGTTCAGTTTAGTCACAGGCCTAAGATGTCATGGACAGTGTGATACACAAATGTATGACAGTAGAACATAAAAATGAAGGGAAAATACTTTTCTCAAGTGGATAATGTAACACATGAAGATATCAAATCGACATTCATCTCTACGTGTCAAATGCCGGACTTGGATCTTGTCCAAGCTCTGCCGGATGATGACGTTGCTAGGATTGGTGCTTTGTATTTTCTCACCGCCTATCTATTTCCTGGAGATTAAAAGAAAGTTTTTGACAACTACTTGTTTGCTCTAGTTGAGGACTTCGATGTGATGAACAAATACCCATGGGGCAAATTATTATTTGACATTACCTTGGGTTTACTGAAAGATGGGTTGAGTAGGAGAACTCCACATTACAGGCTACGAGGTATGTTGGTAGACTTTCAAGTATGGATTTATAAGACTTTTCCAAGTCTAGATGGAATTATTGTCACACGAACATTGAAGACACATCCCCGAATCATGAATTGGATGGCAAATGAACAACCTTCTGCTGCTAAGTTGGAAGGAGCTGACTACTTCGCAAATGTTGATGTAATAAATCAGTAAGCCTTGTTACCAGTATACTGAACTGTT
This sequence comes from Olea europaea var. sylvestris, assembly GCF_002742605.1. Taxonomy (NCBI): domain Eukaryota; kingdom Viridiplantae; phylum Streptophyta; class Magnoliopsida; order Lamiales; family Oleaceae; genus Olea; species Olea europaea. The sequence continues at coordinate 5,637,087 of NC_036237.1, forward strand.
ATACACTTTTACTAATATACACTTTTGCATATTGTGATTTATGACCTGGAACCATCGGAAACGGAAATGGCCATGCCATATATGAACAATGTCCAGTACTAGAAGCCGATTCAACCGGACTTGTTAAGTGAGAGCCGCAGGAAAAAGAGGACAAAGAAATCAGCCGACAATGCTAGTGCTAGTGGAAAGTCAGCGATCCTCTTAACGGATAGCAGTATGGGACAGCCTAATGTGTCGAACGACGATGATGATTTCGTTGATCCTCCACCACGACGTCAAGACACACCCCTCCGTGAAAAATCTCCAATTGATGAAGCACTGTCAGCTGCCCATAATTCTCCAGATGAACCACACCCTCACATGCCACAATGGGTTGATGTAAGTGGATGTAATTATTTTTTTGAAATTAGCGAACACAGATCAATGTCTTAGGTCACATATTACCATTTTGAAATCATTGGTCACAGATCACTGTGATGTAGGTCACATATCCACTACATTTTCCTCACAGAACATATTTTCCTAGGTCACATATAACCCCTTTTTTTTCATACAACTGGTTACACTTGTGTTGTTATAGTGTCATGTCAAGCATATGATGATCTGAGGATGCAATTATGCAAACTGCAGTCGGACAATAAATTGTTGAATAGGGAGCTTGGTGACATCAAGTCACAGATGTCATGCTTCAATGATGTGCACTCTACAAAAATGAACTCCATTATCCAAATGCAAGGTGTCTTAAAAACTGACTTGATGGAGATTCAAACTAACATGCAGTTTCTGTCCGAAACTGTGTCAGCAATGATATCTTCTTCAATGGAAGAGATCATGAGACGGTTTAGTGAAAAGCAAAAGATCGAGGCACAGAATTCACGGAGTTGGAGATAAGGGAACTCATGTTGCTAGAGGCTCTGATAAGACCGACGAGGTACTTACATGATATTTACACATTTCATTATACACACTATGGTCACATTGACATGCTAAGTATTCTTCTTCTCCAAGATACAGGTGCAAACAGTGTAGCTAAATGTTAACAGGAAAGGGAAAGGTAAGATAGACCCAAGTGAAGACATTGGTACTCCCTATAGTCTTCAACCACCATCGTTCGATTTAGGGATCGGATATACGCAACCTGAAGACGTACACTCTGAAGACATTCAGAAACAGGTAGATTCCATTATATCTGACGTGTTGACGGCAACCAAAAGTGTTCATGTAGAGGTATTCACAAAGCCATTATTCATTCTGTACTTGTCACAAATCAACTGCATGCCAATAATAGAAAACTTTAACAAGTCACAGATCATTCAAAACTTATTCACATGTAGTTTCATATGTCTGATATGAAACATAACAAGCTTTTACAACAATATATAGGAATCCACTTCTCCTGATGGTCGTTCTGAATTACCAGTCAAACGGGTTTCGAGGCCTGCAAGGATACTACAATCTCCGTTCGTTGTTGGAGAAGGTAAATTGTTCAAACATGATGATCATGTCATAGTTTTTGAGCATTTCAAAGGCGACATTGAAGAAGTTGACAGATCTACGTTCGTGAGTTGGTTCCAGAGGGGTTTAAAACCTAAAAACAAGTACTTATAATTTGTTTATATCTGACAATGTAACTTAACAATTCATGGTAGCGCAACACTCAATATTCAATTTCATGTTTGCAGGAAAAATTTTAACGACGAGGACGACAAAATCAAACCTGCATTCGTCATCGGTTCATTTTCAGTTGGTCACAAGTCATGGTTCTACAATTTTATACACACAGAATCATCTTTGAGTAGCACGATACAATAAAACCACATTATATTCTCACATTTCCACAGACTGGCCACATATTTTAACTTCTTTACTTACATATCATTGTTGGTCACACTTCATATATTGGTCACATATTCACATGTTGGTCACATTTACATAGACTTTCCTTTTCTTTAATGTCATTGTTTCCTTTTATTACAACATATGGATGCGTGCTTCTACTACATTCGCCAGCTTGCAAAACATGGCAAGAATTTACATTTTAGAGCCACAACAACAAATTCTTTGTTTCAGCATAAAATAAAAGACATATACCCTGCTTTTATGAAGGATCCCCAGGTTCTGATGTCAGAGTCGAGCCTTGTTAATGTCATAACTGGTCACAGCCTACCTTTAAGCACACCTTGGGTTGATGTTGACCATGTGTTCATGTCAATACTGCCCACAAACAAGGCCCACTGGATGTTAGGTGTACTACAATTCAAAAGCCACACCTTGACAGTGTTCAATTCAACAGGTAAAACATATCGTGACTGGAAGGTTCTAGAAGGCATTGAACCATATATGAAAACCTTCCAGCACTTATGAATGCTTTGGGAATTTCGAAAAATGACCCTGATTACGACAGACCTGGCTCCAAGGAATTGAAGGTGTACATGAACAGTACGCTATCTTAGCAGACAAATGGGTAATTCTTATGACATATTATGTATGCTTGACCTGATAATTTTTCAATCATAACATTAATTTTTCACTGTTATTTTGCAGTCATGATTGCGGGGTATTTGTGATTTTGTACGCTTTATACATCATCTGTGACGGACGATGTTCTATTCCACATAGATTCGGCATTAACAAGTGTAGATTGGGTATTGCTGCACTACTTTACAAATATCGAGAGATGTACGTGAAGCATGCGAAGCAGGGATTAATGGAGGAGGGGATGGTTATAGAATGACATAATATGTGTTAGGAAGATGAAGTTTTAGTTGGTAGATTTTGTGATCTGTACACACATGGCTTTTTGTATTTTTGTCGTTGTTTTTCAAGTGGATTGTCTTGTTGCTATGTACACGAAATTTTACGTGTGAAATATATGACAGCATCACTTTTCAAGTTATAAAAATCTAGTAATTGTCTTCCACAGGAATTGATTTCGTGAACTGTTATATTTTGGTCACAGGTTATTTTGGGTTTATATGCACATGGATGGTCATAGATCATGAGTTACTTTGTACTGGGTCACCAATTAAGTAATCACAAGCAGTTACTGTATATGATCTTTTATTGTTAGAGAATGTCACAGATAACTTAATTCAGTGGCACATAACTTTTTTTTAGCCAAATTTAATCCTTTTATGTGTTATTGGTCACAGATAACTCTATTTTGTGTCACATGTCATCACACTATGTCCCAAAACTGTTAGGTGATTACATGTATTTATTATTGGTCACATTTACATAGAATTGAGGTCACATGTTCATCATATTTTGGTCACAGAGTTGTTACGAAGTCATATCTCAATTTTTTTTCCATACCAATGGGTCATGTCTTTAAAGTTTGATCACATGCATGTGTCTGATTCATCAGGTCACAGTTCTGAATTAGCAATGACCACACAATGCAATAACAACGTTTATGTGTTTGACATCAGGTCACAGGTCCTGCTATGTGAGGAATAGGGATTCACAACCATCTAGATTACATAACCATTGGCCTTGTCTGAATGATTGTATGAACAAAAAAATACTTAGACTCAAATAAGAATTTGCACACTTGAAAAAACAATGGATTGCCTATGACGTCAATTTTGTATTACAAATGAATATTTCTAAAACACAATGGTCACATATATTCAGTGCTATTGAAATGTATTGCATTGACTAATATTGGCTCAATGGGACAAGACTGGAGCATCTCCTACGGTTGTGACCATATCCTCCACAGTGCCCACATTTCACTATTGGTTTCCCTTCTCTGGATGATCTCTTCCTTTTCTCAGTTGGCCTTCCACAACTCCGTTTCTGATTAGGAGCTAAGACAATTTCATGTAGAACGTCTTTAGGTAATGTCCATTCGCTTGGATTTCCAACTGGATATATCGAGTCTTTGTATGCGTTCAAGTATGCATCACGTATGTAATAATAAGAACAGAAAGTATATGGATCCCTTTTTGTATTTGCAATTACAGCCAATGCGTGTGGACATGGTAATAAATCAACTTGCAGCATTTTGCATGTGCATGTCTGTTTCTCAATATCAACAACGAAAGTTGTCTTATCACTGCTAACAGAAAACATTGACTGGTTGGAAGGAAAAACCTGGGAGAATATAATCGAATGGACAAATTACGTCAGTTCAAACAAGTATATACCCAGCAGTCACAGTCTTCAGGTGCATGTCACAAATTATATATCTAAGTAAGCCACAGTTGCACAATTTACTGTTACAGAATTATATGAAAAGGTCATATGTAGTTGCACAGTTTAATGTCACGGGATTGTATAGAAATGTCACATGCATTGAGTTGAGGTCACATATATAAAGGGAGCATAAGCATACAAACATATGCTATCACAGATGTGAATTTCAAGTCACATTAGTTTAAGCAACTGTCGCATGAGTAGTTGTTATCGTTAAAATTAAAACTTACCTTAGGTTCTTTAAATCTATACTCATTTTTCTGATCTCGTTCTCGTATTTGTTTGTCAATTTTTGAAAGTCCCATGCGCGTTGTCTTTGTGTTTACAAAACTAGTTTTGCGTAGTTTGTCGTAATGACTCCAGTAGGGATACGATTGGATAATTTTTGGCTGCCTTTGTGACTGCATTATCTGATTCTACGATATTCGATGTCATTGTTGAATACCTATTTTCTGGCATATGGACCAACCTCAGCCTACAAACATGTATTGCTTTGAGTAATATCATATAACTACAATATGTAACAATTACAATGTTTTGTGAAAAATTATATTGAAGTACTGCAATACTAGGTAAGTACTAATCTTCTGATTCATCGTGTCTAGTTGCCGCATATGATATTCAAACTCTTCCAATGTGTAAGCTCTAACAACTGAATTGAAAGCTTGTGTAATGTTTTGTCCAGATTTCCCAAAATGTGACTTCAAGTTTTGCAGTAAATGGTACGAACATATACCATGATAGGTTCTCGGATACACATGTTCTATTGCATTCTTTATACTATTATGTCGATCCGATACAAAACATAGCCCTTCTCTATTCCCGTATGCCTTTTCAGGTTTTCTAAAAATCATCTCCAAGATTTGTCGTTCTCATTATCTTCAATCCCAAATGCAAGGACGAATACATTGTTACTTGCATCTTGCGTACATGCTATGAAAAGTGTACCTCCGTAGTGACCATTCAAGTACGTACCGTCAACCACAATTACAGGCCTACAATGTTTCCAACCACATATTGATGTACCAAGTGCCATAAAGCACTACTTGAAGCGATTGTGACCGTCAACCTCCAAGTTTGTGACCGTTCCAGGATTCTTTTGTTGAAGCATGTAGAAAAAACTTGGTATGTTACCGAACGAATCGGTCGGATCACCTCTTATCATCTCAGGGTTTGCTCACGAGATCTCCATGCTTTCGAATAATTTAAATAAATCCCATAAGTATGCAACATATCACTGCATATATCCTTCGGTGTGTATATAGTACGAGACGACGTATACTTGTACTTGATGTTAGAGGACACAACTGTAGCTATTAGTTGCCTGTGTGACCCCAGCACTACATTTGATGCACATATGTGACTACCAATCTTCCGAATTTTAAACAGTTCCGTTTTACCCCATTTGGATGCTCTACATATCCAACTACATCCCTCTTGTGAGCACCTCACAATTTATTCTTTCTTGTCTGACCGCTCCACCATAAACTCAAACATATTCTATATAACAAAAAGTGACAAGCTTAAATTTAAAATATCTTTATCACAGAAGACCCTTCCTTCTTCGACATCTCTACCATCCGCAACATAAACAACTGTGATTTCGTTGTCATCAATGTGATGTACATTTTCAATTGCTGCTTCACAAATGTCTGATGCCATATCCTACAACGTACATAACTCACCAACAACATGTGGATTAACTGGCAGTATGATAGAGGGTTTATCTACTTCTGCCTCCGCAACATCAATGATTAATGGGTATTTAGTAGGTTTGCGCTCCATATCCTTGAGCATGATGTAAGAGAGCACATAACTATCATTTCTGATTCTAATTGGAGGCAAATCTTCGTTCAGTGTGTACTTCAATGAGACTGCCATCTTTGTAGGATCCAAATCGAACTCTTTCATTACCGTGTCCACAAGGTTTACATATCTGCAATTTCAATCTACCAACGCCAAAGAAGTTTGAGATGCATGCAACAGGCACACGTGCAAGTACATCATTTCTGCAAATTAAATTTACATTTGTTAGTGGTCTAATGATGAAAGTGTAACGATTGACAGAGTTTGTGTATGAACTCCTAAAATAACAGGCATGCACGTTTTCCATAAAGTTGAATGCATGGTAGAAACATAAGTCACAGTTTAGGAATTACAATTCACTTACACAAGTTATGCGCATTAGTCACATATACAGCGTGCACTTAATTTTACGAGTGTTTTCATTCATGTCACATTTTTGGAAGTACGTCATGTAAGAATGAATATGACTGAATATCACATGGGTCACAAATCATGTAACACAATTGTCTCACTCAGATTATGTGCAGTAGTTCTATATATCGAGTGATTCAGGTCACATTCTTCAAAAAATGAATCACAGAGAATATGAATTTCAATATTGTTGAGACACACTTTAATTCATTCATCACATGTCTCATATGTGGCCTTCATATTACATTACATACAATATGCGCATTGGTCACATAGTCAGATATCATATCATTTGTCGAAGCACGTACCTGTAATCTATTTTCAGCGATGATCAGGACTTCTGTGACTAATGCTAGATTTCTTCTGCTGCAAATATGACCGTATTAATAAATTGATAATCCTAGTTTGAAATTCAATGATTATTCTTGTCTCTCGCGACTGTATTCGATTAACCGAACACAAATTCAGAGTATGTGACTCGACGTTTCAATCGCGGGTGAGATTGTGAAATTTATCATCGAAATCAGTGATATCTGTTACCTGCGTCGTTATCGTCAGCGGCCGGAATAGGGTTTCATGGTGAGAACGCAGAATGCCAGCTGAATTTTTCAATTTTGGGATGTCGATTTTGTACTGAAATGAGTCATGATATAGAAGGGGACTAGGCGTAAATTTAGGAAACGGTTGTGACTATATATATACACACACACACACACACACACACACACCTAACTTTTGAATATTCAAACTACGCACCTGATATATGCTTGGGTGTATACTTAGTGTCTGAACTATGATTTTTCCCTTGAATAATTCCCTTTTAAACTAATTAAACCATTTAATACATAATTAATACGTCCTAAAAATCCCAAACCCCACAAAAACGTAATTCAATATCCCCAATTCCAGAAGACATTCAATCTTTTTCCACTGGAGGTTTCTCCTCTTTAGAATTTGTTGTTATAACATGCAATCCAAATTCTACATCTGCGACCATATTTGTTGATGGGGGTCCCATAAATTGATTGTTGTTTCTAAGTCGAATAATCGATCGGAACCAGAGGTCTCGTCTTCTTTTCCTTGTGCACATCTCACTCTCATCTTTGTATAACAATTTAATTTTATGAAAGAGGTAAGATCCTATAGCAATCAATGATTTAATTATCTCGGCCTTTGGGCTTTATGTTTAATATTTTTCATTTGTATTTTATGAATTAAGCGGTCCCAATTGCTTCAGTTGTTGTTAAGTTTCAAGGTTTTTCTGGATAATGAAAGTTTCAATTGCCGTTAAATGTTGCATATGTATTATGTTGTGTTGTAGTGCAAGTTTGCTGTTAGAGATGCTTTCGTTCAATATGTAATTTATGGCAATGTTTAGGATGGTTTGCTGTGTAATATCCCGTTTGTGTGTTCATTAGCAAACTAATATATGTTTTGCCTTCTTAGGTGAAAATGAGTTGTTGAAAAAACTCAATGTGAATAAACAAGAAGAAATAGAAGTATGAGTAAATTTATTCTTATTTAACGGACATTACAAGATTTTGAGGTTGAATATTTACTTTCCTGGTTGGTATTCCGCTGTTGCGGGTCATTTGGATGTTAATGTTTTTTGAACGTAATATTTATGGAGTCTTCTCTACTGATATTTGTTGATTTTGTGAAATTTCGAGAAGTTTTGGATTTTTTTTTATTTTTTTTGTGGAATTGAATGTTTGATTCGAATACATCACTAAATTACTCCATTAGGCAGAAAGTTGGGCAACTTGATAAATCTTTACTCATGTATTTGGCTACGGGATAAATTTGGAAGAGGTAAAGAGAGGAAAGGCTAAGGATTTGGAGGCAGGTTTTGAACATATAGATGATGAAGGGGATTGGCTACCTAATCCTTTCTAGGATTACTAATAGAGTATAGTTGTTTGAAGAGGTAGCAGATTGGTCTCTATTAGTTGAAGTGAAACTTAAATGAGGAGCAAAGAGCATGTTGGCATTTTTGATTAGGTTTTGTTTGAACCTTATAATGTAAATAATTAACATTTATGAAATTTCTTTTTGATGATTTTGCTATTGTGATTGGGAATATGTTTGAAAATAAGATTGTTGAACTTTAGAAGAAACTGATTATGTCAAGACAAATGAAAAAATATATTTGAATCAATTAAATTGATACATACAAGGTATTTGACGAAAGGAGAGTGTGAAAAAGTGACATTCTAAAAAAAGTCACAGTATCTTTTGAGCAATTAATTAGATGCATACGTGTGCATTTTTGAAAATATGAACATATAAATCCAAGCTTTGTTTTTATGTCAATACATAAAAGATAGTTTTGAATCAATTAAATTGATGCATGAAATGTGTTTGTTCAAAGAGAATGTGAAAAAGTGCATAATGTAACTTTTCTAAAAAAAAAAAAAAAAAAGGTCATATTTTTTCATTGGAACAATTAACTAGATGCATATGTGTGCTTTTTTCAAAAAAAAAAAAAAAAATCAAACATACAAATTTAAACTTTGTTTTATATAATAAATATGAAAAAGAAAACTTTTAATCAATTAGATTGATGCATGCAATGTGTTTGATCAAGAAAAATGTGGAAAAAATTCACTTTTTTATTTTCTGTCATTTTTTTGAATATGTATATATAATTTTAATTTGTGTCACTTTTTAAATTGATCACTTTTTTTTGAATATTTGTCACTTTTTTAAATAGTTGTCACCTTTATTTTTTTTGAATTTTTGTCACTTTTTTTAGTAACATTTCTTAAAATTTTTGTCACTTTTTTTTAGTGACAAGCGTAAAAGTGACATTGTGTCACTTTTTAATAAAAGTGACATTGTGTCACTTTTTAATTTTAGATGGTATTTTTTACTTCCAGAAATTTTTTTATATGATTTTTCAAAAGATCCTTAATTTTAAAGATATTTTTGTAAGCTACCCTTTCTAGTTTGTCTCAAATTGTAAATTAAGTTATTCACACAAATAGCACAAGATTCTGATAGAAAGTGTCTTCTAATATGACCAAAACGTAGGCCCACTGAACTCAGTTTACTCAACAACTATAACATATTAATGTAGCAAACACAGTCTCACTATTAGTCGCACTATGTGCCATCTTATTATTTGGGTCATTAATTTCTTTTAATTTTGTTGCTTCAAATAACAAACTGAAACATTAGATAATTATTGCGATCACTGATTATAAATAACGTTACTCTTTTTTTCCGAGATAATTGAACCTGGGAAGATTAGAAATTAGTTCAGTATAAATACCATCAAATCTCTTGTGGATATGACATAGATCCATGGCTTTAGCGACAAACAGAGGGAGGATTTATCCAAAACTGAACTTCCAAGAGTTTTCCATATTTGGCCGACTGAAAATTGTAGCTGCCGTAAGTCACACGCAAGAGACGGAACGTTATACTAATGCAAAGAAAAAGATTCAAGAATCAATGGTTTTACCAACCAATGATGCATATGCACCACAAAATTCAATATCAATGCAGTAAGGGTAAGCACAAACGGGTACCATCTTAGATCTTTGAAAATTATTAGGCTTGTCATTTGCATGTCGAAAGATCCATGTGCAGTTATGCAATGCAAGCAACGAAGAAAAGGAAAAAAGCAGAAACTAGCATCAATGATTCTGCAGCATAAACATTGGACTGAAGTTGTAATAGACCTGTTCAAGAAAAACTATACAAGTGACAGGCAAGAAGAAAAGGAAAAGCAGTCTCGTCAAACATAGAAAATTAGAAAAAAAAAAAATAATAAGGCAGCTACCATAAGCCCCGTTTGGCCCCCATTTTTCGAAAAGGTGGAATAGATTTTTTTTTTTTAAAGGAGTTGTTGAAAAAAAAAGGAAAATTTTTAAGTTTATGTGTAATATTATTTTATAAAAGATTGTATGGTTGAAAATAGGAGAGAAAAAAATGAAATAGAATTTAATGGGGGCCAAACGGTGACTTAATTTTAGTTTAGAAGAAAATACAAGTAGAAAAAGTATTCTCTTCCATCCTTTTCCTTTTATTTAAAAAAAGGTTGAACATCAACCTTAAGGGTCCCCCACTGTCCCACCCCGCCCTTGGAGCATCGTGAGAGAGGTTAACCGCAAGATGTGCCTCAGCAGGCCAAGGAACAAGAGCTACATGTATACTGGTGCCTACAAAGAGTCTCAATCGATGTTTCAGGAATCGAACCTTCACACTGCGACTACCAGCAAGGCTGAGTATATCTCACCCTTCTCTTTTACACCACTGAAATATACCCCGTGGGCTCCTTTTCCTCTTATTTGATATTACAAATGGAGGACTATTAATTTCAACAAATCAATCAAGAGTGGACAATTCCAGGGATTTGAGGAAGTATATATTAAGCGCCCGTTTGGCACCCCTTATTTTACATTATAATGAGAGGAATGGTACTTTTTTGAATAATATGTGGTTAAAAATGAAGAATTTTTTTTGAATTCATGTGTAATATTATTTTATTGGAGAATGTATAATTGATAAAAAGAGAGGGAAAAATGAATTATAACTTAATGGAGAATAATGGAGGTCAAACGGGGACTAAACCTAGCTTGTTTGACCATTTGGTTGCGAAAATTTTAGCATTTATGTACACGTGATAAATCAATGACAATATGCTCCATGGATAAAGAAACCCAAGTCAGTCTTGCCTCTAGTCAACACTTTTAATTAAGTGCTTTCTTGAGAATGTTTAACTAATAATTTAATCAGAAGATCTCACAAAATGTGCTGACAAATAGTGTAATAAGTTTGAAAGTTACTTCTTCGACCCAAAAATCACCAAGGGGAGGTGAATAGGTGAATAACGTGGAATTAAATTTACCAATAAAAGCAACAATTTACTTTTTAATTGTTCTAAATGTTTAATCAATCAAGTTGATTTTATCCTATGTTGAATTGCCACAATAGTTAATAAAGCAATAAACAACATAGAATTTTTTGACGGAGAAAATTCTTCACTAATTAAAAACTCCGAGACCAAGTTAGTGAGATCCACTATAGACAATAAGAACTTGTAGTATGTTCTAACCTAGAAAACTCACTAAACTCGCTGACCTAATTCTGCAATCTCCAATACCAGTTAGAACGTGCTTCACTCACACCTGCTTTCAATCTTTTGGAATTGTCTGTCTTCTGTGGATCCCAACACCTTGTTCTTGTACTCTTTTCGTGCTTATGGTCCAACTTCTATCAATTTTCAACAATCTTTGAAAGTTATTGAGAAAATACCTTCCTGATTATGTTTAGGAATGGAATGTTTTGGATTATGTGATTTTGATATATTTTCCAACTTGTGGTTGATTAATCTAAAAATGTAGAATTGTTGTTCTCTCTCCACGGGATGTTATGAAGGTAAAATATAATGATCAATCACACATTTTCACGAAGCGAGGCTTGTGTATTTATAGTAGAGTGGTATTGGGGTAGTATAAAATAGATAGAATTATTGAAAATCGCGAATTAGTGTTTCTCAAAAATCACCATCAGACGAGCATAGGCTAGCGCGAGGTGAGCAACAAGTGTGTCACTTGAATGAAAGTCGTGCGACAATGAATTTGTTTTGGATGCTCGAGTATTAGCTTGGCGACAAGCTAGCATAATTCCTGCGACTCTTTCTCCATGTTCTATATTCGAACCCAAAGACTCCTAGTTTATATGTACAACATCCCAATAGATTTCTTGACTTTTACAACTCTTTTATAATAATTCTTTGTCTGAAAAATAGTTAATACAATTAAAACCTAACAGATTACCTTCTTAGAGTTTGTGTGCAAACGTGATGATGAGATATTCCTTATATCATCCCTTAGTAGATAGAATGAACACTTGGGGGTAGCTCTGCAAGAAGATGCTTGAAGGAAGGGAAGCTGCTTATTGAAGGTCTAGACTGATACTCCAACCTGCCAAAAGAAGCATCACAAAATGATGAAATGTATAAACAAAAGGTAAAAATAACACAAATACAAGCATTAAAGTTGGCAAAATTTTCAGTTCAATATTGGTTAAAATTCTAATCACAAAGCAAAGCTCATAGCCATTTTAATCAATAAATACTTGCATTATAACGAGGTTGCCAGAAAAGTAAACTTCAGAGTGCATCTAAAATTGGCAAAAAACGATATTGACTGTAAACTTACTTCTCACATATTTGATTATTTGAAGATTGGAATGCTAAGCTACATGAGATTAGAGGTATCTAACTTTGAGAAAATGCTTCTATGCCTGGCACCAGCATGAGCTAACTTGTAATGCTCAGTAACCTGAACGCTACCCCATTGAGATACCTCAATTTCACACTCAAGCTCCTTAACAACAGCAAATGCATTGTTGTTCTCTAAATGAATGATTACATGAGAGTATGAATAAGGATGACGGTCCTCATAAGGTCCATATCTTAGTCCTGTACCTGAGAGGTCAGTGGGTTCAACTTGTGAATGATTCCACCTTAGAAGTTATTGTCTTAACCATTGTTGCTTGATGTTTTATATGATAAAGAGAGAGAATAATTGCACTGTTATGGTAATAAAACAATGGAAAGTCTGACTGGATTTTCTCTATCAGGAAGGGTTCAAGAGAGTGTTAATATGTAAAGTATTTCTAATGTGATTGATTCGATTTCCTACTGAGAGATCAAGTGGTGGGAGATTAACAAAGGCAATGGAGGAGTTCTCAGATTTTATGAGGGAAAATGTGTTGGTGGACCTGCCTCTGATTGGTGGAGACTTTACTCGGTCTTCTAATCGGGAGCAGCCTATTTTATCGCGAATAGATCGGTTTCTGATTAGTGGAGAATGGGAGAAAAAGTGCCCAGAGGTTACCCAGAGAAGACTAGGGAGGGTGTATTCTGATCACTTCCCTATCTTACTAGCCGGGACTACGAGGTGTAGTGTAAGAAGACCTTTTAGGTTTGAGAAGATGTGGCTAAAAGTAGAAGGCTTTAGGGAGCGTGCACGGGATTGGTGGGCATCTTACAATTTCAGGGGGTTTCCCAGTTATGTGTTCGATCAAAAATTGAAAGCCTTAAGGAGGGATATAAAGAGGTGGAATGAGGAGGTAGTGGGAGATTTCAACTGGCGTAAAAACTAATGTATGTTAGATATAGAAGAGCTGGATAAGAGGAAGAGGCGTGGAGAATTAAGGGGAGAGTTGGAGAGGTTGGTAGAGATAGAGAAAATAGTCTGGCGTCAGAAATCTAGGGTCAAGTATTTGAAGGAGGGTGATAAATGTACCCAATTTTTCCATACATTTGCCAATTCTAACAAGCGTAACAATTCTATCACCATGCTGGTGGTAGACGGAGTTACTTAAGAAGACCCACAAAATATTGGGATCTAAATGGTGAATTTCTATCAAAATCTGTATCGTGAGCAGTTTGACTGGAGGCCAGAGTTGGAGGGGTTAGATTTCTCTACTATTACTGAAGAGGATGCAAGCTTATTAGAGAGATCATTTGGGGAGGATGAGATTACGGAGGTGGTGTTTAGCATGAATGATGATAAAGCACCAAGGCTGGATGGATTCTCATTCTCATTTTATAAGGCTTGTAGGAAAGGGGTACGATCGGACATTGTGGATGTCTTTACTTATTTCTTTCAATGTGGCAGGTTCTTGAGAAGTTCTAATGCTACATTTATTGTGCTGATTCCAAAAAAATTGGGAGCATCAGATATTAAAGATTTTTGTTCGATCACCTTAGTTAGCGAGGTGTACAAGATTATTGCAAAGCTGCTGGCTAACAAATTAAAGAAGGTGTTGGAAAAAGTGGTGTCTAAATTTCAGAATGCCTTCATCAAAGGGCGCCAGATATTGGATTTTGTACTTATAGAAAATGAATGCATTGACTCGAGATTGCATATAGGGATTCCAGGGATGTTATGTAAACTTGATATTCAGAAAGTCTATGATCACGTAACTGGGGATTCCTTTTATATATGCTCAGGCGATGTGGCTTCGGGGACAAGTGGTGCTGTTGGATTCATTTTTGTGTATCTACGGTCTCGTATTTGATTTTGGTAAATGACACTCCTGAGGGTTATTTCCGGAGTAGTAGAGGTTTGAGGCAAGGGAATCCATTGTCTCCATTATTGTTTGTCATTGTTATGGAGGCTTTAAGTGGTATGCTTGAGAAAGCTGTGGGAGAAAGTCCGTTGAATGGCTATATGTTAACTAGTTTCAGGTTTCCCATTTGCTATTTGCAGACGATACATTGATCTTTTGTGATGTAGAGGCTGAGCAATTTAGGAACTTGTGCAGTCTGTTACTATGCTTTGGGGATCATAGTTGGAGATGTCGCTAATGTGGAGGAGTTGGTGGCCATATTGGGTTGTAAGACTGCGCCACTGCCTATGTCCTATCTTGGGCTCCCATTAGGAGCATGGTTTAAAAACATACACATTTGGAATAGTATTGTGGAAATGTTGGAGAGGAGGTAAGCGGGTTGAAAACATATGTACCTCTCAAAGAGAGGCCGTCTTACACTCATCAAGTCCATTTTATCGAATCTATCCACTTACTTCTTGTCACCCACTTACTTCTTGTCATTATTTCCTATCCCCATTATCGTAGCAAAAAGATTAGAGAGGATTCAAAGAGAGTTTCTATGGGGAGGTTTAGGGGAAGAGAGGAAACTTCACTCGGTTAACTGGAGCGTGGTGTGTTCTTCCATAAAAATGGGGGGCATCGGATTGAGGAGTCTTGTTTTGTTTAATAAGGCCTTATTGGGTAAATGGTTGTGGCGCTTCAATGTGGAGAGGGAGAGCTTAGAGATTATGACGCGAAATATGGTATTCTAGAGGAGGGATGGTGCTCAGCCGAGCATCGTAGTTCTTATGGGGTGAGTTTATGGAGGTATATATGACAAGGGTGGAGAGAATTTCAAGATAGATTGACGTATGAGGTGGGAAATGGTAATACTATCAGATCCTGGGAAGATTGTTGGTGTAGAGATCGACCATTAAGAGCAGAGTATCCTTCCCTGTATCATATTACTTTGATGCCGTAGGATATGGTGCATGAAGTCTTACATGTGCATAATGGGAATCCCAGCTGGAACATCGCTTTTGGGAAGGGTCTACAGGACTGGGAATTGGATGATTATGCACTACTCCTAACCTCTTTGTATGAGGTGCACGTCAGGGTGGGCGAAAGTGATCGTAGCAAGTGGAGGTTGGCACGCGATGACATTTTCTCAGTAAGCTCTTATTTTAGATCTTTATTGAAACCTAAGGAGAGTTCATTCCCATGGAAGAAGGTATGACGTTGTAAACTGCCCCCTCAGGTGGTATTTTTCTTATGGACGGTTGTGAAGGGACAAATGTTAACGGTGAATAACCTCCGATGTAGGGGCTTTTATGTTACAGAATGGTATTACATGTGTCGGAGGATGGGGAGACGATTGACCACTTGTTCCTTCATTGTGACGGTGTTCACACCCTATGGAACGATATTTTGGCTTCCCAACACATGGACTGGGTGTTTCCACAGCGAATGGAGGATCTGTTGAAGGCATGTGGGAGAAGATTTCGTAATAAAGATAGCAAGATTGTTTGGGGCCTTGTCCCAGGGTGCATCGTCTGGTGTATTTGGAGGGAGAGAAATAGCCGTTATTTCGACAATAATACACGGACAACAGAGCGAATTAAAGAATCTTTTTATTTCACACTGTATATTTGGTTTAATGCTGTGTCTTTTACTCGTATATACGGGTTGCCCAATTTCATGTCGTTTCTGTCTTGTATTAATTGATAATACACTTCTTGCGTATTATCCATGATTAATAAAATATTTGATTACTCATAAAAAAGGAGTAATTAGCACAAAACGTCTCTACCTTTCATTGTTTTTGTGGAAAACGTCCAAACCTTTCGTTTTTAGTGGATTATGATTAATAAAATATTTGATTACTCATAAAAAAAGGGGTAATTAGCACAAAATGTCCCTACCTTTCATTGTTTTTGTGGAAAACGTCCAAACCTTTCGTTTTTTAGTGGATTACACCCTCACCTTTACCTTTTTTTGCCCAAAACGCCCTTCTGTCAACTCTCCGTTAAAATGATCCGTTAAATCAAAAGATAATTAGCATAAAAAGTCCCTACCTTTCAATATTATTGTGCAAAATTCCCTACTTTTCATTTTTAGCATAATTAGCACAAAAGGTCCATACTTTCAATATTATTGTGCAAAACATCCCTACCTTTCATTTTTAGCATTTTCACCCATACTTTTCACCTTTCATTGCGCAAAAGGTCCTTTTTATCCATTTTTCAATAAAATGATGATTTTACCCTCCTATTCAAATAAAACAAAAACAAAAATAAATAATTAATTGCAATTATAATCCTAAATCTTTCAAAACATTACAGATAAATCCTAAATTATCCACTGCCGCCACTTTCATAATCCTACCAAGCCACCTCCTATAGATCCATATAGCACCACCTTTCGGCCACAACACCTATCGGACTCCACCACCACCACCACCAGCCTCACCTCACTCTCTCCAATATTCTCCTCCATAGTATTGCTCATCAATCTGTCCGAAACAACCACATTTACGGTGGTGGAGTCCGGTAGGCATGGTGGCAGAAAGGTGGTGTTATGTTGATTTATAGTTGACAGTTTGATAGGTTGTAAAAGTGGTTGTGGTTGGAAATTTATGATTTCTTTGTAATTCTTTAAAAATTTAAGGACTATGGTTGCAATTGGTAATTCATCTTTTCTTTTTGTTTTATTTGAATAGGAGGGTAAAATCGTTATTTTATTGAAAAAATTGATGAGAATGACCTTTTTCGCAATGAAAGGTGAAAGGTAGGGGTGAAAATGCTAAAAAATAAAAGGTACGAATATTTTGCACAATAACATTGAAAGGTGGGGACCTTTTGTGCTAATTGTACCAAAAAATGAAAGTTAGGGACATTGTGCACAATAATATTGAAAGGGAGGGACCTTTTGTGCTAATTACCTTTTGATCTAACAGAGCATTTTAATGGGGAGTTGACAGAAGAACGTTTTGCGCAAAAAAAAGGTAAAAGTGATGGTGTAATCCGTCAAATAACAAAAAGTAGGGGCGTTTTTCACAAAAACATTGAAAAGTAGGGACGTTTTGTGCTAATTACCCAAAAAAAAACTTCAAGAGGAAGATATGATTTCTTCTTCTTTTTGCCAACAACGACTACCGCTTTGACCAAAGCTATATGATCAAAGCGGGTGGGAAGGCAAGAAGGATTTCAGCTGCTGGAGCTTTCCCAATATTCTCAACCTGAGACAGCCAATCAATAACATGAATGTGCAAACTACAATTTTTGTAGTTTTCAAGTGAAAAATTGAAACGACCGTCCAGAAAAACTGGTAGAAGTGTCATAATACATGTTCCATTGAGATTTGCAAAATCAAGACTACCCCCATATTTTTAACATGGTTTATTTATTTTACTGGAATCTAAATGGAAGATGTATGATGCTAACATCTTATAGAACGTTTCTCCTTAGTAGACAATTGTGTACCATTTTAACTCCAGGGCACCACCACACCTTTGTCTGCACTGTGTGTTTCAGTTACTGGACCATGCTCTAGCAGGATAAAAATTCTCTGGCATTATCATTCTTCTTGAAATACCATAAAGAGTGATACAAAGTTAAAGCTTTCACCCAATTTAGATCTTTACATTTCCATATTCTTCTTAATCTGAATAAGTGCAATGTATTTAGTTTTTCTTGAGACCGATCTTTTACCCAAAGCATATTCTGGATAACTTTAGCTCAGAACAAAGATACTAGAAGAAAAATTATTTCATTTCATTATGGATAATGGGAGAATTAATTATAAATACAGTTTAACATTTTTATAAATACAACTGATAGATCAATGGGATGACTGTTGGAATTAAATTTTTAATCATGCTAAGAATCAAGAATCACATATAATTATAAATTGATAAATCGAATTCATACATGCGGAAGCCATTGTTGATGTGAATAATAGTTGTAATAGTAGCTAACTCTTCCCCGCCCTGCTTTTCACAAAGTATTAGTTATCAATGGGTCAAGCTAATGAAACCAATATAGAGAGAAGAGATGACCTAGACTCTTTATAGGAATTTATTTAGTCGTCCCATTATCGACTTAAACCCTAATTAAGGTTTATTTCCTGCCCACATACTTCAAATGTTTAATTGTAAAAGGTCGAATTGATCACTTAATAAATTTGGCACAAACACAAATATCATCAAGAGCCATACATCTAATCCGTAAAATTTGCAATCGAATCTGAACCCACATATGTAATTATTACAACATTCTCCCATTTGGACAAACATTTGATTGCTATAACAAAGTTTTAACACCCGAGTTAGACTACATAGGTGGCCACAAAAGTATAGCTCCAATGATGACACCTTATGTAACATGATCCGATCCAACAAGAATATTAACACCGAACATAGAAGTCATTACACCAATTAAACAATATAAGACCATTCCATAGCTACAAATGCCAACATTCTTATCGACATGGATCCCCATCCTCCAACTAATGTGATAGTATATGGTATAAATTTAGCACCAAATGTGATCAAAAAAATTGTGCTAATTCATATCGGTCCTCATAATGTTTCAGATTAAAATAAAGCGAAATGTCTCCAAAGGAGACTAATCTTATGTCTTTATCTATCATATCTCGAGATCATGATAATATCAAAAATATAAGTCAAATGCATGCTTAAAATCGTTCATGGATAGGGGAAAAATATTTTATTATCAAAAATGGTTGTACCCAAAAATATATGAGTTGCCTACGTACCCCGTAAAGGGATCAAGCCCAAAACATAGTTTTTTACATATATATATACATAACTCCCACTAACCAAAAACATCAAATGTTTTCACAATACCCATATTAGCAACATGTGTCTCAAAGACTTTTGGTGCGAGTCCCTTAGTCAAGGGATCTGCAATCATTGCCTCAATATTAATATGATCTATTTTCGTCTGCCCTTCTTTGACTCTGTCTCTAACAACCAAATTTTGATGTCAATATGTTTTGACCCACCATAACTTTTATTATTCTTTGAAAAGAATACTGCTGCACTGTTATCACAGTAGATGGTAATCGGTCTTGAGATGGAATCAACAACTTTCAAGCCAATGATGAAATTTCTTAACCAGACGGTTTGAACTGTAGCCCCGTAACATGCCACAAATTCAACTTGCATAGTAGAAGATGCCACTAGAGTCTGTTTAGCACTTTTACAAAAGATAGTACCACCAACTAATATAAAAATATAACATGAGGTTGATTTCAAATCATTTTAATATCCAGCAAAATCAGAATATGAATATCCTACCACCTCAAGATGATTTGAACGTTGGAATGTAAGCATATAACTTTCAGTTTTCTTCAAATATCTCAAAACTTTCTTAGCTGCTTTCCAATGCTCTTATCCTAGATTAGATTGAAATCTGCTAAGTACACTGACTGCATAGGCTATATCCGGCCAAGTGCAAACTTGAGCATACATTAAACTTCCCACAACACTAGCATTAGACTCCCTTTTCAGCTCATTCATTGAATATTGAGTTTTGTTAAACTTATCTCCCTTTATTATAGGTACATCATCATGTGCACATAGGGGTGTCAAAAAGGCTCGGCAGCTTGGGCGACCCGCGGCCCGACTCGAAAAAAGCCCGAGCCTGAGCCCCATTTTGGGGACACGGGCCGAGCCCGAGCAGGCCGGTGAGCTTTTATTAATAAAAAAATAGAAGAAAAAGAGGCAGCAAGGTAGAATTCTGCCTGCCCTTTTAAAGGCAGTAAGTTTGCTGCTTTAAAAATGCAGTTTTAAAGGCCTAGATAGCTCGGGCCGAGCCGAAATTTTTTGGCCGAGCAAAAGCTCGGTTCAGCTCAAGCTCGTAAAAAAGCTCTACCATTTTAATCGAGTCGATCTCGAGCCTAAAATTTTAGGCTCGGCTCGTTGACATCCCTAGGTGCAAAGTTCTGCATGTTAAACATTTCTAGGACATGTCGTATATAAGCTTTCTGAGAAAGTCCCAGTAAGCCACGATTTCTATCACGATGTATTTTAATGCCAAGTATATAAGAAGCTTCTCCAAGATCTTTCATCTAAAAATTAGCAGACAACATTTTATTTATCTCATGAAGCAACCCTAAGTTACTGCTAGCAAGCAGAATGTCATCAGCATACAGTATAAGAAACATAAAATTTCTCCCACTGATTTTAAGATAAATGCATTGATCTATAGTATTTTCAACAAAATCAAGAGAGGTCACACGCTCATCAAACTTCAAATACCACTATCGAGATGTTTGCTTGAGACCATATAAGGATTTGTTTAACTTACATACCAAGTTTTCTTTTCCTTTCACAACAAAGCCTTCAAATTGTTTCATATAAACCATTTCGGAAAGATCTCCATTCAAAAATGTTGTCTTAACATCCATTTGATGAGACTCCAAATCGCAGTGTGCCACAAGAGCCATAATAATTCAAAAAGAATCTTTCGACGAAACAGGGGTGAAGGTTTCAACATAATCAATGCCTTCTCGTTGAGTGAAACCTTTTGCAACCAATCTTGCTTTCTTTCGTTCAACATTTCCTTTTAAATTTAATTTACTTTTGAAAATCCACTTGTTATCTACAGCCTTAGCATCTGGAGGAAGCTCAACAAGATCCCAAACTTTATTCTTTTTCATATAATTCATTTCATCTTCCATGGCAACTATCTATTTATCTGCCTCAGAACTTGTCAATACTTGATTATAAGTTACATGATCAACAATATGTCCAATATTAAAATCGCTCTCCAATAAATATGTAATATAATCAATGGGCAATGTAGATCTTTTTTCCCTTTGTGATCTCCTAACTTGTGGCTCAAAAACCGATTTAATCGTTGTTTGAGGAATTGGAAGTTCATCTTGGCTCCTCGGTTCTTTATTAACAACTTCAATTGGTTGAGAACTAACTCTTTCCTGTATAACAAGAACTAAAACAACAACTTGATTAGGTTCAATAAGAATTTCTCTCAACGTGAAATTCTCACAATCTCCAAAATCATACTCTAGAAACTTAGCAGTAATGGACTCCACAAGTCTAGTGCCATGATTTGAACAGTAAAATTTATATCCTTTTGATCTGTCCGGATACCCAATAAAGTAATCAATAGTTGATTTAGGATCTAATTTCTTTTGAAATGGATTATAAATCTCAACCTCAACTGGACATCCCCAAACTTTAAAGTGAGCCAAACTTGGCTTACATCTAGACCATAATTCAAAAGGTGTCTTTACAACAGTTTTACTTGGAACTCCGTTCAAAATATACATTGCAGTTTTCAAGGCTTCACCTCACAAATATTCAGGCAAATTTGTTCTACTCATCATACTTCTAACCATATCTGTTAGAGTTCGATTATATCTTTCAGAAACATCATTCTGTTCGAGTGTCCCTGACATGGTGTATTGGGGCACTATTCTACACTCTTGTAAAAACTTTACAAAATTACTCGTATTTTGACCATACTCGTCATATTTCCCATAATACTCACTACCACGGTCAGACTTTACAACTTTGATACTTTTTCCACATTGGTTCTCTACTTCCAGTCTGAAAACTTTGAATTTCTCAAGATTTATCGTTAATCAAGTAAACATATCCATATCACGAGAAATCATCAATTAAAGTTATGAAGTCTTTATTCTCACATATAGTGGAAGGCAAAGGTCCACTGATATCAGTGTGTATCAAGTCCAAAATTTCATTACTCCTAGTTGAACATTTTCTTGTAGACTTAGTTAGTTTTCCTTTTATACAATCCACACAAGTGTAAAAATCAAAGAAGTCTAAAGAGAGAAGTATCTCAACTTTTACTAATCTTTCCATTTTATCCTTAGAAATATGACCCAAACACTTATGTCACAACATAGTGGATGATTCACGAATTAAAATCATTTTCTTTGATACATTGGTAACACACGAGACATCACCAAAAGGAACCAAGGATAATTTATTTAAACCATCACATAAAATGTCATTTCCAATCAAGCGAGAATCATTAATTAACTCAACCATTCCATTACCAAAATTAAATGTAAAACCACAAGCATCAAGTTTCGATATAGAAATTAAATTCCGTCTCATTTGTGATACGTAAACTATATTTTTTAAAACAAGTGAAAAATCAGACTTTAAAGTCAACTTCACTACTCCTATGAATTCAACCTTCACTTGAACTTCATTTGCAATGCTTAAGCTTACTTCATTCTCACTTGGCCTCCATTTGCTTGTGAATCCCTGCAACAAATTTGCAATATGAATACTGGCTTCCGAGTCTAACCACCAAGACTTCAAAGGTACATCTACTAAAGGAGATTCAAAACAAACTAAGGCCAAATGAATACTTGAAGAACTCTTCTTATTTTCCAGTCAAGTCTTAAACTTAAAACAGTTTTTCTGCTAGTGACCCTTCTTTTTACAGAACTTGCATTGATAATTTTTCTTTATAACTCCTTTGAGACCCCTAAAATTTTTATTGTGCTGACTTCAACGGACTTATTACCCTTATGAAACTTAGGTTTATGGTAATGAGAAGGCCCCTTATTCTGTGATGACAAAAAAGCTAATTGCACAGTTTCACAGCACATCCTATACTCTTCTTGGGCACACACTGCTATGAGGTCATTCAAATTCCATTTATCCCGCTGAGCATTGTAAGCAACATTAAGCTAATTAAAGTGGCTAGGAATGCTATTCAAAACATGATAGACTAGGAAAGGTTCCGCAATGGGAATGCTGAGAGCCCTTAGTTTAGATGATATATTTATCATTTTCATGACATGCTCCCTAACACTACTTGTAGCATCATATTTCATATTCATCAATTTATCCATTAGATCTCCAGTTTCGACTTTATCAGACTCAATCAACTTTTCTCTTATGGCATCCATAAAACTTTTGGCATTTTCATCATCGGGGATGGCACCTAGAATGGAATCAGATATCAATCGCTTAATGATTTTCAAACAAAGTTTGTTCGCCCTTTCCCACTTTTCATATTCGGATACATATTCAATAGTACTCTTATCTGTGGGTTTCTCAAGCTTTTTCTCAATTGCAAAGTCCAAGCCCAAAAGACCAAGTACTATTTCTACGTCTGTTTTCTTCTCACATAGTTATTTCTAGTCAATGTTTCAATAGCAGACAATTGATTCGAAAGAGATGAGGCATTATAAACTGTAGAAACATAAAATATCATACTCAATATCATCCAAACATAATGCATGCAATCAAATGGATGACAAAATATCCAACTGATTAATATGGGATATTAATTAAATAATCCGTAATTAAAATCAAAAGCATATGAATCTTATTACGATAAGAGTCTAGATGCATAATTATAAAGTCACATTTGGGTCGACAATATAACATACTATAAGGTACTCTTAAAACACGTCATATAGTTAGTTAACAAAATCACATTGATTTTCGAAATACCAACACCTTTGGGGAGAAGGAAATTTCTAGACCAAGGTAAACTCGTTAACTACCTTATGCCATTTTTCAAAAAATATCACATATAATAACACATTTGAGCAAGATATTACATGCAATAAATTAAAATTGTTGGGCAAAAAAAATTTTATATATATAACAATGAGTGTGCCACTTTGGCAGTTACCACCCATTTTTATTTAAAATTATTTCTCTCTTAGTAGGAAAACAAGAATTGTTTCAAATCCCATGAAAAATTCAATCATAGAACAATAATTATGCAACAAATCATAATCGTCAATCGATAAAAGGCGAAAATTTTATATGTGATTAAGAGACAAGGTTGACAACAAAATTTCAATATTTGAAAGGTGGAATTTAAATAAATAAAGAATAATAATAATTGAATTAAAAATTTTAACAAAAAAATAAAATAAAAGTATTTAATTATTATTAGTATTTTTATCGATGTGATTCTAGACGGGTCAATAGACATTTAATTGGGTCAAAACTAAAACGTAGATCAAATCCATATAAAATATAATTCTAAAACCCTTTTAGAATTCAAATTTAATACTTTTACAAAAGTTACATTTTCACCTGGGATCTAGCATTAAAAATTTTAAATCAAGTCCTCCAATATCCAAAATTCATGACAGATCCTCACTTTAAAATTACAACATGACCCCAATCAATTAATTGCAAACAAGGGCCTTTAACTTCTTAAATTACAACACAACCCCCATCTCGCTTATTCAGCCCGTTTCACAGCAAATTTTTTTTTTTTTTTATTGTTGGGGTCAACCGACGCCCCCAACAACTGGCCTGCAATGGTGGCTTTGCTGTCACCGACGGGTCTGGTCCGATTCTACAGTTTTTCCCTTTTTTTGGTTATAAAACATAACAGTAAAGCATATATGGTAAAAACTCACACACAAATTCAATTCTAATTTCAACAATCCACAAATCCTATTTTGAGGGAGCACCAGATTATCATTAAAAAGCAAGAGGAAAAGAAGATCATGTAAGAGCCAAGTCTTGGCCACAAATAGGAGAAGGAAACGGGTGTCATTTAAAATTGGGTTTTGAATTTCTTATTATATGTTTATATACAATGAATGTATACATACGCACAGAACATATTAATGCAATTTAAATTTTTATTTATTATTATTATTTTTTTTTCAAAAGTTTGAAAACTCAACAATTCCAGACACTTAAATTGATAGGCAATGGAAACTTTAGAATTTTTCAATCAGCGAAAGAGTTTTAATGATGGATTCTAATCTTAGCACTTGGCTCTGATACCAATTGTTGGAATTAAATTTTTAATCATACTAAGAATCAAGAATCTCATATAATTATAAATTGATAAATTGAATTCATACATACGGAAGCCATTGTTGATATAAATAATAGTTGTAATAGTAGCCAAATCTTTCCCTCCTTACTCCTCACAAAGTATTAGCTATCAATGGGATAAGCTAATGAAATCAATATGGAGAGAAATTGGGACCTAGTGTTTTTATAGGAATTTATTTAGTCGTCTCATTATCAACTTAAACCCCAATTAGGATTTATTTTCGACCCACATACTTTAAATGTTTAATTGTAAGAGACCTAATTGATCACTTAATAAATTTGATCCAAATACATTTATTATCATGAGCCATACACTTAACCCGTAAAATTTACAATCGAATGTGAGGCCCACGTATAGAATTATTCCAACAATGACATCATCAGTTCAAGCTCCATAGACAGAGATCACGATGCCCTTATATGTCTTGCCTCTACTGAGCAAATAAAATGTAAATTCTTGAATTTCCAGAGACTATCTCAGATCCAAATTTTATCAAATTTGAGCAGTGTAACCGAAAACCTTTGTAGTTTGTACTGTGTCAATGAGATACGAGTACGCTTCTCCTTTAAGTTGATCCTATATATAATCTACGAAGAATGTTAACTGCAAGCGCGATTAAAAGAAATTGTTTTCTTATTGGTAATAGAAACAATTTCTCAAGACTTGATGGGGAGATTTATGTTAAGTATTGTTACTTCTTTCTCTTCTAGAGTTGAATCTATGACTCGACCTTCTTACTATAAGCTTGGCATATTCCATTGTGGCTTGAGAATTCAGAAGGACCCATCATCTTTTACACAGTTCACAAATTTAGTAAATCTAAATGGCACGTGTATGATACTACCTTCTTACGAAACCTTTGCCGCCACTAGATAAAGGTTGATCTTTAAACCCAATTTGCCACCACTCTAATGCCTATACCGTGTACTTCAGTTCTTGGACCATGCTCTAACAGGATAAAATTTGCTCTGGCATCCATTCCTCTAGAAATGGAAAATTCAGGAAACGAACTTCAAGCTTTCCACCAAGTACAGTTCTTGGATCATGCTCTCGCAGGATAAAATTTGCTCTGGCATCCATTGTCAGGATTTTTAATTAAAGATGGGCTTGTATGTGTAAATAATTGTGTGTTAAATTATAGGCTATCGAATTCGGTTGAGTCCAATTAAAGTGATCTAATAAGGTTTCGATTTTGGGTTTTAATGTATCCAATTAAAGTATGAGTTTAAATATGTGTAGAGACCGGGCTCAAGTCCTAATTCTATGATGGGCCGAATTAGGTCAAAGGGCATTCCCATATAAATAGGTTATGGTCCCCAGATCAAACGCAACGAAACGAATTATTCATTCTCTACTGCATCCCATCACAGAAGGGAAAAGGAGACTGCGTGTAGATTTGAAAGATCATACCGCGAAATCCATATTGCATTAACAATGTCAGATTCAGGTATGTTTCCGCTTTAATTCTTATATTTCTCGATGATTTAACATGAAAGATCCAGTATTTTAAAGCATTAAATAATCTAACAAGTGGTATCAGAGCCTCTTCATGTTGAATCATTGAGAATCAAAGGTTTTAATTTGGTTCTTGCAATATATTTTGAAATT
>NC_036237.1:5676694-5680399 GCF_002742605.1 Olea europaea var. sylvestris
CTTGAGGTGTGTGGAGAAATATTAGTTTCTATTAATGATTGTCTTGCTATCTAAATGGTGACTGTTTTATGATCTAAAGAAACGTCCTTTCTTGTTCCTTAAACTCTGAATATGTTATTGTGGCAGATAAACCCTGAAAAAGCGAGGGAAGAATTTCGAAGTGTCAGCCAGAATAATGGGGGAAGTGGAGTCAAAGACTTCATGGATGGAATGGGTCTTGGGATGCTTGCAGAACAGGTAAACCTTGTCATGCTCAGGGCATACTTATATTTGCTTATTATTTTTATTCTTGATCAAAATAGCAGAAATGAGTGTGCTAAATTCAAGTATAAGCAGATCAGGCTTTCATCTAGTGCTGGCTACGCAAAAAATAAATAAATAAAATTAAATTTTAAAAAAAAAAATCCCTCTATGATTAAGATAAAAAGGCAAGTGCTCTGTTTAGATTATTCATCCTTAGCCAAGGTTGTGCTTCTGTTTTCTGCATTTATCCGTTTACAAGCTGTGCAAAAGAGTTATTTGTCTATTGATGACCTTTAGTGAGAATGGACTTGACATTGTAGAACTTGAAGGCTCTATACGTGCATATCAGAGAAGTGGAATGAACTGTCAGTCCTATAGTCTACTATTAATGGGAATAAATGTAGTCACCTTTTTTCCTTGAATTACATGCGTAATCTACTGCTAAAATGAATATGTAAACCTTCACT
The DNA here is from genome assembly GCF_002742605.1 of Olea europaea var. sylvestris. Taxonomy (NCBI): domain Eukaryota; kingdom Viridiplantae; phylum Streptophyta; class Magnoliopsida; order Lamiales; family Oleaceae; genus Olea; species Olea europaea. The sequence goes on from NC_036237.1 coordinate 5,677,405, forward strand.
TCCTGCTCAGAAAATCGATTTACCTATAGTGTCAAGTAACTTCGTTAATGGCGCAATATGAATGCTGAGGCAAAACATCAATGCAAGTGCTAGCTGGAGTGATAAGTTCTTCACCGTCTAATTTCTTTAGGAATTGCTATTGTAACATGATGTTCCTAGATTCATTTTTGGTGATTGCATCCTTGTGGAGTAGTTGCCCATTGTACCTAACTGAGAGCCCTTGTTACTAAGAGAAAACTGAATAAGATGACAGACACTTTTTGGCTTCTGGTACTCTGGTTGAAGGTCTAGTGCCTGGAACGTTTCACCTCTTCAGTCATCTGCTGCTCTAAAATTCCTGCTGTTACCGCTTCAGGCCGCTAATGACTAGCAATCAGAAATCAAGCCAATAGGTTGTATGGACCCAGTTTTGCAAATGAACCTAATTCATTTAAGCTTTTCTTTTTTCCACTTCCATTTGTTGATCCTGGTTGAAGAGAAAGTATTTCAAATCTCAGTGAAAATATCTTCCAATAAACTCACTCCATACTCTTATCCCTTGCTGACTTTTCTGGTATTCCCGAGTCTTCCAATTTGTAATATTATTAAGGTTTTATGTCTTCCGCTGATCAAATTAGTTGCGATGCTATCTCTCTTTGTTTTACGTTTTACTTTCACCCACTTGCTTGTAAACAGTAATTTGACCTCATAATTCCTGAAGTGCTTCTTGCTGCTGTTAATTGACACACCAGAGTTATTTAGTGACTTTGACTCCTGCATTTTAGTTCATCCTTATTAGCTTTACATACCAGTTATCTTATCACTTTTCTTTTTTTCTCTGTGTCCAAATGTGCCTGGAGTCTAAATATACTTGTACTTAATGAAGATGTAGTTAGCTTCACAAGCCTCTCTCTAATGTTTTGTGGTTTTTTGAATTTGTGTGGTCTAGCTTGGGGAACTAAAGCTGGGAGAGCTGTTGGACACTCCTCCACCTGGTTTAGATGAAGCTATTGCAATTTCAAAGGCATGTATTCTGTTTAGAGCAAAAGGTTCTACTACATTTTGTTGGCAAGAGAACTTAGTTCTGCCTGCTTTCTTTACTGATTTCAAGAACTTCGTTGACAGGTTATGCAATTCCTTGAATCACAAGAATACAATATGTTTACTCGAATAGTGTTTGATACTGCCCCCACGGTGAGGAAAATAATGATTATTTTATGCTTTATTTCATCGAAGAAAGTTCTTTGGCCTTGATGGGTGGTTCTGCAGGGTCACACATTACGACTGTTATCGTTGCCCGACTTCTTGGATGCATCAATTGGGAAGATATTGAAGGTAACAATTTTTGGTGGTCTCAAATCCAGTTTTACAATGGCCTTTACTGTACTTCAAACATAGTACTATAGTAGCCACATGAAATTTGCAAGTGTGTATAAGACTCGCATGGAGTTCCTTTCGCTCTTAAATCTGATTTCATGTGTTACTGTTTGATTTCACGTCTGCGTCTCTCCTTGAATTATTTCTTGCTTCCATTGTTCTTTTTGTCTTTTAAAAGTTCGTATAGCCACCTATTCATCGATCAAATAATCAATTTTCGATCTTTTATTGTGCATGAGATGAAATGGTTGCTTGTGTTGTGCTTCATATCTTTATTTAGATTTATTTTAACACCAAAAGTGCATGCAGCTGCTACTGCTGCTGCTTTTACATGCATCATGACTCATTGATAAATTTTTTAGGCTATCCATGATTTTTCAGAATTCCGTGCTTATAATGAAGTTTACATGCTTATAGTTTAAAAATAATTTGCGATCAACCAATAGGTTTCTAAGTGCTATTCATGTCATTTCCAAAAATTTGAAAGTGTTGTGTATCAATAATTTGTGTGTATGACATGGTTTAACAGTTTTACATAATTAATTTTCACATGCGCATGTGAACACACACATGTACTCTTGATCATTGGGGAATGCCCTACGAGCTCACACTAAGCCTTTGTTTGAGCCCCATTTTTGAGGAAAAATGTACTCTAGAACAGTAGGAATTTTTTATTTTTATTTTTTTAAAATTTAAGTGTAAAATTATTTGATTGGAGAATGTGTGGTTAAAAATGAGTTTTGAAAAAATGAATTTTGATAAAATGGGGCTCATACAAGGGCCAAATAAGAGTAGAACTACTAGTTTGGCATCCAATGCTTTCTTTCGATCCATGGTCCAACCCAATCTCGATGAAATGAAAAAGACAAGTACAAGCAACCTCTTCTTTTAGAAATGCAGACTAAGATACTTGGGTAACGTAAGATCGGTAAAAGTTGAGGGAGGAGAATATTGCAACAGTTTGTGTAAAAAGGAAAAACTTCATAGTCATGCATACTGATTATTTACATCTTGAAGTTTTATGCTTTACATCTCATTTGTTTCACAGGGAAAAATAGTTTCAACAATATTTTTTTCCATTCTACTTCATTTTTTTTTCCCTAGGAAGGATGGTGGTGGAGGTCTGGTCCACCTGAAGTTCACATGCACAAATAAAAGTTATCAGTGTCTACGCATCTTTTCGTTGGCTTCATTTGTTCTCATTTTATGGTTGATTACTTCCATATCTACATTATCTAGTGGTTTTCATTTATTTGTTTCTCTGTATTCCTCTCAAGTTGATATTGCTATTCTATTTTTACCCCTTTCCCACACAAGTACATTTTGTATTGGTCATGCCTCTCTGAGTACCCAGATTGTGTTTAGTTGTCTTCATTTTTGTGTGTATCTCTATATGCTTTGAAAAGCACCATCTGTGCTTGCCCCTTAAGTGCCAACTTGCCATCAAACAACATGGCTTTTAAATATTCTCGTATCGTTCATCCAACTTGACAGAAACCAAAAGTTCGTCTCTCTTTCTGTGAGAGTGCATGATATGCTTGCATGCAAATGTGTGAGAGAGAGAATTATATATGATGATATACAAGGGTAAATAAATTTTTTACTTTTATGTTTCTCCATCTCCCTCTCTTTATTTCTC
>NC_036237.1:5680774-5716341 GCF_002742605.1 Olea europaea var. sylvestris
GTAGTCAACCAAATTCTTCCTCCATCTGCCTCTGACTGCAAGTTCTGTGCAATGAAGAGAAAGGTAAAATAGTCCACCATCTTTTTTTTTTTGTGAGGAGCATGATTTTCGAAGCTTCAAAATAAAGTAGAAGTTATTTTCCAAACATTTTTGAATGCATTACTTTTTTCTTATCATATAAATAGAAGTTATTTATTTCTGACTTTGACCAATAATATAAATTACCTATATCAAAACATAACTACATATGTTGGTAAAAATTTTATGCGTAGCCAAACATGCTCTTAAAGCTATTCAGGAGTAGTAAAATGAAGTCTACTATCATGTATCAATGAAGGAATCTGGAAATGAGTTATGGCCGTGGTCATTCTGAAGCTGCATTTGATTCAGATCGTTAAATGTTGCATACTTGTTTGTAAATAATAGTAGTGGAAATTCCTCTTTTATGTTGTAAGCATGTTGTCTAGGCTAAATAAAATTCTTCGTTAGTCAAGTATTTCTTGAGTCACTCTACAAAATGAATAAAAATGACAATAACCTGTCCTCATTGTAAATATTTAAAGTGCATGAAAAGCTCCAAATGGTTTGGCCTACCAACCGATCTAGAATGACATACTTTCACGAGGATGTAGTCTCTCACTTTTGGATATGCAGCTTCGAGTATTTTCAATTTTGACTAACAAAAATGGTTTTCGTTTTAAAACTTATTAACAAGAGTATAAATAATTGTTATCCACTATATATTAAGCCTATGTTTGGCTCATGTTTATACACTATTTGTAAATACTCAAGCCACTTTTTATCCACACATTCAATAGACCCACAAGTAATACCTACTTATTTACTACTCATTTCTATCACATTATAATTTAAACTGTTTTGCAATACTTCCCAAACATGCTCTGACTGTTTTACAGTTTTTGCGTCCTTTTTCCCTTGACTCTGAGATTGTGAGCAAAACTCATTTATCTGCCAACATTTTTTAAATCTTTGGGAGGATAGAGTGATGTTTGTTGTTAAAGTTTTAATTTTGTGTCTGTAGGAAGTAGCTGTGATCCTTGATAAACTAACTCCTCTCTCCACCACAAATGTGGGGAACTTGGAGTGCACTTCTGTTGGATTTTTTAGATACTCTTATTCTGAGTAAAAGTAATTGAACAATTTATAGGCATGTATTTATCCAAGCAACGAAGTTGAGACCTACCTAGACTTCCAGTATTTATTATTATCATAATTTTATTGGCTGTCTGCTTTTTACAGGATCAAACGCGTGCTATAAGCATGATCAACAGTGATCCAGAGCTCTCCAGCTTGACAATGATCCAGGCAGCTCTCGTTGATGTAGAAATCAGGGGCGTTCCTGCTCTTCAGTTCTTAGGGGACATTGTTTGGAAGTGAGGACTGGCTCGTGGTATAAGTGACTCAGGTAACATCTTTATGTTCGTTATATTTCTTTTCTTTTCTATGACCCGGGATTATATTAGGATTGAATCACCTTGAAAAAAAGTCATGCACGACGATATTCTATTGCTTCTCCTCTGCATAAATCGTATTATGCTGGCATTAATTTTTTCCCATGGTTCACTCTTTCCTTCCCTCTTGTTATTTATGCTCAAGCATCTCTTATTTATTGCTTATGGTTATGTATTAATTAAATAAGTGCATACATGGGTAGCTTGAAAATTTCGAGTTGGAAGTATTCTAAAATATATATTTTATGCTGATAAAAGTTTGTAATTGGTAGGTTACAAATTTCAAAAATAACCCAACTGTCAAAACAAATCATTTTTCTAACTAAATGAAAATCAACCGTATTTCAGAACAAAATTTGAAAGTTTAAATTACTTTTAAACTTTGCCTAACATGCTCTAAACCGCGAAAATAAATTTCTTACCTGCTTTTTCTTGCCTTTTCTATATTTTTTCTGCTGCTAATATGAGAAATTAAACGCGAATACGTAATACCTTGTAAAGCTGAAACCGATGATCAATTTGATGAAGAGTTGCTATAATCCTCACTTATTAGGGTCTGAATCGTCTACAGAAAATCATGTTTCGTATATAACATGCAATTACTGAAGCTGCAATCTTTTCATTTTCGTGCATTTTTCTTTGTTTCTTGATGCAAATTAGTACTGAGGTGAATTTTCAGAATTTGCCATCTTTGAATGGACTAAAACAGGTTTTGTGCACACTTGTGGACATTGCACAACCCTCAACTGCATTTATCATACGAGTTTTTAAATTTTGTCATCTTAACAGGATAAAAATGTTCGTGAATGGCCTTAAGCTTAAGCACACCTACATCTTGTCGTCTTTACTGAGATTGCAGAAACATACAGCCTGAGCAGGCGTTGTTGAAAACCAGGAAAGATGAAAATATAGTTCAACTGCATTTCTTGAAGGAAGCGATATATTTCAATAAGGAAAACAGAGTATGGCCATGCACTTGTATTTTGTACTGATTGAAGTTTCACGTGTCGTTAAATTTTACACTTTCCATTTCTTGAATTGCTAACAAGCAGATTGGGGATATCAATATGCTTAAGCCTCTATTTGGGCTCGATTATTAGTGACTTTTTATGATGAAGAGTGGTGGGGGTCACGGGATCACGAAATATATTAATAATATTGAGCTGTAGTGTTGAATGTGCGGTTGAATTAGAGTTTGATTTTGACTGGATAGTTGAAGTCACTGAAAATGTTTCCCATGATAGGCTAAATTTTAGCGATCTTTAAATTCTTGATCATTTTGCTATCCTAGTGCTACTGCCCTGTAATGGGGTAAAATATGCGACTTTTTATGGCAACACATAAGTTTTTATGTTACACGAGCTGTGTAGAACGCTGAAGATTAGCCTCAGGTGATAGTATAATTGAAACTTTAAATATTCATATTGGTTCTCTTGGAGAACAATATTCAATCACTCTCTTTGGTTTCATTCAACGAGAAAATGTAATTCGGCCGCTCAATATAGCATGTCTCAAAACGAAAATAAGTATTTTTTCTTGTACGAAGTTGAAACTGCTTGTAATTCTTTCGAGTATCAGCCGAACTTTTAAACTTGGTTGGGATTATTTCCCGTTTGTACATATTTCATTACTGGATGAATGATTTACCCTCAGTTTGAGTCCCATCTTTTATGAACTCATTTTTAATCATATATTCTCTCAACAAAATTTTTAGCCGCACATTTACCAAAAAATTACTATTTTAAAAATTATTTTTCCATAAAATGAAGCTCAAGCACGTTTAATGAGTACAGGTATTCATTTTATTCCAAGCACCGATGACTTGTTCTATGGTTCATTGGCGGATATCAAATTTAAATGTTGAAATCCACCATAAAATTATGTCACGTGTTTAATATAAGATGGACGTCAAACGAATAACATTATTCTTCTCAACGCCCACGAATACCTCTTAACAAAACTAATCCATCTCTTTGTAAGGCCATTTCAGTTTTGGGTTTGTTATCAAATGTCTTGCTCAGATAGGGTGTACTTAGGGGCGCAACGGCAGTGGTACCGACTCCACCACTGGCTGATTGATGTTCAGAAGCGGCGGAGCTTCAACACATTCCATTTTTTTCGTCTCTTCCAATTATGTACCTTACCATCACACATGGTGGTTTACAATTATTCTTATCAATTTAAGCATTGAAAAAGAAAATGGGCCTTTCTTAATTTTAATTGGCTGGAGAACTTAATTGATCGACTCCAACGACCTCAAGGGGTGTTATTACTGGAGTCAAATACAAAATAATTTTAATTTTTTTAATAATAGTTTCAGAAAAGAAATATTAAGCCCTAATTTTATTTTTTTTCAAAATCATTTTTCCTTAAACTCATTTTCAACCACAACTCTCCCAATAAAATAATTTTGAAAATAAATCCATATCTTTTCCCTACTTTTTAACCATGCATTTTTCAAAAAAATAAAAATCAAACAAGAACTAAATATAAATTTGCAATTGGTAACAACCAACCTTCTATTTTAGTACAACACTCACTGATAAGAAAGATTTGAAATTGACCAAAATGAATTTACCAATCTTCATTAAGTGCAAGAAATAAAGCCGAAATGTAAACACGTCAAAGTTGTTGAAGATCACTAGAACTGCAGAAATACCTAGTACCGGTCGAAGGAAGAAGGTCGTCCTTGCCTAGGGCGGTCATAAGGACCTGCTTTGTCCCTATAGTTTCTTCTTCCATAAGGTGCAGGCCCTCCACCTCCATACCTGTCGCTGCTACCTCTGCCGCCTCTATTTTTGCCATTACCATTGGGATAACGATCATACTGATCTAATACAAATCGGTCTCTAGCTGGAGGATGCCTGCTTATAAATGAATTACATCATCACTCAAGTTTTTAAGCATGTTTTTTATCTAAGATCAAGTAAATTTGCTTATAAGTAAATAAATGCCTAGGACTTAAAATCGAGTAATTCTTCTACTAGTCAACGTTGGAAATGAGTTGGTAAAATTAACTTCAATATAGAACCACTTTTTTTTAGCTTAGCCATGCCCTTCTTTGACTATTAAATCATCTCCGCAAATTATCTTTTCCTTTTAGGTAAATGGGGAAGTGCCACGAGAAAATCACGTCTACTATAATATCAATCTAATCTATAAATACCTGTCATTAACATATCGATCTTCGTACCGATCGTTATCACCATAACTACCTCTCTCATATCTATTGTCCACATATCTGTCACGATCAACTTTATAGCGATCCCCACGACTAACAGCCCCACCATACCTAGAAAGTGGAGGAGAGAATGGACGACCACCTCTGCCACCGCTTGCCGATGGACAATCTCTGGCCCAATGACCTGGTCGACCACATTTGAAGCAATCGTCCTGCCCTGATGAACGATCTCCACCATAACTGCTCCTTCCCCTACCCCTGCCCCCTGAAGAATAACCTCCATAGCCATGTTCCAGATCTTCATCTCCTGATTTAGGCTGGGCCTTGTTCACTGAGATGACCCGGTCACCAAACTCCCTACCATGCATATCCCTTATCGCATCTTCCATTGCCCGGCGGTCTGCAAAGGACAAAAATCCAAATCCACGAGGACGGCCTGAGTCTCTTTCCAGCATAATCTACATGAACATTACAGTTGAGAACCTTAAAACCACTAATGATATCCCATGCAACAAAATGAGTTCAATATTTTGAAAACGCGACTAGCATATACAAAATCCAGAGTCTATAGAATTTAAGCTACTAGGAAATGAATACCATGAGAAGTGTCAATGCATGCATGGCTTTTACCTTTCTACCAATTAATATCTAGGAAGGGCCACAAACCAAACTTCAAATTGTCTAATTTATTTTATATTTTACATAAAAATAGCTGTAAATATCTAATGAAAAACTTCAATAATGATATGAAATTAACTTACTAAATTCAACCTTTAGGAGTAAACATCATTTCTCCATTTCAAATCAAACGATGACAGGCTAATGAAGGTGATCTAGCCTCACCAATCATGGTATTTCATGAGAAATGCCAATTTACCAATGTTAATGACAATGCACTCAGAACTGTTGAAGCAAAAAACTGCTGTGCATGCTAAGCGGTTCAATGCCCATGCATGTCATCAAGCACAGCACACCATATAAGTTGCGAATTCCTAGCCAGAGGTACCAAAATATAGCTAAAACCAAAGTGAGCAACCAAGACACCCCAACACAACCAAACCCTTTTAGGAAACCCTTAAGGAAACGATAACAATGTCATACTAGAAGAATAGGAGTAGAAGTAGACAAGAAGACTAATGATAAGTTGCACAAGTAGGATAGTAAAAAAAAAAGAAAAAACTACCACCACATTTGCAATAAGTTACACTAACCACAGTTTATTTGAGTCTCTGTACTCCACATGTAATTCTATAATAATAAGCTAAGTATTCAACATTTCAAAAGACTTGCATGAGTAGGATGCAGCAGACAAGCAACTAATATGAGTCTAAAAGATAATAAGGAAAAAATGACTGGATGAATTCAGTCATTTGGCTATTGGTTTAATTGAGAACAGAAAAAGCTGAAAGCATGATTGATTATCGTTGAACAAGTTCCATGTAGTAATAATATAAGGAAGATAACATGTTCAATGGCAAAGAACTCTTACATGAGCAGAAGAGTTCTGAACACCTGCAGATTTCCATCATCAGACATTTTAAATTTTACTCAGGCCTCAAATTCCACAGAACTGAACATATTACACAACCACACAGATAGGTTCCTAACTTACTGGAAAAGTTCTAACAGTGGCCACTTGACCTGAGTTCCATGTTTGTACTTCTTTCAAATTACTTAAGAATCGTGCTGCAAACCACTATATTTGAGCAACAGTAGATACCAGAAAACACACATCAAATGTTACATGATCCAACATGCAGCCACAAAAAGTCACCAAGATTATCCAAGACAAACTTGCATATTAAAAGTCTTCATGTATCCAAAGCGATGAATTTGCGGCACCAGCTATTAGTATGATAACTCGATTTGCATAATTGCACACAGCATAACAGCTTGGTCTCATTACCGACACCAGTATTTTATTGAATGTTAGACAAGAAAACACCATTCTTCAACCAGATAATCAACTTACAACAATCTACTCCAACTGGTTTTCAGGCTGTGCAAACCAGAGTGATTATTTGTACAACTTAAACTGTTCAACTGGAAGCAAGTTAAACATAATCACCAGCAGCAACAGGCACGTCTTGAAGTAAGGTGCTAACTTACATTGACCACTTCTTCATATACAAGCAACAAGCAGAATCATCCTAAAAGTCAAGAATATGGGATTTTCTTCTAAAGAATTCCACAACTGGAAGCATACGGATACCTCAAATCTAGTTTTCAACCGAAACAGGATAAGCATATGCACCAAAGAATTTCTTTTGTGCATTTCTTTCATACTGCCAGCCCAACAAGAGTTCAAAAGAAAGCTCAATAAAGAGGACTAGGCATAATGATTTCTAACATGTGTAGTGTGACGCGTGAAGTGCGGTCAAAATAGAATTCTGCTTCAACGCTGCTTGATCACCTGTCCAAAAGACTTTTTGCACTAAACCGGAAATGACCCCTGAACCTATTTGTAGATCAAGTATGAGGATATACATTCACAAATGACAGCTTCTGCCAAAACTGAACTGCATCATCTAATCTTGTTTAGAACAAAAGATCCTCCAAAAACTGAATTCTCAAAACAGTTGATTACAAATTCTGTGGGTCACATCTGGCATTGCTTTTAAATCTATGTACATATCTGAGCTAATACACAGCTCAGGACAAAGCAACTGCTGGAAGAGACTTCATAAACATCAGACATTTAAATTTTGAACAACGTAATAGATAACATTTAGAAACTGACTACAAACTAGACAGTGTGGTTGCATCCGAGTGCAGAGAATGTTCTCCGCTGCACTTACATCTTTAGACATAAAATCTCAACTCTATGGAATCAAGCATGGAGAACACGGAGATGTTTACCAAAAATCTTCAAAATGAAACTAATTCACGAAGCCCTGTGGTAGCCACCTTATGCCGCTATTGCCAGTAAAGTGATATAGTTCCAGTCAACAAATCATGATAACCCAACCTTGAAGACTTTGAGAAGTTATTAGAAAAAATAAGTTACTTTTAGAAAAATCCTAGGACACTATAAAGGGAGATGCATGTTGTGATTGCTCGAAGAGTTCAACCTTGTGCGAAGAATTTTTTTTCAAAACTACAGAAAAAACATGGCATGCTTGTATCAAATGACACAAATCTAAAATGAATAAGTGAAACATATCAATACAGAATCTTTCAAACAAACAACAGCTATGCTTAACCAGCAAAAGACTCAAGCATATCCCAGCTTAAACTGGATAACACACTTACATGAATGTTTATATAAAACTATATCAGAAACAACCAACCAAATGGAATTCAAGTAACACAAGCTACCAACGTGCTTCAGCAACTTGGCACATTCCAATGAAATAAAAAGCTCCTCCAAAGACCCAATCTTAAAGCATCTTAGAGATTATAGCAAATCCCACATCGAAGCTTCAGCTACTGTCTCCCCCCATGAAACTGAAAGACTCGGAACAGTTTCTGTACAAGTAAGATCACTTGAAAGAGTTCGATAACCAACAAGGAAGTTTGATGTAACTGCAGATGGGACCAACCGAAGAAATATTCTTAGTCGACGCAGGACATGGGACCCCAGAATTTGTATGCAAGATGACCACTCTCTCTCATGTAAGAAGGTTGCACAAGGAATTATCATGCCAGGCTACAGATATCATCAATCAAACTGATTGGACATGTGCTAGCAAGAGTAAGTATGACAACAATAGTTCGACCCTGTCTTCCACTCTCAAAAGTACAACTGCTTTCCCTTATACTATCATGAACAACCATTAGTTGAGCACAACAAGAATTCTTTAATTAAGCTAGAGCCTGAGTTCACTGAAGGCAATTCTTTCTCCGCCTTTACCAATCATCTTACTACACAGATCCGCTTAATCCGTTCAACGACTCATCTTATGATCCCGCGTCCAGGCAATAGAAAAAATGCATCATAACCAACATAAAAGAACAAATGAGGTTAATATGATGATGAAGAAGAAAATAAGAACAATAAAAAATCAATTCACAAATTCTTCATAAATTTTGCAGCACAAGATTAAAACTTACAATACTATACTCATATTTCGCATTATAGCATAATCAAATGGAAACATAAAATAATCAAGACATACTGCAGCATATTTTCAGTGTTTTATTGCTGTGAAAAGGTATAGATAAATTCAACATTTTCATTTCATTAATCTACTAAGCCCAATACCCACCAAAATTAATGAACAGAACCAGAACAAAGAACCCCTTCGGCCTTCAGTGACTTGTATGAACCACATATTCCAAGATATTCATCCATATCAGTAAACATCTTTCTCTGATAACAAAAGTCTATATAAATTTAATGCCCATTAGATAGAATTTTCTCAGACTTCTCCCATATGTCCTTTCATCAAAAATTTATCTTTGACTCTCCCACCCGTTTGATTGAAAACGCAAGTTTCTTTCAAAACACACTTCGTCTCCTTAAGAAGATTTAAGAAGTGACTTACTATATCAATACTTTCCTTCATTCTCACGTCATAAACAACTCAAATTGACTTTAACTCTACCAATAGAAGTTCAACACCAATAAATTCAACGGAATGACCATTGAGCTTCTATTGTCAAACAAGTATAATAGTTCAACAGAGGATTAACCAGTGGAAAAACTTCGAAATCGGACAAATTAATTATAACTCATTCAGAGAACTCAATTCCACTATGTTTGCCCGGCAAAAATGTATTGAACAAATTCACATGCGGATAATTTTCTAAGGAAATCGAGGGATGATTTCGAGGGTAACACAAGAAATTCGAACCTGGGAGTCGATAATTTTGCCGAAACGACTAAAAGCATCTTCCAGCTCACGTTCAGTGATGTCCCGCGATAAACCTCCCACAAATATACGGTTGTCTTGCTCCTTCCCTGCCATCTCTGTCTCTCTGTCTTTTTTCAAAACCCTAATCCAACACGAACCAAAAAAAAAAAAAAACTAATCAAAGTTAAACCCTATGAATTAGATATTCTGTTCGTGTGAAAGAATTAGGGTTTCTGTGGGCAGAGGATACCAAAAGGTGAGTGTGAGATTTGCGAAGATTCCAATCGGGAGTTTGGGCAAGTTCATAGAGTTACTTTTAGCACCCGTTCGATTTGGATAAAAATCGGGTTGCCCCGGTACTAATTAAAACCTATTATTTAAATAAAAAATTAGTTTTAACCATATATTTATGTATTTCACAATTTTTCAATCACATATTTTGTCAATTTCTATCAAAATCTAACTAAAAATCTTATTTTAATCATCACCAAACACCCATGACAATATGCCTATGTTTAGTTCCTATTTTTTCAAAAACTCATTTTCAACCATACATTCTTTTATAAAGTGATTTTGCACATAAATCGAAATTTCTTTTTATTTTTTAATCACACATTTTTCAAAAAATCATTATTTTATAATACATTCTCTTGCAAAAATAGGGCTCAAACAAGGGCATAGCTTTTTTACCTAATCCTGTTTTGGCCCATTATAATGAGAACTTGAGAATAATATATTTTGAAATAATAATTTTTTGGAATTTTTAAGTTTATATTATTTTATTAGCAATCACGCTGCAATGACGTAATGGTTGGTGTAATCCTTAACATAATATCATATGACATCCTATCATTGAACAGTTTAAAATATAGTCAACTTTTTCATTTACTGATTTACTGTCGCAAACACATCTGTCAACCTCTTTATCATTTTTCTTCTGTCAACACAGATTAATCCTTTTATTAAATATTGGAGAATGTGTGGTTAATAAAAAAGAAAGAAAAAAATGAATTATAATTTTAATGAGGACGAAGCTGGAACTTACTATCACCATGATCATTCAAATTTCTTTTGATTCATCATCACCATTTTACTTTATACTTAAGGTCATCGTAACCGTCCAAATTATTTTTAATTCATTATGATCGTCTAACTTCATATAACATTTTAGTCAAATCACCTGATTATTAGTACATAAAAATGATGAAATTCATAAACAAAAATAAAAAAACACACAACATGAAAATTAGTACAAAACTTTAAAAAGATTATATGAAAGCAGAAACCTATTTATTTATTTTTTCTTTTTTAGTTTCTGCTAGCACACAAAATATGCAACTAATCACGCACCCTAGAACATACACATAGAATAAAAAAATAAAATTTATTAACTTAATGAGGAAAAGTTATATACATAGAAAATATAAGAAAAAATCACTAACCCAAATTAAAAAATTTAGAATATGCATCAAACTCAAATAAAGAAAAAATTTGTTTTCGCTTTCATATAATTTTTTAAAATTTTTATAATGATTACTGTGTGTTATTCTTTCTTCTTCTTTTTTTTAATATCGTTTTCCTTTCTATTATGATAATAATTATGCGTGATTTTTTTCAATGTGTGTGTTTAACCGGTTGATGTTGTTTGAAATGGTATATGAGTTAGGTGGATTAAAATCAATTTGAGTGGCCACATTAAGAGATTGTTTGGGAGAAATTTAAATCAAAATCAAACAATCAATATTAACTACATTTTTCATGGGTCTCTCAACTTTCTATTAAAAAGCTAATTTTAATCCCAAGCAAACAGGCAAACACCCTCTAAAATAGATTTAAATAAAAATTAATTAAATTTTGCATATTTAAAAAGGAGGGATTGAGAAAAAACTTTTGAATACCTATTTTACTCTGATATATTTAGTTATTTGTCCAATATATCTTCACCGATTTTGTATAATTCTCCATTCATTCTTCAATTAGTATTATAATTTTAATAGTTATATAAATTACTAACGGGTATAATTGAATTACTATTATTAATTTCATTTCCCTTTCATGTGGAGAAACGATCATTTTCAAGGCACAATAAGTTGATAAAATTTTTTATCTTCCATAATATATTCAAGATGTTGACCTCGAAAATTGGACATTTCACGTGGCCAATCGAGAGCTACTCCACGTATTCTTCTCTGTGCACAATCAGCGAACGGTCAGATGCACACGGCCGGGACCAACAGGGGTGGTGGCGGCCGTATACACTCCGATGGTCAAGTCAAGTTTGGGTGGTCGGAACAGTACTCAGGGGTTGTACAAAATAATGATAAGGGGGAGGAGAAAATATATAAGCTTGATATGGAGTGCTGTGTAGTAAGAATTTCATTATCTTTGCTTCTTGCAAAATTTTGGGTATTTATAGGTGGGAAGAGCAGTTGGATGTGTGACACGTGTATACATCTGACGGTAAGAGGCGTTCGCTCATAGACGTCAATCAGTCGCGTCTGTAGAGTGGACAGACAGCTTGTTTCCTCTGAGTTGAATTGACATAAAGTTGATAAATCACATCAACTAACATCATAGAGACGTCAAATCAATTTAAATCTTAGGTGTAGGGAGGATCTTGACACAAATCTCTTTCTGAAATTGGCGACGAATCTTCTAACAGGGGTCCACTTGGCCTCGGCCTCGGGGGTGAGGTGCTTCGATCAGGTCAATAGTAGGGATCGCCTGTATTTCGCAGTGTGCTACCAGGTTGTGGACATTGGTGATATCACTTCGAAAACACTTCGGACGGGTCTCTATCAGATCTGAATATATGGTGGTGGGCGTTCCGAAGCGGTTCAGATAGGGGCGTAACATAAAGCATAAATAAAAATATGATATTAAACTCTTTTTTCAACTCTATTTTTGCATAATTTTTACAAACAATAAACTTACCCTTAAAATTTTTTTGAACGAAAGGATTGAGAATAAACTTTTGAATACCGACTTTACCCTTATATTTAGCTATATGTCCAATATACCTTCACTGATTTCGTATAATTTTCGACTCATCCTTCAATTAATACTAGTAGTAAGAACATGCGTTGCACGTCTTATGTATCGATTAATGATATATGTACTATATTTGAATTACTAATACCATTTTAAAATTATGTATATAATGTGAAATGTTGAATAAACTAAAATGTAATGACTCAATTCATATATTAAAGCAACATTTAGCACATTTGCTACTTCATTAATTTATTAATGCAACATTCAATTTTGTAACCTCAATTAAATAATAATCTAATGAATGGATTTTAATGTAAATCATGATGATCAATAAGGGCTTTGTTGATAAAAAATAAAAGCTCAATAGATGAATTATAATGTAAATCATGAATATTAATAAGGGTTTTGTTAATGAAAAATAAAAAATTGCTTTGTTGATGGAAAATAAAAATTGTAAGAACAAAATACTCAATTGAATGATAAGTCATTAAATTTTCGTTGATTTAATTTTTTATTTTTAATAATTGAATGTCAGTTTCTCTCCTTATATTAATTCCTACCCAAATGATAAATATTAATTAAATATTTCACCACTTATATTAATTATAAATCAAATGATAAATATTAATTAAATTGGTAATAAGAGCTTTGTTGATGAAAATTAAAAATTGTAAAGAGAAAAATCAATTGAATGTTAGTCATTAAATTTCCGTGTGTAATTTCTTTTCTATTCATTGAATGTCCTCATTAATTTATTAATGCAACCTTTAAAATATTTATAACATCAATTCAATAATAACTTAATGAATGAACTACAATGTAAAGCATGGAGATTAAAAATTGCTCTGTTGATGAAAAATAAAAACTCATTGCATGAATTTTAATATAAATCATGAAGATTAATAAGGATTTTGTTGATGAAAAATAAAAATTGATTCGTTGGTGGAAAATGATAAATACTAATTAAATTGGTATTCCAATTATAACGGTATAATGGGCATATAGTTAAATATGTAGGGATAAATTTGGTATTTAAAAGTTTCTCCACCATCTCCACTTTTAATATATTGTAGATTATAGTTTTAATTGTTATGTAAACTACTATTCGATATTATTGGATTCCTATTATTAATTTCATTTTCATATAAAAAAATAATTATTTTTCAAGGCACGATAAGTTGATAAATCTTTTTATGTTCCATCATACGCCAAAGCATAAATAAAGTACGAGACTTATTTCTTTTCCTAACTATATTTCTACAAACTTTGAGCCTGCCCTTAGTTTTTTCCCCAGCAATTAGAAGATAACGTGGCCTAAAAATGCTCAATGGATAATACTCTGGTAGAGAATTGATGGTGGATATAAAATTATCTAGCAGAAAACCTGAGGAACTTATGCAATTGGCTAGCAACTTTTTCAAATTTTCTCATGGTTTTAAACAATTGTTTTTGCTCCATTTAAATGGTGGAGGTGAAGAATATTTAGAGACGTGATCTGTCGTAATTATGCCGAATTTTATACACGTAAAAAGGTTAGTTATTTAAATATAATTTATACACGTCAATTTTTTTAATTACTATTTAAATGTCAAAGAGAAATGTTTTTGTTCACTATTTATGATGTAAGATAGCGAACCATTGAGCATATGTTACGTTGGAACTCACAAGTGTACATGATCGTTGTACAAGTAGTGGAGATAGTGAGTTTTTAGATTATTGTTTTCACGAGAAATAAGGTTTAAAATATAGTTCAACAATTATTATTAAGTTCAAGTAAGTGGTGAGAGTAAAAGAGAGATTTTATAGTTGTTTATACTACTTCTAATATATACTAATAAAGCAAAAAAAAATTTGGTTTTATCGAATGTAAATGCTTGCATTGAATTCGTGATTCCCCCTATTTTCATCTATTTCAATTATCAATTAACAATCTAGTTAATTTCATGTATTTTCGACCACCGATAACGCTAATATGTTAAATGTTCTTTCCAAGATATACCAACCTATGATCAGCACTACCTGATTTTTATTTCTAATCCAAATGCATATGAAAATCATGCATTTAGTTTAAGCTATCTACATGATTGCACATGCTAGAGATATTATTTCTAATACATATTTCACATATGTTGATTTTATCACGTTCTAAACTTCTTTTGGGTATTCATACACTACAACAAATAACTAACTATTTAATTGATGCCCAAACAATTAAATATTCAATGGGAATGCAAAATAAATCAAGAAATATCTAAATTAAAATTTTAAATTGAAATAAACGATAATAGGGTTCCTTAATAATCCAACACAATTGCAAAACTAGTCTAATATGTTTAGAATTAAATTATACAAGAACAATTGGAAAATCATTACTTACAAAGAAGAAATAATGAAAAATAGGAATCTTCTATGTTCTTGATGTGAATATTGAATCTGGATGAAGAATTTTCAATATCTTTATGCAATGTGCTTTGATTCCATGCGTGTTAGCCTTGTTCTTCGCCTTCAAAATTCATCGGAATCTATGAATTTTTATGTTTAAGAAGGTTCCAAAAGTTACCAAAATAAAATAAGGAAATACAAAGTTTTCTTGGAATTGAACCATACTTAAGTATGGTTTATTTGATGCGTAAGCATAATATACAAAATTTGGTCTCGGATAATGCCTTTTGTGACTTTTGTGTACGCAAGGCCTGCAGGGCCATGCGTACGCATGATATAAATTTTTAGGACACAAAATTGGTCCCTCAATTTTCTCACATGTGTGTTTTGATCTATTTCGATGATTTTCCATCCTGTTGACTTCTCTTCAACTCCAACTAACTATTGACATACTTGAATCGCCATATTACAATCTAACACAACTTGTAAATTATTGTGTTTTAGTCCCCCAAAGTATTAATTTCGCCATTTTTCTATATTTTTTCGCTTGTTTTCTCTTATTTTTCTTCAAATCATGAGTTTTACCTATTAAACAAGATATAACACAAATTAGGATATATTTCATCAAAATAACTACAAAATGTCGTCATTTAAAGTCCTAAGTAAGTATATAAAATACACTTAACAAACATCAAACTTGAACATTTATTTGTCATCAAACAAAACCATAACCTAACTTAAAACAAACACACAAGCTAACCTAAAATTTTATCTCAGAATTGAAATCATAATATTAAATCTAAGTACAGTTTCAAGATCACAATACAAAAATCAAAGTCCACTTTTCCAATGCAACGTCAATGTATGTGTGTGTGTGAAGAATTAAGCATAGTATCATGAATTCATAAGTTGTTCCAGTCTCGACCCTTAATTATTAAATATGTTCTCATCATCACTCGTGACATTCGCACAACCCAAAACTTGTTATTTTTGTTATTTTCAAGTGTGTGATCTAAGGTTGATTATTATACTATCATCACATCTGTAATTTAGCTAAATTTCACCAATTGCAGTTTAACATGTCAATAAAACAGGGTTTCTCTTTTAATTTTGATTGCTTTTAATCTTTAGGACCTAACTAGGTTAATAATCCCATATCAAAAATCATATTTTCCAAAATAAGCGTTTGGGACTTAATCAAGGCATTTGGTTTGTCTTCTGCTTCATGCACCTACTTTTTTCTATTTTTTTCTTGATTGTTATTTTCAAAACTTTGTTTTTCTTTATTTGCCGCATTCTCCTCCCTTTAACAGACCTTAGGCCGATGACTCAAAAGTCGGTTGACTTTAGGGCAATATATTTTAATACCCTTACAAACCTAATAAATCAGTTTATAAAGGAAACGAAATGAAATTATCAAATGAATTTTTTTTTATGCTTTAATTAGTGCAGCGTCCTTCATTAAACACCTATCCAATTAAATCAACCTTTAACTTAAGACTTTCAGCCAATTTCATCATATTGACTTTAGACAATCTTTACAAAAATTTTAATTTCACACATAGAATCCTCATCTATTATCTTCCTACAACAGTGAAATTTTCCCAAATCATTCTAAATTTGGTCTAAAGATGTATAATATAGTACTTTTGGATTTAGCATCTCTGGTCCACTATTTTAACCTATTCAATTGTGTACCAACTCATTTCTACAAAATACTTTACTTAATTCATATGTTCAATGTATATCAACTTTACATGAAAAAGCAAAAATTAACCTAACTACGCAACATATTCATCATTAATATATTAATTCATAATTCAATATATTCATCATTGCCAGCCAAGCCAACCAACTCACACAAGCACAGAAAAATAATTTTTTTGAATCTTAAAGTAATAAGAACACACAAAAATAAAAGAGAACTCGTGTTTTCTTAAAGGGGTGGGGAAAGAAATGAATAGACCACCCTGATATGGCATGTAATCTTGTGGCTAACTTTCATATTGCTCTCGTCATCTCCTTGGTCATGGTTTGTTTAAGTGTTTTGCAATGTCATGTTCCTGCATAATGCGATGAGATAAAACATTAAAGTCAAATGCTTTGAACAGATATTACTTAACTCAAACATCTAATAAACCAACTAACATATCAAAAACATAAGGAGAGACAATGTGTGGATGATGAGCCCCTAAAATTGAATAAAATCTAATATAAATTATCTTAAACTATTCTAAATTTGAAAAACAAAATAAATACAAGGGATAGAAGTGTTGGGTTGCCTCCCAATAAGCCCTTATTTAAAGTTTTTAGCTCGACTCCTGTTTATTTTTAGGCTTTTCATGGTAGCTTGAAAGGAATGTCTAGTCCTACATTTTTTATACTTTTTTGTTCATCCCCGATTCTCCACACAATCAGGTTTTCATTATTGTCCCTACCAACAATTCCTCATTTATTTATCCTGCTTTTGTAGCTCTTCCAATGATCCACTCGCTGACAATCCTCAAAGTATAAGAGTTGCTTAATTTGATTTTCTATGGTAAAGCTCTACTATTTATCCTCCACCTTTAAAACCCTTTTATCAACATCAAAATCCAACAAGGCTCGCTTGTAAACAAGAATAGCCTTTCAAGTATTATTGGCATCTGATATGCCTCTTCTACATCTAGGATGACGAAGTCCGTTGGAAAAATAAAATTTCCCACCTTGATAAGCATGTCTTTGACTATTCCATAGAGGTGCTTTAGTGATCGGTCCGCCAGCTAAAGGATAATAGATGTTGCCTTAGGATCTCCTAATCCCAGTCTCCTGTAACGAGGCAAGAGAATTTAATTAATACTTGCTCCTGAATTAATCAAACAATTTATATTATGTAAATTTTCAATGAAGCGGGTAAAGTAAAACTCTCTGGATCTCTTAGTTTGGGAGGATCCTGTGTTGGATGATGACACTGCATTTTTCAGATAGTGCTATTGTTTCTTATTTGGGCAACTTCATCTTTTTGGTTAACACCTCCTTCAAACTCTTGGAGTAGTTTGGGATTTGAAGGATCGTGTCAATGAATGATGTTGACATGCAGCCTTTTGAGGACATTCAAAAAATTAGTGAACTGCCTCCATTTGGTAGTTTGCATTCTTCAAAGATAATGGATTAGAGATATGAATGAATTGCCTGAAATTGTTGGCTTAAGCCGTAGGTTGTCTGAGACTAATTGTTGCTTCTTTGGATTGCTCCACCTATTCATTGCCCTTAGTGAATATTTAAGTGTTCTTTGTCTTCTTCCTCTTTACAATGATTTCTAGCAACTAAACACTACTCTTAGTAGTGATGGCTTGAACCTACAACACCATTGGCTACCTTTACAGTGTCTGAGGGAATGGAATGGATTGCACGTAAGTCTTGACCATGATGGCAGGTGAATTATTAGAATTCACCGCCCCAATTGCTAATATGTGCTTTTATGGATTCTTCTTTGTGTCACTAGGTAAGGTACCCTATGGCTTGTAGCCTTCCCAACCTAATTTTCTAAGTTATGTATAGAGGCTTGCTGATTCTGCATTGATGTCTCATTCCTGGTGAACACTTGACAAGTAGATCCTTCAATGATTGCCTCTTTTCTCATTGTTGTTAAATCACTGGTAGATTGCCCCTCATCTGATTTATTTGATTCAAATTATCCACCCACACATAGTTGGAATGCTTGTTCAAACCCGGATGGTAGTTGTGTGGGTAAGGTCCATTTTGCCCTTGATAGTCTCTACGCATAACTAACATCTGCTGGCTAACCCATGTGAGTGGAAGATAAAGAGCAGCTTGTAGTGATGTAATTTGTCCCACAACCTGCGCACACCAGAGCTAATGATGTACCATGTGCACAGATTGAGTTAAATTGTCAAGCTTCTTTGTTATTACTTCTATTCATACTGTTAAAACTGTTGTTGCATCCACATTATGCATCCCAGCCGTCTTCTTAGAGCTTCCCTGTTTGTTGGCCAATTGGCCTGATTCTTAGTTATCCTCTCAAATAGTATGGGCTTCATCTATCTCAATCATCAAAATTGATCTGCCCGCTAAAACGTCTACAATGTTATGAAATTTTGAGCACAATCCACTGTAGAAGAAAGATTTTTGCACCAATTTAGGAACGTCAAGATTTAGACATTTCCTAAATGCGCTCTTAAACGTGTCCCATGCTTCCGGATATATCTCAAAGTCTCTTTGTCTGAAAATATATACTTCCCTTTTGATTTGATGGGCTTGAGATGGCGGGAAGAATTCCACGAAAAATTTTTGTACCATGTTTTTCCACAATATAGTGCTTCCGGGAGGTAGTGAATACATACGGCTGATTATATCGTACAACATGAGAAAAGTATGTATGTGTCATATGAATTCTCCGTGACTTTCCCACAAAACATAATGTCTTGATGATTCTGTAAGAGGTTCTAGCCAGATGTAGAAGTTGGCTTGTCCGAATGGTGGGTAGATAATTATCGATTACACTGCTGTGGGTATAGGATTCACATAATCTCCTACTAATATAGGCTTTAACTGGAGGTGCTTGCTGAACTAGAAGTGCTATTTGTTGAAGTTCATCTTGAAATCTAACTTTGATTCTCAACCATTACCTTTGCTATTTTCTATTCTCTTCGTCGGTGCTTGAAGGTCATTTTAATCTCAGGATCTATAGGAAGGATCTCGATAGCGTCAGGAACTTGTATAAATCGATAGAGGTCTTTGTAGTGTAAAACAAGAATATATCAAGTATTTCAATTAAAGCCTAAAAAGAACATAATAATAATAATAATAATAATAATAATAATAATAATCTAACTCAATATAAACTACTAAACTAAAATTAAATCTATTATTCCCCAACAATATCGTCAAAAACTTGTTACATTATCTCGTAAGCGTACGTGATCGTTGTATAAGTAATAGAAAATAGTAAGTTTCAAGTTTATTGTTCCCACGAGGAATAATATTTAAAATATAGTTCATTAGTTGGTATTAAATTCGAGTAAGTAGCGACATCAAAAGAGTGATTTCGTAGTTGTTTATACTATTTCTAATATATACTAATAAAGCAAGTAAGTTTTGGTTTTATCGAATGTGAATGTTTGTATTGGATTCGTGATTCTTTCTACTTTAATCTATTTCAATTATCAATTAATAATCTAATTAATTTCATGTATTTTTTACAACCAATAATGTTAACATGTTAGATGCTCTTTTCCAGATACACCAATATATAATTAACACAACTCGATCTTATTACTAGTCCGAATTTATCTGAAAATCATGTATTTAGTTCATGTTATCTACGTGATTGCACATGCTATATATATATTATTCATAATACATATTGTTCATGTATTAATTTTACCGTGTTCTAAACTTATTTTGAGTATTCATACACTAAAATAAGTAATTAAATATTCAATTGATGACCAAACAATCAAATAGTGCAATGAAAATGTAAAAACAAAAAAAAAAAATAGTTGAAAATATCTGAATTAAAATCTTAAATCAAAATAAACAAGAATATTGTTCCTCAATCATCCAATACAATTGCAAAAATAGCCTAACATGTTTATAATTAAATTACAAAAGAACGATTGAAAAATTATCCCCTGAAAAAAAAAAAGAAATAATGAAAAAAATTGGAATTTCCCACGTTCTTAATGTGAATTTTGAATCCGGATGAATAATCTTCAATATTCTATGCTATTCACCTTGATTTCATACTGTTAGCCACATTCTTCTCCTTCAAAATTGATTAGACTCTATGGATTTTTAGATCTAGAAAGGTTCCTCACGTTCTGGACAGCTTATGGTATACATAGAGCGTCAAAAGCTTGCATACCAAAAGTTTCCTCATTAAAATAAGGAAACACAAAAATTTCCCGAAATTGAACCATACTTGAGCATGGATCATTTGGTGCGTGAGCAAAATACACGAAATTTGCCCGCCGATAATGCTTTTTGTAACCTTGCGTACGCAAGTACAAATTTTTTGGTCCCTAAATTTTTTAACGTGTGCATTTTGATAATTTTTTTTACAATATTTCATCCTATTGACTTCTCTTCAACTCCAATTGACATTTGGCACTCTTGAATCACCATCTTGCAATCTGACACAACTTTTAATTATTGCATTTTAGTCCCCAAAGTTTTGATCGAACATTTTTATCTATTTCTGTCAATTTTTCATCAAATCATGAGTTTTATCAATTATACACGATGTAACACAAATTAAGCTATGTTTCATAAAAAAAATGAAAATTTTCAATTATTTAAAATTTCGAATAAATGCATAAAATACACTTATAAACATGAATAAATGATAAAGTGAAAGGACAAAGGGTTGAGTTTTGGTTTGGTACTCGAAGGTTTTTTTATATGTCGAAATTGCACGATTTGATATACTTGTTAATGTGATGTCCATGGATAATGGTTCGACACATGGCAATGGAGATGGCACCTTGCTCAATCTTGCCATGCGTTGCCCCATCGCATTGGGAACTTGGCGAGATGGTGAACATGATTTTACTCCAAACTTGACCTTCCTATAATCTTTCTCTTACCTATTTTATGTTTTATAATTTAAGTTAAATTTTAAAATTAAATAATAAATACGTAAAACGACCCCTAAAAATGAATATTTTAAATTTCAGTATACCCTAATTTCCAAAAAATCCATATACAGGACTGGAATAGGAGGGTAGTCTCCAATCCCACTCCATTGTCGTCCCGATATGGCAACTTTAGTGGTGGTACATGATAGGCCTTTTGCCGACCATGAGTCCACTATTTCTTGACCTCCAGTCAAATTGTACATCCGTGCTTACAATGTTGCTTATGGTGTGGCATCTTGCAGTCCTATTTATCAACATTTTCAATTTGAAAATTAATTTTCAACTTCTATGATTTAGCCTCCTTATATCTACCAATTTAGCCCCCTTATAGATACCAATTTATAAATGGTTTATATCAATCAAAGTCAAATATTAATTTCACCTATTTATACATTTTGTATGATTTACTACCATTTTTCTGTATAAATTTGCCTAATGAAGTCTTTATCTTAAAATTTTAAAGAAATTGTTCACTATTTTTCTACTTCGAACTTTTCTTTCACTTGTATCTAGGGGTGGACATGGTTCCATGAGAACCGAACCAAACCATAGTTCTAATTTCATTTCTTAAATTTTTAGATTTGCATTATATAAATTAATAATGTATACCTAAATAAGAAAATAAACATCAAACATTTAGGAAGTTCAAATTTCAATAATTGAGATAAAAAAAGTCATAATTAACAAACAAAATATATTCATAATTTGAATACACCAATAAGTTTTCGTTTTTATACAAAAAATTGTTTAATAAGTAATAGCAATGATTCATTAAATTAATTGCAGTAGTTTTGAATGCACACCTTTACAATAAACAATGAATTATCAAAATTTTTACAGTCCACTTCTACATGCAACATTAACCGTTTAATATTTCTTGAATGTTTATTGGGTTTTCCTCTATTTCTAAAGAATACAAATAACTCATCAAACAATCCAGGTAAAAAAAGAGTTTAAAGACTTTTTGAGTAACTAACAAATTTTATTTTCTGATTTTAAATGACAATCCATTGACTTGATTAAATGCGATACCAGTATGCTGCGACGTTGTGTAAATTAAAAAAGAGCGGAGGAGAAATAATTCAACTGAATATAAAATTAGGGTGTAGACAACTAATAATTTTTTTTCTCTAATGATTCAAAATTAATTAATAAACTATATTCAATTAATGGGTTATCTCCAATGAATATTAAGTTAGGGTATCCACTAATTATTATATATAAAATTAAATATTAAGTTTTGTTCTGATTTTTGAACTAGAACTGAACCAGAATCAAAACTATTAATTTTTTTTTTATTAAAATCGAACCAAACCGTTTGATTTGGTTTGGTCTGGACATTTTGTCCACCCTTACTTGTATCCTTATTTCTTTATTTTAACACTCTTTTTGCTCGATAAAATTTGTTCTTCCCTCTTAAAAATTATAAAATGTATTCCAAAAAATTCCAATATCGCACTCTCTTACGTGCATAAAGTACTACACGTTCATGTTCTCTCTCCAATTGATCCTCGAATCGTACAAAAAAATCGTAGAAAAATAAAAAGAGCTCATACATGCAGAATGTACAACCCATTAATGCACTATTTCGCAAAATTGACCATTCTGTAATTCTTATTTCGTAGGAGTCCATCTCGTTCCTCATTTCCAGCTCACGGCTTCTTTTTCTCCCTCAAATCGTTAATTAGAAGCAAAAAAAAAAAAAAATTTAAAATTCCCCCAAAATAAATCACAAATTAATTCAATCATAAAATAAGTGTTCCGATCCGGTTTGTTAAACTCAGTGCCGGACAGATCAAGTAAGCTCGTTATCCCTCATAATCGCATGTATATATACACCAATATGTATCAATATTTGCAATCCTATTTATTATTCTAATATAATTCTAACTCCAACAATTAAATTTTGATAGCCCAATTTTTTCCCCATTCATTTACTTAATTGTGTTTGTATAGGACTGGTGAATAAGCAGAAGGATAGAGATGGGAATCTTTGACGGACTTCCCATTTCCCGAGATAAATCGGTGAGTTCTTTATTTTTTGTTACCATTCAACTCTTGTTTCACGTGTTTCATTGTTTCTATAAACAAAAGTACGGAAATTGATTAAAAGAGTAGATATATATCGAATGTGCAATGAGGTTCATGGCTAAATGTGGGTTGGTGTTGAATTCTAATTTCGCAAAATTGACCATTCTGTAATTCTTATTTCGTCGGAGTCCATTTCGTTCCTCATTTCCAGCTCACGGCTTCTTTTTCTCTCTCAAATCGTTAATTAGAAGCAAAAAAAATAATTTAAAATTCCCCCAAAATAAATCACAAATTAATTCAATCATAAAATAAGTGTTCCGATCCGGTTTGTTAAATTCAGTGCCGGACAGATCAAGTAAGCTCGTTATCTCTCATAATCGAATGTATATATACACAAATATGTATCAATATTTGCAATCCTATTTATTATTCTAATATGATTCTAACTCCAACAATTAAATTTTGACAGCCCAATCTTTTCCCCATTCATTTACTTAATTGTGTTTGTATAGGACTTGCGAATAAGCTGAAGGATAGAGATGGGAATCTTTGACGGACTTCCCATTTCCCGAGATAAATCGGTGAGTTCTTTATTTTTTGTTACCATTCAACTCTTGTTTCATGTGTTTCATTGTTTCTATAAACAGAAGTACGGAAATTGATTAAAAGAGTAGATATATATCGAATGTGCAATGAGGTTCATGGCTAAATGTGGGTTGGTGTTGAATTCTTGTTATATTTAAGCGTTTTAATTTGGTTTTGAATTTTTGGGTCCAAATTAACGGTCGGAGCTTGATATAAGGCAAGTGCCAAGTTGTAGGTACATTCATATGCTGGGTAAGATAGTTTCCTAACGTTCTTTACTTGATTTAAATTGGGAATCGGTATCTATCTATAGCTTGGGAGAAATTCTGTTTTCTATCTCGGCCTAATCTGAAACGAGTCCCCTGATGCAAGTTATTCACAAGGCTCGATAACTTAAGCTCAGCGCATGTGTTCTAATTAATGTAGTGTCTAAAGAAATGCATCCAAGCTGAGCTTGGCTGTACTTTTCGTAAATTTATTTAATCTGCTTTGTGCTTTAGTGAAAGTTATGATGTAATTAACATGTTGGGGGACATAATGCTGTTTAATCAATTTAAACTTCTAACGAGTAAATTGAGCTTCCAGCGAAGGGTTGGATTTTGCTTTAATATCCTTTGTTGATCTTGATCAAGCTCCTAATGTGAGTCATCTACAAGGCTTTTTTTGTTCTGCTGTAAATCTAGTCCTCTAAAACAAGACACGCAAGTTGAGCTTGGCAATTTCCGCCATTGTTTGTCAGTTTCCAGGATCTTCTCTATAGCTGTCTTGAAATGAAATTAGAGTGAACCAACAATTAGTGCAGTTACTATTAGTTGCATACATAAGATCTTACTGTAGGTGACATCTCTATAGTCAATAGTCTGGAATATTGAATTGAAAAGTCATGAATTCTGATTCCCTCCCGTTTGTGTGTATTGAGTGAAGAGACTGAGAGGAATACAGAATTACAGAGCTATTCACATGCTGCTTTTTTGCTGTGAACAAGTCAAGGTGATAAGTTGGCTTGAGCTTAGCTTGAATATTGAGCTCTGAACTGAAGCCCAATTTTTGGTGAATTAGTCTCTTAATTGATCTTAAGAGAACCTGAATAAGACAGTAATGACCTGAAATTGTCTAGTTCTTTTGGTATAGTCTTTTGTTGGGAAGATGAATAACAAATAAGTCAAGATCAGTGGAGTTTTCTTCTTTCTAGGTTAGCATTTTTATTCATGAGTTGAGCTCGAATGACAACTCAGATTGATTTTGCACTAGTTCATGTAGATTAAGTTTAGGGTGAAGGGGGACTTTGTTGTGGATGAAGGACTTGGTGAAGACTGCCAAATTTTTGTTCTGATCGTAGGATCGTTGGTTTCTTTTTTTGGTTAATTGTCTCATCAATTGGGTTGTGGCTGTGGGAGTGCCATAGAATGTTCAAAACGTGCGGAGATAGGCTAGAAATGGACGACTGAGTTTTGGGTAGTCGGCTGCCTGTACAGAGTGAATTTCTTATCTAAAATTTATTTTTTTAAACTTATTTGGGCATAAATCCTTTTATATTATTTTCGAAATTTTGGAAGTATGTGTTTTATTTCTGTGGTTCCTGGTTAGTCTACCCTGATAATAGCGATGTATTCCCACTTGTTATTAACTTTATAGGAATTACTCTTAAGCATATATGTCCTTTTTATCGTGAAAGTTGGGTTACTGTTATTGTAAAGAATATGCTTCTAATTGCGCTTTGTCATAATTGCAGTATTTAAGGGAAGAGCTTTCCAAAATAGATGAAAATTGGGCTGCTGCGCGCTTTGATTCTTTACCGCATGTTGTCCATATTTTGACATCGAAAGATCGTGAAGGAGATGTGCAGATCTTAAAGGAGCAGAGTGATATTATCGAGGAAGTTGTTGATGAAGTAGTTCATGCCTATCATGGTGGCTTCAACAAAGCAATTCAAAATTATTCTCAGGTTTCATAGTAGTTCATCCTTTTGGTTCCCTTCTGGAAAGCATCGTATATCTGACAAAGAAATTTTTCTTCATGGATCTGAGCACGTGATTAGGAATAGTTTGCATA
The DNA here is from genome assembly GCF_002742605.1 of Olea europaea var. sylvestris. NCBI lineage: Eukaryota > Viridiplantae > Streptophyta > Magnoliopsida > Lamiales > Oleaceae > Olea > Olea europaea. Next base: position 5,706,906 of record NC_036237.1, read on the forward strand.
TTCTGGAGATACTCTTACTTATCTTGGCACGTGTTACTGACTTGTGGATGGGTTACCTATACATTGAGGGAAGACTGAGACTTTTTCAAGAGCTCTCTTCACGATTGGTATTCTTCAGGGAAATAATTTTCTAAATAAAATCACTTGTCAATTGGCCAACTAATCGAGTTTGTGCATTATAAACAACACTTGAAATGTAAAGCCACTTAAGTCTTTAAGAGGACATTTTTTTTTTCCTTTTTTCTTTCCTTTTGAAGCATTTCTATTCTGGGACTTTAGGAGAGATTGCAATATTATTTTATCTTATATTCATTTTTACTTGTACAAAGAAGAGAGCTGAAATGCAATTTGATCCACCTCAGATATGGTACGACACCACTATGGTCTAGCATTTGGTTTTATCTGTTTGAGTGAGTTACAATTTACAAATGTCTGACTCATTCAAAATTTGGAAGAACCTTGTGAGTCTTGTTGAGTTATATACCTGGAATCTTCTGCCTTACTATTAAAAGAGGAAAATAGGTTTTCTTGAAAACATCACATTCGGACGGTTAAGCATATGTAATTTTTTGCTCATCTCTTGCCTTATTGTTGTCTGATTATTCCTTTGCCTATTGATTATTTTTGACCGAAAATGGCTACAAATATTGCTGACAATAGAGGGATGCTTGAACTACTGGCAACTTTAGTTAACTTTTGAAGCAATGATAATTTTTCAAGAAGAGGCCTGTTAGTCAAATTAAGTAGGAATAAATTGTAAGGTGATCATAGTCAAGCTCAATCACTTTAGTTACAATATTTAGGCAATTGCAAGATCATAAGTCAATCTAGTGTTGTTAAATTCTGTCTGATATATGTTTTGTTTTTCCCGTTCGGGATTTGGAAATAGCTTTGTGACTAAAAATAATCAGCATTTTGCAAAATTCTGAAATAACAGCCTTGGATGGATACAAATGAATTTCCTTGAGATTTTATTTTTATTTTTTTGGGGAACTGGCTTATTCAAAGTTTAAAGAATCATTTGTTCTGTTTTCTTATGTAGAAATCAGTTCAACCATCTGCTTCATTTTGTTATTGTTAATCTTTTATTTCCTTCAGATTTTGCGGTTATTTAGTGAATCTACTCAAGATATTGGGGCCTTGAAGGTTGATTTAGCAGAGGCAAAAAAACTTATTGGAGCACGTAATAAGCAGTTACATCAATTATGGTATCGATCTGTTACTTTACGGCATATCATATCTTTGCTAGATCAAATTGAAGGCATAGCCAAGGTTGGTGGATTTTTTTATATTAGTTTTATTTCACGTAAATACTTTGAATGTAATGTCTGTCCTTTTGTTAATAAGATTGTATCAGTAATGCCTTTTAGACTATTGTTGCATTTTGAAAAAAAGAAATAAATAAATTTTTTTTTTTTTGGGTTTTGACGAACTAAAATATTTTGAAAGCATTAATTTGGCTGCTTTTCTACTTTAAATGTAGGAATATGTTGTCACCTGATTTACATTTTTCTCTTTTCTGTATAATGAATGTTCCATTAATATCTAGTAAGCTCGAAGTGTTTCCCCCTTGTAGTTATTGCAGTGTGCTGAGCTTGTTCCATTGGCATCATAAAATGCATAGATTATGATGTAGAACTCCTGGAAAATCACTGATGTCTCACATTTATATGCTTTCATTCATTGACTATGGATGTGTGGTTAGCTAAGAATTTTATATGGAAAGAGAGGCAGAAGGCTAGCAGATGGCCGTAACCATCCTCTTCACAATGAAACTTTCACGATGAAATAGGGCTGTCCTAATTTCAGTATAAGAATATTTTTGGTATTTTCAATCTATATTTTGTCAATAAATTGAACACTGTTCTCATAAACAGCATTCCAACTTTTTTTGATTGGCCTAGTCATTAATACTAAATGATGAAATTATAACTCTTGGAAGACTGATGGTTTTGGTGGAAAGTGCTGCTCCTAACTACGACTTTTAACTTTTCCTCGACTATATACATGTTTCTTGTTGCCGTATTTGCAATTGTATAATAATTGAAATTCTTATTCAAGCAGAGCTGTAAACAAGAGTAACATTCCAGAAAAAACACAATTTTACTTGTATTCTTTTTCTTATGACAGTCTTTCACTGATTGTTCTGTCTTGTTTCTTTGACAATGTTTTACTAAGCTGACAATGTTTTACTAAGCTACCATATGATCTGTTTCCTGCTGATGCTCTATGAATTATTTATCTTTTCTCTTTCTAATTCGCCTTTGGTTCCAGGTCGTATTTAATGCTACCATTCCACAGTTACATGCTGATATTCTAGTACTTATTTATCTCGTCTCTTTCTAATGTGTCTTAGGTTCCAGGCCGTATTGAAAAACTCATTGCTGAAAAGCAGTTTTATGCTGCAGTGCAGTTGCATCTTCAATCAAGTTTGATGCTTGAGAGAGAGGGGCTCCAAACGGTTTGTTATTGTTTCCTTTTGTTTTTCTCAGTATCCAAAGGCTGGTTTTGTGAAGAATCATGTAGATTTGAGTCTTATTTAACCTAGTGACTTTCAACTCAATTCTTCAACCTCCACAACTTGGATTTAGATTGTTGACTTGGCACCTTTTAAGGATATTATATTAGTTGAAACTCGTTAAGTCATTGTGAGTGCAAATTGCATCTTATTTTTCTCCCTGTTATTATAACAGGCATCTAACATTATGAAGGAGGCAATTGCCATTGGAAAAGAGAAAAAGAAAGCAAAATACCTCCCATATAAACATAATTAGTGTGGGAAGTGGGAACATGAGAGTACCTCTACAATCTTTAATAATGGCACTATTTTTATTGTATTGCCAACGATGGAGCTTCAGAGTTATCATCATGGTTTGAGAGGAAGTAACTCATATCTAAGCCTTTCTTGTCAAGTGGATGCCATATATTTTCACATTAGATTTGTCATATAAATATTCGAGTCACACATTCAGATTCTATTCTGCAGTCACTGATTTTAATAGATAGACAGCCATTATATGGAGGACAGCATTAAGGTTAAGGGATTTTCTTTTTCTTTTCTGGGTATTACATCTCTCACCATTTTGAGGTATTTCTTTGTGTACTGTTCTCTCTTCATGCTGTTACATCCGATTTGAGTTTGCAACTAATAGTCAATGTCCTTAGCATATCTGAGCACTAGAAGCATTCTCTCTTTCTTACATGGAAGGGCATTAACTCTACCTGAATTTATTTTTAAGAAAAAGTTCTGCCTCCTGATAGTAAATGAAAGAAACTATCTTACTGTTCACTGAATGTTTCTGAAACTCCTCACCTAATTCCAGAATTCCCATCTCTATTTCTCGTTGAAAGGAATTTGACTGTGTGAATGTCCTTGATTGGCACAGGTTGGTGCTCTTCAAGATGTCCGGTCCGAACTGACAAAATTGCGAGGAGTGCTTTTCTACAAGGTTTTGGAGGATCTGCACTCCCATCTCTATAACAAGGGTGAATATAGGTATATAGTTATTTTGCAAACCCTAAAATCCGTCCCATCCCTGGTTTATGTTAAATTCTGTATCTACCAGGGTGAATATACGTATATAGTTATTTCACAAACCTTAACAGCCATCCCATCCCTGGTTTATCAAATTCTCTATCTACCAGGGTGAATATAGGTATATAGTTATTTCGCAAACCCTAGCAGCCGTCCCTTCCCTGGTTTATGTTAAATTCTGTATCTACCAGTATTTTATTCTGGGAGGATGAAAATGGTGGTTTTCTAATTGCTCTACATCTATACAAAGTATTCTCATTGAGCTTCAATCTGATGACATAACTTGACATACTAGTCTTTGAAGAATATGAACGAGGGATTTACCCCATTTGCAGTCAGTGAGAAAATCACACAGTTTGGGTTTTTGAAGGGCGCATACATTTTTTTCTTTCTTTTTCTTCATTAAGAGATATTCTTTTATTTATTGTCATGGACAAGCTTCTATCTTGGAAGCATTATTTTTCTTTTCATTTCTTTGTTAAGCTGATCATTCCTTCCCTCCCCCTCCTTGTGTCAGCTCAGTGGTCTCGAGTATAAATGAAATTGATGATGCAATGCCAACTACCACAGCTATTGCATTTTCTATGAACAATTCACAGCCTCTCTCTCGAAGAACCAGGTTGCTTAAAGGAGACAATCAGCTTGGAACATTTGGTGCTGGAGATAGATTTTACAGACCTAGTTCTATTGATGGAGGGTTAGACACAATTTTATTTCTCAATGAAACTCTGCATTTTTACCTTTGGCGGTCGTTGCTTCCAATTTTTTATCTTTCACTTCCAAAGTTATTTTTCGTTCTTTTCATACTATACATATACATGCATCTTAAATTCTTCAAATATATGTATTTAGACCGTTGGCTTAAACTTAGTTATGATGATTTATCTATTACTTCTTATTGCTAGATAATAAGTGTTGGTGTTTGCTTTATGCAAGGCTGTAAAGCTTCACAGATTACTAGATGCATGCTGTTGTTAGGTTTCAGAATTACAGCCTATACCTATAGACTCAATATATTTCAATCTTCTCTCTGATTTTATCTCTATTACTTCTTCAAAATTGGACAGAAAGGGGCTGCACTTTGGAGGGGAAATGAACAGGTCATCATATGCAAATCTGTTAATAAGGACTTAGCTTTGGCTCATCATTATTACTTAAAGAAGTTCCTCCCATCCCTGTTGGGCTCTCTTTCGTTGGTTTAGGTTCATCGTTTGAAATTTTGAATGAGTATAAACAAACGTTTTACCCAGCACAGGAGAGTCAAAGTATAGTTACAATTTGCCATGTTTCACATGGATGTAGAACATTGTCTAAGAAACTTATTATCTGATGCTTCTGAGCACCTTTCTCTGTCCAAATGTTTGTGCAGCTCTTCATTTGATGGCCATGACGAGGATGTTGGCATGGATGGGCTAGACGATGCTACATCTGATGGATATACCATGCGGGTCAATGGCGGTGATACTGTTTCAAGGGATGGAAAAATTGTTTCTCTTCATATTCCCATATGGCTTTCCGATTCTACTCCTGATGAATTTGTTGTATGATCCTGTACAAATATAACATTATGTCAAACTTACTGAACATGTTTATCTTATCTAATAGGCTGAATTCATACGTTAATTTTAAATATAGGAAGCAATGAGAAAGAGTGATGCTCCACTGCATGTTAAGTATTTGCAGACCATGGTTGAGTGCCTCTGCATGCTTGGAAAAGTTGCTGCAGCTGGTGCCATAATATCGTATGTAATCAAGTTTAAGCTTTTTTTTGTTAATTCGGAGGGTTCATGGCAATAAAATGCACATCTACTTCAGCTATTACGAAATAATTTTCATTAAAAGTTTCCAATTTAATATAATGTTGGGCTTGAGAAGTTGTTCAGTTCACTTCAAACTTTGTTATTTAATTGATCTAATGATTCTTTATTTTCTTTTCCTCAATGAGGATAACTACGAGTAGAGTGAAAATGTCTGAGAAAGATGAAAGACAAACTAGGTGTTGTGTAAGTTACATTCCTGTTGCAATATCTATGATTTTGTGAAGTGATTGAAAGGCAGTAGCTTAGAGTTCTTCGTTTCCTATCTTACAGCTGTTGGATGTCCACTGTTTTTATCATTTGTTTGATTCAAACCGGGTTTTAATGGCCATAAATCTATAGTGGTTAGTTCATTTCGTAAAATTGACAATTGTCCAAAAGCAGTGGATTATATCAATAGTATGCTATTGGAAATTGAACATCTTTATGTATCAGGAGTTATAATAGTATTTGACATCACATTGTCAATTTGGAGTCATCTAACAAACTCGGCCATTTCAATTAGGAAACTTCCAGAAAACCTATCTGGTCATGGATGCTTTTGTGATTTAAGTAAAATAAATTCTATCAATAATGAAGAATTTTCCTTTTACAATTAGTTGAGTGTAAACAATCTCTCTCTCTTCCTTGCCCAAATGGTTTGGAGTAGCAAAACATGATCCTGTTCAACAAGCTATTTGTTACATACATGTTTGGTCCGATAAATAACTTTTCTGTGACAGATTCTGTTTCCGGATTATTTTCTCTTTTATTTAGTTGCATATATTAGTCCAAATTCCTTATCTTTTGTTTTTGGCAGCCAAAGATTGCGGCCTACAATTCATGAGATAATTACTACCAAGATCAAAGCTCAGGCTGATCATGTTAACTGTTCAAGGACTGGCATCGGCCAAGCTGCCTCGAATATGCTTACAGGTCTCCACTATCTAAAAGGGCGGTTGGAGAGCCACCAATTACCTAGACAAAAGCGTCAGAGTGGGATACCATTAGCTGGAACTTTGTTAGCAGTCAGCCCCGTCTCCCCAGTAATGTCTCCTGCCGGAACAGCACAAACTGCAGCAAAGGAACTCCTTGATTCAATCTTTGATACTGTTGTTCGAATATTCGGTTAGATAATAATGATTATGTTGTGGAAGTTCATGTAGTTTTATACAGGACTTCTCAATATTTTGACTTTTTTAATTGCAATGATTTTTCAGAGAACCATATAATTGTTGGAGAACTTCTAGAATTGAAATCTTTGCAACAAGTTGACTTGAACACGCCAAAAGTAGCGGCAGCAGATATTAACTGGAATCCTGATTCTGACGCATCTCATGATACTGGAGGCTACACCCTTGGCTTTTCCTTAACTGTATTGCAGGTAGTCTCTTCTCTCTCTGTTTGCTATTTCCTTTTCAACACAACGATTTTCAGTTAATCACATATTTTGTTATTATGGTTGTGTGCACGTAAAGTCTTGTTATAGTAATTCTTCTCTATATACATGATAGAGTGAGTGCCAACAACTCATATGCGAGATCTTACGAGCGACTCCTGAAGCTGCATCTGCAGATGCTGCTGTACAAACTGCTAGGCTTGCAAGCAAAGCCCCCTCAAAGGATAATAGGCAAGTAATATACTCACGATTGTTGTGTCTAAAATGTTCCTATATCTTCCTATTTTTTCTGTTTTTGGAAATTTTCCCTTTTTTCTTTTCTTTTCTTTGTACAGTTTTTTCTTCCCTTTTCATTTTTATTAGTAATCTACTATCATTATTGACCTCAAAGTTTGTCAGACTATCCAAATATGCTTGAATTCCTTATTATGCTTCCCGATCTACTTACTCAGAATTTAGGTTGAATGATTTATTACTTATTCAGTCAACCCTACATGGCTGCATATAGGAGTAAAAAATCCTCTTAATCAAAGAAAAAGATAAGGGAAGAATATAAAATCCTAAAAGGAAAGTAGCAATTCCTAACTAGATTAGAATATAAGCTAGAAGGAAATATTATCATAATTCATATTCTAACTTTAATATTCCAACTCTCCCCCTCAAGTTGGTGCATCAATACATGCCCAACTTGGATAGTGATCTATAGAATGGCCGACTACTTGAAAAATATTGCTCGACTCTGACTGCAACTCCGAGTAGTAAAAGCTTCCCCTCTCTATAAATTCTAATCGTCATCTTGGTTATATTGTCCTCATGAAGGGTTGCTTGAGATGCATGAGCAGCATAAGATCAGCAACAAAAAGCTGAAGCCTACATATAGACAACACACACAAGATCTTCAAACACAGTTGAGGCCCATGATCTGTTAGGCCTACTAGATGGCTAGGTCGACCAAGATTTAGAGTTGTAGAGCTCTAAGAAAGGTTGACGGATTGGTTATCTAGCAGGAAGTAGAGTAGAATGGTCGAACATAACCCGAAGGCATACCAGATGGTTGTGTCGACCAAGATGAAGGGTTGCTTAACTCTTAGAAGATAGTCGGATGGTCGTAGCTCAATAAAAAGCTAAAGAAATTTAAGAACAATAAATATCAAAACAACAAATCTGAGAACCATCAAAAATACTAGTAGAAAGCCCAACAATGTTTGTAGCAAGAAATCTTCGGTTGAACAATCTAGGGTATGATATTTTAACGATCCCTAGGGTTAATATTGGAAGAAAAACTTACACCCTCAGAAACCTCAACGCAATAGAAGGCCTTGAGGAACAATCAATCAACCAAACTAGACCCAATAGAATAAATCACCCACAATCAACTACTACCACACACAAGGGTAAAATTGTTAAATGAACAATAGCATTAATAGTACCTGTGAACAATACCGAATAGACAGTGTCACTGAACAGTATAGTGAAGAAGAAGCTGCAATTTTTGAACTTTCTTTTTAATAATAATTTCAGAATTTTCTCAAATTCTTGATGAAATTGAATGAGGATTTGCAATTTAACAACTTAATTTTTTAGGGGTAGAGATCGTTGGAGCTGGATAGTTCACCAGATTAAGCAAATGTCTTAAGAGATATTGGTAAAAAAAAAAAAAAATTAAATTTAGGGTAGAGAATTTTAGGGCTCAATTTGAAACCCTAATTTTAGAGTCCCTGATTTTTTACAACCAAAGCTCTGACATCGTCTTAAAATTTAGGCTGAATGATTTATTACAATCAATCCTATATATAGGAGTATTTTTATAAATTGAAAGAAAAGAAAAGGGAAAGAATGTAAACTTCTATTACTAACAGAAAATATAGTAATTACTAACAAGACTTGTACATAAGCTAGAAGGAAATATTTCCATGATTCCTATTCTAACTAATTCTTATATATTAATGTTTCCCAGCATCATCGTGAACTATGTTTTTGGTATGTTGCAATTTGCAAAGTTGCTTTATGAATCAAACAATAATTAATTATTGATATTTAAGACTTACAGGTCAGAAGATGGTCTCTCCTTTGCATTTCGCTTCACAGATGCTACTATACCGATTCCTAATCAGGGTATGGGAAGAATGTACTGATGCCATTTTGGGTTCTTTTGTGCTTTTATATTTTGTTTTGCCTTGAAATACTTGGTCTTGGAGAAGAGGTCTAAAAAGTGAAATAAGGTCTAATTCTTTATGAGAATTTAGAATTATCTCAGTGCATTCAGGTCAATTTATTAATAAAAGCAAAAATAAAAAATCATAGTTAATTCATGAAAGGATTGGTCGAAGACCATTTGACTATTAACTTGAGACCTTTGATTGTATTTATTTTGTCTATATTAAATTAGTTTTGGGGCTGAACTTTTTTAATCTGAACTTGCAATGAATGGCACAGTTCTGCTTTATTAACTCAAAGCATCGTGGTTATAGATTTTCATGCAAAATAAACTTTTGCTTAGGCATGACTTGTCTCATCTAATGAAAAAAGGTTCTGCTTATACAGAACCAGCAGTTGGAATAGATATCATGTTAATTTTATCCATTTTTGAACTGTGATCATGAAGTGCTTCTCTCAAGCTACAATAATGGAAAAAAGAATGAAAAGAAGAAAGTCAGCTTTTATATATCAGAATGTTTAGTAAACATAGAAGCTATGAATTTAGAA
>NC_036237.1:5716390-5767886 GCF_002742605.1 Olea europaea var. sylvestris
TTCACTTTCTCCCCCCATATATGTGTGTGTGTGTGAAACATCTTTAGCTTAAAACTGAGGTGCACCAGCAATTCATTAAATTTACTCAGGGGCTGACATTATTCGCCAAGGATGGAGTAGAAGGGGACCAAGTGTTCTCCAAGAAGGTTATGGGACTGCTGCATTGTTACCTGAGCAAGGCATATATTTAGCTGCATCTGTGTACAGACCAGTTGTTCAGGTACGGACGAGAGGATGGAAAGAGTAAACCTTCGCTGGTAACTTTTCTAGGTATTATATCTACAGAAGGACATTTTCTAATTTTCCTTTTTCCCCTCTCATCTGCAGTTTACAGATAAAGTTGCATCAATGCTTCCTGAAAAGTTTTCTCAACTTGGGTGAGTACATCATACACCTTTATTACACTTGACGATGCACATTTTAATAAATTTGTGCAAATGTTGCAATAATTAAGTAAGCTCTTGATGTTGCAAGTTTTATTTATTTATTTTCTATTGAAAATCTGCATATTTCATGTATAACAGAGATGAAGTTCTGCATTTTGAGATGATTAGGAATGAAATGTTTTATGTTTCACCTATTAAAGTTTTTCTTCTAATTTTTTTAATATATTCTTGGGACTAGTTTGGCTTTTCATAGACAAACTCTAACCAGAGAAATAATTTTTAGCTTTTCTTCAACATAAACTTGCATATCAGATTAATGTGGGACTAGTTATATTATGCTGACTACAAGTGATTTTAGTGGCACATTTGATTTTAGTTTATAGGATTTACAGAGGGAAGATGGGTCATCTTTATTAGAATAATTGGATTGCTTGAAATTGGAAGGTCTGCAGGGTTTATCTAAATATTGGACGACTTAGAGTTTAGAGTTAAATTGCAGGGATAATGACTCTAGCTTGTTGACTTGTTTTGGGTTGAAATGATGAATGAATGAGGGGCTAATTTAAATGGTGTCGGAAAGATATTAACTTTCGCGAAAAAGAAACGAGGATATGATTTTTGCATCACCCGATCAAGGGCTTGGTGGAAATAAATGCATTTATTATCATCCCGTACTTTTTTTTAGAGAGATCTCAGTTGTTGATAAGCTGCTTGAGTTATTATTTAATCCGACTTAAATCTGCTTTTTAGGTTTGAAATTTTGCTACCGATATAATTCAGAGGTACCAGAGTTGAACTCATACTGGATTGAAAATGTGACATTTTTCAGTGAAAACCTGCAAGACAGCGTAATTTTGGAAAATCTAGAGTATTTTTATCAAAATCAGCTAGACAGCATTACTACACTTACAGCAGTTGCATTCTTTATGAAATAGGACTGGTAATTAAGAAATGAAATTATTAAATGATTTGTGCAGAAATTCAATTGGTAATTTTTTTCTTTTCAACTTTTGGGGTTAAGATTGCGAGTAGCGTGACAAGAATATAAAAACTTAAATGGAAAACATTATTAAACATTATTGAGATGGCACAAGTAACACGTACAGGATATGAGGTGGTTTACGAGTTGATAATAACTTGGTTAAAATTAGTGGCAACACGAGGACAATAAAAAATTTCAAAGAAATATAAGAGCTTATAGTTCAACCAAACAAGGTCTTTCATGGGATGAATAATTAGAATAAGAAAAGATGAAAGTTGGAGTAATTGTCTCAATTCTGAAATATTTCATCCTTCCAGCAGTTCAAGTTTGAATGTTGTTTATACTGCTCTTGATGTCTGAATCTTTGTTTGGGGAAAATATATTCAGCTGCTTCTGCATTCCGTTTTACCTTTAAACTCATTTTCCTCACTAAATTCTCTCTCTTTTCTAGTTCGCCTTCATTCTATTATTTGAGATGCAACTGATACATATGTAATTAACGTAGTTTTAAATCTTTGTTTTTGTTACACTTAATTTTGCAGGAATGATGGATTGCTAACATTTGTGGAGAACTTTGTGAAGGATCACTTCTTACCTACAATGTTTGTAGATTATCGGAAAGGCGTACAACAAGCTATATCAAGCAAGTCTTATATCTTTTTATTTAGTTAATATTGCATTAATGAATATCATTCTTTTCTGTTGACCGTTTTAATGATTTCTGTGTGCATTTTATGTTGCATGTTTATGTTCCATTCTTTTCTAGACCTTGCTCCTGTAAATTCATAATTGTCTCACTCTCCCTAGTAGCTCCATGATTATTAAACGGTTCCTCCACCTCAGGAATCCCTGTTATGGTAGTACGCAGATGTCTAGATATGATATCAGCACTTGTTTCAAACCTGTAGAACCGTCTCTGATCACTTTAATTATCGGTGAGTCTTGCTGTTTGCTACTTAATTTAAAGAAAAAGTTTGGGCTTCTCAACCTTTCATGTGGTATGGTCGTTGTCCCACCATTTGAAAGTGAATCTAGGTCCCCAACCTATTCAAATATATGAATCTGGATCCCTATGTAATAAAATCGTCAATGTAGATGTTAAAATTGCGCTTCTTTCAGTTGTATTAGAGATATTACTACTCACTTGTTTGGCCTTCCATTAAAATTATAATTCATTTTTTCTCTCTAATTATCAGTCACACATTCTCCAATAAAATAATGGTACACATAATCCCAAAACTTTTTCTTCTTTTTAATCATACATTCTTCATAAAAATATCATTCCAACCATTAAAATTTCAAATAACGGGGCCAAACGAGGTCCAAGTAGTTTAGCTTTGAGTCATGTGAAAGTTACTGTTTTGTTTATTTGGTGTCCTAGATTCACAAATTTAAGGAGGCTGGGAAATAGAACCTCACTGTTGAAGGTTGGGGACCCATATCTACCCCAGGTGAAAGATTGGGGAGCTCTGCCCAAATTTTCCCTACTTGAAGTGAATTCTTAAGTTTTTTCCAGGTGATGATAATCATTAAAACTTCATGGTGATGACTTCACAAATAGATGGGCGATATAGATAATAAAAGGGCAATGATGCTTGCATGAGGGTTCTCTTTTTGAAGGGATAAGAGATTACATTCGGTTATTTGTAACTTTTGTTTTGGAGTTAAACGAATTAAATTTATTTGACAAACCAAGAGTTCAAGTCATAGGGACTAGATTTTGACAGATGTATGAGAGATGAAAAGTATAAGCATGCATATAGAAGGGCACTTTGTGTATCCTTCTTATTTAGGTTGTAGTGAAGATGCCAAAAGTTGTTTGGAGACTGTAGGAAGTTTCTAAAATTGGTGTGTATGTTTCTATGTGAATACAGATGTGAGAATAGGACTTGATATACCACCTTTTCCGTGCATTCCTCCTGATTTTGAATGAGTGTCCATGTTGCATGGAACAATCGTGACCATGATAAGCCACAGGTTGCAAGTGTGCATTTGTGTTTATTAACAGGTTGAAATTTTCCCAAATGCATAATCAAAAATTTGTCATTGAAGTTTGGCTAAAGCGTGTGATAAATAAATCGTTAGCAAATAGAACAATAAATCCTATCCAATTGTCTATCAGGATTTTTTTATTTTATTTTTTAGCTTCTAAATCTATTATTCTCGTTAACCTCATGACTCTTGGAAATAATTCAATTTCCCTGTCTTTATGATTATTACTATTTTTTCAGCAATTTCAACAGTTTTGCTCAGCAAACATGCCAATTTGTTTCTTTTTTTAACTTATCTACCAAAATTATTTTACCATGTCCCTTTGGCACATGTCGAAATATCTGTTATATAAGTTACAGATGACTGTGTGAAAGTAGAGAATGTAAGGCTGATACTTCTACCCATCTTTTCACTATTCATATAAATTGTTATAATTTTAAGAGTGACATCTTTTAAATTTTAACACCAAGTCTGCTCTAGAGTATTTGTTTTATTTCCCTAGTGCATCACCTCAAGCACATCCAGACATGTCCATTGCTTACCTGAGTAATGTTTCTTCCAGTTTGTACTTTCCAGTTTCGTAGATACCATCTAGAGTGAGAGATGGAATTAGATGGCATCATTTTGCCAATTTTTATTACGAGGACTGCAGTTCGCCTGAACTGTTGTCAGGATGAACATGTAATTATGTAAAGGTGAAGATGAATTCTATGCTTGGTTGAATTATTCTCTCTTTGATAGATTAGTTTGGAGATTGATAATGTTGAAGAACTATCCTCTTTACGTGATGTAACTGATGCACCATAACAATTTCTGATTCTGGTTTCTGTTTAAAATTGTGAATAGGCCCAGCTGCATTTCGTCCACGAGCACATGCAGCTATCTCTTATACTCCATCAATTGAGAAGGGAAGACCAGTTTTACAAGGACTATTGGCAATAGATTTGTTAGCAAAAGAGGTATTCTTAATTTCTGATCTAAGACATTTTGGGTTTTCATTATCATGAGAACAGAATACAGTTTTTTCATTTCCATCTAGTCTTTTTCAAACTAGACGCCATTTGCCTAGGTACTTGGATGGGCTCAAGCAATGCCTAAATTTGCTGGTGATCTCATCAACTACGTGCAAACTTTTCTGGAAAGAACATATGAAAGATGTCGGACGTCTTACATGGAGGCATGGACTCTTTATTTTCTGTCTTTTATATTTAAACCATATTTTACATATTTGACTAAGCCTTCTGTATGCTTTTGCCTTATTGGAGAAAACATGTGTATTACTCTCCTTCCTTCTTTTCAGTAGGTTTCTTTGCATAACTTTATGGAGTGTAACTTATGGCTGATCAGGGTCTGGGTCCTACTTAAGTTTTTGTATCAAGCAAATGAATGGACTCGTTGATAATTGCAATTTTGTAGTCTCTCTATATTCTTTTTCTATCACGAAGTTCCTATATTATCTTCTTCAATTATTAGTTATTTTGCCATTCTTACCCTTTTAATCTATTAGTTTTTTTTGCTCGAAATATCAGGCTGTCCTTGAGAAGCAAAGCTACATGCTTATTGGAAGACATGATGTTGAAAATCTGATGCGACTTGATCCAGCCAGTTCATGTTTCCAGAATTCACTTGACCAGGGAATTAGAGAACCCAATGCATCTGATGCTGAGACCATTGAGGTTGAAATGGAATTAAGTGATATATTACTGAATTTAAGGCCAATTAAGCAGGTACCACACTCTCGGAAGCTATTATCCATTCTTACCTCTTTGGACCCTTTATTGCCTTGGGAGAAGGCTACTGGAAATTATTGTATGTAAAGTGAGATATGTCAAGTTCAGTTCAAACAGCGGACAGAATACATGGTCTTATTATATGCTACTGCTATATAAATTCTGTTCTTGTTTGCCTGAAAACTTCTTTTTGCAGGAGAACTTGATACGTGATGATAACAAACTTATTTTATTGGCATCCTTGAGCGATTCTTTGGAGTATGTTGCAGAGTCAATAGAAAGGCAAGTTCTTCCATCTTGCACTTGTAAGCCTCAGTTATTGTTATCTTTTGTGAAGCTTAACTAACTGAAAAATTAATCTATAAATGGTTTTCCAGTATCTACAGTTTATGATGTGTTTGAAATGAAGGGTGAAGGCGGTAGGAAGAAAACTAGAGTGAAAATTTCAAGGTTCAGAACGTCTTTGTCTGCTAAACCTGTAACTATGTTATTTTGATTCGTAGATGCAGTAAGTTCTATGAGTGGTAACTTTGGAACACATTCTCTCTTTCTCTACCTTATATGCTGACCTTAAAATGTTATTGGAAGAGTTTGATAATAATAATAAGTCTCACTGTAACCTAGTAGAAATTGTAAAATTATTGTCGAGAGATTGCATACTGGAAGTCCTAAATTACTTGAACATTATTAATGAGGCCTAGAGCATTACTGCTGGGGAAGGATCATCTCTCACCTAGTCAAGTGAATTCTTACATGCAGCAAGGGGATATTAGAAAAGCCAATGTTGATTTCAATTGATAGTTGTGCCATAATTTTTTTGAGATGAATAATCGAGGTGGTGATGATAGGAATAAAATAAAGAGTGTCTACAGGGAGATGTAGTAAAATTGTGGTCTGCAATCATTGGAAAATCATGGCACACAAAAGAAACTTGTCACGCTCTAAAACTTGCAGCTTCGACCTAATTATGCTCTATAATCCTCTTGTCCTCATTAGCCTGCAAGTACTTACAACAAGGAAAAGGTGCCTCACACGCATTATCGATATTTATGAATAATGTCTCCTATTCATCCCTCATGGACAAGTGAACTGGCCAAGTTGTCCAATCTTACAGATTTGTGAAAAAAGGTGAAATTGGTGATGAATTATATTGTGATAGTGAGCAATTAGCACAACTCAGTCCCGATGAGCATGATAGTATGTAACATATGTTAGATCGACACTTTAGTGAAGAGAAGATCAATTCTAGACATATATTTATGTTTTTGTTAAACATAATATCAGCTAGCTGATATGCTTGATGACTGGATTGGGTGTTACCCCTTTTGGTTCCCTTATGGAAGTTCTGTGTGGCAATTTTTGATAATCATGCAAGGCGCCATGGAGGTGCCACCCAAATACAAAGCTGTTTAAATTGTGCGATTATCAACTTCTTAAATTACAAGAATTCAAACATTCAACTACAGAGTCAGTTCCGTCGTGATCGTCCACCAAATACCATAAAAAATGCTTCTAAGACTGCTATACTCTCTCTCTCTCCCTCTTGCTTTCCACATCCAACAATTAGAATTTCACGACGTTAGGACTTGGGCAAATATGAGCAGATTTCAAGTCTGAGTTCTTATGTTCACATTCATGTTCTGACAAACAATATATGTGGCATTGATTTGACGAAGAGGATTCATTGTTTTGCATTAGTAATGGAGAGCTTTTTAACTTTTGTGCATTTCTTTTTGTTTTGTTTTGTTTTGTTTTGTTTTTTGTTTTGTTTTTGTTTTTGTTTTTTTGTTTTTTTTGTTTTTTTTGTTTTTTTTGTGGTGGTGGGGTTGCTTTCTGTTAAAGGAGTAAATATTGCAGAAATGTAATAAAGTGAACTTCATCATACCTGTAGCTGCCGTAATGGGTAACGTGTTAAAAGCCCATCAGGTAACAGTTTTGTTGATATCCCACCCTCCTCAATGTTCTTTTGCCCCCATTACTGGTCAACCTTTAAACGATTTTTTTTATTATTTTATTTTTTCAATTTATCAATTTTTGGAACTCCTGATTTCAGATATTACCCTCGTGGTTTTAAACACTGGGGACTTTTGCCTATCAGAGTGCATGGTACAAGTCTTGTAAATGATAGCAGACCTTACACCCGAATTTTAAGGTGAACGTGTGTGGGGATGTGCAAAACAGAAATTTTGGAGGAAAAGTTTGGGACGTAGGAAATAGGTTAACTGTATTCTGATAAACCATATAAACATTTATAACATTTACTATCAGTTTCTGGATTCTGGTGATATGAAATTACTGTTAAAATATTGATAGATGTCTTGATTGTTATATTGAAGTTCCCGTTTATCTCTTCTATGCCTCTGTTTGGATTTCTTTTGTTTTGCTAAAATTGTTCTTTTTCAAGAAATGAGTGGTTGATAAGTGGGTCCTATGAAATATATGGTTAAAATTAATGTTTGACTTTGAAAAAGTAGAATTTTAGGAAAAGAAAATGAAAACCAAACAGAGGCTATGTAATGCATTTTGGAATATTCATCAGTGTCTTTCATTTAAATTCTTATTCACCAATAGGCTTGGGAATTCATCCATGAAAGATCATGATCGGCGAGAAGAGAAGCGGAACCATCATTCTAGAACAAGTAGTGCACCTACCAAGGATCTTGCATCGTTTGCTGAAGAGTATAGAAAATTGTCAATTGATTGCCTAAAGGTTCTACGTGTAGAGATGCAACTGGAGACTGTTTTCCATATGCAGGTTCTGACTTGTATATTTGTTATCTACATTTAGGTCAGTCGAGAATCACAGTCATAAAAGTAATAATATTGGCAACCAACCTCTGAAATTGTATAGGAAATGACGAGTAGGGAATATTTAGACGACCAAGATGCTGAAGAGCCTGATGATTTTGTTATTTCATTAACTTCCCAGGTGAGTTGTATTTAGTACTTTGTTGTCAATTATTGGTACCTGACAAAGTTATTATCTCTGGGTACGTGAAGAAGCTGGCATTCCTCAAATTCCTTGAAGTCGTTGATGTACTTTTTAGTTCAGAAGAAAAAGGAAATATCTTGATTTCAGTTAATGTAGAGTGTTATATTTTTCTCTTGGATTGATCTTACAAAAAATAATTACTTTGAGGGAAATTTCATTGCTCAAATGTGTGTGTGTTTTTCCTTAAATGCTCAATCCTTCCTTCCATCGCAATAAAGAATCCAACAGTCCCAAACTTCATTTCCCCAGCGCCAGTGTCAAAAATATATCTTCATGACCTTATTATAACTTATTTTCCTGGAATATGCAAGCACCATGTACACTGATTTGAATTATGCCAGAGTTGATGTTCAAATGAGGAGGTTTTTGCTAACTTACAGTTGGCAGCCAAAAATTCAGAGCACAGTGTACACAAATGCTTTATAATCACTCTGCGCTTGCTGTCAATTGTCTTCTGATTATAGCAGAACATTTTCTGGATATAAGGGTTTTCTGGCAC
Organism: Olea europaea var. sylvestris; assembly: GCF_002742605.1. Lineage (NCBI taxonomy): Eukaryota > Viridiplantae > Streptophyta > Magnoliopsida > Lamiales > Oleaceae > Olea > Olea europaea. The sequence continues at coordinate 5,724,972 of NC_036237.1, forward strand.
TCCTTACTCAATCAAAACCCAAAGAAAAAAAATGGAATGATATATATTTTTTTTAGAAAACTCAACAAATATATCCCCATGTAACTTAACAAATTGGTTTCTAGCTTTCAAACAAATTCATTAGCATATGGGTCCAACTAGATTTGTTTGATACGGCATACTGACTAGCTGAACCACCATTATGTGATGCAAGTCTTCCTGTTGATTTCCTTAATAGTGAGTAGTCTTCTTATGCCCTTGATGGAAGAATTCTTTTGCGTAGTTCTTGCTAATTTTCCTCTATTAGAATCAATAAAAAAAATCATATTAATTGTGAAGTTCTTGCTAATTTTCCTCTATCAGAATCAATAAAAAAAATCATATTATTTGCCTGTGTTGTGCATCTTGTTTTTTTTAAAGGTATTTAAACCTTTCAAAAAAGTGTTTAGAAAGATGCTTGTTGCCCTGTCTAGACTTGAGGACTGTAATGATTGATCAGAGGAACTTCATGACTCGTATTTCTCTTTTTTTCTTTTTTCGTCTTCTACATCCCTGCCATATCTGCTGGTTTTATTTTTGAATGCTTATAATCAATTTAAGGGAAGGAAGATGCTACTTTTTTTAAATTATACTTCCATTTCTTGAATACGCGCTCTCAATTTTTAAAAATTCTACCTTGCTTGTCAACTTTTCTGTTCATGTATTGTAGATAACCCGTCGAGATGAGGAAATGGCACCTTTTGTTGCGGGAGAGAAACGGAATTACATATTTGGAGGAATATGCAGTATTGCAGCAAATGCATTTATGAAGGTCTGTCTGGCAAAATTTTCCTTGTATTCAAATTTCTTCTGAATCCTTGAGAATACCTTCTTTAGAATCCTTCCTGACAAAAGACTTAATTATTTTCTGTTAGGCTTTGGTTGATATAAAATCTATCAACCTTTTTGGTGTTCAGCAGATATGCCGTAATTCAATTGCACTGGAACAGGTCAGTTTGTCTCCCCTACTTTCTCCCTGCTGTTATTAATTTGCATTTACATAAAGTAGAAACTATCATAAACATTATGCTCTGATTTTCTACTTCTAAGTCCAGCCTCGACACCCATTCTTTGAATAGAAAATGATCCACGTGACAGTCCAACTTGTTGAATTTATTCAACTAAGCACATATTAAACCTAGTGCCATGCACGGATTAGAGCTTCACTTTTTGTCATTGAAATGAAATAACAAAGAACGGGAACTTTTAGCCCCTGTTTGGTATTGACTTAAATCAGATTTTAATTTAAGTAAAAGTCAGATAATTAATATTAACCACATATTTCATGGGTCACACAACTTTTCAATCATACATTTCAAAAACTTCTATCAAATCTAATTTTAATTCCCATCAAACAGGGGCTTAATGAGCGGTTCAACAGCTCAAACTATTAGTAACGTGTATCAGATGGTCACACAGATTTACAAGCAAAGAAGTTTCTTCGTAAACTTGCGGAGATCCTTCAACCCCCCACCCAATCACACCCTAAAATGAAAAAAATGAATTTAAGAAACAAAAAGGAAAGAAGATAAAATATCCCCGAAGTATCCTAAATTAATCTGAATGTAGTTTTCAAAATTTGTGGAGAACCATATCCCCGTGCCCAAACTTTATTTTTTCCTCACGCAGAAAATCCTCCAAGCATACCTAAAATTGTCTGACAACCAGCTACATGTACAAGAACAAGTTTTGAGAAAATGAAAGGTTAAAGACAAATATTGGAACTACCATCTTAATCAGATGGAATGCCTTTTCGCCATGGTTGCATTTATGCTTTCGTTTTCTTTTCTTTCTTTTCGTGAAATGAGATACAAACGTTGTCATGTCCTTTATGATTTTTGGATTCATTATGGTCCCCATGAACTGCATATTTATCAATTCTTCTGATCTTTTCCAGGCTTTAGCTGCTATCTCTTCGATTGATAATGAAGCTATACAGTTGAGATTAGATCGTGTCCGTACTTACTATGAGTTGTTAAACATGCCCTTTGAGGTAAATCTGAGAATTCCGTTGCTATCGGTTCAAATTTAAATTCTCCTCTCTTCCCATTCCTTGCTCGCTTATTGTAAGCTGGAAAATTCATATTGTAATCAACAAAAACCATTGGATTTACCTTTTCCAGGCATTGCTTGCATTCATTGCAGAGCACAAGCACCTGTTCACGTCTGCAGAGTGAGTTAGCCAAGCAGCATGAAACTGAATCCGGCGAATAACTTTCACCTATAGTCACTAAACTATCATTTTTGTTAACAGGTATACAAATCTTCTAAAGGTCCAGGTTCCCGGGAGAGAGATTCCATCTGATTCAGAGGACCGCTTGGCTGAGGTTTTGCCCGGCTAAGGTTCCAATGGGCATACAGATGCTTTTATTACAGAGTTCAGATTCAAGTATCATTGCAGACTGAATTCTAGTAGCAGAATTATGGAGGCCAGAAGCTGATCCAATTCTACTGAAATTGCCAAATTTGGGTATTATTTTGTGAGTATTTGTTCCTGGAGATGACCACTATTGCATGCATTTTAGTCTTTTTCTTCGTTTTTTCTCGTAGGATCAATTTTGTGGCCGAGGCTTCTGTCTGCGATAAATGAGGGTGTCCTTAGATCTCGATCGATTGATTACTTGTAAATTAGTATTGTTTATAATAATAATTACATTGTTATTAGTTTAGGGCTAAGATAGAAAACGTGATTTTTTTTTTTTTTTCCCGGAGTATTTTCAACTCGACTCGAGCTAATACCACTCTGATAGAAACTTTAGAATCCACTGCGGTCAGTTAACCATGGTTGAACTGAATAAAAATGGAAAACGATTTGAAGAATAACCACAAATTTATCGTAATTGTAGTGATTTTATAGTAGTAAGGTAGGTCTCATGAAATATATGACGACATTCGGAAACTAAGGTCGAAAGAACCATTAGATTCATGTTTTGACCCAAGACCAGATCGATCCCTGGCCGGTTCACATCCAGTTCTTGCAGGTGAGTCCTATTAGTTTGAGGGTACCAAGTATGACAAAAAAATATGCACTTTGCATTCATCTTCTGCACATTTATGAAGCCATAATTCAAGTATGAACTGTAAACATGTGTGCTATTGCAGCTAAATTCATACAACTCCAAAAGAAAATACAATGCAAATGTATTCATTCTGCGCGCATCACTGTCTGGAAAGATGGACTTAACCGTATTGTTTTCTTAGCCAAACTGCGTATATCGTCTCTGGTAGAACTATTCGATATCTCTATGAGTTCTTTAAAACCGCCACTGGATACAAAATATTTCGCATTGTCCTCTGCAAGAACCATTAAGTTACATTACAGTCAATTCAACTTCTAAATGCACATAATGTTTATGCATTATATTTTGAGGATTCGTCATATTTAGCCCTTGTTTGGGAGAGATTTTTTTTTTTCAAAAATCATTTTAAACCAAACTCATTTTCAACAGCACCTACTTTCACGTGGAAGAATCTCTTCCAAACGAACTGTTAAAATCTTTACTAGAAAAAAACCTGGCTTACCATTTTGTGCTAGATGGCAAATAGCAAGTTCAATGTGGCGTCGTGTTGAAGTACTAGTAGTATTGCCATTGGCAACCAACCATGATAAGGCACCATCTTCAATTAGAAGAGATCGGCCTCTCCAATATCCTGAAGTAAAACATTTCAAATGCATGTCCCAGAACAAAAATGAGACGAATAACTAGATGAGATAGTAATACGTATTCATCTAAACCTTGAATGATTCTCCGAGATTCACATTTCGCAAAGTTTGCCAAACCCCTGGCTACCTGAGCAACAACATCAGCGTTTCCGGTTCTAGCCATTCCCAGGAGAGCTTTGATGGCTCCATCTTCTTTCAGCATCACATGTAACTTTTCTGTCAAGAAACAAGTACCTCAACATCAATATACATAATTCTCATTAGGATCTGTTAATTGTATGGTAGATAGGGCGGATTGAATAACCCTAGACAATACTAAGAAAAAATAAGCTAAAAGCTCGTATGTTATAGGCTCTTATCTAATACTGCATATCAAACTTGCGATAACAGTACCTTGTATTCATGAAACTCTTCAACTTTTTATACCAAAAAATATGTTAATGCTCATTACTTGAGAGGCAATAGCTCTTTATTTTTATTTTTTTTAGTATAGCTACAAATTTAGACCTTGTTTGATAAAACTTTTTTTGCGAAATGATTTTCCCTACGCTCATTTTCAACCCCCCCCCCCCCCCCCTCCCAAAAAAAAATAAAAAATAAAAAATAAAAAATTAGAAAACTTTCATCAAACAAAGGCTTAATGTTCTATACAATCTTGAGTCATATGACCATTCCATTAGAATAGTTCATGTAATGTTCTATACATCTCAAGAAATTCTATAATAAAACTGTAAAATAAGATAAATTAAAAAGTTCGGGTAATCCATAGTGATTAGGAAAAATACAAAGAAAATCAATCATGGTTAACCAAGTTTCTAGATGATCTGACTACAAATCCACTTCAATCTTACCATTTCCGCACAAATTTGCAATTGCTCCAGCTACCATGCGAAGAGTTTGAGGATCATCTGTCTTAGAAGCTATATTAGCGAGTAGCTGAGCACCTCCTTTGCTGGTTATCAAACTTTGATTCATCTCTGTGGACCAAAAAATTGTAACCTTAAGTAAAAAACCTATATATGAAAGTCTTGTTCATTAAATTTGTTGTACCAACTTATCTTAAAGCTTAAGATGATAGAGAGAACATATTTATTTATTTCCCCCCCATCAAAGCTCACATGTGCATAGCTTTCATAAATGGGGTGATGGTGAAACTTGAATCCAAAACCTTTGACTACCATAATACCATGTTGAATTATCTCATCTAAAGCTGAAGTTGTGTTAGAAAACAGAAGTGAGTACCTATTTAAATTTAGTCTTCAGCTAAATTCTAACTTTAGAAGAACCTAATCTCATGTGAAGTGGAGAACAACTTTCGCTACTAAAAGTTACAGCATTAGGACCAAATCTTATGTTTTGATTTTCACATACATAACCATCTATATTTCTTGTATTGAATAATAAAGCAACAGAGATAAGTACCATTCATTGCCAAATTAGCAATGGCGCCAGAAGCAACTCGGAGTGCAGTTGGGTTTTGAGATGATTCCAGCAATGCGAGCAGTGCATCTAGACCACCTTCCTGCACAATTTTCTCTTGATTGATATCTGCAATCAGAACTGAATTTTTTAGAAAGAGATTTAAGTCAGCAGAATTACCAATTCATTTTATCTACTAGCTATTCGCTATAAGAAAATGAATACTAAAGGTACTAATTCATAATATAGTTTCAGTAATAACATTTTAACAAGGAATATGGTGAATATGGAGAAAATAATTCAAACAATTTTTTGAAAATTCATATAGCTTTCTATATAAAAGACAATTAGTTTAGAGGGATCTTCAGTATCATCTTTGGCTTCTAAAAGACGAAAGAAACTAGTTTGCATTTCACCTCTGTTCGCAGCTCTTCTAATCTGACCATTTTCTAGTCCTAACATACCCTAAGTGATAAGGAAATAAAAATGGTAGTTCATCAACTACTTTGAATTGTTACACTTGACTAACTACAACAAATAGTCTTCCTAATCGAAAATGGTCCAAACAGAAAGACGTGAAGAATATAAAGTCAAATGCTCAAATTTAGTTGCTTCTTTTCAATATCAAAGCCTTGTCTTCTTAACATATTGCAATACATTATACGCATCAATGGTTTCAAATGCTTTGGCATTCAAAAAGGTGCGGAGCCAAGAGAAAATGTTGTTCCAAGATAAGGCACAGTTCTTTACATACCTTCAGCAGCAAGATTTGCCACAACTTTCACGGCATGGATTTGGACATCTACATCTCTAGATGTCAACAGTGATAATATTTTCGGGATCCCAACTGAATTCACAGGAAAAAATGATCTGTCATTAGAAGAACTATAAGGTCTTACAACAGTTATAACAACAATTTATTCCTTTAAAAGATGTCAAGGGCTTGTACACTCAAGTTTCTACCAGCCCTGACACTTGAGAGAGGCATAACTGATACATTTGTGTTATGTTTGGTAGGGTGTAATGGGCAGGATTAGGAAAAAGAGAAGTTTGAATCTAGTCCTATGTCCAGTGCAGTACTGCCCAATACTACATATTGAACACGTCCTATTGCATATTTGATAAGGTGGATTAGACTATTAAGGAAGAAAAAGATCTTGTCAATTGTACCGGTCCTCCATACTTAACATATCCGTAACTCTCTAGATGCCTTAAAACAATTCATACCACTGGAATTAACAAACCAATATCAACCACAACAATGCAAAAAAAACCCAAGAAACTTGCCTTCTTCACATATCTTTGCAATTGTGCTCTTATGACCACCAGTGATAGAATCTCTTGATTGGCTTGGCACCTGTAAACCTTGTTCATTGTGGAAGGCTGAACTCCCTTTACTTATTTCCTGCATGTACGGTTTTTTTACCTGTAGAAAGTCGGGAAATAAAATCTCAGAACACAGAAGTATCAGAACAAGCATGATGCTTGATAAGATACAGAAACCATATAATATTCACCTCAATGGCATCTTCACTTTCAGGAACAATCTTCTTTATGTTAAGCAGCTCATTTTCAGCTTGCTTTCGTCGCTTTTCCTCAACTTGAAGGTTTTGTCTCATGGTATGAAGTTCATCGCTAAGCCCTTCCTATAATTCATTAAAAATCATTAAATTAACTATTTTCCAACTCATCTTTGTTGTGTCTGTGACGGGTGAAGCAAACTTGAAAGCTGGACACACTAGTAATGATTAGTACGAACAACTAATAGAGAAACCTCAAAGTAAACTTCATGACCATGGCAAAAACCATACTGTTGAATTTTGGTGCACCAAATATACCTTCTCTAATTGTAGATTCTTGTATTCCATATTTAACTGCTGAAGTTCATGGACAGCGGCTTCATGCATTTCTTCTAACCTCATTCTAAGCTCTAAAATCTCTTTTTCTTCATAGATCTATAATTGGGAAAAAGGAAAATAACTGTGCGGGAAATAAAACAACGAGAATAAGAAAGGCACATGGATAATCAAGAGACAACAATTAGAACTTATATGACAATGCAGTATACAATTATAAAATTAAAGAAAAAATAATTTTAGTACGAAAATTTCAGCAAGATGTGCTGAATGTATATTTTCCTGTTAGAGATAGTAAATCACACCTTAACTGCATTTTGATTATCATTTAGAAGCTTTTCTGTAGAATGCAGTTGTTCTTCAACCCCATCAAAATGAGCATGTTCATCTTCTAGTTGCTGATTTAACTCTGCTATTCTCTCCTCATACATCCTAGTTGTCTCTGCAAGTGCCCTCTGATATCCAGCATTTTCCATCTAATTCATTTATTAAGAGGAAATAGCATCATGCTCTTAGATATCTGATAAAACTAGGATAAAAAATTAGATGCTTCATAAAATCATTTGCAGTATAATCGATAGACAGTGAAAGGCAACTGATTGACAGAATAGAAGCTATCCCCAGCTTCAACACGAAAAATTTATTCTTAAAAAAGATTCAAGTCATACAAAAATTGAGAAATCTACTCAACGCAGATTGGGAGAATCAACAATTCAAACGAATGTAATCATATCTTTTCAATGCTTTAGAATATAAATGGTGGTCAACCTGCAATGACTTGTCAGCATCACTGAGCCGCTTCTTCATTCGCTCTAATTGTTCTTCAGCATTGTCAGAACGAGCACATTCATTTTCTAATTGCTTCATTAGATCAGCAATTTTCTTCTCATACATCTGGGTTGTATCTGCAAGCAGTTTCTGATATGTGGAATTCTCTAGCTGCTGTAGCTACTAACAAAGAAAGCAATAGCATTACTCACTCCGCTAATGCAAAAGTAAACTAACAAGAGAGAAAAAAGTGAAGCTAGCCAGAGCACTTGAGATGAAGGGAAGTAGAAGATGTTTTTAACTCAGGAAAGATACGCGTGCATGTATGTAGGTGACTTATGGGTGTATCTATGAATGTAACATAAGCTGGAGGCCTTCCAATTTAGAAATCCTTCTAAATGTTATAAAGATTCCAGCAATATGAATCTTATATAAAAGAAGCAATTCATTCTTGTTCCTCTTATACTTTTTGGGATCCAGTGAGGGGGGATGGGATATCATATATTACGATCTCCACTGTAAAAGCTCATCAGACATGGCACCGTTATAGAGAAAAACATGATGTCTTATACTATCATATCAGTTCTAACATATCGAATAACTCCAGGTGTCAGTCTATATAAATGAAACAGCTATACAAGCAAAAATTTTATATTGCAGTGAGAATTGATCCATTGTTTTTACCTTGCTGTTCTTTAAATTCATTTCTAGACGTGCAACCTCACTGTGCATGAAATCATTATGATCTTTCTGGCTGTTCAGATCTTTAAGTACATCATTCAACATTAATTCCAAACGTGTGTTCTCCTTCTCTAAAAACTGCATTTACATAAAAGGTATTAAAGGAGTTCGAAAATCTTCATTAGAGAAATTTCAAGATTGGGACATGGTCCACAAAAAAAACGTTTCTGATTGCAAAAAGTAAATTCTGATTGCAGTGGAAGTCGAAAGAGAAATGCAAAAAAAGATAATTTCTTTATTAAATACCTTGCTATTCTTTAAACTTGTCTGTACTCGAGTGATTTCATTAAGCAGCATGCTATTTTGTTCTTTCAGACTGTCCAATTCCTTTACTAAACCTTTGGTGTCTGATTTTAATTGAGTGTTCTCCTTCTCTAGAAACTGCAGTTCATACGTTATACTCAAAATATAAGATGGTAGTATGGTTCAGTTAAGCAATGTTATAAAGCATATAAAACACAAGGAAAACAAATATTACCTCAGTCCTCACAACCAAACTCTTTTCAGCTTCAGCAGAAGATTTTTGAAATTCTTTAAGCTTTTTTTCTATTTCATTGTTGTCCTTCTCCCTCAACTTTTGTTGCCTATCAATCTCTGCATTAAGATGGTCAACTTGATTCTCCAGCGTCCGACATAAGCTTTCATAATCAAATTCTTCTTTCAGCTTTACAGTGTTTACGACTTTCATTGCCTGCAAAAAATCATTTTTATTTGGATGCATAAGCTCACATGAGGTATAAACTAAAAATAAGTATATATTATACTTGGAATATTGAGTAGATGCTAGCCCGTTGTCCAACGGATATGAACAGAAAACTTTAAATAGATCTACACAGTTCTTAAATGATAAACAATGAACTTACCCGTTGTCCAAACATTATGGTGCTGGTGGTTTCTGCATAATTTCGAGAAGAAGGTCCAATTGTCACTATAAGTGAGGTTCTTGCAGAACCTGTTTCATTTAACAAGTCTGAATTTTCGCCAATGAACCAACATAATAGACAATAGTTCATTATCATAAATTCAACGTAACAATTTGATCCAACTCTTGCTAAATGAAACCATTCTAAATTAGTTTCAACAGGGAAAAAAATGGAGAAGCAAAATCTCAATTGAATCCATCCATCTGCAGCCAACAGGTCTGTCATACAACATTAAATCATGTAAGCAGGCAGGTGTCAAAGGAGCCCCTGGAAAAAGCATTCCAACCATTGCGCAGTAATGCTATCAAATATTTTCTTTTTATAAAATTAGAGGAAAAAAACATAATTACAAACTCCTGATATCCCAAAACTAGAGGCAGTTTATGTAGTGTCTTGTGTCACAATTAGGAAGTTATACATGAAAACAAGATCGAACTTCTAGCTTTTAAAAACATTATATCCAATAATTTTTCTCTTGAATCAGTGGCCGGGGAAATCTTTTAATGTTGAAAAAATTATAATATTTTAACCAAGTAGCCCATTTGACACAGGCCTCTGAGACCAACACTCAAAATTCTAAATTTTTATTTACAGCAATGTCGAGCAGCAAGAACATTTACAGCAACAAAAATATTAGGAAGGAAAAAACAAATAAATATGGCAACATATTTATCTCAGGATCAATAAAAGATCACTATAGCTCAAACGACATCCAAGTAAAAAGAAATGAAAAATAGAATCACCTCCAAATGAATCACGAAGTAATCTTGTCAATTTAGAATCTCTAGTAGGTATGTGAGGACTGTGTTCAGCCAACGCATTTATGCATTTTCCTAGAGAAGTAAGAGAAAGATTGATACACTTGGCCTCCTCAAGTAAGTGACCTTCACTCCCTGCAACAGGTAAAAATTGTGAACAAATGTTCATGCAAGATGATAGATTACATATAGATTCAACTAAGGACACATTTAGAGCACATTTAGTTTGGCTTAAAGATAAGTTTGGTATTCAATATGTTATTCAAAAGAAACAAAAGTAAAATTAAGATGTAGCAGAAGAAAATAGAGAAATATTTTGGGCTCTCAATTATAAAAGACATACCAGATTTATTTATTCTCTCAGATCCAGCAAGATCGACAATCAACAGCTTGCTTTTTCGAATAGTAGGTAAGTGATGACCATGCCTATTAGTGGTACTGTCATTTCCTTGATAAGAAACATCAATTTCTTCTTTCTCATGGGCAGATCTCCGAATATAAACCTATAGAACACAAATTAGTGGAAATAGATGGACCAAAAAATTAACAGGATTTTATTGTATTCACCGTGTGGGATAAATATATATAGTTCCCGGTAAATCTAATCATGGCCCAAAGCAAATAACCAAGGGGGCATAAAAATCTTGTTTTTACCATTTTACATTAAGGAAAAGCTCGAGGAAACAAGATTTCTGTATGTACCATGAGAATTGCATGACTGCGTGAAGATTCGGTGTTCATCTTTGTATTAGCTGCATGACGGTTTGTTTCTCCTATTTGCAATAGTTGCAAGAAGTGATCAAGGTTTGTTATCTTGATTATTGCAGCGCCAGGTACTGATACCTCTCCAATCTTGGCATCTTCTACAATTGGAATGTTTATCTTTTCAGGTGCAAGCAAATCTTGAACGGCTTCCATGTATAGCTGGTCGAATTACAATACATGTTTTTACCATCAAACTCACGAGTAAGTAAATTAAAAGTAAAACTGAAATGATTACATCTCGGACGGAGGGTGTTCAGCTAAAGCATCTATGAATCTACAGAATCACTGGCGAGCTTAAAAATCAAGATACGACAGCAATTTTCCGACAGCAATTTTCTGAGTCAACTGGAACATTTATATTAAATGTTAGCAATTTATTACACATCACATCATGATTCAATTACTATACCAATGTTTCCTTCAATTTAAAATATGAGATACTTTGACACTGGACACCTCAATCCACAGCCCAAGTTGAGTAAATTCATTGACATCAGTTCTTCAATTATACCATAACCTTGACTGCGGAAGTCAAATGGTAAGTGTGACGTATTAATATTTTTAACTAACAAACATGCATTTAATTATATGAACTACTCACATTACCTGCAAATAAGAAATTTCCACAGTGTCAGATACAGATGCATTTGTAATTATGTCCTCCAAAGCTCTAATCATAATACCACGTTCTGATGCATCGTCTTTACCCACACTACCAAGGGTGTAAGTCTTGCCCGTGCCTGTTTGACCATAAGCCATAATTGTCCCATTATATCCATCAAGCACACTCTGCAAAAGTAAATCAAAATTCCTTTATACGATCAGCACATCATGAAAATATACCTTAATTTCTTTTTAAACTAATTCTAGCAAAAATACGATAATTTTTAACATTAAAATTATCTTCTAAGGAACATTACAGTTTAGAAATACAAAAATAGCTGACTGGAACAGATTTTGGCAAGTATTCCCATTGCAGATTAAGCTCTAATCCGATGAGAATAATATAATAATAAAGTCAAAATTAAAATCAGAACACAAGCAAAAACCACACGTAGATTTTCACAATAATAAAAAAAAGAAGAATACAAGGTAATCTTATGCCTTTCACTCTAAACAAAAAGGGTCTCCAAAAGTGCTCTTTGTAGTAGAAATATTGAGGCAACCTAAAGCACGCATGGGATACCAAATATAACGCTGGAAAATTTTACATATGACTAAGCTCCACACAGTCCAACAATCTCATCTTTGCAAGTACATACCATACCTTTTAAGAATTCAAAAAAATTTTGTGTTCATGGATATAATGTAGTGATGATAAATTAAGACAAAAGGAGAAAATGCATAAAAGCGTTTGGAGCGAGTTGATGAAGTCCCATGAAAACATGCCATGAGCGTGAAAACTGATTTCTTGAGTTTTGAACCTACCTCAACTACAGGCTTTGCAACCACCTCATAAACACGCTTTTGAGAAGCACTTTCAGATAATACTTCATCAAATTTGAACGACTCCGAACTCCAGTTATTTTTTCTTAAATTTAACCTTTTGAGCTGCATAATAGCAAAAGATTAATCCATTCAATAAGGCATGAGAGAGAGATGATCTATTGTCAACTGAAATGAGACGTATTTTTGAATTATAATAGCATGAAAATTAAGTTATATATGACACAGAGGTTCACATACATACCTCAGGCTGTAGCTCGACACAATCAGAATAATCAGCATCCAAAAGCTCTTCAGAATTTCTAGGTCGAAGTCTAACAGCAACTCTCACTCTTTCAGATTCTGTGTCAAAGACAATGAAGCATATGAACATATGTTCAGTCAAAAGTACACAATCCAAATGATACCTGAGGACTGTGAACCACAACTATATCTTATAATGGAATAATAAGGTGAACATTTTCCGTCAATCGAATTATACCACAATCTTAAGATGGACCACTGGTAGAGTACTCAGATATAAATAAACATGCAGTATCTGAATAGCCAAAACACCAGATATTCACCAACAGGTGTGAGTATTTTGAATTTTGAGTTATGCGTTTCTGTTATGTTCCAGTAAGATTATAACATAGCATTGTAGTTATTATGAAATAGTTACAATAAAAATGAGAACATGTATATTACTATTTGTTATTCAGTATATCAACGTGTGTAGTCTAGAGAAATAAACCTTATGGATAGATAATCACCTCTATGAATGTAGGATATGGCTGAGTTCCTGCATTTTTTGTAATAATATTTATTTATTTAAAATGCCGAAAAAAAAAAGTGTTTTTAAAGACAAAAGGTCCCCCAATTCAAGAAGACAGACAAATGAAAGGGAAGCAGCAAAAACAAATCCCCAAATTTGCCGCATCAGGAGGAGAAACGCCAAAGGATCAACGGAGACCTTCGTTGACACAGAAGCCAAAAACATTAAACAGCAACTCAAATTGGTTTACAACAAGTCATATATTAGGATTGAGACAAATATACAATTGGAGTCCCCTTGGATAATTAATTCATTTACTACTTGTACAAATGAAGTTCTCTCGCTCTCTCGCAAGCGTGCGCACCCCTTTCTCTACAATCGAACACTCTACATTACACCGAACCCATTTTCTTCTCAAGTCTAATTCAATACTTAACTATGGAAATCATGTATTCTACCATAAATGCTGGATATACCATCAATGCATTCACACACAAGAATTCTTACAAAATAATGTCAAGATAATACTTTTCGAATACAGTGTTTCAGCATAAACTATCTAAACTTAAAACTGAAGGATAAAGGCAAAATTATCTTCAAATTGAAATATTAGTGTGGAATTAGAATGAATCATTACAATCTTCAGGATGGACGTCGATGAATTGAGAAGTGATAGCTATGGCCCATATGTGTGTGAGAGAAAAGAGAGAGAGACCTGGGTCAGTATCAAGAGGTTGAGGGCGAGTTCTTGAAGTGGGAGTGACGGAGCGTCTACTATTAGAAATGGGCACTTTCGAGCGAACCGAAGAAGGGGGTCTCTCGGACTTGTGCAACACTCTTCCTGAAGACGCCATTATCGTGATAATAATCACTCAGACAAATCAACTTAGTACAGAAGTTCGTTCGAGTTTCTTGATAAAGAAAAGGAAGGGTCTTTGTCTTTGTTTTCTTCCACAATGACACATCTTGGGAGCGAGTACCGTACGTAAGGTGAAACAAACAAACAACGTTGAGGCCGGCACGATTTTCAGAAGAATTCAACATTCAACTCGACATGGCATATTGAGTTCCCGCGTAAGAAATTACTTGCATTCATTATTCTTGTCTTTTGTACTGTTTTTGATTTTGACACTCCCTAAATCATTCATCCGATCAGTCTAACAAGTTTGGTGGGGACGACATAGATATGAATTTCACCGAAAATTTGTGGGCTAGTATTTGTGTGGAAAATTGTACGTGCACACAAACACAAATGGTTGGAGAACATGTGAGGTACAACATGGGTTGCCGGCCTTGCGCTGGCCTGCACAGGTTGTACACATCGCCATTGCTCTTAATTTATTGACACCATTTAATTCTATCTTATAAAGGTTGAATTTTCCAATTCATGGTTTGACTAAAATAATTGATTTTACAGTTAAGCAGAATATGTTTGAATTGAGCATGTTTTGCCAAGCATAAATAAATTTGTTACAGAAAAGTAAGTTATCAAACGTGTTTACGTTAAAATTAATAATAAAAAGTATATGTATTATTTTTTATGCTTAGCTAAATATTTAATATGTCATCATAGTTAGAAAAAAGCATATACAATAGGTAAAATGCATTCTTAAAGACTTATACGGCGTTCAAAAAGGTTTGTCTAGACAAACCTACATGCAAGGCAAGCTTAGGAACACAACCCCTTTTTCTTCTTCTTTTTTTTTTTTTTTTTTTTTTGGCCAGTGGTTTTTCTTGTTTTGAAGTTCAATCTAACAAAATGCTCATGAGACAAAAGATCCAATGCTTGAATTGAAATAAGAATCAATCTGATTCTATCACACATGACGGAGCGCTTCAAAGAATGTATTAATTGACCTATCTCTACCTGTTAAAGCTTTCTCAGCCAATCAAATCGAAACGATCAAAAGACTTATCGAGGTCCAAATTAAACCCACAAACATAGTTTTCTTTGCTCTAAACACATGCAAGATTAGTAAATCATGTTAATTAAAACAACTAAATTTTAAGATAATCAAGTTCCAATTCCAATAAATTATAATGATAAATATAGAAATTTGCATTAATTATGTGTATAATTGATCATATCAAACGGAATACTAGATCTTGCAAATTAAAATAATTAGATTTATTATGGGTAAATATACAGTTAAAGCTTGTCAATTATAATGATAAGAAAAATTATGCTTGTACATAATTATTGCATATAATGGTGTCCATTGATTGTTGATGTGCAAGTGTGAGATTTGAATTAAATGTTGGATTCAGTGCCACGTGTAATAATGTACATCATTATGTAGACAATTATATACATGTAGTACTTCTCATAATGATAAATATACAATTAGGCTCTAAATTAGTGGATTATGTTAAACGTCGATGATATGGAACATCAATTGATTGGTAGGTAACATAATTCAAATCTTGGAACGCACCATAAATTTATGTAAAAAGCTGTTTAACATGTGCGCGCACGCACATATATATGGAATAATATCTGTCAAAATCAATAACTTTTGTGATGTATCTAGAATATTCAATATTGTGTCACACGTACACAAAATATACCAAAGATAGGCCACACGCGACTTGCTCTAGGAAAGAAAAAAAGCTCATATTCTTTTATATTGTGAAATCTATTGAAAGAAAAAGATCTCTCTTATAAGAAAGAAATTAGTCAATTCATTATAAATATTGTTCAACTTAATGACATTATGGACATTAGAGCTCACTATTAGTATTAGCCTACTAGGAGCTTATGACCATAAAACAGACCCTAAACAAAGAAATAGCAAACTCTAAATAGACTTTTAAGTATGTGGAATACCAAAATTCAGTCCTTAGAATTGTAATTCAAAGAGAGAATCAACCTACCATCATTAACAAGTGGGGAAAAGGTTAAGTAAAAACAAATACAAGTTCACCTAAAGTAAATAAGCAAGTTGTGAAATATTTCACTAAATAGTAAGAAAATAAATTTGTAATTGAATAAGGAACATAAAGTTCAGCGACCCAAAAATTAGATGATAAAGCTAATATATTGGATGTTCGATAATAAATAAGAAAAAGTATTGTTTAACTAATGCGTAGTCTTATAGAGAGTATCATGCACGATATCATTTAAGTTCAATCACACTTCTATTTACACTTGAGATTAGCTCGAAGTACTTTGCCAGGTGAAGTATTGAATTTATAAAAGATATCAAAGCATACGAGAATGCGCATTTTAGAATATTGAGAAATATATGGTAGGATCTTGAATCTAAAATGTTCTATATAGGCAATATGTAGGAAACTTGTAGTAATCTTTGTAAATAGCTAAATAAAATAATCTAGAAGATGAATATCGACCATTATATAGAAATGATCTCTATTGTCCATCCGAATAAGGTGGAGCTATAAAAGGCCAATAAGCCTCATTTTTAAAATAGGGTAGTGTGACTTAATAATAAAGTGTCACAATGGTTTAATTTTCATGTTTGTCGGAATTTAGACTGGACTTGAGTTAAATTAAGAGAAAATTGCAAAAAATGTCCACTATCACATTGTCATTTTCAAAAATATTCCATATTCGTTCCATGTCCATTTTGATGAAATTTAAACCAAAAATGCCCTTAGTAACAATTGGAAATTCCATGAGAAATACAATTTTTTTCATATAATTAAAAATTGTGTTGGAATGTAGAAACCTAATACATAACCTGTACTACATATTTGAAAAGGTAGTAGTGTCAATCCATGCATTAAACAAGAGGAATGCAGAGAAGGCACAAAGGAGATGTGAAGTAAGAGCAAAAAAGGAAGACGAACGGAAAGGAAATGTGAATTTTCTTCCCACACAATGCGCGGTTCCATTTTTGCATCTGTGAAAATATCATGATGGTACTGCATTATCAATGAATTGTTTGCGTAGGAGATGGAGAAAAAGTTGAGAATGAAAGGAAGAATGAAGGGTGCTTATATTGAATGTGAAATCAATGAGAACACAAATGTTTGTGAAACCGTGCAAAGCACTAAAAGTCAAGCAAAAAATGTAAAGGGGACGGACTTTTTGGCAAAAGCAACTATCGAAAGATCTTCTAAAATAAGCATGATGGAAATATAATATGCCTCCAATAATTGTTCGCAATCGAAACAAGAAAAAGTGGCAGCATTGGATGTGGCTATTATTGGCAAGCCTCATTGTGGTTGCTCTATTATTGCTGGGAAATACAGATATCTTTACAAATGTTAATCATAAGTGGTGGTGAAACCTTTTTATCTAGTTGCCTGCTTATTAGTCTTGGAGTCCAACTCAGGTTGGTGTATAGGCAATTATGGTTGCTCTATTATTGTTGGGAAATACAAATATCTTTACAAATGTTAGTCACAAGTGGTGGTGAAATCTTTCTATCTAGTTGCCTGTTTATTAGTCTTGGAGTCCAACTGAGGTTGTTGTATAGGCAATTATTTCTTTGTTCTCTACTGAGGGTTTTTTTTTCTTCCAGACTTCAAATTAACATTAAGTTCATTATCTTTGGATTTGTGGGTTTACACTTTGAGTTATAGATTAAAATTGGACCAAAATCGATTGGTTTGGTCCTATTCGACTTGGTTCTTTTATGCTTTAGATGAAGTGTTGATAATTTTGAATGCTTGTCTATTAACTAATGTATATCCATATGGATTAATTTTACAGTGACTAAAATTTATATAAACTGAAAGTCAAGTGATCATTTTGAACCAATTTAGCCATTGTTTCAGCCTCATTTTGGGGAAAGATGTATTTTTAAGTAGTGATTTTTTGGAAATGAATAAGAAAAAGTTTTCGATTTAAGTGTAAAAATATTTTATTAAACAATGTATTGTTGAAAATTTTAAAAATGAATTTTTACAAAAATGGGGCTCAAACATTATCTTAATGTTGGGTTATTCAAATGAGATTTTGTTGCAAGTGGACTTTGAATGAATTTAACTCGTTTTAAACAACGCCATTTTACTTGGACCGTTCATGTTCCCCTATGCTCAACATCATTTGTTGCATTTCCAAATTGCATTGCAACTCCAAGTTTAAAGATTTGAATGAGCACTAAACTTCGAATAAAATTTTCATTGGTCCATTGAACTTTAAAAGTTTTTCCATCAATCACTAAACTTTGTAATATGTAATCTCATCCATCATTAACTCAACGGTCATTTCAAAAATTGACGAGATCGTTGACTTGGCTAATGAAGTCGCTTGTGTGGCATGTTTTTGCAATTAGTGGATGCCAACTCATAAAGTTGCTAATGACGTTGATTAAATGTATTTTGTAATACCAATGTTTTAAAAGCTGATTCAACCATCAACTCGGAAAAGAGAAAGGATCAAGAGTCAAGAGATTGAACTAGAGTCAAACCGGGATCTGGTGATTTTTAAAAATTTTAAAAATATACATTTAAATAAATTTAAAAAATATATACATTTAAAAAAATTTAAAATATACATTTACATAGATTGAACTGGTTAAATCGGGAATGGGTCATGGATTTTCCAAAAAAATCAATCGATTTAATGAGTTTTTGAGCGGGTTTTTAATTAGAGGTTTTATAAATCTAAAGTAGATCGATTTTGGTCCCCCTTCCCAATTTTCTCAATTAAACCGTCCAGACCGGTTCGATTTTTAAAACACTAGTAAATACATTTTTCACAAAGAATCGAAAAATCAATTTTTTAACCCGTTAATCAACATACAAACCAACAATTCATAAACTAGACATCGCAATTCTTCCCGTACATTTCTTGAAATTTTAAGATTCATGCAATTCTTGATCATTGCTTAGTCTAACTTTAACACGACTACGTTGTTATGTCTGTAGATGACGAGCTTCCATATGTATCGAGTTACGGAGGAAGAACGTGTTGCTGCGGAATTCGTTAGTGTTTGAACTTCTGTATTGAATCCAATTTTGATATTTTTATATATGATACTATATATTTATGTATCTAGTTAGTATATTTTTTTCTTTATATATCGGTTCGTTTTAAAAGTAAAAGAATTTAAACATTATCCATAATTAAATTATAGGCTCTAACATACCTCATTTATGGATCGAATAAAATTTTATTATAAAAATACACTTCTTCTTACCCGACGACATGCAGTTTCAACGTATTTATCTTGTAGTCGAAAATGAGCGTCCTGTCAATCCTTCATGCATATTAACGTTTCCAAAACATCTTCTTTTAGCCGGCTCCTAACATCGGTCAAAACCCATTTACCTGTACTAAAAGCAGATTTCGAAACAACAGTGCTAACCGAAGGTGTCAGCAGATCTTTCGCAATTGCAGAAACAATTGGCCAACGTCTTTCATACTTTCACCAGAATTCAATTACTCCTTCTGAACTCTTTTTAATTGTTCTGTCTATTAGCATATTATAATTGAAGTAATCAATTAATTCGGCAGGTATCACATTTTGAGTTGCGGCTGATGTTTGATGAGATGCAAGTGTAGACGACATGACACTAAATGAACACATTACAGTTGCATCATATCTAAATATATTAATGACTTGAAATAAATTCATTATTTCGACATCATCTTCTTCAATTTCAACCGAAGGAGTAGGTGCAAGGGGTACCCAACTAACATTCGCACCCATTTGTTCTGCATATAAATCATACATTTCACATAATGTTTGGTCTAAATTCTTATAGGTGATAGGTGTATCAAGTATTAAGACTTTATTGATTTGATTAATTACGTATTTAGTTCCCAAAATATTATATCGGGGGTCCATTGCGCATGCTAAAGGAAATAACATTAGCAGTTCTTCCCAATATTTTTTAAATTTTAATTCCACAGCAATTATAATTTCACTAAAATCGGCATCATTTTTATATTTATGGAATGTTCTTGCAATTATATAAAGGCGTTCAAGCACCATACAACTTGTGAGATAATAAATGCCCGATAAAATCTTCGTGGTCTCATAAAAAGATGTAAAAAATCGTTTAACTTTCAAAACTAAAATCCAATCGGATTCATTCAACATACCATCGTCATCGCTTCTAACATGCCTATTGTTATAAAAGTCAGTTATTAAATGTTTGAAACTTTGACATGACTTTCATAGCAAGTAAATAGAGTTCTATATATGACCTACGTCGCTAACAAATGTTTTAACAATCGTCACCCCTAATTCAGCCCAAAAATCTTCAAATGCTTGTTTTCTACTAAGAGATATCGTAATATATATTAATGCGTTTTTAATCCTTTGAAGTTCATCATTTATATGTTTTAAGTCATCTTGCACAATTAAATTCAAAATATGGCACACACAACGAATATGAAACAAATACCAAACGAAATCAGGTTGAAATACCCTACATAATTTATCAACGACGACGTTATTAACACTAGCATTATCGAAAGTAAAAGACCGATTTTTAACCTCGCAATTATATTCTCTAACAATACTGATAATAGCATTATATATATTATTAGCATTGTGAAGAAATTTAATAATTCTAAAAGCAATAATTTTTTTATGCATGCACCAAAGTGGGTCTATATAATATGCAGTTGAAGCTATATATGCTCTTTTATTAACTCCCTTTCATATATCAGAAGTTAAATATATAACACCCCATATTGTTGCAAATCTATAATTAATTATTGTTTTGAATCATTGAAATATTGTATTGTATCGGCACGAAGAGTGTTTTTATTTACCCCAACATACCTTGGTTGCAGATATTCTTTCACGAACTAGACGAAGTGTTGGTTGTCGGCAATAGTCAGAGGTAACTCAGTGGTAGCAACAAATTTCACCATTTCGGTTCGAGTATTGCTCTCCGAATACATCCATGTGGATAGGGGTGAAGTCGTAGAACCGGCGCCTAGATTGTCAAATTGCAATTGTGTTTAACCAGGTGAAAGAAGTCCATATCTGGCCGCACATACTTTGTAGGGGCGGTTGAAATGGGTGGTACCAAATTCTTTTTGCCATACCAATCTTTGTTGACAGTATTTACATATTGCCTTGGATTCTGCGAGGTCATCGACGACTTTTCCCGTTGAAATTAACTTAAAGTAATCACAACATTTTGCTTGTTTTTTGCCTTTTCGCTTTCCCCTTGCATATGGGATGTTTAATTCGACATCTTCGTCCTCATGTTCCGATTCAGGAACGTTAATATCATCCAAATCAATTGGATTGTGGCTTCCAAGACCGTGAATGTGAATATCTTCAGATATGGGTACGTCATTTAGATCGACAAATTCATTTGAAAATTGACTTTGCGGCATCCTAGGTGATTCATCATGTGGCCCACATCCCGTATCGAAAAAGCTCTCAACAAATGAGCGTCGATCCATTTATTTGATTGTTTGTGATGAAATTCAAATATAATAACTAGTAAAAATATAAATATAGTGAGAACTAAGAATTAGATGAATTGAAATTGTAACTGAATAAACTGTAAAAAATGAATCAATATTGTATATTTTGCACAACAACACAGGAGAGTAAAAACTCAATAATTGATATAAAAGAGAGTTGAGAGAGTGAGAATGAAGTTTTGATATGAAAAAAATTTGGGGTTTAGGAGGATATTTATAATAGAAGAAAAAAATAAATAAAATAAAAAAGTTCACTGATCGTTCGGTCACTGAAAAAGGTGACCAAAATGATCACTTTATTTTAAAAAGTGACCATTTTCGTCACTGTTTGGATGAGCAACGGGCCGAGCAGCTCGCCTCCCGTCGAGGCCCGCTCGGGCTCGTGATTTTACGAGCCCGAGCCGCCCACGAGCCCTATTTCAACGAGTCGAGCGTCGGCTTGACTCATTTGACATCCCGAAGTATACATATCGAAATAGCCTAATATAGAAATGCTTATTAAATGTAAATGTATAATAGAGTTAGGGGTAGACACAAATTCGAATCAGAATGAACAGTTTGAGTTTGAGTTTGGTTCCAATAGTTACAAGGATCGAATGGTTCTATTTACGAAATACTCGAAATATAATGGGTGGGTTTGGATATTAAAATATTTGGACCACCACCCAATGTTCAAGCCTACATGGGTCTAAATTCTTTTGAGTTATTTAACGATGGGTCATTGCCTTCCGTTGTTTGTTTAATTTTTATCTCCAATGCTTCTATGTTTTTCCTGGGGTAATTAGCACAAAACGTCCACACCTCTCTTTTTTTTACGCATTTCATCCCTACCTTTACCTTTTCTTGTACAAAACATCATTTTTCTCAATAAAAAGTTATAAAATGACTAATATACACTATTTAAATTTAAAAAAAAAAGAATAAAGAATTAACTACAATCATAGTCCCAATTTTTAAAAAAAGTTTGAGTCCCGGATAAAAAAATAAAAAAGTTCAAAAGTCCCAATACAGTTGTAAAGAAGATTTGGGACATTCCATGTTTACACCAAACAACCTAAGTCGTTTTTTTGTAGCCGTCCCTTGAACTACTGGCACTGATTCAAACATTGTTTGCTCAATTCCAACCCCACCCTTTGCATCTGTACCATTCCGAACTGATGTGGAGCTAATGCTCCAGTTCTAGCTCCGGCTCTAGCTATAACATTACTATTGCAATCATAAGGTCCATTACCATATCCATAAGTATTACCAAGTTTCATTAAGTGTGAATAATCCCTGATCAATGGTGGCCCTTGTGACTGAGAATATGGAGGATTCCACGGGTGAAGAGTCCTCTGGGAAGAGAATTGGTGTGGAATTGAGAGAGGGGGAATAGGAGGAGAAAGCGCAAGCACATCTACCCTAGAAGAATTTGCGGAATTGGTGTAGAATTGCTTTGAAAAATTGGATCGATTGGAGGTTGGATTGAATCAATTAAATGCACACCTAAGGTCTTATGAGGCTGCTGGACGCTCAATTGGTGGCACTTCGGTGGAAAAATTGCTTGGGACCCATCGATTAGAATAGGCACTACCGTCTCATTGTGCTCGCGAACCCGGCTTGTTTTATTAAAAAATTTAGCAACATTTAAGGCATATTTTCGTGATGTTAAACCAGTACGACGTTCACGTAGATAAGGGGAGATGACCGGTGGCAGTGGACAGCCATGAGCGTCACTGGAAGTGGTGGAATCAATTTGTATAGGGTGCAAAAAATTGGGATTGTTTTTCACCAATTTTTGTCTCTAAATTTGATGTTTGGATTGGTTATTTGTTGAATTGTGCTGTAGGTGAGAGGCCGTCGGCATGGAGGGTAATTTTCGATGGCCAGAGCAGCTAACGAAAATTGGTGGTGGTGGTGGTGGTGGTGGTGGTAGAGGTGGAGAATTTTTTTTATTTGGGACTCTTTTGAACTTTTTTAAAAATTGGGACTATGATTGCAATTAGTTCTTTATTTTTGTTTTTTTTTTTAAATAGAAATATACATTAGTCATTTTATAGCTTTTATTGAGAAAAATGATGAAGATGATGTTTTGCACAAGAAAATGTAAAGGTAGTGATGAAATGAGCCAAAAAAGAAAGGTAGGGACGTTTTTCACAAAAATCATGAAAAGTAAAGACATTTTGTACTAATTATCCTTTTTCCCGGTGTATAAAGTTTAAAATAGCGGTGTACCACAACACTATAATGACTTGTCCATTCTCATATTCATTGTTTAGGAACTTGTGTGTGAAGCAGCTGAGAAAATTACTGACTACCAATTTTTGAGTTGCTTTTCTTTAGGCAGATTTGTAGTTGTCGTTAAGAGATTTTCTTAGATATGGCTGGATTTGGAGCTACGAGCATGAAATTTAGGCTGAAACTAGTGTCTTCTTTTTGATCAGCTGTTGGGATTTTCATATTTTGGTTTTCAAATGTTTCTGGTGTCGAGAGTATTTCAACACTTCAAAATTTTTGGGTATGAAGGATTTTTTTTTTAGTTACGAAGGTGAATTCAAGAACATAATAAATGATAACCAATCAATCAAACCTCGTTCTTGAAAGATGAAATGTCGAGTGTCGAGATTACCAAATACCAAATGTCGAGAGTTATTTTCAAAACGTGATGAAATGTAGAAATGATAACCGATCGATCAAACCTCGTTCCTGAAAGATGAAATCTCAAGTGTTGAGATTATCAGACACCAAATGTCAAGAACGTGATGAAATGTAAATAACAAATTCGAAAACAGGTTTGATTTCTATCTAAAATATTGCCTTCTACCGAAATTTGTGAAGACCTGAATGAACTCACAAATTTGTTCTTTTATTTTCTCAATTGAAATTATAGCCCTGTTTGAGCCCTATTAATTTGAAGAAATATATTATGGAATAGTGATCGATGAAGAATGTATGGTTAAAAAAGAATGAAAAGTTTTTTATTTGTATATAATATTATTTTAATGAAAAATGTGTAGTTAAAAATGAAAATTGTAGAAAAAATAATGAAAATGAATGTAAAGTAAAGGATGACAAACAATAACTATATGATTTTCATTTGCTAGTGCATTAATATTTTGCAATGCAATAATGTTAAACAATGTTTGAAATCATCTGCCCTTTTTTCAAATCTTCCATTTACCATCATCCACTAAATACTGCAAAAATGGGACCACTTGGCAATAACTTGCACATCATTTTAGCTTCTCATGGAAGCAACTTTAATTCCCCGATATGCGTGATGCATCCAAATAAAAATCTTGTTGAGACCCCCACCCCGCTTATAAATGCATTTTGTACTAGTGTTATGATAAATAATGTATAATTAAAAAATTTGAATTTGTATGTAATATTATTTTATTAAAAAATATGATTAAAATGAGGTCAATCGTTGTTTAAGATACAATTTGATGGAAAAAGTGGGGCTCAAATAAGGGCATTTTTTTTTATTTGCTTTTCCTCCGTTAAGGGTATAATAAACATTTTAGTGTCAAATTTGACCATTTTTGCAATGGCTATCCAAAATTAAACACATTTCAATTTTATGCTACATTATACTTAAAATTATTATACTTAGGGCTTATTCGGTAGTAATTTTGAGAATTGATTTTTTGACCGTTGAAGAGAAAAATCCCATTCTTTGGTCAAGAAAATGAAAAATATTACTATTATCCATCATATCAAGTCACCATATTTGACTTCTTCTCTTTTGAATTGATCCCATAACGATTATATTTTTCATTCTCATTCTCATAAGAATGAGAATAAAAACAACTTTTACGTTGCATTATACTTAAAATCATCGTGTCCTGTTGCTAAAGCAAGCAAGACTTTAAATCTACTTATAATGGTCTAACACTTGGCTCCATAAATCCATTATAAATGTTAAATTATTCAACCTATCACCCGACGGGTGCATCAATGAAATTAATATCATTGTCTCGGATGGATTTGCTTTGACTTTTGAATTGATTTTAAATTTTCAAGAAAAAATGGTTTATTAACTAGAAATAAAGTATATATCTTGAAAAATGTAGCTAAATAGTTTCTTTGGTTTCCATGGAAAGTATGTGAGCTTCCATAAACAAGAAATGACGTTTATTTACGCTGAGTTTATGTGAATGATTATCAGAGTTACGGACAAATAAATGATTTATTTTTATATAATAATAGCCGTAGAGGCAGATCGAGCAATCTGGGGACCTTAGGCAACATTACCAAGAGGTCATTTTGAGGGAAAAAAATAATGGAGCAAATAACTATTGATAAAAATTCTGTTGGGATCACAATTGCTAAGTTTGATTAAAATTAATATATGTTAATGATTCAAATGGAATTATCATCGATTGTTGATTGATAAGTGTGTTTTTACACATTTATTTAGATCACAAACATAACTTAATTAAGAGAAAAATGTTTAAATTGTGACTTAATCTTGTTGAATTCATGCAATGTAAGTGTTACTATGGAAATGGTGGAATTCAGGATAAAAGAGCCGAAAAAAGACTAAAATGGAGCAAAGTGATAGTTCAAGAACCAAAGTGCAACTATCCAAAAGATGGTTCGAAGGACAAATCAAGGAAGTTAATGAGCTAAGTACCAATTTGGTGATATTATGAGTTGATGGAAATAAAATAAACAAGCGAAAACGAACTAAAGTTGAAGAAACTGAAAGTTCGGGGACCAAGTTGCAAATAATTCATAGATGAGACGGGTAATGGAATGAAGATTCAAGAGTGTTAGAGGTCAATCGGATGAGAAAAGGAGTCAAAGAGGTGAAATATGGTTGAAATATTATCAAGTATCAACTTTCAGGCGAAAAAGTTATGATCGTGATTTTTAGTCTCTACTTGAGATTCATTTTTGGCATAGTAAACATCAGAATTTGAGAAAGCTCCTTCTATCAAAAGTGTAGATCTTTGAGTTTTCTTTCCAATGTACTTTGAATCACTTCAATCGAAGATCAGGAGAAAAAGTTATAACCAAAATACTAAAAGTTATTCCGCGGAAAGAATCGCATAACTATGCGGTCACATGGTAGAAACCTCTATGCAGTCGCATAGAGGCCTCCCGAGAAAATTTTCTCATATTTTTTTACTCTATGCGACCGCATAGAAATGTACTATGCGGTCGCATAGGTATATTCTGGGGGTCGATTCTGCAGTTTCCTTATACGATTGAAACTCTTTTGGTAACCTAATTTTCATACGATATAAATACCAAAAGACGTCCAGAAAGAGGCAGAACGGATTGGAGGTAGAAAAACACTTCTTGGAGAGGATTTTGAGCGCAAGAACGAAGATTTACACGAAGAGCCTCAAGATTTATCAAAATTTCATATCCCGGTGATGCCTTTTATCCAAAATCTGATATATTCTTTTATTTTAACCATGTTAGGCTAGATTTTTATATGCTAGGAGATCGATGTACCATGTAATTTGATCTTTAATTTTATAGTTTTGCAATTTGAAATTAAGACATATTTCTATTGATTTGAATGATTTATATGCAATTATTGTTTCCGCAATTAATGGCCCGCAATTGTGTGAGTTTAGGTGATTTATTCTTGTATTTGAGAGAATTGGAATAAGTTTGACGTAATATAAATCATCGTAAGGTCCGATAGGGGATAGAAATATACCACTATACCCTACGTGAATCTTTAAGTGTTCATAAAACCGCATGCGTTTTTACATATGCACTTGTCATAGAAATATAGGCTGGTGGTATGTAGAAATAGGTTCGATACATCTCGAGAGGGAGTATTGAATAGACTTAGGAACATTGATTCGTCACAATTGAAGTGTGTTGTCACATTGTGAAACTAGGGTTTTAAAGTGATAATTGCATGGGAAATTGTGATTTTAATGTGTTTAATTTCTATTGATTTTAACAAACGTTCGTTCTCAACATTTGATTTCATTCTAGAGTGTTAAAAATATTGTTTTTAATATTTAATTTAATTCAATCATAAAAATTGCATAATTAGGGCTTTCTTTCCAAAATTAGGGTTTTCATTAGGTTCACATTTACTTTAGTAATTTAGTTTCGGTTAAGGCGACGATAGATAAAATTGAACTAATCAATTTCTGTGGGACAATATTCGGACTCATTTAATCCACTTTATTACTTGTTAACGAACCATACACTTACGGTAGTTTTAAATCGAAAGAAATAATTTCGCAAACAAGTTTTCGGCGCCGTTGCCGGGGATTGAGTTTAGTTTAATTTTATTTCTCGAGGCACTAATTCGAACTTCAATTTTTATTTTGCTAGTATAATTTTGTTTTTATTTTAGGTTATTATCCGTTATTTGTATTTTAGTTATTTAAATTGTTAGAAACTCAGTGTGCTCGTACTGGTTTTATTTCTCAGATTTGCATGCCACGATCGACTGGAGGAGAATTGATTCCAGCTGATCCTGAAATCGAGCGCACCTTTCATCAACTACAAAGAGATCACTCAGAAGCACAAGTACAAATGGTTAATGAACTAAACAATCCCATTATTCAAGCTAATGAAGGAGAGGCAATGGACGAAGTAAATGAGATTTTGGGAGATTTCTTGACTCCTCAAGTAATTCAAAGTCAATTTAGCATAGTGTATCCACCGTTTGGGCAGCCAAATTTTCAGTTGAAGACCAATGTGATACAGCTATTTCAAAATCGACACCAATTTTATGGCAAATCCGAGGAGAATCCACATACACACATATCTCGATTTTTGGATAGGTGTCAACATTTCAGATACCAAGGGATTTCGGACAACGCTATTAGGCTAAGGCTGTTTCCACATATGCTACGAGACAGAGCACTTGAATGGTTGGATTCACTTCCGGTTGCAAGTATCACTACTGATGAGTGTAATTCACTCATTAAACTAAAGCTTCTAAATCACATTTTTGATGTGTTCTTGAGCATTTTTGAACGTTTTGATGTGTGTGTTCGTGTTGTTTTGCAGTTTGGACAACTCTCGAGAAAATACCACTATTGGGAGTCGGTGATGAGCAAAAATGATGATCAATGAAATGGAGCATGAATAAGTAAGTATTGAATAAGATTGGAGTGGAAAATAGGCTTGGAAAAACAAAGTGAAGAGAAGCAAAGCAGTGGCATTGGCGCTACGGCGCCGAAAAAAGGGCACCATGGTGCCCCCAAAGTGATGAATCCAAGCAGAAACTTAGGCGTCACGGCGCCAGACCATGGCGCCAAATCCCGAAACGTTAAAACCCGAATTTTTAATTATCTTTTAGGCCCAAAAATCATACCCTAACCCTTGAGGACTCTTAAAAAATATGAATACCAAGATGAAGAACAAGAGAAGGGGGTTAGACGACTGAAGAGGCAAGAAAAAAGAGAGGTACCAATTGAGAGAAGATCGACCCGATTTTGGAGAAGAAGAAGGGAGAAAATTGAGAAATCAAGCAACAAGATTGAGAAATAGAGCAGCAACTTGAGTTTTTTCTATCTTTCTCTTATACATGCACTCTAGTTTGTATTTTATTGTGTTTTTCTTCTCGATCATGAACTAAACTATTAAATCTAGGGTTTGATGTAACATATTTGAGACATGATTTAATTTCTTTATAGTATTTCCATTTAATTTTCCAGAATTGATTTGTATTGTTCTAGTTTAATGCTTTCAGTTGCCTGATCACCAATTGAATGAATTGATGTTCTAAATTTGACGCTCGAGAGAGGGAAATTTAGGCGTGATCTAAGAACAATATAACCTAGATTTGTAGGTTTCGAGAGAAAACACGAATCTTTGAGGGTAAAACAAGAACCAAGTGCGTGATAATCTTTACATATTTAATTTGGAATAGATATATTGGGATTAAAATATAGAGATAGGTTCTATTTGACGCTCGAGAGGGGGAGATAGAATTAATTTAGGATTCTTGCCTATGAATTCGGGAAATAGTTGATGGAAATATCTATAGGGATTGAGAATTATGTCGATAATACGGTGAAATCACTCCCTAGACATTACGTAAGTTTGATTTAGTCTTTAGAAATTGCCTCACTTTTATTGCACTATTTAATTCATTGACGTTATTCAAGTATTAATTTAACACTCGATTGTCTAGATAAAGTAAACGGGAACACAATTATAGTACTCAGTGGAAGTCGAATATCAATCCCTGTGGGTTTGACACTTTTCAATTCTTTAATATACTACAAAACTTGACACCGTGCGCTTGCGGTATAAAATCACGTTATATAAAACGCGTGGCAAGTTTTTGGCGCCGTTGCCGGGGATTGATTCATTCGAATTCAATTGATATTATTACCAATCGACGTTCATTTTACTCTAGATTTTTATTTTTACCGTAATTTTTATTTTACTCTTTTTGTGTCTATCTTTAAAAGCTTCCTTGTGATTATCAAAAACTTGCCACGCGTTTTATATAACGTGATTTTAGCGTCATTGTCTTCTTCCATATCCAAAATCAAGATGTCTGCTGGGAATATGAGTTTATCCACTTTGACTAATACATCTTCAATAATCCCTCATGGATGTGTAAGTGATCGATCAGCTAACTGTAGAGTTACTGTGGTTGTCTTAGGCTCTCCCAATCCTAGTTTCCTGAAAATAGAGAGTGGCATCAAGTTAATACTCGCACCGAGATCACACAATGGTTTATCAAAATAAAAATCACCAATTGTGCAAGGGACAGTGAAACTCTTTGGATATTTCAGTTTTGGTGGGAACTTTTTCTGGATTCTGGCACTGCATTCCTCCGTAAGCATTACTGTCTCATGATCCTCCAGCTTGTTTGTTTGATATAATATCTTTGAGAAACTTCGCGTAGCTAGGCATCTGGAATAGTGCATCAGCCAGTGGGATGTTGATATGGAGCTTTTTGAAGACTTTTAGGAATTTTTTGTACTGTTGCTCCAATTTTTACTTCTTCAACAGCCGTAGAAAGGGAATCGGAGTCTCGTATGGGTTGACTGTGACTTTGGCCTTATCCTATGACTTTTTTGAATTTTCCTTTGGAGTTGATTCCTTTACAACAGTCTCTTCTTCAGCAGGGAAAGATGTCTCTCCAATCGCACCCGATCTCTTGACATGGATTTCAGACAATTGTACTCCACTTCGAGTTGTAATGGCCTTGGCTTGCTCTTTGGGATTGATTTCTATGTTACTCAGCAAGTTACCTGGCGTTCTGCCAGTCAATGCTATGGCCAATTGCCCCATCTGAGTTTCCAAATTTTTTATAGCTGTATTTTGATTTTGAAGTGTAGCTTCGGCTTTCTCCATGAATTTTCCTATCATATCTTCCAATTGAGGCCTCTTCTCTTGTTGTTGAGATTGTCCCTGTGGCCTATTTTGATTTTGGTTATTCCAATAGAAGTTGGGATGCATCTTCCAATTGGGATTGAAAGTTTCTCCATATTGATTGTGTTGTTAGCGTTGTCCCCACTGTGCATATTCTGCTTGCTCAATTCCTTGCATAAGTATCGAGCATTTCGATGTTTTATGCTTAGCTCCACATTCCTCACAATTGCTCTTCTTAGCTTGTGCTGCTTGTGATATGCTTTCCACCTTGTGATACAGAGAGTCGATTTTAGCAGATATTGCTGAATAAGTATTCACCTCGTAGACACCCGAAGTTTTTCTTGGAATTGCCCTCTCAGAAGACCACATGGCTGAAGTGGTAGCCATTCTCTCAAATAATTTCAATGCCCCATCAACTGTTCGTGTGGATATTGAGCCATCTGACGCTGAATCCACCATGCTCTTGTGCTATGGAAGTAACCTTGTATAGAAGAATCAGATTTGGGTTTTTTTATCAAACCCATGTTGAGGGCACTTCCGGAGCATGTTTTTGAATCTGTTCCAAGCTTTGTCAAATGATTCGATTTCTCTTTGACTGAATACTCATATGTAATGTCTTAGCTTCGCTATCTTGGCTGGGGAGAAAAACTTTGTGCAGAATTTATGTGCCAACTCGTTCCATATAGTGATACTTGCAACCGGAAGTGAATCCAACAATTTAAGTGCTTTGTCTCATAGCGTATGTGGAAACAACCTTAGCCTAATAGCGTCGTCCGAAATCCCTTAGTATCTGAAATGTTAACACATATCCAAAAATCGAGATATGTGTGTGTGGATTCTCCTTGGCTTTGCCATAAAATTGGTGTCCATTTTGAAATAGCTGTATCACATTGGTCTTCAACTGGAAATTTGGCTGCCCAAATGGTGGATACGCTATGCTGGATTGACTTTGAATTACTTGAGGAGTCAAGAAATCTCCCAGAATCTCATTTCCTTTGTCCATTGCCTCTCCTTCATTAGCTTGAATAATGAGATTGTTTAGTTCGTTAGCCATTTGTACTTGTGCTTCTTGGTGATCTCTTTGTAATCGATGAAAGGTGCACTCGATTTTAGGATCAGCTGGAATCAATTCTCCTCTAGTCAATCGTGACATGCAAATTTGAGAAACAAAATCAGTACGAGCACTGCAATTCAAACAATTTAAATAACTAAAACACAAATAAGGGATAATAACCTAAAATAAAAATAAAAACAAAATTATACTAGCAAAATAAAAATTGAAGTTCGAATTAGTGCCTCGAGAAATAAAATTAAACTAAACTCAATCCCCGGCAACGGCACCAAAAACTTGTTCGCAAAATTATTTCTTTCGATTTAAAACTACCGCAAGTGTGCGGTTCGTTAACAAGTAATAAAGTGGATTAAATGAGTCTGAATATCGTCCCACAGAGATTGATTAGTTCAATTTTATCTATCATCGCTTTAACCAAAACTAAATTACTAAAGTGAATTTGAACCTAATGAAGACCTTAATTTTGGAAAGAAAGCCCTAATTATACAATTTTTATGATTGAATTAAATTAAATATGCTAAACAATATTTTTAACACTCTAGAAAGAAATCAAATGTCGAGAACGAATGTTTATTGTAATCAATAGAAATTAAACACACTAGGATCACGATTTCTCATGCAATTATCACTTTAAAACCCTAATTTCACAATGTGACAACACACTTCAATTGTGATGAATCAATGTTCCTAAGTCTATCCAATACTCTCTATGGAGATGTATCGAACCTATTTCTACATATCACCGGCCTATATTTCTATGACAAGTGCGTATGTAAAAATGCATGCGGTTTTATGAACGCTTAAAGATTCACGTAAGGCATAGCGGTATATTTCTATCCCTATCGGACCCTACGATGAATTATATTACGTTGAACTTATTCCAATTATCTCGAATGCAAGAATAAATCACCCAAACTCACACAATTACGGGCCCTTAATTGCGAAAACAATAATTGCATATAAATCATTCAAAACAATAGAAATATGTCTTAATGTCAAATTGCAAAATTAGAAAATTAAAGATCAAATTACATGGTACATCGATCTCCTAGCACATGAAAATCTAGCCTAACATGGTTAAAATAAAAGAATACATCAGATTTTGGAGCATAATCGGGTTACGAAATCTTGAGAAATCTTGAAGCTCTTCGTGTAAATCTTCGTTCTTG
The DNA here is from genome assembly GCF_002742605.1 of Olea europaea var. sylvestris. Taxonomy (NCBI): domain Eukaryota; kingdom Viridiplantae; phylum Streptophyta; class Magnoliopsida; order Lamiales; family Oleaceae; genus Olea; species Olea europaea. Next base: position 5,757,993 of record NC_036237.1, read on the forward strand.
AGCTCAACATCCTCTCCAAGAAGTGTTTTTCTACCTCCAATGCGTTTTACCTTTTTCTGGACGTCTTTTGGTATTTATATCGCGTGAAAATTAGGTTACCAAAAGAGTTTCAGTCGTATAAAGAAACTGCAGAATCGGCCCACATAATATACCTATGCGACCACATAGTACATTTCTATGCGGTCGCATAGAGTAAAAAAAAATTTGAGAAAAATTTCTCGAGAGGACTCAATGGAACCGCATAGAGGTTTCTACCATGCGATCGCATAGTTATGCGATTCTTTTCACCGGACAACTTTTAGTGTTTTGGTCATAATTTTTTTTCCTGATCTCTGATTGAAGTGATTAAAAGTGAACTGGGAAGAAAACTCAAAGATATACACTTTTTATAGAAATAGGATTTCTCAAATTCTGATGTTTACTATGTCAAAAATGGATCTCAATTAGAGACTAAAAATCACGAGCATAACTTTTTCACCTGAAAGTTGATACTTGATAATACTTCGACCATATTTCACCTCTTTGACTCCTTTTCTCATCCGATTGGCCTCTAACTCTCTTGAATCTTCATTCCATTGCCCATCTCATCTATGAATTATTTACAACTTTGTCCTCGAACTTTCAATTTCTTCAACTCTAGTCCGTTTTCGCTTGTTTCTTTTATTTTCATCATCTCATAATATTACCAAATTGGTATTTAGTTCATTCACTTCCTTGATTTGTCCTTCAAACTATCTTTTGGATAATTGTACTTTGGTCCCTGAATTATCACTTTGCTCCATTTTAGTCCTTTTTCGACTCTTTTCTTGTGAATTCTATCATTTCTATAGAAACACCTACATGCATGAATTCAGAGATTAAGTCACAATTTAAATATTTTACTCGTAATTAAGTCATGTTTGTGATCTAAATAAGTGTGCAAAAACACACTTATCAAACCACCCCCCAAACTTGAACTATTGTTTGTCCTCAAATAAGATAGTGATTAATTCTGAACAAATATGGTTTAATACCCTGTCGTGGCTCAGGATTGGACTAAGTATCTGACTTTATTAAAATTTATCAGTGCAAAAAATGACATCAACCTTTACCTGTTAAATGCATACTTGACATGTGTGTGAATTGATGCCAACATATCAAATTCATGATAGGTTGAGTCCCGACCCCAAGTGGTCAAATATATCCTTACACGCTCTAGAGATACACACCCCCAAAACTTATTCTCTTCACTCAATTATCCCGGGGTTGTGTTTTAAAATTAGGAGTTTACATAGCTATAGTCCTCACCCTCTTGTAGTTTAGATTTATCTTACTATCACAAGTTTACATTTCTACAAATGAAGGCTCTCCTATATTTGATTGCTTCGACACTCAAGATTAAAATAAGTTACTTGCCTCGCCTCAAAGGTATAGTTTCCTCAACCAAATGTCTAAGGGCTTTTCTTCATGTTATTGTCTCTCTTTTATTTTTCTCACTCTCCTTTTTTTTTATCATCATCTTCTCATTTGCTTTCTATATAACACATGTAATGAGCTTTAGGCCGGTGACTCCCAAACCAGTTGGCTTTAGGGCACCAGGTTTTAAACGCTTGCAGGCTTAATCACTTGAGTTATAAAGGCTCGATCAGATGACTTTTTATTAACCTCTTTCCCTCTTGCTTTCTACATGACCGCTTTAGCGAGCTTTAGACCGGTGACTCCCAGGCCAATTAACCTAGGGCACCAGATTTTATAATATTCTTGTAGGCTTACTTGCTCGAGTCATAAAGGCATGAAAAGAAGTGTCTTATTCTCACAAATTAATTTTATGCCCTTATTGATCTAGACATTTAGTTTCCAAAACCAACCCCCAATTTAAGATTTTCTCCTAATCTTCACCTCACTGGTCTAGTCAATCCACACAATAAAATTTTATGCACGGAGCCCCCGCTTATCTCAATGCTCCATATAATAGCTCAACCAATTCCAAACTGTCTTAAGGTGATTTACGTGTTAATTCAATAGACGGTTATCATTATTTTCCTACTTTATGCTCAATCCAGTCATTCACCTAACATGTCAAGCATGAATAGCGTGCATTGATAATGTCAAGTATTGCATCACAAGTATTGGTTAATCTATTCAGCACTATATCCAAAGTTTATGAATTATACCAATCCAATAATCACATCATAGCCGGCAAGGCTATAGCCCATACAAGCATGCAAAAGTATAATCAACACACACTCATCAAGCATGCATCATGCAACAACTAGTCAATAATAACGATGGATTATGAAAATGCAAAATAATTACATGCTGACTATTTGTTTTAAATTATGCCACCATCCCCCAAACTTATGCAATACATTGTCCTCAATGTAAAAATTAAAGTTTAAATGGCATAATTTTAAAAAAAAATGAACACAAAATAGCAAAATGAGGTAAACAAGACTCCTCTGATCAATACAGTGGCTGTGATGGAAGGCTGGGTCCTGCAGCATCATCTCCAGGAAGGGGAGGAAGGCGGGATAAAATCTCTCTCAACAGGTCAGACTGCTTGGTCTGCTCCACCTGCATGGCCTAAACCCTGGTCTCCAAGCTTCCTAAACGGTCCTATGTCTCATTCACTTGTCACTGTATACCATCCACCCTACCAACGTATATTCCCAATCTCCCATCAAAGGTACTCATCTCTCTTCTTGCTGCAAGGGACTCGTGTGGATTGTGCTTAGGCTATTTATTGACATGCCTGGATGAACGATGACCTAAATTATAAAAAATGCTGAAAATTTGAAAAACTCCTAGATTAATGCAAAATGAAATAAATAAAGGGTAAAGACGTTGGGTTGCCTCCTAATCAGCGCTATTTTATAGTCAATAGCTCGACTTTTGGCACAGGTATTTTATGAAACTTTAAATATGGTTTGGGAGGTCTTGCATAGTTTGCTCAATATGGTCTTGTTCCACACTGCAGTTATCCTCCGAATTTCATCCCTGTCTCTCTCCAAGTGGTTTGGCTTTCTTTCCTCATCCGTATGAAATCCCATATTGAATGCCTTAATCTCCTTTGAATCGTTAAGAACGGATGGAGAGTGTACTATACAGGCCTCATGAATGTTTGGTTGTTTCTTCAACTCAAAATTATAGGGGATTCCTATGTCAAGTACTTCAATCTGGAAATAGCTTTCAGGCTCGTTGGTGTATTTCATTGCCTTGAAAACACTAAAAGAGACTTGTTCCTCCCCCAGCCTCAGAGTTAATTGTCCTTGCTGTACATCGATGAGAGCTCTTGCGGTAGCCAAAAATGGTCATCCCAATATGATAGGCACGTCCTTGTCTTCTTTCATATCTAAAATCAAGAAGTCTGCTGGGAATATGAGTTTATCCACTTTGACCAATACATCTTCAATAATCCCTCGTGGATGTGTAAGTGATCGATCAGCTAGCTAACTGTAGAGTTATTGTGGTTCCCTTAGGCTCTCCCAATCCTAGTTTCCTAAAAATAGAGAGTGACATCAAGTTAATACTTGCACCGAGATCACACAATGTTTTATCAAAATAAAAAATCACCAATTGTGTAAGGGACAGTGAAACTCCCTAGATCTTTCAGTTTTGGTGGGAGTTTTTTCTAGATTCTGGCACTGCATTCCTTCGTAAGCATTACTGTCTCATGGTCCTCCAACTTGTGTTTGATATAATATCTTTAAGAAACTTCACATAGCTAGGCATCTGGAATAGTGTATCTGCTGGTGGGATGTTGATATGGAGCTTTTTGAAGACTTCTAGAAATTTTTTGTACTGTTGCTCCAATTTTTGCTTCTTCAACCGCTGTGGAAAGGGAATTGGAGGCTCGTATGGGTTGACTATGACCCTGGCCTTATTTTGTGACTTTTCTGAATTTTCCTTTGGAGTTGATTCCTTTACAACAGTCTCTTTAGTCAAGGACTTGGAAAAGTTGCAGATCGAAGTGGTTACCACACCAGGATAAGTCACTGCTCGTTTAGCAGTTTTAATAATTCGACCTACTCTTAGAGATCGAATTATGGAAGCACAAAATAAAGACTCATTTTTGTAGAAGATTAAGAATGAAGTTGGTACCGATAAGAAAAATGACTTTGGAATAGCTGAGGATCAGGCACTGATATTTAGTGGAAGAATTTGCGTACCTAAGGATGAAACCTTGAAAAACGAGATATTGAAAGAAGCTCATTCCACCCCGTACACCGCACATCCCAGTGGTACGAAAATGTATCGAGATCTTCGAGATACATTTTGGTGGAGAAATATGAAAAGAAGTATAGGGCTGTACGTGCAGAAGTACATGGTATGTCAACAGGTTAAGGCAGAACACCAAAAACCAGCTGGATTGTTAAATCCACTAGATATACCTGAATGGAAATGGGAAAATATCACGATGGACTTTGTGATTGGATTCCTAAGTCAACAAGAGGAAATAATGCTATATGGGTAGTAGTGGATCGACTAACGAAGTCAGCTCATTTTCTTCCAGTGAAAATGACATTCAGTTTAGACCAATTGGCACAGTTGTACATTAAAGAGGTTGTGAGATTACACGGTGTACCTGTATCCATTGTGTCTGACAGAGACCCAAGGTTCACGTCCAAATTTTGGAAAAGTCTACAAGGAGCTATGGGAACGAAGCTGAACTTTAGTACAGCATATCACCCTCAGTCCGATGGTCAGTCTGAAAGGACCATCCAAATTTCGGAAGACATGTTGAGAACATGTGTTTTGGATCTAGGAGGTAATTAGGAGTCATACTTACTTCTAGTAGAATTCGCTTATAATAACAGTTTCCAAGCAACTATTGGAATGACACCATACGAAGCTTTCTATGGTAGAAGATGTAGATCCCCTGTTCATTGGGATGAAGTCGAAGAGAAGAGAGTTTTAGGACCAGAAATAGTTGAAAGGATGGTCGAGGTAATCGATAAGATCCGTGCAAGAATAAATGCAGCATAGGATCGATAAAAGAGCTATGCAGATACAAGGAGGAAGGATTTAGAATTTCAAGTTGGGGATAAAGTGTTTCTGAAAGTAGCACCAATGAAAGGTGTACTTAGATTTGGAAAGAAAGGCAAGCTACGACCCTGGTATATCGGACCTTTCGAGATACTTGATAGAGTCGGAAATGTGGCTTATCGACTAGCTTTGCCACTTGAATTATTGGCAGTACACAATGTGTTCCATATATCGATGATAAAGAAGTATGTACATGCTCCTAATCATGTAGTGAGTTATCAAACCTTGGAGGTACAAAAAGATTTGTCGTACGAGGAACTACCGATCAAGATATTGGATCGAAAAGTGTATAAACTAAGGAATAAAGAGATTCAGCTGGTTAAAATAAAGTGGAATCATTACGGTGTAGAAGAAGCCACTTGGAAAAAAGAAGAAGAAGCCAAAGACAAGTATCCAACACTATTCGTCTAATCAAAAGGTAAATTTCGAGGACGAAATTTTAATTAAGGTGTGGGGGATGTAGAACCCTAAATAATTCTAGACACCTTAGTGGCACTAAGACATGAATATTGGATGACTAAAGTATACTTCAGATTTTTAGTCTCATTTGAGACCCATTTTCGAAATAGGAAACATTCGATTTGAAAAATGATATCCAAATAAAAGTTGTAGCTCTTTGAGTTAGTTTTCCAACGCACTTTGAATTACCTCAATCGAATATCGGGAGAAGAAGTTATGATAGAAACACTGAAAGCTGTGCAGTGTCAATCGGACTACAACCGGGTCGACCGAAACTGCTTGAAATGAAAATTCTCGTTTTTCTCTAGAATTTAAATATTTATTTTCATCAATTATTTTCTCAAAGGGCCACCCACGTTTTTGGCAATAAAAATCTCACTAAATTAAAGCATTTAACCTCAAACTTAAATGACACTCATGTTTTCTCTCTTAAATGAAATTTGACCCTTCATTTGCTTTAAGTTATGGAATATTTACCTATAAATAGAGACCTCATTTCACTCATTTTTTCTCACACCAAAAGCAAGAGCTTTTACATACTAAAGAAAGAGTTTCCAAGAGAAAAAAAGAGAGGGAGGAAAATTATTTTTCCTAGAAGTTTAAGAAGTGTTTTCAAGCATCAATTCTCAACAGTTTTCAATCATCCAAGGAGTGCATTTCTTTCAACGTCCAAATTTCATCGGAGTTTTCAATCGAAGTTTTCAAAGTTTCAAAAGCATCAATCAAGGTAGTTAGAGGCGCAATGTGTTTAATCGTGTTAAGTTATAAGTTTCGATTTATGTTAATGTTTGTATGTCAAATGGTACTCCGGTACGGCATATCCCTCTATGTTAATGGTTGTATGTCAAATGGTACTCCGGTACGGCATACCCCTCTATGTTGAAGAAATGTTCGTATGTCAAATGGTGCCCTCGGATACGGCATATCCCTTCATGTCAAATGGTACCTCCGGGTACGGCATGTATGAAAAGTTATAAAGTTAATGTTTTCAAATGTATAGCTTGATCACGAATGCACCTATGATACCTATTGAGTTTTTCAACTCACGGGTTTAATCTCATCTCTACAGATTGAAGGAATTCTACCTCGAGCATGGATGGAGGAGAAGATGGAGAGTGATGCAACGAGCCCATGGAAATCCAGTGAATAAGTAATTTGGATTTATTTTTATGAAATGTTTTCCAATGTTACGCAGAATGCGAGAACAAGTTATGTTTTCTTCAAATAAATTACATTTTGTTGTTTTGAAAAATGATTCAGTGTTTTTGTTTAAAGTATTTGAAGTATTGTTATTTAAATTATAATCCGAAGATGTAAGCTTCCGCTAAAATGTATACACTTGTTACTAAACCACCGGTTAAACTAAGTAAAGTAAGTAGCGTTCCGGTCCACTAGGGGTCGGGGTGTTACACTTATTTAGATCACAAACATGTATAATGGAGAAAATTGCGGAAAATCAAACAATTATACAATATTTGCCTTATGTAACACGTTGGGATTATTTAGCTTCTATGTTCACAGAAGCAATAACCGTAAATGGACCCGAACAACTAGGCAATATTCAAGTACCTAAAAGGGCTAGCTATATCAGAGCCATTATGTTGGAGTTGAGTCGTATAGCTTCCCATTTGTTATGGTGCCTATCTTTACATGTCCACAATGAGATCAGAAAAGCAAAGAAGGTCGCTATAATTAAGAGCAAAATATTTAAATTGTGACTTAATCTCGTTGAATTCATGCAATGTAGGTGTTTCTATGGAAATGGTGAAATTCAGGAGAAAAGAGCCGAAAAAGGACTAAAATGGAGCAAAGTGAAAGTTTGGAGACCAAGTTGCAAATAATCTATAGATGAGACGGGAAATGGAATGAAGATTCAAGAGTGTTAGAGGTCAATCGAATGAGGAAAGGAGTTAAAGAGGTGAAATATGGTCGAAGTATTATCAAGTATTAACTTTCAGGCGAAAAAGCTATGCTAGTGATTTTTAGTTTCTATTTGAGATCCATTTTTGGCATAGTAAACATCAGAATTTTAGAAATCCTATTTCTATCAAAAGTGTAGATCTTTGAGTTTTCTTCCCAATTCACTTTGAATCACTTCAATCGGAGATCAGATGAAAAAGTTATAACCAAAATACTAAAATCTATTCGGCAGAAAGAATGACATAACCATGCGGTCGTATGGTAGAAACTCCTATACGGTCGCATAGAGGCATCCCGAGAAATTATTCTCAAATATTTTTTACTCTATGCTATTGCATAGAAATGTACTATGCGGTTGCATAGAGCAATTCGGAGGCCGAATCTGCAGTTTCCTTATTTCGTCGAAACTCTTATGGAAACAAGATTTTTAGGGTCCTATATAAACAAAAACTCAACTAGAACGAAGGGGGATGCCGTTTTAGAAGAAAAAGAGAGATTTTGAAGGAGAAAACGAAGAGAGAACAAGAGGAAAACATCACGCCAATTGAAGAATTGATTAAAACTTGATTCGGGTGATGACGTTTCTTCAACTATTTTTGTATTTTCTTCTTTTTAGCATGTTAGACTAGATTTTTCATGTGATAGGAGATCGACGTACCATGTAATTTGATCTTTAATTTTCTAGTTTTGCAATTTGACATTAAGACATATTTCTATTGATTTGAATGATTTATATGCAATTATTGTTTCCGCAATTAAGGGCCCGTAATTGTGTGAGTTTGAGTGATTTATTCTTACATTCGAGAGAATTGGAATAAGTTCGACATAATATAAATCATCGTAGGGTCCGATAGGGAATAGAAATATACCGTTATGCCCTACGTGAATCTTTAAGTGTTCATAAAACCGCATGCATTTTTACATACGCACTTGTCATAGAAATATAGGCCGGTGATATGTAGAAATAGGTTCGATACATCTCCATAGAGAGTATTGGATAGACTTAGGAACATTGATTCATCACAATTGAAGTGTGTTGTCACATTGTGAAATTAGGGTTTTAAAGTGATAATTGCATGGGAAATTGGGATCCTAGTGTGTTTAATTTCTATTGATTACAACAAACATGCGGTCTCAACATTTGATTTCATTCTAGAGTGTTAAAAAATATTGTTTTGCATATTTAATTTAAGTCAATCATAAAAATTGCATAATTAGGGTTTTCTTTCCAAAATTAGGATTTTCATTAGGTTTACATTCACTTTAGTAATTTAGTTTCGGTTAAGGCGACGATAGATAAAATTGAATTAATCAATCTCTGTGGGACGATATTCGGACTCTTTTAATCCACTTTATTACTTGTTAACGAACCGTACACTTGCGGTAGTTTCAAATCGAAAGAAATAATTTCGTGAACAAATTTTTGAACAAAACACTTCAATAATCGACGAACAACCGTCATTTTTAATCACATAAACTAATTGTTTCTGGATTTTTATTTTTTATTTTTTATAAGATACTAACAAGTTAAGAATCTTTTAAATTATTTTTCATGTTAATAAAAAGAAAAGTAAAGAACAGGTTGAGTATTTGAACTTTGAAAAAATAAAAACAAATAAAGATAAACAAAACAAAGTATAAAGAATTTGTCTCGAGATTTTAACGCCAGATGATTATAATTTTATTATATTTCCATAACATTCAATTAACTTTTAAGTTCGAATTTTGTTTTGTTAGAAAAGAAAAAGAAGAGTTACAGGCTAGGACACGTTTGATACTTTGACATGAGCAGGAAAAATTAAAACATAAACTATTTGTTTGATGCTTGATCTTCTTCTGTCTCTCAAGTACCAATTAGCATTAGATGATATGAAAATTAGAGACTTCCCACACCTTGCTATACATATAAACATAATTATCAATTTATAACGAAATTTTCGAGTACTATATTTGAATATAATACACTTATCTGATAGGCTGTAAACATAAATGTGCCCAAGTTTCAGAATATTTATGATAGAACTCCAACAGAATCACAGTAGGTACAATTGCAATCCTGAAAGTAACACACATTATAATACAACACAAGCATATTTGGCAATGTATTTAATTCTCAACGTTGCAAAATCAGGAAGAGGCCGGGCGTGGGAGTCTCTTGGCTATTTCCTGACAAATCAAACCACCATGAAAACATATTCTAGTCAAGAAAAAGATGATTATTCTAGTAAGCTCGAAAGCTAAACATTTCATAGTTATCATTCAATTGAGGCCGCTCTTGTTTGGGCCCCTTTTCCAATAATACATTTTTCTCCAAACTCATTTTCAATCACATATTCTCTTAATTAAATAATATTAGACGCATAACATAGAAATTTTTCCTACTTTTCAACCACACGTTCTCCAAAAATCCATTATTCCAAAATCTATTTTTACCAAATAATGGGGCTCAAACAAGGGCATAGTAGGAAACAAGGAATTGTGCAGAGAAAA
>NC_036237.1:5769269-5771919 GCF_002742605.1 Olea europaea var. sylvestris
AACCACGGGTCGCCCGAGCCAACAAGCCAAATTTACACCTCTAATTCTAAATCATTCTTCTAAGAAGACATCCGTCATTTGACGACCAAAAAAAATAAAATTTAAGAAAAATCAATCAACACATAATTGAAATTTCCCAAAGATCGACACTTTGAATTTGATAATAGCTTCTTATTAAGGCCCTGTTTGTGGCCCTTTTATTTCAAAAATTAGAGTATGGAATAGTGATCGATGTTGAAATATGTGGTTAAAAAAGAATGAAAAGTTTTTTATATATGTATAATATTATTTTAATGAAGAATGTGTTGTTAAAAATGAGTATTGTAGACAAAATAACGTGTTAGAATGTGGGAGAATGGTTGACAGACAATGACAAAAGATTTGTGCAAATAGTTATTGATCAGTTCTTTATTCTTCTCACCGAAATAGAAAAATTGTGTAATCTAGTTTTAAAATATGTTTGCATGTTTACATATGGACCCATAGTTATTAGACTCGACCCGTTCATCGACCCAGAAAAATTATTGGATCACCTAGTCGTGGTTCAACCGATGGATTGGTGGTTCAATCAACGAATCATTGCAAAGTCGTAATTTTATTTAAAAAATATATTTTAAAATGAAGGACAACAATCTTTCTAAATATAAAATATATACGTATTAGTTCACTATTGTAGCACAAGTTCAGATATTGCTATAACAGTTATGGATGTGATATTTCACTTCAAATGCCAAGGTTTATCTCTTCCTTTGCATATTGAAGAAAAATTGGCATATGACTAGGGGTGTCTATGGGCCGAGCCAGCGTGAAAGCACGAGCTCGGCTCGGGCTCGCCACAAGCCGAGCTCGACTCGTTCAAAAATAGGCGAGCTCGGTTTGCGAGCACACGTCGGTTTTTTTTTAAACAAATAGGTAAATTGAGAAATAAAAAAGTAATTTTAATTTTTAAATCGTGAATTTTTTATATAAAACATTTTTATATATAAAAAATTAGGTAAAAAAATTTAAACTCTCCTCCTTTATCCAGGTTTGGGACCGGCTACTTAAATTTAGAGTAGACGGAGTTAAAAATTGTGTTGTTTATTTGTTTGTTTGTGTACAATTTTTTAAAGAAAATTTAAAACAATATTAAAAATTATTTTTTCAAGCAACGCTACGCTTCTTCTTGCATATAATATTCAAAATAAATCCCTTCCAAAAATTGAAAGGGTAATCGAATACCCTTTCAATTGTCAGATATCTTCACTTCGAAAACTATATTGAAATCTTTCACTTCGAAGATTATATATAATCTTCGAAGTGAAAGACTTTTGACAATTGAAAGGGCAATCATTCGATTACCCTTTCAATTTTCAGAAGGAATTTACTTTGAAAATTATATGCAAATGTACGTACAGCGTTGTTCGAGAAAAGAATTTAAAATGTAGACATATAGTAGTAATAGTACTAAGCACTAACAAAAATTTAACTAAATTTGTGGAAAGAATTTTTTTTCTTTTTTTTTTTTAACTAAAAGAGTAAAAAAAATAAAAATGAAATCTTTATTTTTTTTTATTTTTCTTTTTAAAATAGATAAAATATAAACCTTCCTCCTTTATCTGGGTTTGGGACCGGCTACTTAAATTTTTCAGTAAGCGGAGTTAAAATTTGTACACGAACAATTTATTATAGCGTGTACAATTTTTAAAAAAAAATTAAAAGTAACTATAAGAAAAGAAAAGTTTCATCAATATAATTAAATCAAATATCACTTACTTGACGATATGCAATTTCGACATATTTATCTTGTAGTCGAAAATGAGCGTCCTACCAATCCTTAACGTACATTAACGCTTCTAAAATATCTTCTTTCAGTCGACTTCTGACCTCGCTCAAAACTCTTTTACCTGCACTAAAAGAAAACTTCGAAACAACAGTGTTAACCGGAGGGTCAACAGATCTTTTGCAAACGCAGATATAACTAGCCAACGTCGTTCATACTTTCGCCAGAATTCAATTACTTCGTCTGAACTTTTTTTAATTGCTTTATCTGTTGACATATTCTGGTTGAAATAATCAATTAATTCAGCAGGCAATGCATTATGGCTTGAGCCCATAGATGTTTGATGAGAATGAGATACAGATGTAGACGACATGATAGTGGCAGTAGATGAACACATTGCAGATGAATCATATCTATACGAATTAATGCCTTGAAATAAATTAAAGGTCTGTCTAGGAGAAATTAAAAGCAAAAATATTACCGTTGGCAGCAATTTTTCTACCGTTATAGCCCACAATTTTTGACTGCCTGTGTGTGAGGTGGGACCTGCATCTTGGACCAACGGCTCTATTTTGGCTGAAAATTTGGTCAAAAAACACAGCCAAACAGGCTCTAAATATTTTCGCATCTTCTTCTTCAATTTCAGCGGAAGGAATAGGTGTAGATGGTACCCGACTAATATTGGTACACATTCGGTTCACATATAATTCATACATTTCACGTAATGTTTGCTCTAAATATCTATATGTGATAGGTGTATCAAATGTTATGGCGTTTGAATTTTATCAATTATATATTTAGTTCTCGATAAATTATATCGGGGGTCCATCACGCATGCTAAAGGAAATAACATAGGCAAGTCTTCCCAATATTTTCTAAATTTTAATT
>NC_036237.1:5772019-5785280 GCF_002742605.1 Olea europaea var. sylvestris
TATATAACACTCAAGGCCTCCTATATCTGTATTTAATGTCTATGAGATTGAACGAGGAGCAGATAATGGTTGAGATATAAAAATAGCCACAACCTTGATCTTTCAGGATAAAGACAAGTTATTAATTACTTGTGCATTAGGACTAATGACATCCTACAGATTATGGTAATTCCAATTCTGATAGAGAACAATCTACCTAAAGATTTAAACATGCTCCTAATACAGAATTTTAATTGTCAATACAATGAAGATACAATATAGAACTATACAAATAATTGCACTAAAAAATAATACCTAAGAGATATAAATAGTCATACCTGCTGGCAGTAGAGAACGAAAAGGAGAAAGATCTTAGAGATAGATATGAGTTAGATCTTGCACAATATCAATGAACAAACGTTAGATTGAAATAGAAAAGACAATTCAACCAAAAATCAGAAACAAAATATAGAGCACAGATCAAGAACTTGGAATTTGAAATAAGATAGAATCAGAAAATCAAAGAAAAATAAAAACTTAAACCCCCTACCCCAAAAAAAAAAGAAAAAGAAAAAGGAACAAACGACTTCTATTGGATGAATGCATGCTGAAAAATAGCTTCAAAAGATCAAAAATTTTGGTATATGTCTAGTAACAACTGTAAGAAAACTTCCAACACGAACTTTGGAGAAATTCATAAATGTCGATTTCGCAAGTACGAACACTCAAAAGTTATCCCAAGGTAATTTCTTCTATTAAAAATAAGTTCAACAATTTACTAATTATTACTTCAGAAACAAGGTACATAATACATGGCTAAAAAAAAAGTATTCATTAGGGTAAATGTTTTTGTACAACTTGAAGACAAATCTAGTTCGTTAGATACAACCATCATAGGAGATGCAGCAGAAGTGTTACTAAAAAGTAGTACCAATGACTTAATGAACCATCTTCAGAAGGTACAACATCATATTCAACATCCTTCGAAAATGCTTTATTTCTTAACAACAAAGATGCCACTCTATTGAAATATATTTCGTCGACCATAGGAAGGTATTAAAGAACCCAATGACGTTGTCAAATTAGGAAGTGATACAGAGCTACTCTTTTATCTCAAGGCAACAGAAAAGCGCCACGGCCCACCTGAGTACTGCTTTGAAATCATATTCATGTTCAACTCCTCCACAGCAAATCAAGTTGATTCCTCAATTGTTATAGAAGATGCAAACAGGCAAATTGAAATGGAAAAAAATTCCAACAACAAAGACGTAAAAGGCAAGAACGAGGTGTCCGGACGACCCGATGACATTTCCATTGCTGCTGAAGAAATCAATTCACTGCATGCAAAAAGGTCTCTCTTCCAACCATCAGATGTACCTATTGAAGCAGAGTCAAAAACCCACAAAAAGGACTCACACATGCTCCAAAACCGATGACCGAACCATTGGAATCACCTCAAAAGAAAAATATGAATGAATAACATCTATGACACTTTTGCAACTATTTTGTGACAGTAGACAACAATTAATGTTTTATTTTGTATTTCTGGAACGAGTAACATGATCTGTCTATATATTTGTCTATGTACAAGACTTCAGATTCCACCGAATAACAATAAATTACTACTCTTGAAATTTAAAGTTTGTTGTACACGTCTTACTTTCCTTTTTCTCATTTCCGTTGCAAATACAATGAAATATTACTATGTTAAATCATTCCATTTCAAAATTAATATCATAGCTTACATCTAATGATTCTGTTTTTAACTAATGAATTCATTTTTTCTTTAAACAGTAAACTGATATCAACATTAAAAACTAAACAATTTTCAACATTAAAAACGCTAACATAACGTTCAACAGAATCCTGCTCGTGCATTGCACGTGCAATAGACTAGTGTATATATATATATAATGTTGCAGGGAGACCAAGGGGAAATACGATCTGCTCAAATGGACAAAGGTGGGTTCAAATGCCCGCCTAAATATCTTGTTCGAACAAAGATGAAGTTCGAGAAATTCCTACCTCTTTATCTAGAAGGCGCTTTGGTGAGATCTTCATGGACAGAAACTCCAAATTCGGGGGGTACCGAAATGAACCCTCCCTCCCCCAAAAAAAATTTCTTGGCCATATTCTAGGAGCCCAAATTATGTGATTGAATAAATCCTCCTGTATTTGTTGCGGGTCAAAGGCTCCTTCTCCCTCCCCAATTTGAGTTTTAAAACTTAAGGGGTACATTCAATGTAATCTACGGATAAAAGAATACATGGAGTTGAACATAGTAAAATAAGAAATTGGGCGGAGAAGGCCTTTCCGTATCAGGCACTAATATATTTTTAACATCTAATTAGATTGAGAAATTATTCAAACTTTTAATTCGAGAATAAAAATGATCTACTACAGTAAGCAAACTACAGAAAGGTCGAGGAACAAACATTATTAGATTCAATTTTGCTCGATCTTGGAGCTAGTCTCTCATTCAAATGAAACTCAATTTCAAATTCTTATGGATCATTATTTATATCACCCCTCACAATCGAGCGACCCTAGTGAAGTGCAAAAATTAAAGTGTACTTCTATAAAATTATGTAACTCAAAAATTTTATTAGAACTAATAAATTAAGACCAAATGCATGCAAGTATATCAATTTTATTAAGCTCTCGTTTGAGCCTTTTTTTGTAAAATTCATTTTTTTTCAAATTAATTTTTAACCACATGTTTAATGATATGTACAACTTTTTTCAACAAACACATTTTATCAAATCAAAATTTATTAAAAATTTAATTTTTATCTTAAACAAATAAGGGTTAAAATTGTATCTATGGGTCATATTTGGAGGCGATCACATTAAATCTCAACCGTCCAAATTTTCTTACCTGACCCAGCGAATGAACCTATACATCCCCACGCCACACCGACCCCTCAATTTCTCGCAGACACGATTTGCGAAGCTCCCTGCTATCTTCATCCTGCCGATATATACATACACAAAATTGTGTGTGTATTTATTGTTTTACCTGTAGTCAGATCGGTTGATTAACGTCGATCTGTATTTTTTTCCTTATTTTTTGTTGATACATTAAATAATTTGTTGATTGAGTGTGTGGTTTTGATTATTTGAAGAAGAAAAAAGGAGAAGCAAAGATGTTCGGCAGAGCACCAAAGAAGAGTAATAACACCAAGTATTACGAGCTCCTGGGAGTTTCCAAGAATGCTTCACAGGACGATCTCAAGAAGGCTTACCGTAAATCCGCCATCAAGAACCACCCCGATAAAGGCGGCGACCCCGAAAAGGTATTCTTTCAGAACTCGGTATGGTTGACTGGTGAATTCAGTTTTTTTGTTTTGTTTATTGTTATGATTATATATCTGTAGATATTGGGTCTTTATTGTCTTAGGGATTATTTTAATTTGTACAGATCAGCTACTCTTGGAACTGCTGATCTATATTCTGTTTTTCACTTTCTTTTTTAAAATCTGAATTTAGCTTTAGTTAGCTGCTTTGTAGAGCATGGATTTGTATATATGTAGTTGAATTATTATTTGGCAAGTGCAAAGAATAATTGTCGATTAGAATGCCTGAAAGTTTGGAGGTTCATACTTTGCTCTGAAGACATAGAATTCTTTATGGTTAAATACTGCTGTATTGTTTCTTGTGGACTTCTGAGCTATTTGTTTGCAAGCAGGGTGATGTGTATCAAGAAATGATTTTTCATACTTATTTAGAAGTTTTGCAACTTCTTTTGTCAACTATATTTTTGTGCAGCACAATTGATAGGGACAAGTTTCAGGTTTGCAATCACAGCTTTGTGTTACTTCTCTAATATCTGCTACTGTTTTCTTCTTGTTGCATCTTAGTAAAATATTTATTTTACTTGTTTAGTTGTTCTATATGTTAGACTCCTGTTCCATGCTTAAGTAGAGGCCTGTTTTAACTAATGTTGCAGTTCAAAGAGATTGCCCAAGCATATGAAGTCTTGAGTGACCCGGAGAAGCGTGAAATCTATGATCAATACGGTGAGGATGCTCTCAAGGAAGGAATGGGAAGTGGAGGTGGCGGTGGCCACAACCCGTTTGACATCTTTGAATCTCTTTTTGGCGGTAGTCCTTTCGGTGGTAAGTGATTTTAACAATCCCTGGGGGTGTTTGCCTTCCTTGGACAGTAGAAGCTTATTATATGAGTGACTCTTTATGTCCCCAGGTGCTGGCGGAAGCAGCAGAGGCCGAAGGCAAAGAAGGGGAGAAGATGTTATTCAACCTCTCAAGGTTTCACTTGAGGATCTCTATAATGGTGCATCGAAGAAACTTTCCCTTTCTCGTAATGTGCTCTGCTCCAAGTGCAAGGGGTGAGCTTTTGTGCATTTTACTGCTTATATTATTGTGACGATTGCTTAATTATTTTTTTAAATCAGTCAAGCTGCTGATCAATGGTGTGCAGGAAAGGTTCTAAATCAGGTGCTTCAATGAAGTGCCGTGGCTGTCAAGGGTCTGGGATGAAAGTTTCCGTCCGACATCTTGGCCCATCTATGATCCAGCAGATGCAGCATCCTTGCAATGAATGTAAGGGTACAGGTGAAACCATTAGTGACAGAGACCGCTGCCCACAGTGCAAGGGTGAGAAGGTTGTGCAGGAGAAGAAGGTTTTGGAGGTCCATGTGGAGAAAGGCATGCAAAATGGACAAAGGGTCACTTTTCCTGGCGAGGCTGATGAAGCAGTAATTGAGAATTAATATGCTTTATCATTATTTGAGTAAAGAAGTTTCTTTTTAGGATTGATTTTTAACTGAATTTTGAATTTTGCAGCCGGACACGGTTACAGGTGACATTGTGTTTGTCGTACAACAGAAGGAGCACCCCAAGTTTAAGAGGAAGGGTGATGATCTATTTGTTGAACACACCTTGACCCTGACCGAAGCACTATGTGGCTTCCAATTTATCTTGACTCATCTAGACAGTAGGCAGCTCCTCATTAAATCCCAGCCTGGAGAAGTTGTCAAACCTGGTGAGTTTATTCACAAGCGATTAACTATCGAGAAAATCTTGGGGAATTCGAAGAGTCGCAACATGTATAAACTTGGTGATTTTTGTATATTTGGTATAATCTAGTACATCAATTTGCTGACCTTATGGCGAAAATTAATTTTGGTTTGTCTATTTCTATTTTTTCTCTCATTTTCTTGACCTCTGTATGTTTATTTGCTTATTTGTGACTTTGATTTGCTTGCTGTTCTGCTTTTTGTTTTACAAATAACAGCTCCCTCTACAAGCTTAGCCAGATTCACTGATTCTTGAATCTTGAGTTTCTGCCACTGAGAATTTCTTACTCTTTTTCATACATTCAAACACTAATATTTGTTCACGGGATCACAGATCAATTCAAGGCCATTAATGACGAAGGAATGCCCATGTACCAGAGGCCATTCATGAAAGGGAAATTATACGTTCATTTCACTGTGGATTTCCCTGAATTCCTGCACCCAGAGCAATGCAAAGCTATCGAAACAGTGCTCCCTGCAAGGGCCGCAACCCAAATTAGAGACATGGAATTGGATGAATGTGAGGAGACTACTTTACATGACGTTAACATTGAAGAAGAGATGCGTAGGAAGCAGCAAGCTGCCCAAGAGGCATACGAGGAAGACGACGATGATATGCATGGTGGCGCTCAGAGGGTTCAGTGTGCCCAGCAGTGATGTAATATTGATGTGATCCATGCTTTTTCCAAGTTAGGGGAGGCTAATATTTGCTGCAATACTGGTATTCGATTATAGTATTATGATTTATACTGTTAATGTTCTGAAAATTTTATTTGACATGCTTTGTTATTGTATAATAGAGAACACAGATATTTTAAGTATACTTGAAAAAATACAAGTCACAACTTGCAATATTTTATATGATATATAGCTTTGGTGTGGGATTTTAAGAATGGTTAATCGTTCGAGTAATGTTATGTGTACACAATGATGTACACGGCATTTCCCTAGTTGTTATGTAGTTCTGAAATTCAGATCTCACTGTCAACACCTGCTTCGGAGTTCAGAGAATTACTGCGTGCACGGTTGGATTTTGGGGTATCCCTAAGTTTTGTTAGGGATAAGTCGAGATAGAATTAGTACATTTTCTCTAATTTGTTCACCATACTTTGTTTTGCTACATGTCTCTATGTGCCGAAGAAATGTTACATTATTGTACACATTTATGTTCAAGCAGAGAACCATTTGTAGATGAAAACTACTTTTTAGGCTAAAACGTAGGGGATGGTACGATTCGACAAAGAGAATCAAATTGAACCAATGATTAATGGCTATATTGTAATGAAACTGTTGGGTCTAACTTTAGTTATGGAATCAAGCTGTTTGGTTTTCTTGCATATAATTATTTCACTTTTCGCATAATTCCCAGACTATTTCAAAATAATGCATCCTAACAAAAGAGAGACGAATTTTCTTTCAGAAAATAATAATAAAATCCAAATTTGGTAGTTCCGATTATTATATTAAAAAAAGAAAAAGAAAAAGAAAAAGAAAAAGAAAAAGAAAAAGAAAAAGAAAAATGAAATAGGGAAGGTTTGGTTTTATATTTCTAGTCTAGAATTGAAAATTTATGATTAAGTTAAACAATTTGAGACATATCAGGTAGCTGTTCGCACGCTTACCATTTATTTTATGAAAAAACTGCTGAAAAGTAAGCCATAAAAATGGTTTTAAAAGAAAAAAAGAAAAAAGGTCATTTACCTTAAAGAAAAATGTCTCCATCCACTGATTAACCTCCAGCCCACCTCTGATCCAACCCGTAAACATCCGGACCAATGTCTAAGATTTCTTGGGATTGATTTAAAAGGCTTGGTCAAACTAAATAATAATCCAAGAAGACCAAAAACTAAGGTTTTTAGTTAAAAGGCCTAAAGTTATTAAATATGAAAAATAGAATTTGTAAAAAACTAAAATATCCTTGTATGTAAAATGATGTTATTGCCCTAATTTTCATTTCAATTTCCTTTCAACCCTAATCTCCTTCCCTCCTCTATGAACGACTCGACTACCGTACGTGTTTCCATGCTGATTTTCTTATCATCTTCTTCTCTACTTAATGAAATAACAAAATCTATATTCTCATTCCCTTGAACATTCATTTAGTTGAAGTGAATAATAAAGTCTTGCTATATTCTTATTGGGCATTTGGAGAAGAAAGAGGGTATGACAAATTTTCAATATTTGAGCCACTTTCTTTTTTCATTGTTTTGAATCATCTATTCATGTTGTTGTATATGTGTTTGTGGTGTTCATTTGTCAATAATGATTTTGAATTCATTTTATGATTAGATTGGAGCTTTAAATGGGTTACTTCCCAATCTTATTCTCATTACCCCTTATTCGTATTTCTTAGCATTAATTGAAGTGAAATGTGAAGTGGTAAAGGATGATTGTCTATTCTTCTCATTGTTTTCATGTGAAACATACATTTGATTTTTTTCAGTACAGAACGACTTACATATCGTTTTATGAAATCGGGAACGACATAGATATCGTTATCGTTATCAATACTGTATGATGTGTGAAATTTGATGAATTTCATATGTTGAATTACAGGTTATGGGCACCATGGACATTGTATGGATATCGGTTTGTTATCCAATTGAATATGAGCAGACAGTTGAAGGGTTTCTAATTTTAGAAAGGAGATTTTTTCTTTATCAACTGACTTATTTCATATCATGGTTCAGGATTGAGTAAGGGGTAGTACCGATTCTTGTTCCTTCCTTCCCCATACTCTATAGGTGCATGGAAATGGAATTATTCTGGGAACGGTAAAGGGAAAACAATGCCTATTCTTGTTGCAAAAATAATTTCTTACATGGAATTATATGATAAAGTTAAAGAGGCATTGAATATCGATACAAGTTTATACAAAATGGAGATTTCAGCTCGTCCCGTTATGTCCAAAGCTTCAACTGCACCAATCATAATTGATTGTGACAACAACGTGAAGTGATTTATATCTGTCTGTACGGAAACTTTCCTTTGTGTAAGTCTTTTAAATGAAGTTGTTGAGAATCGAGAAGATTTTGGTGATGAATTATGTTTATTAGTAATAGATGGTGGTGATGAATGATGTTTATTAGTAATAGATGGTGGAGAACAAATTGAAAAAATGAACAACAAGGAGGAACATGATCGAACAGACAACGATGGTAATTATGACAATGGTGATGGAATATTTGTAGATTATACTGATTTTGACGTAAGTGAAGATAGTCCCCGAAGAGTAGATGACAAAGTTAATTCTCCTGTAGCAGACGACAATAATTTTGAGTGATACACGCATGAACACTATGGTAGGAATATAGTGAATGGTAATGATGTTGAATATACTCAGATTGTATCTACAAGTGTAAGTTCGCTTTGTTACAAGACATCAGTAAAAATTTCGGAACTATTAGATTTGCGAGTCAACCAGTTGTTTCCATCGAAATATGACCTAATATCAAAATTGCAGTTGCTAGCTGTGAAGTGCCACTTTGAGTATAAAGTTAAGAAGTCAAATAAGAGCACTTATACAATTGTTTGTATTGATGAAAATTGCAAGTGGCGTTTACGAGCAACTAAGATCGTAGAAAGTCCAATTTTCAAAGTTCGAATGTACAATGGTTATCATTTTTTCTCCATGAGCGTTTGTCACTAAGATCATAGGCATGCTTCATCTATGATTATTGGAAACCACATCGCTCTTAAGTATGAAGATGTCAACCGAGTTTACGGACTAAGGGACATTATTAATGACATTCATCGAGAGTTTGGCATAACCGTAAGCTATACTAAAGCGTACATGGCTAAGAATTTTGCTTGTGACTGATTCGTGGGAAATCCCGTGAAAGTTATGTGAAATTACTAGCATATTGTCATGTTTTGGAGATGAAAATCCTAGTACACTGACATTCATTCGTACTAAGGATGATCGACGCTTCAAGTACCTTTTTATGGCATTGGGACTAAGTATACATAGATTCCTCAACTCAATGTGAAAGGTAATTTCTGTAGATGGTGCATTCTTGACATCGAGAATGAAAGGTACTCTACTCATAGCAACTTCTTAGGATGCAAATTTTCAAATATTTCCATTCGCATAAGGAGTAGTTGATTCGGAGATTGATGAATCCTGGACTTGGTTCTTTCAGAAGTTGCGGTTAATAACAGGTGATACGGATGACCTTGTGATTATATCTGATCGTGCAATATGTATCAAAAATGGAGTTAGAAATATGTTTCGATTTGCTCATCATAGTAATTGTAAATATCACTTGCAAAAGATCTTGAAGACAAATTTTCCACGGTGTGATGTTGCAACTTTGTTTAGGGCAGTATCAGAGGATTATACTATAATCGAATTTGAGTCCTACATGGTAGCTCTATGCAGTAAAAAAGAGAACATCAAAGAGTACCTATTGAAAGAAGATTTTCATTATTGGACTAGAATGCATTTTACTGGGATACATTACAATATCACGACTACGAATAATGCAGAATCTATAAATGATTTGTTGAAGAGTGCTCGAGAACTTCCCATAATCAGTTTAATTGAATGTATTCGTGGGCTACTACAAATGTAGTTTTATGAAAGACATGTTGAAGTAGAAAAATGTGTAACCCAACTCATGCCAGCATTAGAGAAAAAGATGTGCATGATATATAATGAATCAAATGGGTTGGAGGTAAATCAGGTTTCTCTGGACATTTATCAAGTCGGTGACAATTTAGACCACCACTTTGTGGATTTGTACGAAATGACATGCACGTGTAGCAGATTTGATTTGGACAAGTTCCCATGTGCGCATGCAATTGCTGTCGCAAGGTTTAAAGGAGACGAAGGCTATAAATTATGTACCCCCAGTTACACTAGTATTCGTTGGAAGCAAGCTTATTCTACATTCGTATATTCTTTGCCGAACGAGGTCAAATGAAAAATTCCTAAGAATGTGATAGCCAGAGAAGTATTTCCACCATTAACACAAAAACAGGGTGGGCAACCGTCAAAAAAGAGAAAAAGGTCGGCCGAATAGATGCGTGCGGCTTGTAAATGCAGAAGGTGCAAGAAAACTGGTCATGTTCGATCCACTTACACGGGCCAAGCAGCTAGTAGTGAACCTTAAGGTTGTAACACTATCGTGTCTTGTAACTTTACAACTTCGTACTTATTATTTCAACTGAATGAAATGACTTATTAGATTTTGTAGTCATTACGTTATTAAAATATTTTTGTACCGTTGGAATCAAATTAAAGTACTTTAGGTATTCATGTTCCGTTTTCCCACAGTAAAGGCAAACTAGGTTCATGTCGTTACAGTAGACATGAACGTCGTTCTAGTTCGAAAATTACACAGATTAACATAACGAGTTATAACTCGTTCCTGAGACACAAAACGACATTCATATCATTTCAATGTTAAATACACACTGCTTCTACCATTTGTGTAACGACATAGAACTCGTTATGACCACACATAATGACTTCGAAGTCGTCTCAGTTGAAATTGATATGAAAACGAGTTCGAACTCGTTCCTAAGATACAAAACGACATGCATATCGTTTTAATGTTAAATAAATATTGCATCTCTGAATTGCGTAACGACGTAGAACTCGTTATGGAGACACATAACGACTTAAAAGTCGTTTCAGTTAAAATTGATGCTAAAACAATTTAGAACTCGTTTCTGAGACAAAACGACATGCATATCGTTTCAATGTTAAATACACACTGCTTTTCTGATTTGTGTGACGACGTAGAACTCGTTATGACTATACATAACGACTTCGAAATCATTTCATTTAAAATTGATACTAAAACGATATTGAACCCGTTCTTGAGACACAAAATGATGTTTACATCGTTTCAATGTTAAATACACACTGCTTCAGTGCTTAAAAAGGCTTGGGCGCATAACGTTTCTTCTCGTTTAGAATGACATTGATATCGTTCTAGTCTAATCGTTCCTGAAACAACGTCCATGTTGTTTCATTACAAACTTGATGAGTTCGAAATCGTTTCAGCTGAAATAATAACTACAACGATGTCGGTATCGTTTCTTCACATTTGAAACGATATTAATATCGTTATGCTTAAAAATGACGTTTTGACCATCCACAACCACTGACATACGTCCCACCGTACGTATGATGATAAAAACAGGTCATCGAATCCGTTCAATCTTACTCGAATGACGCTATGGTAACGTTTGTGATTCCATAGTTGTCTTTCACACTCGAGTTGTTTCGATAGAAACTGGGTATCTCCGTTGGCCCTTTCAGGGCCATTCAAGAGCCACTAGCCCACTTGATATGCTCTTTCGATCGTTATACACATGTCAGAGGTATGTCGAGCGATCGAGGACGGTCGAAACGTTGTTTTTAGGTATAACAATAAACATATCGTTATGTTCTGAAGAAATGACTTTGAGGTCGTTGTAGATGTTATATGAACTGAAATGAGTTAGAAGTCGTAAAATTTGTAAAGAAACTGCATATATATTGTTATGTACCAAATAGTGAAATATAGTAACGTCGTCCATGTCGTTTCATTATAAACTTGACAAGTTCGAAATCGTTTTAGCTGAAACAATAACTACAACGACATCGGTATCGTTTCTTCACACTTGAAACGACATTAGTATCGTTATACTTAAAAACGACGTTTCGACCATCACGACCACCGCATACGTCCCACCGTACGTATGAAGATAAGAATTTTTTTGTCTCTTCCATTTTTAAGCATAACGATACTAATGTCATTTCAAGTGTGAAGCAACGATATCGACGTTGTTGTAGTTATTATTTCAGCTAAAACGATTTCGAACTCATCAAGTTTGTAATGAAACGCATGGATGTTGTTTAAGGAACGGGTTTGATGTAAACGTCGTTTTGTATCTCAAGAAAGGGTTCAATATCGTTTTAGTATCAATTTTAAATGAAACGATTTCGAAGTCATTATGTATGGTCATAACGGGTTCTACGTCGTTACACAAATCAGAGAAGCAGTGTGAATTTAATATTGAAACGATATACATGTCGTTTTGTATCTCAATAATGAGTTATAAATCGTTTTAGTATCAATTTTAATTGAAACGATTTTGAAGTCGTTATGTGTGATCATAACTAGTTCTACGTCATTATGCAATTCAAAGAAGCAGTATTTATTTAACATTGAAACGATATGCATATCGTTTTGTATCTTAGGAATGAGTTCGAACTCGTTTTCGTATCAATTTCAACTGAGACGATTTCGAAGTCGTTATGTATGGTCATAACGAGTTCTATGTCGTTACACAAATCAGAGAAACAGTGTGTATTTAAAATTGAAACGATATACATGTTGCTTTGTGTCTCAGGAACGAGTTATAATATCAATTTTAACTTAAACGACTTCGAAATCGTTATATGTGTTCATAACGAGTTTTACTTTGTTACGCAATTCAGAGAAGCAATTCGTATTTAATATTGAAACGATATTCAATGTTGTTTTCTGTCTCAGGAATGAGTTCGAACTCGTTTTCGTATCAATTTCAACTGAAATGACTTCGAAGTCATTATGTGTAGTCATAACGAGTTTTACGTCGTTTCGCAAATCAGAGAAGCAATGCGTGTTTAACATTGAAACGATATGCATGTTGTTTTGTGTCTCGAAAATGAGTTATAACACATTTTAGTATTAATTTTAATTGAAACACCTTCGAAGTCGTTATGTGTGTTCATAACGAGTTCTACGTCGTTACGCAATTCTGATAAGCAATGCGTATTTAACATTGAAACGATATTCAATGTCATTTTCTGTTTGATGAACAAGTTCGAACTCGTTTTCCTATCAATGTCAATTGAAACGACTTCAAATTCGTTATGTGTGATTATAACGAGTTATACATCGTAACCCAAATCAGAGAAGCAGTGTGTATTTAACATTGAAACAACACTCATTGTTTTGTGTCTCAGAAACGGATTCGAACTCGTTTCAGTATCAATTTCATCTGAAACGACTTTGAAATCGTTATGAAAGGTCATAACGAGTTTGACGTCATTAAGCAAATCAGAGAAGCAGTGCGTATTTAACATTGAAACGATATGCATGTCATTTTGTGTCTCGGTAATGAGTTTGAACTCATTTTAATATCAAATTTAACTGAAATGACTTCAAAATCATTATTTCTAGTCATAAGGAGTTCGACGTTATTACGAAAATAACGATAGTAGTGTGCATCTTACACTACAACAATATGACAATGAAAGAAGAC
>NC_036237.1:5786652-5791838 GCF_002742605.1 Olea europaea var. sylvestris
TACATAAGCTGTGCTACTAGTGGCACCATCAAATGCACTAGTCGCTGGATGGAACCGACCTGCCACAGTCAATTCAACTAACCCGTCAACCTTTTTCTCCACCCAATTAAGTCGAGTCAATATGACTACTTGTAGCCTTCTCTCAAGTTTTTCCTTTTCCGTTCTCAATAAGTCCGCTATTGTTGATCTCAAAACCACGCTACGGTGGTTGACCTGCTCTAGGAGACTCTTCGTGGTATGCATGATGTGGCTTAGCATCATGCTCAGCCTCATATCTTTTGGAATGGTGTGAAGCACTCTCATCTTCTTCCACAATCGGTGTTAACTCTTTCCAATAGACCTTTTCAAGTTCGGCTTCAATGGGAATCAATGTGGAATTAACCTCCAATTGCAAATATTAAGTCTGCAAATCATTAATCATCCACTAATCTAATTCCACAATTGTCCCCATTTAACTTTAAAAAACATAAATTTACCTCTTTCGATTTCAGCACAATATCAATGACGGCAGATGCTAACCT
This sequence comes from Olea europaea var. sylvestris, assembly GCF_002742605.1. Classification (NCBI taxonomy): domain Eukaryota; kingdom Viridiplantae; phylum Streptophyta; class Magnoliopsida; order Lamiales; family Oleaceae; genus Olea; species Olea europaea. The sequence continues at coordinate 5,787,174 of NC_036237.1, forward strand.
CTTCGGCATTTCCCAAGCAACCATTCTCGGAGTTACATTTGAATATTTTGAAGCAAACTTCATTCCCAAAATTGGAATCGCTTCGAATGCCCAAATCTATTATAAAACATGCATTACTATCTCATGGCACAATTTTATATATGCAAAATATTACAAGTCAAGTATATTGTTTGTTCTACCATTATAGCAAGGGAAAAGCCGTGCAAAGAATATTGACAACGTGACTCCTCTCCGACGTCGGAACTTTTTAATTTACTTCCTATCTCAAGTCTGAATACATTCATCGTGTATTCAGATGAAATCTTCCCCCATGGATACTTCTCAAACTTGTGGAAATCATCCACCATAAATCGATGTAGGTATTTTCCTCCGCGGCCCACAGGACATACGCCAATATTACGATCAATCCCAGCTTATACTTTTCGCTCTTTCTTATATCCCTATGTATAAGCAGAGATCCAAAGCAGCTCTCCTGAAGCTTGCTTTTGTGATTTGTATGCAGTTGCTCATAGATATCCTGTACTATTTGGAGTCTACATCTTCTTGTGATCGTAGCGTCAATCTGAATGTTCTCCATAGCACTGCAAATAATAAAACATGTACAAATATGATACAATTCAAAAACAGAATGGAGAAATTCCATATAAATCTTGTTGAGGTTTACATCACCTTCTAAACAAATTGAACAGATTTACATTGCAGAAAAATAAAAATGTAAGCCAACTTCCCAATGTTCAATTTGGAAGGTCAAAGATTCATTTAGGTATGTGACAAAAATGTGAGCCAACTTCCTGGCGAAAGATTAAATATAAATCACATACAACACACTAGCACAGTAAGCTCCATAGCCAAAAGGGAAAGATAAGTATGTGACAAAAACACGTTTGGCTTTTTTTTTCGCCTCTAGTTCGTTCTATCATCGCTAAAACTACAAAACAAGAGTAAATGAAATCAACAAATCTCATCTTGTATATGTGTCTTCAGCTCATCAATGGCTTAAGCAAAAGGATAAGGACTTGGGGGCAGAACCAGATACATGTTTATGGTAATAAGATTCTCTAATAATTTATTCTCTCTTACACCCACCTCAACACTTAGCGCATCTAGCCATAGAATCCTAACGAGCTTAATATCTCTAAATTTAATCGTTCCAAATAGTTACCCATAGATGAAATTTCTACCAGAGACAACAGTTTACAATGATTTAGAAATGGCATTTTAAAATGCAAGCCAAGTCCACTTACTCCAGTATATGATTGACATGAATCAGGTGCACGCTCTATAAATTAGGTCTCACTTGATTTTGCAACAAAATTATTCATATATTAATAGTCTAAATCATGTGTACTAATATAAAAGAAATTGACATTAAATCTATCAATGAGCTATGTCATTTCCCCTTTTCCTCGAATTAAAACACATAAATACCAAATTCAGAAAATAAAATTAGGTCAATCCAAGCACACAATAATGATCATGACAAAGCTATAAAAATTGCTAAGACAACTCAGAAACCCAGCTAAACAGTACTTGGTATAATGTCTGAGGATATGTACTTGAAATTTGAAGAATGCTCCCTCAAAAATTGGTCTGCCAGATAATGTTTGAGTTTCTGATACTCCTTCAAACGACGATTTCTCTTGCATACGGAAGTGATAGTGGAGAAGAGAGATGCTGCACAGTGGAGAAGAGATGATTCGAATGTGAAAGGAAAAATGAATGTTTGAGACTGTTCAGAAGGAAAGAGAAGGAACTACGTCGTTCCTTCTTTAATTTGGGGATCAATTGGAGGGGTGTAGTAGTCTTATTAAATATTTATACTTCAGATTATTTTCAAAAATATGGTCAAAGGCCTTTTGAACAAAAACCAATTGAAAGGCCGCCTTCCCAACTCATTTCCCCGATATTTCTTTGGTCCACGCCAGCTACAATGCACCTTCTCCCACCATGTTTTCAAAATATTCTAGCCGTTATCTATTGACATTATTATCTCTCTCATCTGCAACGGTTGGCTGTCGGATTGAAGTAGAAAAAGCTTGTCTTTCCTAATTTCTTCTGACATTTAAAAATCTATTTTACTCTCCTCCAAATCCCTTTTAATATAGTTGTAAAATCTTGAATTCCTGAACCAGATTTTGAAGATGAAGGGAGTGAAAGTAAGGCTACTGAAGAAATTGAAGCCAATCAAAACAATTGGGTATTTGAAACCAGAAAGAATTCTTCAGGTAAATTCATTTGAAAGCTATGTATGCACTTCACCACCTAAATCGAATTCCGTAGCCCCTAAATCGCTGGTTTCCATCCAAGAAAATCTCGATAATGTTGAGGAGAATGATGGATTGAAGCAAGAACAAGATATCATTGATGTCACAGAGCTTATGAGGGATCTTGAAGACCAAGAATTGGAGTTTGATGACGACATCAATGATAAAGAGAACGTTTATCCAGGAAAAAAGTCGAAAATCAAGGATGATTTCGAAGAAAATGAAGAGATTTCTATCTTATCTGAGTCGAAGAATGAGGTTTTGGAATCTACAGAATGTCTAAAAGATGATGAAAACCATGTCCCTTTACCTGAGATTGATGTGCCATCTTTCAGGCGGCCAGATTTGGACTCAGGATCCCTTTTTGACCCAAATCTTCTTGCAGCGTTTGAGCAGGCAGTAATGGAAGTTAAAGCCCAAGAGGAGGCAGAGAGAAGGGTTCGAAACGAGGAAATAAATTGGCAAGAAATCGACGAAGGCCCCCCTTTAAAATCAAGAAAAATCGAGGAAACCGCTGATCCTCTACTAGAATTTGAAGACAAGTGTCCACCAGGAGGTAGCGACACAGTTATTCTCTATACTACAGGCCTTAGAGGGATACGAAAGACATTCAACAACTGTCACAGAATCCGGTCTCTATTGGAAAACTTGATGGTTATGTTTTACGAGAGGGATATGTCGATGCATTCAGAGTATAGGGACGAGTTATGGAAGATTTCGGGTGAAAAATTAGTGCCTCCAAGGCTCTTCATTAAGGGAAGGTACATTGGAGGAGCTGCAGAGGTTTTGGGATTGCATGAACAAGGAAGGTTAAAGCCACTTCTTGAAGGAATTCCTATTGCTAAATCTGAAGGAACCTGTGAAGTTTGTGCTGGAATAAGGTTTTTAGTGTGTTTTAACTGCAATGGAAGTCGAAAAATTTTCCCTGAAGGGGATGGTGAGGCAATGAATTGCTCAGAATGCAATGAGAATGGATTGATCATATGTACATTTTGTTGTTGAGTATTAATTCACTGCTTGTCCGATTATTGTTCTTCGATTATAGAGGATGTGGGATTAGACGACGTCCCTCATTGATACAGGACGAGGAGCTAGTTTTCCTTCGTTTTTGAGGCCGAGGAGATTCTTCTGGTTTATTCTGCAGAGAAGCAGAACTTGGTTTTAGTCATCTTCTATTCAGAAACAATAATGCAAAGTTTTTATTTGTTGTTTAAGCTTAACATTTGGTGCATTATTTGAATCTTCGGTAAAATTAATCAATAAATTGATAATCCGCTTCAAATTTATCGAGAACAAGACTTTATATGCCTTTCATGATTTTGCAAAAATCAATTTAGATTCTAAGGACATTACTATTCCTCAAATGACATTCATTTTGATAATCATTGGCAAAATGGACCATGCTAGAGAGTTTTCAGGTGGACCAGTCTTGGCCCGACATGGTGCTGCTCGACACATTTTGACCAGCTATGGAATTGTTTAAGAGTAACATTTAGGGATCATTCCTTTTATGCTATTTTCAAGAGATCGACATTTAAATAGGTCAACCTTCAACCTAACTCACTCTTTTCACCCACAACAAAGGAGAGAATCCAATGTTGAAAGTGGCCAAGAAGAAAGAAGAATACAAATCGTCGATATCTCACCACAAACTATTTAGTAACACTCCAAGCAAATGAAAGGTGATAAGAAACTGTTCCAAGAACAATCATTCACCCAACACAATGCGAAACTGAAATCCAGTAATTGAAAATTATACGAGGGTAAAATGCCTCAAATAGAAGTGCAAGAGTGCAATAGATCAAACTAAATGAACAAGAAAAATAAACGGCTCAAAAAACTGTCATAGAAAGATATATTAGTTATACAAGTACCTAATTTCCTTTTATATAGACCGGAATGAGTACATTGAAGAAGACTCTCATTGAGATTGAAATCCACTAAGCATGTGAAGCTCCCTGCGGCTCTCATTAACAAATTTTCGAACTGTCTTAAACCAATAGAAGAGATTCCTCTGATCTTTTACATCAAGCCAAGCTCGTAAAGATAGAAAGAGACCCTAATTGACCACTTGGTCTTCTATGTAACCATGAAGAGCATCTCTCACTTTTTCATCAAGATCTCTGACAATTGTAAATGAAATGATAAAAATATGGCTTTAGATGGCAATCAAGAAGAAGGCATCAGATTTTAGTGCACGCAATATTGATGGCGAAGGCGGGTCAACTTTCTGTGGAATATAAATAAAATTTATATAAGATGATTACATATTGGACAGAAACCATCACATGTTTGACGATGCCAAAAAGTTACATTTCAATTTTATTAATAAAGAAAGTTTAAATTGGAAAATCATGCTTGAAAATGAAAAGGGAACGGAAATTAACTAGATATTTTCTCT
>NC_036237.1:5794826-5799596 GCF_002742605.1 Olea europaea var. sylvestris
AAATTTTGAGTACAAAATTTGCACAGTTCGGACATTGAAACAAATTGCAGGAAAAAGAAAAACAAGAAGAAATATAATTGAAAATTTCAACCAACTTATCAAAGAAAAGGCATCACAAAGTCATGAGGAACCAGAAAGAAAGAAAAACTATTTAGTTGAACTCAACAGCAGTTAGCTACATTGCTCACTATGGTAACTAACCTGCTTGAGCTTTCTGGTTTAGATTCCAACCAAGTAAATGGTTTTCTGTTTGATAATTCAGAAAGCGAGGATGAAATCGTGAATGAGGGGGATCTATCATCAACTTTAGAGCTAAAACTAAGGGAGGGAGTAGAATTGTTCACTTCTTTCGGTTTGTCAAAATTGAAGACTGACTGAGGAAGCAAGGTTGATTGGAAGGATGCGCTTGGTGCCTGGGAAGCCCTGGAGGCAAAGAGAGCACCTTCTTTTCCAACAATGAATACACCAGAACTTTCCATGTCACTGCTTTTGCTAGATAAAGGACCCGAAGTTGACTTCAGTTCCAACTGAATAGTGGTTTTGTCTGATTTTAGTTCAGCAGGTGAAGTCTTTCCGTCAATGAGAGCTATCTCCGCTGTTTCTCTCCCATCACCTAATGGTTTCAGCACACGCCCATTAGAATGTCTATTATCGTCCTGCTCCAAAAAGTCCCACATAAGAAAAAAAAATTAATATAGACACAAGCTCCATAAGGAGAAAAAATTGAAATGTACACAGAATAAGCTAGATTTTCATTACAGCAAATCAATCTATTCTTAAAGGGCCAGTAACAGAGATTAGAGTACTCAACAATCACCAACTACACTTCAAGCCCCAGATATACAGATGTAAACTAACAATAAACTAAACTCATAACAGATCAAAGTCAAGCCTGTAAGCAATTCATTCTTAAACATATACACTACATGGAAAGGAGACAATACCTACCTCGTGTGCACTCATCTTAGAGGATCGTCTCTTTTCGGGAGGTTGAGATGCAAAAGTCTTAAGGGCAGTATCATTAGTTTCACCCATAGGTCTGAAAGTGTTTACCGATACTGAGGTATCAATATTCACAGCGGGAGTCAACATATCACATGGACCAACAGACTCTTTTGGGCCATTTTCTTCTACTTCCCCTTGCTTTTGTGAAGTAGAATCATGAGCATAAGGCAAAGCGGCTATGGGCCAACCCTCCAACTTATGGCCATCCTGGAGCTTGATTGGTTTCATTTTCAAAGGTAACTTCTCCCGCACAGCAGCTAGCATGGATTCTGATGATTTTTCCTTTGGGGTCAACTTTTCAAGATGCTGCAATATTCTAGCAGCAACCTCGCTAGACTTAGAAGGTACAGGAGTATAACTGGTACTTGGAATGCCGTTATCCTCATTTTCTCCAATAGTTTTTGAGACCTTATGCCTTGTTTCATCCTCTAATGGAAGTTTCTGCTTTAAAGATATTTGTGAAGCATCAGAACCAATCTCCACTCCACGATCAGAAAGAGGGCTTCTATGAGATAAAAGACTGGGTTTCTGTCTGATTCTCCGTATGGGACCAACAGAACCAAGATCATCATCTAATATTGAACTCCTGCGTTTTAGAGTCTGAAATAAAAAATAAAAGAACGAAAAAAATATAGAATTTAAAAGAAAAGAAAAATGGAAGATAACATGTGAGATAACAATGTATAATCTAAAACTATTAAATCGTTACTATATACCAATTTGTTAGGCCCAAATCGTCTATAATGCTCCACTGCAAATGGAGATGATGATGATGATGACGGCCCACCATTACCATAATTAACGGATCCAGTTCCCTGGAAAAGAACAAGCATCAGAGAAAACTAGACAGAAAGTACAGGTATACTGTACATAAATGAAAACATCGTAAATGAACCTTTTGTACGTCAGTTGAATAAACTCTGGAATATGGAGTACGAGCCATATTGTATATTGGTGATCTGCCTCGAGATCTTGGGGTTACAGATCCATATTTAAGAACCTCAGGATTAACAGCATTCCTCATTGTTAATGACGTGATAGGCGGTTTCGGTGTAAAAAGTACACTACTTAGCAACCCTGAGCCTTCCGTAACAGCTTGATTCCGCATCCCCAACATTGATGGTGATAATTTTGAAGGCCTACTGCCCATGTAAGCTTTTGCAAGTTCAGCAGGAGAAGCAATTTCTTCCTCAAGGACCTAGACACATTTCTATGGAATAAATATCAAACAAAACTCGTTCTGTTACCTTAAAGAGACAAGGATACTACAAGAAATCATCATATGTATATCAACCAACAACAAAATTATAATTGGATATCTAAATGTTTAACTTGTCAATAATAGAACATTTCAGCATACTTTTGAACTCACTATAGGTGTTGCTATGACTCCATGAGATCTATCCTCCTCAATTTTATTTTTTTCCAATGAAACACTAGAATATTGTTGAAGCCTTTCAACATCCGTCAGCGGCTTTGCTAATTCATCTGTCACTAATCCATCATCACTAACTGAAACTTCTATAGCTTTTGAATGCAATAGCTCCCTCAAGTGTTCAATCTCAGGTCTGCACCAACAAGCTTTACTTTAGTACCTTGAGCCCAATGATGTGCACGCATATTTAGGACATTATGAAATAACCAGGTGCCTAGACAAAAATAATAATTGAAATATATGCAAATAGAGAGTTTGTCAATAAATAATAGAAGGTCGCATTGCAAAGTAGTTGGGAAACCAAGTCAATTCCCTAAAGATATGCAAATTCAAACCATCAACTGTGAACTTGCAAAAGCTATCAGGTCTTTGGACAAAATTGCACAACATAAATAAAATTCAACAAATAACAAATCCATGATTAGTTTATGATTGTACAAAAATAAGTCTTTACCAGTCAAATCTGAATACCTAAGAAGAATTACATCTTTTTTTCAAATTAATTTGACATTTAGAGGTGTCCATGGTGTATGAATTATTAATGGCACTAAAAAGGTAGAAATCAAAGAACTGTGTTTCATCTAATATACAAGAGAAATCCATGCAAATGCAAGCCAAAGTGATGCGCACTGGCATTTAGGCAAGCAAGCTGGTTTTGTAAAGCCTGCAGGGGATGCATGGATAAGGAAAACCAATAAGTAGACAATATAGCCAAAAACTAAGTTAGTTGGCTGCCACAGGGGTGTAGTAACAGGATATCCAGCTATTCATCAATTTCCACCACAGAAGATCAAAGGATGAACTCCTATATGATAGACGACCGGCGAAAGTGTAAAAATTAACAGCCTGTTTGAGAGTGATTTTGAGAATTGATTTTTTGACCGTTAGGAGAAAAGTGGGGTCCACCCGTGAGAGAAGAAGTCAAATATAACGGTTGGAATAGTGAAATAATGGTCAAAAAATCAATTTTTTGGGCAAAAAAATCACTCCCAAATAGACCGTAAATAGTTCAGAGCATTTAGCTCTTAAAATGAACTTTATACTTATGCAAACCTGCAAAAGGAAAAACTACATGAAGCATGTTAGATACTGAAAAATGATTGCAGAAGCTTACCTAGTGAAGGTCTTCTGCTTTAACAATTTTTCAATCTCAGAGATTCCACCATTTATCAGATGGCGGCCATTACCACCTGCAGGCTCTCGTCCTCCAGATTGAATCTTCACCCATAAAATGAAAATATAAATCACTTTCACCAGCTTTAAAAATACAGTGGGTGCATCCACAAGAATAAAGGGAGAAATAAAACATATTAATCTGAATTAAGAAAAATGTAGGTCTCAAAATATGAACTAGGCAATGGCAGGATTAAAAATTTAACAAGCAATTTAGTACGTGCTAGGTCCACTTTCTTGCATGAAAAGTTCACATTATTGGACTCTGCAAGAAGTGCTTTCACGGGATATTACATGCTAGATGAACCAATAATTTAATAAGTTCTATGTAACTGTCCTTCAGAGAAGTTAGATTGGAGAGCCGTAAAGGTTGCTTTCTTAAAATGGAATGCTTAGAATTGTACTTCTCATTGTAGAGCATCCATAACACATTGAACACCCATGCCTTCCTCCATTGCCAAAAATGTTGTTTGAGGCATATGCCTCATTTAAGGTTTTCATGATGCACAACAAATCTAACAGATTACCAGCCCGTTTGGGAGTGATTTTTTCCCTTAAAAAATTGATTTTTTTAACCACTATTTCACTATTCCAGCTGTCATATTTGACTTCTTCTCTCACAGGTGAACCTCATTTTTCTCCTAACAGTCAAAAAATCAATTTTCAAAATCACTTCCAAACAGGCTCTACATCTTGAATACAATTTAATGTTTACAACTCAATTTACTGAGCTTACGCGTCAAGGTGCCCAAGGACCGGGTTGGTTGTGCGCACTCATTTATCTTGCCTAATCCGGACTTCTTATTATTGAACTCACTGTTTTTACACATTTTTTTGTAGACTTTTACTGGTTTTTTGGTTTTCTTTTCTTCAATCTTTAAAGAGAGAAAACTTTTAGTAATGTTGTTGATATGGGTGATTCCCAGGTTTTTTCTATTTCTAATAGTAGATTGCACTTTTATTATGTAATTACTAATTTGAAACATTACTTTCTACTACTTTGTGGTTTTTTGTTTTCTTTTCTCTGCCTTTAAGGAGAAGGCACCATTAGTAATGTTGCTGAAAGGTTCCCCGGGTTGTTTCTATTTTTAATAGTAGATTGTAATTGTGTAATTACTAATTTGAGACATTGCTTTCTGCTACTATAATAATACCTG
>NC_036237.1:5803904-5813514 GCF_002742605.1 Olea europaea var. sylvestris
ATATACATGGATGCTCTAATTTGGTTCTCTTTAGTAGTAACAGGAAATTGGTGCTCACACAATACTTCTATGTTTTGACTTTAGGAATTTTTATGGAGGTGAAATTGTATAGGGCTTAATATAAGGAGTTCTGAGGGAAGGTTCAATAGTATAACAGTTGGACACAAGTTTAAAATTTAAGTCTTGGGTTAATAGCACAAAACGTCCCTACGTTTGACACTTATTGCGGAAAACGTCCATACGTTTCATTTTTTTGCATTTTCATCCTTATTTCAATGTTTCATTGCTAAAAACGTCCTTTTCACCATTTTTGAATGTAAAATTACCAAAATACCCTCCTATTTAAATAAAATCAAAAAAAAGAAAAGAAAAATAACGAATAAATTGCAATTTTACTCCTAAATATTTTAAAAAGTTCAAGTGAGTCCAAATAATTATTAAAAGGCATAATAGCACTAAACGTCCCTACGTTTGGCATATAGTGTGCAAAACGTCCTACATTTCAAATTGATAAAAAATGACGTTTTTCGCAATAAAACGTGAAAATAAGGATGAAAATGCAAAAAAAAATTGAAATGTATGGACATTTTCCGCAAGAAGTGTCAAAGGTAGGGACGTTTTTCGCAAAAAGTGTCAAATGTAGAGATGTTTTGTGCTATTAGACCTTATTAAAATTGAAACCAATGCCAAACCGGTGAACCTCCATACCATTTCCAAAATACCATCACTCAAACTCCAACGGCACCACCTCTTCCGGAGTGATCCATGTTATTTCCAATACACCAATCGACTATACTCATCAAGACGCTTCTCTTTATGGTCTCTTATTTTCCAAATGGGACGTCACCTTAGAAATGAAAAAACTCCGACGGCATGGAGGTTCGGCGGTTTGAGCGATGGTTGGTCGGAGCTTTTTCATTTCTAAAGTGGCAGTCCCATTTGGAGAAGAAGAAACCATGAAGAGAAGCACCATGGTGAGTATAGTTGATTGGTGTGTTGAAAATGACATGGATCTCTTCGGAACAAGTGGTGCCGCCGGAGTTTGGGTGATGGTATTTTAGAAATGGTATAGAGGTTCACCGATTTGGCAATGGTTTCAATTTTAATAAGGCTTAATAGCATAAAATATCCCTACGTTTGACACTTTTTGCAGAAAACGTCCCTACCTTTGATACTTCTTGCGGAAAACGTTCATACGTTTCAAGTTTTTTTTGCATTTTCATCCCTATTTTCACGTTTCATTGTCGAAAACGTCATTTTCATCAATTTGAAACTTAGGGATGTTTTGCACACTACATGCCAAACGTAGGGAAGCTTTGAGCTATTATACCTTTTAATAATTATTTGAACTCATTTGCACTTTTTAAAACATTTAGGAGTAAAATTGGAATTTATTCTTTACTTTTCTTTTCTTTTTCTTTTTTTGATTTTATTTAAATAGGAGGGTATTTTGGTAATTTTACATTCAAAAATCGTGAAAATGGCTTTTTAGCAATGAAATGTTGAAATAAGGATGAAAATGCAAAAAAAAATGAAATGTAGGGACATTTTTCGCAATAAGTGTCAAACGTAGGGACGTTTTGTGCTATTAACCCTTTAAGTCTTGTATGGAAATGGTCTTGGCAGTGTATAGACAAGGATGTGCCTTAGCAGCAACCTTCAACAAGTTGAGCCAGCTTGCTAGCTTCGCAAGCTCGGCTTAAGCTTCAATTTCTTGCACATAGAGGTGTCAAAGGAGAACGACTGCTCAAGCACAAGGAAGCCCGGCGTCAGCCAGTCATGGCACTTAATTGGCCAGACCATAATCATTCCTTCAGTATTTACTTGAATCAAGAAAATCTCAGGTGAATAAAAAAAACACTTACACAAAACTTCGTGTGCAGTTAAACGCTGTCTGGGATCCTGAACAAGCATCCTCCTTACCAAATCTTTTGCACTTTCTGATATACTTGGCCAGGGATCAGATGAGAAGTCAAGATCTCCATGGAGTACTTGTTCAAATATTCCTTGTTCAGTTTCTGTAGTCAATACAAATAAATGAATAAACAAGATGAGAAAATTTCATATCATAGGAACGTTTGTTAAGGCTAAAATTTACCTATAAATAATAAGTTTTGCCAAAAAAATAAATAATATGAGTTCTGCTAAAAAGAAAATAATTTTTCTAATCAATTACATAAAAGTGAGAAAAAAGCAAATGTTTCTGGAATCAAAGAGTTTCTTTTACTTCATTTCAAGCATGGACAAACATGCATTAAAGTCAAACGCAAACATATGTTGATGCAGTTGCCAGTGAACTTCTGAAATTCTCACCGTCCCAGAAAGGAGGAACTCCACTTAGTAAAATGTAAGCAATCACTCCAGCACTCCAGACATCGGCTTCAGGACCATAGCGCTTCCGAAGAACTTCTGGTGCAACATAATATGGACTACCTACCACATCGGAAAAACTTTCCCCTGAAAATAGAAAGCCGTCGATTACTCTGAGGCTAAGAGAGTAAAGGACGCAAAACTACAACAAACACATAATAAAACAGTTATATAACAGGTTAAATCACTGGCGGAACTGAACTTATAGTGAAAATTTATATTGGTCACTGACCATTATTTTGCTCCAAGTTGGTCACTGAAATTAAACGTTTGTTAGTTGGTCATTTCATCGATATCAGTTAGTTTGACCATCGGAAAAGCTAATGTGACTGTTCAGTTGGCAAATAACAGGATTGATACGACACATTTTCCATTAGTCAAACAAACAGATATGGATGGAATAACAAAGTTTAAGTTAAGTAACTAACTTAAAACGAAATGAAATTTTGTGAAATTTTTTTAAAAGCTTAGTGATCACCACACCTGCATTCACTTGCAAGTGGATTGGAAACTCAACAACTGGGCTAATTTTGGTCTCAATCCATATCTGTTTAACTTGCAAGTAAAAAATTTGTCAAATAGGCTGCTCAAATTAGAATACAGAGGCTTTCGAAATGAAATACTATGATCTATTTTAATAGTTATCAAGAAAAGCTTATCGATTAATTTCTAATCCAAAACTCTTTGAAATTACACGTGAGAGCAACATCAAATGAACACCCACTTAATTGGGAAAAAAAATCAGATTTAATCAAAAGAGCAATTGGATGCTTTGCCAGGCTTCCAAGAACAAGATGATAGTTCGAGTGAAACATCCTCGATTTCATATTAGCATAACATGGTGTGACATTGTTGTTTCATCTCATTCAAGTGGGTATGAAGTTGCAACATCAAGCCCTCACAACAAAGAATCAGGGGATTCAGCTGTCTAATGAATATAAAAGCTTAAAGCATACAAACCATTTGTCATGTTGGTTTTTTATTAATGGAAGTTATTCTTGTTTGGCAATTAAGAAGAGACACTAAAATCAATAAGGTTTCAGTTCTTTTTCATCTTTAACATTATCAAGTGTTCGTTAATCTAACTTTCCATTATTGTTCTACTGGCATAATTTTGCGAAGGAGCAAGATCACACGTGGATAATAGTAAAGAATCGTCTAAAATACACCCTGCACACACATACATACCTGGCTTGAAGAATATTGATAAACCAAAATCAATTGTTTTGAGAAGTGATTCCTCCTCCTGATCAACAAAAAGAAAATTCTCCGGCTTGAGGTCACGATGCATAACCCCCAAAGAATGGCAAGCTTCTACCACTCCAACTATAGTCCTAGTGAGTTCTGCTGCCTTTCTTTCAGTATAATGCCCACGTTGAATTATTCTATCAAAAAGCTCACCCCCTGCACATAATTCCATAACAACATGAACAGCCACAGCATCCTCATAAGCCCCTTTAATGGAAATAACATTAGGATGACCCGCCAGATGATGCATTATCTGAATTTCCCTTCTAACGTCCTCCACATCGTCATCAGTCAACAACTTCCTCTTCGCAATTGATTTGCATGCATATTCTTTCCCAGTTGACTTTTCCACACAAATAAATGTTGTCCCAAATTGGCCTTGTCCTAGTTTCTCCCCCAAACTAAAATACTCCTTCAAATTCCCTGTTTTCCTTTGTAAAACAGAATCAGTCCTAAGTCCTGCACTGGCATTTCTCTTCATATGTGGAGGCTTCTTCGAATTGGCCGGTTCTTCTGGTTTTGTAACAGGTTTTGGAATTGTCACTTGTTTAGGTGCAGTGCTTTGTACTGGCATTGGTGACTCGGGTTCTTTATCAGAGGTTGGAATCTCATTTTTTACACTCTCTCCATTGATGGATGAACCATTGTTTTCTGGTGCACGGGATCGCCACATAGCAGCCGAGACCATTTGAAAAATACCATTTTTTGACATGCTAGGACCAACACAAGTATTCCCCATCTGATCAAAACTCACTAAATCAATTCCTTCTTTAGAACTCCTCCAATATCCCCATTAAAATCTAGTAACAAAGAAGATCCAATACTTACGATTAATTAAAAACCCAATATCTAACTAAGTCAAAACTCAAGCTTTTCACTATAATTGCTAAGAACGAATACAAAAACAAATCTAATATATGCTCCTCTTGAGCAATCATATAAATATCCTAATAAAAGAACAGCTTTCAAATAATTAAAAGTAGAAATAGAAAGGGATTGAATAGGAACCAACGAAATTAATCAATACCACAAAGAGAAAGGACAGATAGGAACACAGAATATCACAAAAGAAATTATAAGCCCTTAAATTTCTAGAGAAAAAGCCACTTACTGTAGTACAAAGAAGAAATGGCTAAGATCTTGATGAAAACCAGATAAAAAATAGGGCTTAGGAAATGACAACTGGTTATCGGGAAGTTTGCTGTATTTAAGCAAATTTTGGACACACTCCCAAGTCCCAGGAGAAACGCGTGTAACTGGATATTCCAACCAAAGTTCTCTCAGCGGATAGGATTTCCTCAAGTGAAATTGCGTCAAATGTCAAAATATGTANGCGTGACATGGTATAAGAGCAGGCATCACGTTTTTTGGTCTCAATTATCACTTAGGATGTATAGGTATCTGCTCTACGTGGACGTCGAGTCGAGAAGGTGGTGGTTTGTTATGGTTCCCATTGGAATTTTTGGATACCTATATCACATATTAGAAGTGTAAACTTCCTTTATGTGATTTATATAGGCTCGCGTTATCTAATCTAGTTGGCTTGCTTTTGGGGGTATGGCTCTCCCAATTGAACGTGACAAATGTGTCTAACAGGCACAACATTAATTGATATACGTTCATTTAATTTACTTTAGACTTCTAATCACAAGGTGCAAAATGAATATATGGCTAACATTATACATTTGGTAAATCGAAATTTATGGTAAATGTAGTGGTACAACAAAGTGACAAACAAAATAAATTGTAAGTTTCATTACCAAAAAATAAAATTAAAAAAAGGAAAAAATAAGGGAACACGAGTAACAAGTTATAAAGATGAAATCTCAACCCTGCGGCACATATATACAATTATCTTTGTAATCCATAACTTTATTTAAATAAATTTATTTATTTGAGAACTCCACCCACTTTAAAATATGTTTGAATAAACTTATTTAAAAAAAAATTAATTGATTATTTGTTAACTTTAAGGAAAACCCTTATGGTACATAAAGGGGGCACATAATGGTGCCCCCCCCCCCCCCCCCGCACATGTGCCGGGTGCCCCCTTTATTTACCCATAGCATGTCCCTAATTTTAATGTGTACAGTTTATTTATTCCGAATTTACTTATAAGTAAACTCAAGTTCAGCCGCCAATAAGTCACGGGAAGAAAGGCCGTGGGGGCACCCATATTATCGCCGGCCAATACGGGATAATTGACCTAAAATTATTGAACTCACGGGAACTACTAATAATTTACTTGAGCAAAATATTTTAACAGACTTTTAAAATTTAAAATTAGATCCTCGTCTCTATCACTCATTATTTGATTGAAAACACAATTTAATATGCCCGAAAAAGGTTTTATAAATGGTCAATCATCGATTGTAAATAATTTATAAAACAACTCCGTAACACAACAATTCATGAAATTGTAAAAAAATTGGTGAACAATGTCAAGGTTTTGTCCCGTATGCATATTTGTGTGCACAATTCTCTTATTAAAAACTCCGTGTTGAATGTATGAGGTCATGCGGCTCAAATATCAGACCTAAATGCTTAATTTGTAGAAAAATTATATTTTAGTAGATTTTAATGAAAGTTAATCAAATGTGTGCAAAATTTGATAAAAGGTCTGAGCTATATAAAATATATAGTTGAAAATGAATTTGAAATAAGTTTTAGAAATGGTTGGGGTGGGCCAAACATTAACTTAGGGTTTGTTTGACTACCATAATAATGATTTTTTTAAGAATGCGTAATTAAAAAATAGGAAAATTTTTGAATTTTTGTGTAAAATTATTTTATTTGAAGAATTCGTAGTTGAAAATGAATTGAAAATATGAGTTTTTAAATAATGTAACTCAGACGAGGAATCTTCTTCGGATTTTCGAGTGAATTAATAACTCTACGAAAATCAATCACTTGAAAAAAAATTATAAAAGTATTTGAAAGTTGAGATTGAATGAATAGTTATATTCATCAGAAGTGATGATCATCATTGATTTATGTGGTGATGGGAGGAAAGTCGTTGGTATGATGGCTTTATATATAAACGTGGTAAGATTAATCATTTAAATCGTGAAACCTTAGACCAACCAGCTCAAATCACGACACCTCGATATTCGAATGGATTCTACTACCATTATGTTTCTGTCTTACTATTTTGATGTTGAAGTATCACAAATTGAATGAGTCAAAGTTCTAGGTGTCATCATTTAAACGGCAGTCCCATCACGTGTATATAATAAGTCCTTGTTCGAGCCCCATTTTTATCATAAAAATGTATTTTTGAATAGTGTATTGATGTGAAATGTGTGGTTAAAAAATAAATGAAAGTTTTGTATTTGTGCATAATATTATCTTATTAAAAATAGTTGTTGAAATGATGTCAAAATACTGTTTAAGAATATAATTTTTTCAAAAAATGGAGCTCAAACAAGGGCTAAAACTGTCCAACTAATGTTTTTCTCAACCGGCTCCATTGCTAAATAGATGGGTGACAACCTTCACTCTATATAAATAAATATCATGGATTTTGTTGAGGTGACAGAAAATTCTCGATCGAAGCACTGACCTCCTCTCACAATTGATGTAGGTCCCGTTGTGAATAAAAAAATCCCAACCTTGTGTGTATTCTGTCAATCTGCACGTCAGGCCTTATGTTGCTGTAGCAAGGTCCAAATATCATTACTCGAATTGATACACATAGTCTCATCAACTATATGCAGTAATAATAATTAAAAATGACACAATATTCAATAACAATATACATAACAATATGTAGCAAGAGTAATAACATTAAAAAGGGACAGGAACAATCCATATTGACAATTTGCACTGTCTAAGTAGTTTTGTAACAAATATATGTATTAAACATTGATAAACTTACTTGGGGGTTGTCTAATAATTTCCTACCAAGCACGAGTGATATCAATGTAAATTGAATATAACACAGTATTGCGGAACTAATACACATACATGACATTATTTTATTAGTTTGCACGCAAATATGGAGATTAACGCATTCGTAACACGGGGATAGCGTTGCATTTGGACTTCTAGTTCAATTGTATGCAAATGTGTGAATATCGTGGATATGATAATACTGCTACCGCCACTACATTGTCACCGTCACCACGCCTCACCGCCCCTTTAAAAAAAAAAAAAAAAAAAAAAAAAAACTGATTTTCCATGCAAACCTGATAATCCACGCAGTGGTTGGTGGTGGTGTTGAGGACGAGAAAGGTTTGGAGGTTGGGGGCGGAAAAGATGATTGGATTTCTTCAATTTTTCTTTTTATTACTTTGCTCTTGCATTTTTTCTCCCTGAATTTTTCATTTTTCACTTTTTACATAATATTTTAATTAAGAATATTAGAATGACAAGTTTGCCCTTTTATTTTCGTCATTTCAAGTAAAATGAGTTTGACCGATGACAAAATGTATGAAATTTCATCCATTTTGAATGAATGGGGCATATTTTCCAAATGCTAATCACACACACAGTTGTTTAGAGGGGACCAAAAATAAAAAAATGCTTGGCAATAAACGTGCAAATGACCTCAAATAATTTAGGGAAAAATTTACACATACCCATTAAAAATAAAAAATAAAAAATAAAAAATAAAAAATAAAAAATAAAAAATAAAAAAAAGATTTCATATTACACTATAATTCTAAAAATATAAGAAGTACTATAAAAGATGTGAAAAATCATTGAAAATACTGTTTTCCAAACTTGGCTTCAATAGTTTTGTAATAGAAACTTGAAATTCCCTGCATCAGATGGAAAATATCACCTAGAAAAGAAAATATTTTCCATCTTTTGTGGAAAATAAAAACCACCTCTACTCAAGGAAAATTAGGCATATTTTCAAAAGTTAGAAAATGTTTTCCATGAAAAAAAATAGCAATCAAACACTTCAAGTAGGAATTTGGATGGAAAACTGATACTTTCTATGGAAGATAAATGTAATCAAACACTAATTGCAATAGAGATGTAGATTCAAATTTAAAATTTATTGTGTAGCTACAGCAAAGTGGAGAGGTGGGCTTCTCCTGTGTTGAACATCATCTGAAACGAAAGCAAATCACAATTCTTTGCTTTGCAAAATTCAATCCTTTATGTTAGAGAATAATTTGGTGTTAAATTTTACTTTTACAACTTGTAATTCCGTAGATCAAAGTTACGGTAGATTGGGTTCGGGGCATAGTAAAATATTTCAATTAGTTATGTAAGAACATGTAACCTGCAGTGAATTTTCTCAAATTATTATCTTATTTTGCTACCTATGCTTCCAGAATATGAACACCTGAATCATTTGTTTTGAAAATTTTTATGTAGGCGATTATCCATCCCTTTATGTCGATTATATATAGAGCTTTGTATATATAGAGATTTTATTAGTTTGCACACAAGTATTGAATCTATTAACATATTCGTAACACATGATGCATTTATATTTGGACTTCTACTTCAATTGGATGCAAATATGTGAATCTTGTGGATATGATATCTGTAAGGGTCGGTAATAGGGTCGTTGTGCAAAAAATAAAATATGATTTGAGGAAGTTTCGTATTGTAAATACCAAGAATCCTGTCCCTGCAAGGTACTGACGATACCATATTACAGGTTTGGGATATTTGATAAGCGTATTTTATGCACTTATTCGATACCTTAAATAACGATATTTTATGGTTCTTTTGGCAAATTATATTCTAATTTTTGGTATTTTATGTGTAATGGGTGAAATTTTATGAATGAAAAGGAATTGAAGAAAAGAAGCAAGAACGGTCAAAAAAGGACAAAATCCAAAGTACGAGTACTACATTGGCCATTGAATGAAAATTGAGAACGTGAAAGCAAACACCACTATAAATGGGCCTCAGCTTGACTTCTACTTGGGTTGAAAATTGAATGGCAATTGAAATACACATCACATGGGACTTAATTCAAGTGCATGGCCGATTGGATTTAAATAAATAAATATATATATATATATAT
>NC_036237.1:5813642-5828959 GCF_002742605.1 Olea europaea var. sylvestris
GCAGGGACACAAAAGAATTGGCTTTGAATTGGTTTCTTTCTATCAATTAGTGGCTAATTGGACATCTTGACCCATGAAGACACACATAAAATAAAGTTCCTCAAAGAGGGGGCCGCTAGGCTTTTATACATATAAGCACAGAAAACCGAGAAAAAGGGAGAGCAGCCAATTGATATCTCTCATAAAAAATTGAGGCATACTCGCATGGAAATCGAAGCAAGAAATAATCCTTTTTTCTTTTGTCGAATTTGGTGGCTACTTAATTATTTTTGGAGAGAGATATACAACCAACACAGAGAAAAAGAGAGTTTTGGAGAGAGAAGTCCTTTGGACAGTGAGAGAAGTAAATTGAGGCAGCCAACACTTTCTGCAGAGAAAAGAGATTGACACGGACAGGAGTTTCTTTTTGTTTTCTGCAATTAATAGAGAGCTACAGGGTTTTTTTTTATATACTTTTACACGCACGAAAAATCGGGAAAAAGGCAATAGACGGCTGAAGCGAAATTGGAAATTAATCGTGTTCCTTCAATTCATGGTTATGTCTTCCATAAATTCTTATTTTTCTCTCATTAATTAATTTGCATAGAGATATGGAATTGAATTAATTAAATAGGCTCAGCGAAAATTCGAGAGGGGTAAGTTGAATACAATAGAAGAATTCAACTGAACACTACTTTAGTTTTATGAATCTCGATATTAGAAATAAAAGTGACCAATAGGTAAATTTGTTCTCAACTAATCCCCATTTATTAATTGAATCCTCACTAATTTTCTGTTGCAGTCACGAAATTTCTAGTAGTTAGATTTAAAAATTACATTCAATTATTTTTTTATTTACTTATTTTCATTAAATAGAAGTTAGGAATAATAAATTGAGTACTAAAATATAGTTCTCGTGGGAACGATAATCTGGACTCAAAAAGTCCACTTTACTACTTGTTACGATCCGTCCACTTGCGGGATAAAATCAATAACAAATTTTTGGCTTCGTTGTCGGGGACTATTACTTTTAATCTTAATTTAATTTAATTTATTTTATCTTATCTTATTTTTAATTGTTATTTGATTTGCTTATTTTCTTTTATTTACAGAAAACTATGTTCGTTGTATGCTCCGTACCCAAGGCGACGATTTTGAAACATTTGATTCGGAAATAGAACGTACCTTCAGACGAAAACGTAGGGAACACAAACAAAAACAACAATATCAAATGGCTGACAATCTAAACAATCATATCTCTATACAGTCAATCGGACAAATGACCGCAAGAGGTCAACAGCAAGAGCAAAGCGAAGTAAATGAAGGGAACTTGTCAGTTTCTATGTTTTTACGCCTATAGCAACACCCACGCGGTCCAGCATAGTATATCCAGAATTTAGGGTAAACAACTTCTAGATACGGGGCTGATTGGATTAATTTGATAAGCAACACTCTGCAATTCTACGTGTTACTTCATGAGAATCTAAACACGCACATCTCAAGGTTTCTTAGGAATTACCATAATTGTCATGCTCTTTGGGTTAATGAGGACACCATCAAGTTGCGATTATTCTCATATACACTGAGTGATGCAGTATTGGAATGGCTGAATGCCGAACTGGATGGAAGTATTACCACATGGGAGGAACTGACTAGGAAATTCTGCAATAAGTTCTTTCCAATAGCTAAGGTAGCAAAAATCAGACTGGAAATTCAAACTTTTCAACAGAGAGATGGGGAGAGCTATCACGAGGCATGGAACAGATTTAAGAAGTTGATGAAGAAGTGTCCAAATCATGGGATCTTTATTGGAAATCAAGTGCACTAATTCTACATGGGACTTTCACCACTGTCCAAATCTCAAGTGGATTCCTCTGCAGGTGGAACGATCATAGAAAAATTAGTGCAACAATGTATGTATCTATTTTAGTTGGTTGCTACTACTCATTCCATGTTTACATCAGAAAGAGTGGTGCCTCCAAAAGCAGCAGAAATATATGAATTAGACAGCACAGTATCTACCAACGCCCAAATAGCAGCATTGACAAAACAAGTAGAATTATTGGTGAAGTCACAAACAAAAGGAGCACATGCAGTGATAGCTGATCCATCATGCGAAAACTGCGGAGCTAATCATTTAACAGAAAATTACACATCTTTGGGCTTTCCAGAGGAATAAATCAACTTCATTTAGAATGACTCTCGAAATTTTAATCCTTTTTCACAAACATATAACCCAAGATGGAGACAACATCCAAACTTCAGATGGTCGGATAATCAGCAAGGAAACAGTTCAAACAATGCACAACAGGAGAAAAACCAAGTTTGAGAGAGATATTCAACCAGTACATTCAGAAGATAGATAAGGTATTCCAGCAGATTGACACTAACTTTCAGAATTACCAAGCATCCATTAAGAAGCTGGAAACTCAAATTGGTCAGATAGCTCAATAACTTGCAGAACACCCACAAGGGACATTGTCAAGCAATACAATGGTCAATCCAAAAGAGCAAGTGCAAGCTATTACAACTAGAAGTGGAGTGCGACTTCCAGAGATACATGTGAAGAGACCAGACAGAAAAGACAAATAAGTATTGGGTAAAGAGGTTGGGACAGAAGCAGAGTCTGAACAACCAACTAACGAGAAGGACAAAAGGAAAGAACCACAGTGAGAGCACTCAGCCCCGTGAAAACTTATGTGCCACCAATTCTCTTCCCTCAAAGGTTACAGAGAAAAAAGTTGGACAAGCAGTTTACCAAGTTTGTGAAGATTTTCAAGAAACTACACATCAATATTCAGTTTATAGATGCAATTGTCCAAATGCCTAGTTATGCAAAATTATTGAAAGAGATCCTGTGTAACAAAAGGAAGTTGGAAAAACATGAGATTCTCTGTCTAAACGAGGAGTGTAGTGCAATTCTATTGACAAAGCTACCTCCTAAACTAAATGACCCAGAGAGTTTTACGATACCTTGCACAATTGGTTTTAACTATTTTGAGCATTCTTTATGTGATTTAGGTGTCAGTGTTAATTTGATGCCCCTCTCTGTTTACAGGTCTCTTGGATTAGGAGAGACAAAATCTACAACTATCTCTTTGCAATTGACTGACAGATCGATCAAACGACCGAAGGGGATTATTGAAGATGTGCTAGTCAAAGTTGATAAATTTATTTTTCTGGCTGATTTCATCATTTTGGACATGGAGGAGGATTCAAACATCCCTCTAATCTTGGAAAGACCCTTCTTGGCTACCAGAAGAGTGCTGATTGATGTTTACGATGGAAAGATGATTCTTCGGGTGGATAATGAGCAAGTCATATTCAACATGTTCAAGGCGATGAAACATCCACTGACTTCAGACACCTATTGCCAAGTAGATGTTCTTGAAGAGTTGGTGACAGATACATTTGAGACTGAGCATCAAACAGTTCTTTGTGAAGTAGAAATTGTACAATCAGGAGCAACAAGTGCAGAAAAAGCTGAATGTGTTGTCGACTTGGCTAAGCAACCAATAGGAAGAAGACATTGGTAGTATGAATCTCTTGGTGACAACCTTTCACTCCCAGTACCTTCAGTAGAAAAGGCACCCACTCTTGAACTAAAGCCTTTGCCTTCACACTTACGTTATACATATTTGGAAGAATCTACAACGCTTCAAGTAATCATTGCAAATGAAATGACAATGGAAGAGGAGAATAAATTGTTGGAGGTACTCAAGTAGCACAAAACGACAATTGGATGGACAATAGCTGACATCAGAGGAATAAGTCCAACTCTGTGTATGTACAAGATTTTAATGGAGGACGGGTCAAAGCCATCAGTGGAAGGACAATGCAGATTAAATCCAACCTTGAAAGAAGTAGTGCGAAAAGAAGTGCTAAAATTGTTGGATGCAAGTATTATCTATCCAATATCTGACAGTTCATTGGTGAGTCTAGTGCATGTTGTGCCAAAAAAGGGTGGAATCATAGTGGAGAACAACGAGCTGATTCCAACACGGTTAGTGATAGGGTGGAGAGTATGTATAGATTACAGAAAGCTAAACAATGCAATCAGAAATGATCATTTTTCATTGTCATTCATTGATTAGATGTTAGAGAGGTTGGCTGGTCATTCTCATTACTGCTTTGTGGACGGATATTTTGGGTACAATCAGATAGTTATTGCTCCAGAAGACCAGGAGAAAACAACCTTCATATGTTCCTATGGAACTTTTGCGTTTAGAATGATGCCTTTTGGTTTATGCAATGCACCCGCAACCTTTCAACGGTGCATGATGGCCATATTCTCTAACAGGAAGGACAACGCAGATTAAATCCAATCTTGAAAGAAGTAGTGCGAAAAGAAGTGCTAAAATTGTTGGATGCAGGTATTATCTATCCAATATCTGACAGTTCATTGATGAGTCTAGTGCATGTTGTGCCAAAAAAGGGTGGAATCATAGTGGAGAACAATGAGAACAACGAGCTGATACCAACACGGTTAGTGATAGGGTGGTGAGTATGTATAGATTACAGAAAGCTAAACAATGCAATCAGAAACGATCATTTTCCATTGTCATTCATTGATCAGATGTTAGAGAGGTTGGCTGGTCATTCTCATTACTGCTTTGTGGAAGGATATTTTAGGTACAATCAGATAGTTATTGCTCCAGAAGACCAGGAGAAAACAACCTTCACATGTTCCTATGGAACTTTTACGTTTAGAATGATGCCTTTTGGTTTATGCAATGCACCCGCAACCTTTTAACGGTGCATGATGGCCATATTCTCTAACATGGTGGAAAAATCATCAAGGTATTCATGGATGATTTTTCTATGTTTGGATATTCATTTGATGACTGTTTGGATCGGTTGGCTCTTGTATTGTAAAGATGTGAAGAGAAGAACCTAGTGCTCAATTGGGGAAAATGTTATTTCATGGTAAAAAAGGGGATAGTGTTGGGCCACATGATTTCCTCAAAGGGCATTGAAGTTGACAAAGCCAAGATATAAGTGATTGAAAAATTGCAGCCTCCTAATTCAGTTAAGGGGATCAGAAACTTCTTAGGACATGCAAGGTTTTATAGAAGGTTCATTCAAGATTTCCCAAAAATTACAAAACCTTTGTGTAATCTACTGGAAAAGGATGTGCCCTTTCACTTTTTTGATGAATGCTTAAATGCATTTAGTACTTTGAAAGAAAAGTTAACTTCTGCACATGTGATAGTAGCACCTGATTGTGATCTACCTTTTGAACTTGTGTGTGATGCTAGTGAGTTTGCAGTGGGAGCGGTGCTTGGCCAACATAAAGGAAAAGTGTTACATGTAATCTACTATGCAAGCAAAACCTTAACAGATCCTTAGATCAACTATACAACAACAGAAAAAGAGATGCTAGCAGTGGTCTTTTCCTTTGATAAATTTCGTTTCTATCTGATTGGTTCAAAGGTGATAGTCTATACTGACCATGCAGCATTGAAATATCTGTTT
Organism: Olea europaea var. sylvestris; assembly: GCF_002742605.1. NCBI lineage: Eukaryota > Viridiplantae > Streptophyta > Magnoliopsida > Lamiales > Oleaceae > Olea > Olea europaea. The sequence goes on from NC_036237.1 coordinate 5,819,097, forward strand.
GAGAAGAAGGATGCTAAACCTAGGTTGATTCGATGGGTTCTATTGCTGCAAGAGTTTGACATTGAAATTCGCAACAAAAAGGGTATAGAAAATCAGGTAGCGGATCATTTATCAAGGCTGGAGCAACTACGTGATTCAGATGATGTATATATTAATGAGGTTTTCCGAGATGAGCAGTTATTACAGATAGAAAAGGCTTCGTGGTATGCAGACATTGTTAATTACTTAGCTAATGGCTATATGGATCCTGATCTCACCTATCAGCAAAATAAGAAGTTGCTTTATGAAGAGGAATTCTATTATTGAGATGATCCAAATTTATACAGGAGAGGGGTAGACCAGATCATTAGCAGGTGTGTGCCAGAGGATGAGATGAAACCTATTCTTTCACGGGTTTATGCTTCGGCTTATGGAGGACACTTTGGCCCCACTAAAACAGTAGCAAGGTGCTTCAATGTGGTTTCTTTTGGCCAACACTGTTCAAGGACTGCCACAATTTCTGTAGGTCATGTGATAAGTGTCGGAGAATGGGTAACACATCAGAGCGTCACAAGATGCCACTTAACAACATTTTGGAGGTGAAAATATTTGATGTCTGAGGGGTTGTTTTTATGGGTCCCTTTCCATCATCTTACAACAATCGATACATCCTAGTGGCAGTGGATTATGTCTCTAAATGGGTAGAAGTTAAAGCATTGCCTACAAATGACGCAAGGGTTGGTGGTGGACTTCATAAAGAAACACATCTTTAACCGCTATGGATCATCTAGGGCCATAATAAGTGATGGTGGAACTCATTTCCGCAATTGATTATTCCAGGCAGTGTTATGTAAGTACGGGGTACAACATCGAATTGTCACTCCTTACCATCCTCAGACAAGTGGATAGGTGGAAACCTTGAACATACAATTGAAAAGAATTCTGGAGCTCACTGTGAATGCATCTCGCAACGATTGGTCAAAGAAATTGGACGATACTTTATGGGCATATCACACTGCTTACAAGACACCTATTGGGATGTCTCCATATCGATTAGTCTTTGGAAAAGCACACCACCTACCAGTGGAGTTTGAACATAGCATACTGGGCATTCAAACAGTTAAACATGGACCTTGAAAAGGCTGGAGAAACAAAAATACTACAGCTACATGAATTGAAAGAATTCAGAAGAAAAGAATATGAGAATGCAGTCATCTACAAGGAAATGACGAAGCAGTGGCATAACAAGAAGATCAGGTAAAGAATTTTTAGAGTTGAAGATTAAGTCTTTTTATACAATTCCAAACGTAAACTATTTCCAGTAAAGTTGAAATCTAGATGGTCCAACCTTTTTATGGTCTCTCAGGTATTTCCTTACGGCACAGCTGAATTACACCATCCAACAAAAACTTCAAAGTAAATAGCCAACGTATCAAGCACTACGTGGAAGATTTTTTTCACAACTAAAGAGAGCCTTGACCTAACTGTACCAGAATAACCGCGACACAAAGTTCAACTAATGCTTTAAATAAGTGCTTATTGGGAGGCAACCCAATTTTCAAACTTTTTATTTTGCTTTTCGTATTGCATAGCATATAATTTTGTTTTGTTCACTAGGTTGTATTAGATTTAGACACGTTTCAATTTTTAGGAGTCATCACCCATCCCTTCTGCCCTCAGGCCCTTGAATTTATTGTTGATTATTTTGATTGTATGAACTAAGTAACCCTTGTTCTCTGTATTTAATTTGTCAAATTTGATTTTTTTAGGAACAGGCGTCATGAAACACTTAAACCAACATAGATCCAAGGGAAAGTATGATGAAGAATATTATCCAGGCGTCATGCATAGTGCCTCACACATTCAACAGAAAAATTTGAGAGTGTCTTCTTCCTTTTCTTTCCTACCCCTTTATGTGTTTATTTATGCTATATGACATTGAGGACAATGTCAGTTTTAAGTTTGGGGGTAAAACAACTTTGTGTTTTTATTTTTCGCATGCTTTTATATTTTTGTGTGTTTGTTCAGAAAAGAAAAAAATTGAGAATTTTTCTTAAAAAAAAATCTCTTTTGTTCATTTGTGTGCTTGTATGAGTTAGACAGTTTGATAGACAATGATGATTTAATTTGAGATATGGTGTTGACTTATGAACTGTGGATAAGATCCATGCTAGACAAATTAAGGTTCAACCTTGCAAAATTTGATATTACAAGCACACTAGAATTGAGTTTGACATTATGATTAAATGAGTTGTTTCTTGCTTTGGATATGTTTATATAGTTGGACATAGATGGTTTACCTAAACCATATTAAATTATCTATCCTTAGATCAAATTTAGCACAGTTTGGGGTGACTTTACAGTTGTAAGAAGATGCGGATGTGAATATGGATTCCATGTGTGAAAAATTTATGTGTGGATTGTCTTAGACTAACATGATAAAACTCAGCAAAAGTCTTAAGTTAAAGGTCGATTTATTTGAATAAGTGTGTGATAAGGGGCATTGCATTAATCAAGGCATATACATTTGAAAAATTTAAACTTCTCTCTGAAGCCTTTATGACTTGAGTGATTAAGTCTGTAAGGGTATCTTAAAATCTAGTGCCCTAAAGTCGTCTGACTTGGACATTATCGGCCTAAAACTCATTACAAGAGTCATTTAGAAAGCAATTAGAGACGAAGTTGCACTTGAAAAAAAAAATTTGTTCTTTTTGAAACCTTTTTGACTCGGGTCAGTAAGATTGTAAGGGTATTTAAAAACCTAGTGCCCTAAAATCATCTGGTTTGAGAGTTATTGGTCTAAAGCCTGCTACAGGGGTCATCTAGAAAGTTTAATGGAAAGAATATAAAAAAATACTTATAAAAAAAACACAGAAAAAGCAAGTGCATGAAAAGAGAAAAAACACTAAATACCTTGGTTAAACCTGACACTTATTTGAGAGAATTTGACTTTTGATGCAAGATAATTAGCTAGTTGAGTCTTGAAGGTCGAAACAATTAAATAATTGGAGAATTATTGTTCACTGAAGTGTTGACTTGCAACTAGTGAAGTCCACATAAACTCGAGAGGGTGAGAATAATAATGAAATATTCAATCTTAGATCACACGCTAGGAAACAAGTGAAAAGAACGAGTTTGGGGGTGTGTGAATCTTAAGAGTGATGAAAGAACATATATGAGCATTAATGTTCGGGAATTGGAATAACTTGTGAAGTCATTAATGTCTACTTAATTCTACACACACACACATCAATTTTGCATTGGAAGAGTGAATATTAGTTTGGTGTTATAACTTTGAATCATGTTTGTGAAATTAACACTTAAATCTTGAATCCTGAGGTGAGAAGCCAGTTTGTCCATCCAAATATTTTTGAATGATTGTGTGTCTATTGTTATTTAGTTTATAGTTTTGTTTGAAGACAAATAAATGTTTAAGTTTGAAGGTATTTGATAAGCGTATTTTATACGCTTATTCGGTACCTTAAATAATGATATTTTATGGTTCTTTTGACAAATTATATTCTAAATTTTTGTATTTTATGTTTAATTGGTGAAATTTTATGAATGAAAAGGAATTGAAGGAAAGAAGAACGGGCGAAAAATGACAAAATTCAAAGTACGAGTACTAAATTGGCCATTGAATGACAATTGAGGACGTGAAAGCAAACACCACTATAAATGTGCCTCAGCTTAACTTCTACTTGGGTTGAAAATTGAATGGCAATTGAAATACACATCACATGGACTTAATTCAAGTGGGTGGCCAATTGGATTTAAATAAATAAATAAATAAATACACACACATATATATATATATATATATCACACGCTAGGGACACAAAAGAATTGACTTTGAATTGGTTTCTTTCTATCAATTGGTGGCTAATTGGACTTCTTAACCTATGAAGACACACATAAAATAAAGTTCATTTTGTTAGTCAAAGAGGGGGGCCGCTAGGCTTTTATATATATATGCACAGAAAACCGAGAAAAAGGGGGAGCAACCAATTGATATCTCTCATAAAAAAATGAGGCATACACACACGGATATCGAAGCAAGAAAGAATCATTTTTCCTTTTGTCAAATTTGGTGGCTACTTAATTATTTTTGGAGAGAGATATACATACCAACACAGGAAGAAGAGAGTTTTGGAGAAAGAAGTCCTTGGACGGAGAAAGAAGTCCTTGGACAGTGAGAGAAGAAAATTGAGGCAGCCAACACTTTCTGCAGGGAAAAGAGATTGACACAGACATGAGTTTTTTTTTTTTGTTTTCTGCCATTAATAGAGAGCTAAATGTTTTTTTTATATACTTTTACACACACGAAAAATCAGGAAAAAGGCAGTAGACGGCTAAAGCAAAATTGGACATTAATCATGTTCCTTCAATTTCTGGTGATGTCTTCCATAAATTCTTGTTTTTCTTTCATTAATATGCGTAGTTAAATTAAATTTTAGGACGAACAATGTAATTGATTTGAGACTTTTATTTCCTTTATTTGAGATTATTATTCTTTTATATTTTATGTGTGAATTTTAATTATATTTTTAATGCTTTGAATTTTCTGACCAATTATTCAATGATTTCGTGAACAATAATTACGTAGAGATGCGGATTCTTGTTTAGACCATATATTAAAATTCGGCAAATTAATATAACATGTAGAGATACCTATATTAATTGTTGCAGTCATATAGGAATTCTTAGAACTTTTATTTCATTTAATTAAATTTAATTTGCATAGAGATATGAGATTGAACTAATTAAATAGGTTTAATGAGAACTCGAGAAGGGTAAGTTGAATACAATAGAAGAATTCAACTTAACACTACTTTAATTTTATGAATCTCGATATTAGAAATAAAGATGACCAATAGGTGAATTTATTCCACCCTAATCCCCATTTATTAATTGAATTCTCACTGATTTTCTGTTGCAGTCACCAAATTTCTAGTATTTAGGTTTAAAAATTAGTTCAATTATTTTTTTATTTACTTATTTTCATTAAATAGAAGTTAGGAATAATAAATTGAGTACTAAAATATAGTTCTCGTGGGAACAATAATTTAGACTTAAAATGTCCACTTTACTACTTGTTACGATCCGTCCACTTGCGGAATAAAATCGACAACGAGATACTAGATATTAAGACAGTGAAACTCCCTTAAGTTGTGATTTTATGTGTGTATTATGGCAGATATTGCTTGAAGTTGGGATTTATAGTGATTTTGGACAAATATTATTCTATGAATGAAATAAGTTTCACGGGATCTCAAGAAAATTATGGTGTGGAAGGCAACAATAGATCTTTCGAAACTGCAATATGATATGAGTAAATAAGAAAGAGAGTACGATTTAGACGATCATTGCTACGTGATGAAGAGGGTTGCACAAACAAATTTGGGATTTGAAATTGGGAATGAAATTGCTGAAAGATATTTTGAGCACTTGGAATGAGTATGTGCTTTGATGGTGGGATGAGGATGTTTGAGTGAAGTGATTCGCTGTTTAATTTGAGATTATATTAACGAGTTAATTGGTTTTAACAAAATTTATACTACATTTTTTATTTTTCAGTATTTTGATGAAATTAATTTTTGGGGACACATAAAACTTAACAGCAATGATGGTTGAACAGGGTTGAAAACAAGAAAGTGTAAACAAATTAAGTTGGCAGCATATGGTTGGTTTTTTTTTTTTTTTTTTTTCAATTGTCCATTCATGAAAACCTAATGGGCTTAAGTAGGCTTAAAGTAATGAAGTGTACCAAGCCCATGATCCTGTAATCTATCACATTTACCTTAGAGGCTTTTTTTGAAAATGTCTTTTATGGGGATGAGTGAATAATAAGTGGATACTAAATTTTATAATTATATGTATATGTCTAATATAATTCTTGCAATCTTCAACTAATTCAAGTGATGCACTTCCTTCTTCATCTAACAAATAAACCAAGCCACTCATGCTGATGGAGTCATGAGTTATTACATGCACACAATTCAAAGATGTGGTAACAACTTAAAAGAATATATTATCATCCCAAATAACCACCTCAGACAAATATTTTTATTTCATTTCAAGCCATTAATATAATATGGCATATATATTTTTTTACAATATATAAATAATTATTACTATGAGGAGACAAGTTCCTTAGGACAAGACTTAAAAAAATAATATCTTTTTACAACGTGGAGTATGTTTTTAGTTAGGAAAAAGCCATGAGTACAAGGAATTTTTGACAGAATTTTTATCTACACTGACATGGTCGCAGATGATTGGATTGATTTCTTTATTCTTTTTCCATCTTTCAATCAATTCCTGCCATGTATTATGGGCCGTGCTATTTGCACAGAACCCTGTGCACAGGGTGTGCACAGGGTGTGAGACATGGGGTGGGCCCCACAAACATGTGGGGCCCACCCCATGTCTCACACCCTGTGCACAGGGTTCTGTGCAAGGAGAGAAACCCATGTATTATTTGTCAAAGTTTTTTTTTTTCCTGTACTTGAAGCATGATTCATTTATAGCTAGTCTATGTTGGGAGAAATAATTTGAAGTGAAAAAATAATTTTTTGAGATAATGTGATTAAAAGTAGGTCCTTCTTTGACCTCGTTTTTCAGAATTCACCTTTTCTAAAATTAATTTTCAATCATATATATTATGAGATTCAAAATTTTTATCAATTTTTCAACTATATATTTAGTCAAGTTTTATTAGAATATATTATAAATTTATCTTTTTTATCAAAACTAATCAATGGTCATTAATCAACGTGTAAAATTATTTGTTTAAAAGAACATGTAATTAAAAATAAATTTTTTGATTTGCTCCCTAATGGTCATTAGTTCGAGTCTCCTAAAGGTCATTGAGGTAAGTACCTGATTGTAAATCTCAGGACCTCGTAGAATTAGTCAAAATACACGCGAGCTGACCAGGACATTCATGGTCATAAAAAAAAAAATTTCAAATTTATTTAATTTCTTTAAATGAATCGGTCTAGACGCTCAGATCCCTTTTGTGTAAAAAAGGGAAAAAGGAAAATCGAAAAATCGAAAAAGAAAAAACTAAAAAAAAAAAAAAAAGTCAAAAAAAAAAGNATACTTTAAAATACTGGATCTTTCATGTTAAATCATCGAGAAATATAACAATTAAAGCGGAAGCATACCTGAATCTGACATGGTTAATGCAATAATTTAATTTCTTTAAATGAATCGGTCTAGACGCTCAGATCCCTTTTGTGTAAAAAAGGGAAAAAGGAAAATCGAAAAATCGAAAAAGAAAAAACTAAAAAAAAAAAAAAAAGTCAAAAGAAAAAGTAGGAGAATAGAGGAAATAAGGGATGAAAATCTGAAACACCCACTTTAATGAAGGACGACAATTCACATGACTAGTAACCTACAAAATGGGAAAACTAACTAACCACTTAGCATCAGAAACACCCATCCCCTTCATCTCCCGAAGTAATGCTAAAATTCGACTAAGGAAAAAAATAATAATAAAAAAAAGTCGGCCGCTTTTCTCTCGTCACTCTCATCCTTCTCTACAGTTTCTTCTCTTCCAGAATCCCCCTTCCCCAAACAGGGATTTTCTTGGTGACTTACGAATCTATACAAAGAACATGTATGTACTTTTCTACTTTTCTTTGAGTGTTTTAACGTGAAGTTATGTATGTGCAAACACAAACGTTTATACATATGTGCTGCAGAAATCTAAAAGACTAATTTATTTATTTATTTTAATACAGTATGGAAGTGTATTCGCTAGATCTTACTTTTGTTACAGTGTATATATTTTAAGGGGTGTTTTCTTTTACCAAATCTTAGATTTCTAGTACGTGATTTAGTCGCGAGGTCTAATTGAGAGTTGGATGTTTTGTTTTGCAAGTGAAAAGCAAAAAATCCGAGGAACCGAGAATTTAGGGTCTGATTTGTTTAGCGATTCTTTTTTATTCTGGTAAAGGGTTGATGTTAGTCCTAATACGAGAAGATTAGGGTTTTAGATTGTCGGAATTTTGTGGGCAATTTGGGGATGTTAGAACCCTTTGACCTAATTCGGCCCATCATAGAATTAGGACTAGGGCCCAGTCTCTACACATATGTAAACCCATACTTTAATTGGATACATTAAAGCCCAAAACCGAAACCTTATTAGATCACTTTAAATGGGCTCAACCGAATTCGATAGCCTATAATTTAACATACAATTATTTACACATACAAGCCCATCTTTAATTAAAAATCCTTACAATACATACCAACACAGAGATGAAGAGAGTTTTGGAGAGAGAAGTCCTTGGACAGTGAGAGAAGAAAATTGAGGCAGCCAACACTTTTTGCAGGGAAAAGAGATTGACACAGACATGAGTTTTCTTTGTTTTTTGCCATTAATAGAGAATTACATGTTTTTCTTATATACTTTTACACACACGAAAAATTAGGAAAAAGGCAGTAGACGGCTGAAGCAAAATTGGACATTAATCACGTTCCTTCAATTTCTGGTGATATCTTCCATAAATTCTTGTTTTCCTCTCATTAATATGCGTAGTTAAATTAAATTTTAGGATGAACAATGTAACTGATTTGAGACTTTTATATCCTTTACTTGAGATTATTGTTCTTTTATATTTTATGTGTGAATTTTAATTATATTTTTAATGCTTTGAATTTTTTGACCAATTATTCAATGATTTCATGAACAATAATTACGTAGAGATGCGGATTCTTGTTTAGACCATATATTAAAATTCGGTAAATTAATATAACGTGTAGAGAGAGATATATATATATATATATATATTAATTGTTGCGGTCATATAGGAATTCTTAGAACTTTTATTTCGTTTAATTAAATTTAATTTGTATAGAGATATGAAATTGAACTAATTAAATAGGTTTAACGAGAACTCGAGAGGGGAAGTTGAATACAATAGAAGAATTCGACTAAACACTACTTTAATTTTATGAATCTCGATATTAGAAATAAAGATAACCAATAGGTGAATTTATTCCACCCTAATCCCCATTTATAAATTGAATTTTCACTGATTTTCTGTTGCAGTCACGAAATTTCTAATAGTTAGATTTAAAAATTAGTTCAATTATTTTTTTATTTACTTATTATTATTAAATAGAAGTTAGGAATAATAAATTGAGTACTAAAATATAGTTCTCGTGGGAACAATAATTTAGACTCAAAAGGTCCACTTTACTACTTTTTACGATCCTTCCACTTGCGGAATAAAATCGACAACGAGATACTGGATATTAAGACAGTGAAACTCCCTTAAGTTGTGATTTTATGTGTGTATTATGACAGATATTGCTTGAAGTTGGGATTTATAGTGATTTTGGACATATATTATTCTATGAATGAAATAAGTTTCACGGGATCTCAAGAAAATTATGGTGTGGAAGGCAACAATAGATCTTTCGAAACTGCAATATGATATGAGTAATCTTTCGAAACTGCAATATGATATGAGTAAATAAGAAAGAGAGTACGATTTAGACGATCATTGCTACGTGATGAAGAGGGTTGCACAAACAAATTGGGAATTTGAAATTGGGAATGAAATTGCTAAAAGATATTTTGAGCATTTAGAATGAGTATGTGCTTTGATGGTGGGATGAGGATGTTTGAGTGAAGTGATTCACTGTTTAATTTGAGATTATATTAATGAGTTAATTTGTTTTAACAAAATTTATACTACATTTTTTATTTTTCAGTATTTTGATGAAATTAATTTTTGGGGAGGCATAAAACTTAACACCAATGATGGTTGAACAGGGTTGAAAACAAGAAAGTGTAAACAGATTAAGTTGGCAGCATATGGTTGGTTTTTTTTTTTTTTTTTTTTTCAATTGTCCATTCATGCTTTGAC
>NC_036237.1:5828990-5834548 GCF_002742605.1 Olea europaea var. sylvestris
ATGTTCCCCCCCCCCCCCCTCCTCTTAAGTATGTTTTTTACCCTATTTTTGTAGCATTTCTCAAAACCTAATGGGCTTAAGTAGGCTTAAAGTAATGAAGTGTACCAAGCCCATGATCCTGTAATCTATCACATTTACCTTAGAGGCTTTTTTTGAAAATGTCTTTTATGGGGATGAGTGAATAATAAGTGGATACTAAATTTTATAATTATATGTATATGTCTAATATAATTCTTGCAATCTTCAACTAATTCAAGTGATGCACTTCCTTCTTCATCTAACAAATAAACCAAGCCACTCATGCTGATGGAGTCATGAGTTATTACATGCACACAATTCAAAGATGTGGTAACAACTTCAAAGAATATATTATCATCCCAAATAACCTCAGACAAATATTTTTATTTCATTTCAAGCCATTAATATAATATGGCATATATATTTTTTTACAATATATAAATAATTATTACTATGAGGAGACAAGTTCCTTAGGACAAGACTTAAAAAAATAATATCTTATTACAACGTGGAGTATGTTTTTAGTTAGGAAAAAGCCATGAGTACAAGGAATTTTTGACAGAATTTTTATCTACACTGACATGGTCGCAGATGATTGGATTGATTTCTTTATTCTTTTTCCATCTTTCAATCAATTCCTGCCATGTATTGTTTGTCAAAGTTTTTTTTTTCCTGTACTTGAAGCATGATTCATTTATAGCTAGTCTATGTTGGGAGAAATAATTTGAAATGAAAAATTAATTTTTTGAGATAATGTGATTAAAAGTAGGTCCTTCTTTGACCTCGTTTTTGAGAATTCACCTTTTCTAAAATTAATTTTCAATCATATATATTATGAGATTCAAAATTTTTATCAATTTTTCAACTATATATTTAGTCAAGTTTTATTAGAATATATTATAAATTTATCTTTTTATCAAAACTAATCAATAGTCATTAATCAACGTGTAAAATGATTTGTTTAAAAGAACACGTGATTAAAAATAAATTTTTTGAATTTGCTCCCTAATAGTCATTAGTTCGAGTCTCCTAAAGGTCATTGAGATAAGTACCCGATTATAAATTTCAGGACCTCGTAGAATTAGTCGAAATGCACGCGAGTTGATTAGGACATCCATGATCATAAAAAAAATAAATTTCAAATTTATTTAATTTTTTTAAATGAATCGGTCTAGACGCTCAGGCCCCTTTTGTGTAAAAAAGGGAAAAAGGAAAATCGAAAAATCGAAAAAGAAAAAACTAAAAAAAAAAAAAAAAGTCAAAAGAAAAAGTAGGAGAATAGAGGAAATAAGGGATGAAAATCTGAAACACCCACTTTAATGAAGGACGACAATTCACATGACTAGTGACCTACAAAATGGGAAAACTAACTAACCACTTAGCATCAGAAACACCCATCCCCTTCCCTTCATCTCCCGAAGTAATGCTAAAATTCGATTAAGGAAAAAAATAATAATAAAAAAAAGTCGGCCGCTTTTCTCTCGTCACTCTCATCCTTCTCTACAGTTTCTTCTCTTCCAGAATCCCCCTTCCCCAAACAGGGAGTTTCTTGGTGACTTTCGAATCTATACATAGAACATGTATGTACTTTCCTACTTTTCTTTGAGTGTTTTAACGTGAAGTTATGTATGTGTAAACACAAACGTTTATACATATGTGATATTGACTTATGTGCCGCAGAAATCTAAAAGACTAATTTATTTATTTATTTTAATACAGTATGGAAGTGTATTCGCTAGATCTTACTTTTGTTACACTGTATATATTTTAGTGTTAGGGGTGTTTTCTTTTACCAAATCTTAGATTTCTAGTACGTGATTTAGTCGCGAGGTCTAATTGAGAGTTGGTTGTTTTGTTTTGCAAGTGAAAAGGAAAATCCGAGGAACCGAGAATTTAGGGTCTGATTTGTTTAGCGATTCTTTTTTATTCCGGTAAAGGGTTGATGTTAGTCCTAATACGAGAAGATTAGGGTTTTAGATTGTCGGAATTTTGTGGGCAATTTGGGGATGTTAGAAAAGGAGGAATCTACTGGTGCTACTGCTGATAATAGCGAAAGTTCTCAAGGGCCGTGCCAAGTTTCTGGTGGCAGGAAATTTTATTGGCGGTCTGCATCATGGTCATCTTCGCGGACTTCACTGCCCCCGATTAACCCAGACACTGATAATAAAGATGGCTTAAATCTTATTGGCAACAATAACAGTAATTGTGGGGTGGGTCAGCGCATTCCTCCTCCATTAACCCCTAGAACCCAACACAGCTTTAAGGGCAGGTCGTGTCTGCCTCCATTGGCAATTGCTCGTAGGAGCTTAGATGAGTGGCCAAAAGCAGGGTCTGATGATATTGGTGAGTGGCCGCTTATTACTACACCTGGTGGGAGGAGCTCAACTGGTTGTGGGGAGAGGTTGAAACTTGATTTGTCAAATATACAGAAAAACCCTGATAGCAATGTATGTGGGCTTGTGAAGAGAGAAAAGATTGCTTTCTTTGACAAGGAGTGTTCGAAGGTGGCTGAACACATTTATCTTGGCGGCGATGCTGTTGCAAGGGATAGGGAGATACTTAAGCAGCATGGCATTACTCATATTCTAAATTGTGTGGGATTTGTATGCCCGGAGTATTTCAAGGCTGATTTTGTGTATAAGACATTATGGTTGCAGGATAACCCTTCTGAGGATATTACCAGCATACTGTATGATGTTTTTGACTATTTTGAATATGTTAGAGAACAGGGTGGAAGGGTTTTTGTTCATTGTTGTCAGGGTGTCTCTCGATCTACATCATTGGTGATTGCTTATCTAATGTGGCGAGAAGGGCAAAGCTTTGATGATGCATTTCGATATGTGAAGGCTGCTAGAGGAATTGCTGATCCAAATATGGGTTTCGCATGCCAGTTATTGCAGTGCCAAAAAAGGGTTCATGCTTTCCCTTTGAGCCCCAGTTCTTTACTAAGGATGTATAGGATGGCTCCACACTCACCTTACGATCCTCTGCATCTGGTTCCTAAAATGCTAAACGACCCTTCGACATCTGCTTTGGATTCTAGAGGTGCGTTTATTATACATGCTCCTTCTACAATTTATGTTTGGATTGGCAAGAGTTGTGAAGCAATTATGGAAAGGGATGCCCGAGGAGCTGTTTGCCAAATTGTTCGGTATGAAAAAGTTCAGTGTCCAATAGTAGTTATTAAGGAAGGTCAGGAGCCTTCATACTTCTGGGATGCTTTCTCTAACCTGCTGCCGTTGATGGACACATCTAGCAATGGAGTATGTATTGCTGGCTCGACAACTAAAATTCCAACGCGGGAGAGGCTAGTGGACTCATATGATGTCGAATTTGAGATATTTCGAAAAGCAACAATTGGTGGATTTGTTCCGCCTTCTGCCTCTTCTGAAGCCGAACACGAAACGCACCTTCCTGTGAGAGAAAGCTGTTGGAGCGTGCTAAGGTGTAAGTTTGTTTCCGGTAATATGGAGGAGTTTGTTTCTGCTTCTAAGTCAGGTATCTCCAGAATCTACCCTGATTCCCCTTCCATTTTTGATAGTCATTGTGCAGCTAAACAGATACAATCTTCTGCAAATTCTTTGTTGTCGTCAAAGTCACTATCCTTTTCATCGTCATCACCTTCGTCAATGTCTTTGTCTTCATCACCTTCATTTTCTTCACCTCATTATTTCTCTCCAGACTCTATTTCTCCTGATTCAAGCAATAGCTCAACATATTTTTTGGATTCCCCTGCTACATCCCCTTTGGCTTTGTCATGTAATAATGTAACATCTGCATGTCTGTCTAGCTTCTCTAACATATCCCTGCACTCATCCAAATTTTCTCCTCACTCTGTATCTAAAAGTTCAAAGTATATCGATGTCAATTTTAAGTCACAGCCTTTTTCACATGCTGGTTCTTCACCATCTAAAAAGTTACCCCTTTCCATTGCCGAGCGGAGAGGTAGCTTATCAAAGTGTCTTAAGCTGCCCCTGCAGGCTGATAATTCTCAAGAAAAAGATGCTCCTTCAAGTGGTCTCATCAATGAATACGATGTCGTCAGTGCTAATGGTGATGCTTTTTCATTAAATGAATTACATAATAGGGAAGAAGCCATGCAGCATGAGGGGGAGAGAAGGGAAAATATAGTGAACGGACTGCTGTTATCTTCAGGTGGGGGTGCTACTGTAAATTCATGCCACGAGAAAGTTAGTTTGTTGAAACATTCCAACAAACTGTGCGAGCGTCCTTTGGGAGAAAAGGAGGCAGGTCTATTGGACATAATGATAGACGGTATCTCATCATCTTCTAACTCAATGAAACCAGTAGTATGTCGATGGCCTAGCTTGGAAAGGCTTGTAAGTGTTGGTACTTATGGGTTGGATTCCAAATCTGTATTCCTTCTTATTACTCCGAATTCAGGTTCTGGCAAAGTTGAGGATAGCATTCTATATGTATGGGTGGGAAGATCTTTCAGTTGTGATGGAACAGAAATGACATTAGGTAGCCAGAACAGTTCGGATAGTCTAGAAGAGATTGATTGGATAAGAGCTAGTTCTGATGTGCTTTCTCAAATGGGATTGCCGGAGGACATCAAAATCGAGGTATAGATAACTTTTCATGTTATTTGTTTCTCGACTTCCTCCCATTTTACCAATTTTGGCTAGGGGTTTAGATGCATGATGACCAAGAGAGATTCTAAGGAGAATGATTTTGTGTTTTGCTTGTTTCCAGTTTGTATATGCATGTGCTTATTGTCTATTTACTTTTGTTCTCTTAGCTTTTTTAAACACTGTAAGAAACTGTAGCATTTGACTGAAATTAATAAACAGATTATCAAGGAAAATGAAGAACCTGAAGAGTTTCTTGCCTTGTTAAGTTCTTTGTGACCTCTCATTTCTCCAGCTTCGACAATTGGCAGTTCTACATTTTTGCCTGGCTTTGAAGCAACTTCATCCGGCAAAAGTATGAGGTATATAGCATTTTTTGTTATCTAGGATATACAATTGGATGCTGTCTTTTTTGTTTCCACAATGGAATTGCAAATCTGTTGGATCTAACTTCAAATAATGATGCTGACCGAGAACTTTTTTGGGCAGTAGAAGGTTATTGCTTTAGTGAAAGATTAAAACTAAAATAATAGACCATTAGACCACCACCTCTTATCTATGAAAACAACATGAATTTTCTGTGGGTTAAAAGAAACACTGTTAGTTACTGAACTTATAGCGTTGTTTTACTTGGTCGGCTAACATTTTTGTCTTATTTAAATTCGTTACTGAACTTCTATTTTTCTTTTAGTATAAGCATTTTGCATGTCTTTGTTTGTTACATTAACCAAAAAGGCTAACACACCAAACAAAAAACATGACATTGCATAAAAAACTGTCAACCGCTAATCGTGTTGCCATTTTGCCAGATCTTATATAGGAGGATCGCACTTCAGAAATTCAATTTTCACGTGATAAGGTATTACGGTTGAACAGAGTCAAGAGACAATTCAACCCCTTATTTTCAATTATTTAAATTTATAAATAAGAGCTAATAAAACAGAAAAA
>NC_036237.1:5834648-5843204 GCF_002742605.1 Olea europaea var. sylvestris
CTAAATTTAAAGATAAATTAACTGCGGAAGTTATAGCGTTACCGTGATAAATGAAACGATTATACATTTCTTTCTAAACACTTTCCATTTTTTGTTCTTTTTCCATCTCATTCTTGCCTTATAGAATAGTTTATTAGAATTTTATTAAGTTGTGCTATAACTGATTGGATTTTTATATATTGAAACGAGTTGGTTTGTGCCTTAACAATGGTTGGAGACTCAATTGATTTATTTGTAATCGTAACTTGATTTGAACTTGGTGCATGGGTTTGGACCCATGTTATATATATGTGATAAATGCTACAAGCGTTTCGATAATAGATGAAATTCATAAATTTGCAAGTTATGGCCAAATCACATCTCTTCCAAGAAAATTCTAGACACTTTTGGCTTGACTTTTCTAAAGATTTCGCTACAATTTGACGAGTGTGGTAGAAGATATGACCTAGGTATGTGCTTGTGAAGACCATTCATATAGTAATTTTATGGCTTCCAAAAGGTAATCGTTATTCTATAATTTTCATCTTATTATTTTGTGTTTTACTTTGATATGCTTTATTCGCTCGAATTTAAAAAAGTCTCGTTATTAGTATTAGATCCAGTACAGTTATTACAAATTCCATTCACGTGCTTAAACTCTTCATTCAATTAATTGAAATTTAGTATATCACGCTATTGTATACAATTTCATGTAATAAGAGTAAACCTATTTATCTTCGGTGGAAATCATTCCCCGTGACGTAACACTAAATAATTAGGTGATAAAAATATAGAATCTACTAAACTATTATGTCCCTAGTTCATGCTCATCATATAGGTGACTAGAAGCCATGAAAGATAGAACGAGATATGCTAAACATCCGTATGATGAACTATCCTAAATCAAGTTAGAATATAATTGTAGCTGTCTTAAACGTAATGAGAGCATATTCATATTTTATTTTGTATTGTGTGTTGACGACATCCATTTATTTACAGAGATAAATGTTCAATCGGGTACCTCGACAAAGAGGTTTGATTTTTACACTAAAATAAAAAAAATAAATAATAATAATATAATTATTGGTATTCAAACCAATTAACAAGTTTGAATTCTTAGCATTTTGTATAAATCAATTTCTTATTGATACTCTATCTCTTGTGTTAGCGATTGAATCGGTAAAAGGGAAAAGATTGTGAATCTCGTATTTTTTTTCCACGATTTTCGTTATGCTCCCTTACATCAAATGCACAATGATGGGTTTGATAAGGAGAGATTTTGTACAATACCCAAAGATAAACGAGTTGTAAATTATACAATTAGGCTAAGAGAGATTTTCGTCATTACATCCTTTTTTTTAATTTCAATAAAGATCCCTAAACTTTACTTGTTATCCCATATATTCTTAATTTTTTTTTGCTCACAGTCTTATTTTAACATTAACATTAATTAGCGTATATGGTACTTCATAACGATGCTTATCTAAAAGTCCATCAAAGAGCATAAAATGCTGAATTACCCTCACATTTAAATAAGCAAAACACAAAAGATAAAAGAGTGTGACATAATATTTGGAAACATTGAGGACCTTCAATGCAAATTTCTGACGTACGAAAAAAGTGTCAACTGACAAGCAAAGTGTCTTGGAGACAATAAAAAGTGTCAAATGACTCAATAATTAGGTTAAATCTATTAATGACCATCCAACTTTATACTTAGTGTCATCATGATCGTCCAATTTGATTTTGTTTCATCATGGTTATCCAACTTTATATTTAGTGTTACCATGACCACCTAATTTTCATTTTAGGGATAATTGCAGTAGAGGCCCAAACCTTTAAAACATTAGTAGACTTTTTCAAAACTTTAATTTGTAATCGTCACCTCAAACTTTTCGAAACGTTGCGGCTGAAGCCCTTTTGGACAGTTTCCATCCAAATGTCTGTTAGTTGACTAAGAAATTTGATTTTGACCATATTTTTAATATTTTTAAAAGAGTAAAATAGTAACTTTCAATTTACTACGTTAAAATAAGTTAAAAATTAAATTTGAAAAAAAAGGAAAAGAATAAAAAGAAATACAAAATAAAGAACCAGAGTCCCTATTTATCTGCATCTCTCCCCCCCACCATCCCATCTCACTCCTTAAATCAATCACACAGCTACCACCACTCGCTGCTGCTGCTAGTGACGGTGTCTTTCCCAACCATTTCATCTTCTTCCCCAAACCCGTCATACCTCTATCCCCACAATTTCGTCTTCTTTCACAACTCTATATTTTTTGTGATCTTTTCCTTTTCTTTCTCACTTTTTAGACAACCAAATTAGCCAACGTTAAAAAGATTTTCTTTATTTGAACCTTGTTTCTTTCTTTGTGAAATTTCAAGTTGACATTATAGTTTCTTTGGTGGGCCTGAGAATCAAACTATTGCTGCCTCTGTGCAGTTGAATTGGGAAATAAATTCAAGCAATGCTATCACTCTGGGATTTAAAAAGGGCTGTGTAGGGAAAATAAATTAAACGCGAGTGGAAGATATTGCAGAAAATATGAGGACAAATGATTAGATTTGGAGATGGGGATTGGTTAAGGATAGAGTTGGGGAAGAAGATAAACAATGATCTTCTTTGTTGTTTTTTATTTAACTAAAATTTATATTAATAAACAATTACTTTTTTTTTGCCCCTTTTAAGATGTAAAATAGATGGTCAAACTTTAATTCTGGGTCAACTGACGAAAAAATAGATGAAAACTGCTCAAAAGGGTTTTCATAAGCAATGTTTTGAAAAGTTTGGATTACAACAAATTAAAAATTTGGAGAAAATCTACTAATATTTCAAAAGTTTGGGATATCTGTTGTAATTATCCCTTGGTTTTATTTCACTATGCACATCCAATTTTATATAACATTTCATAATCACCAAACTTCTTTTCATCGTTTTCATTAATTTTAAAAAGGGTGAAATGTTAACTTTGCATTAAATATATAAAAAACAAATTAAAAAAGTATATTAATTCTAAAAATGTTATTTTTAAAATAACTTTTTATTTTATTTTATTTTTATAAGTAACGTTTTTATTTTATTTTAGAAATATTTTTATTATTCAAGGAAAGTCGTTTAAAAATAACTTTTTATTTTATTTTATTTTTCTAAGTAACATTTTTTTAAATGTGTATTAAAGATATTTTTAAAAAAAAATTTATTTTTTTTAAGTCACTTTTTTTAAAATGAAATTTTAATTTATTTTAAGTAAGTTTTTATTTTATTTTTTTAAAATAAATTTTTATTATTTTTTTATAATTTATTTTACACACATAATACAAAATTACCGTTTTACTCATTTTTAAATTAATAAAAATGGTAAAAGAAGTTAGGGGTCAATAGAACGTTATATGAAATTCGGTGGTCATGTTGAAATCAAATTATGGCGACATTAAATATAAAGTTGGATGATCAAATTAAAACAAAATCAAATTGAATAATTACGGTGACACCGAAGTATAAAGTTAGGCGGTCATTTGTGAATTTATAAAATCCCTCAATAACCAAGTAATAAGATCCAACGGCTAAGAATCATCACTACCATTATCACTCTAGTTATTCAGGTGATGAGATCCAACGGCTAAGAATTATCACCACCATAATATCTCTAATCCATCATATAAAATATCTAAAAACTTGAAAATGTTAAAACAAAATCTTTTCCAAGAAATTTTATTTTTTAAAAAAGGAAAAAAAATCTAAAAATCCCCAAATCCAATTCTTCAATCTTTTGGTCATGGAACCTAATAATGACGGCAGTGGACTGAGTTCTTACTTCCACCATCAGCTCCACAGCCAATCTCCTCCGCCACCACCAACCTCCGCCGTCACCGGAAACCTATCGCAGGCAAATGGAGTTGTACCCAACAGTACAACCGCTACGAACATGGCGTACCTCCACAGCGTCCCTTCTGCCGTTTCATCTCCTTTGGAAACTGTGAAGAGGAAGAGGGGAAGACCCAGAAAGTATGGTACTCCCGAGCAAGCCGCCGCTGCTAAACGGCTGTCGGGTTCTTCCGTGCCCAAGAAACGGGACAACCAAGATTTGACAGCTTCGGCAGCCGGACCTTCTGGTCCTTACTCCTATTCTTCCAAGAAACCCCAGTTTTCTGCTATCGGTAATCATCTATCCCTCAATCTCGTTCTATCAGTCCTTATGTATGTAATTATGTACGTATGCATTTAATGTATGTATGTTTGTTTGTATAATTGTATGCATTCTCGCACGCGTATAACCTTTCCCATTGTAACTTTCAATTGTCTAGACCTTACACTTTTTTATCTTTCTATGGTATGATTTCTCGTTTAGGGGAAAAAAAGTCGTTTCTTTTCTGACTCCTCCCATTTATCCGATTAATTTACACAATTGTTTTTTAGTGTTTAGATAACCTGAATTTTACAATGTTTAAGTCAAGCAGTTCCTAATTATGTTGGGTTTATTGTAGTTCTGCGAATGATTGAAGAAGTTAGGGAGGTGCAGGAGATACTATGCAGTCTTTCTTTTTTTTCCTTAAACGTTTTGATCAACAAACCACGAGTTTGAGTTCACCTGAACCAGTGTGTAAGTTACAGGCCATGGATGCTTGTCGAACAGGAAGTCACACTGTTACCGTTATACTATTTTGAATAGCTTTTGCATGGGAAAGGATAGAACCATGTTATTATGACTGGGTTTATGAAATTTTTTTTTTTCTCTAATTGTATTTTGTTGAGTTAGTTGAGATTGAGAGATTTCTTCGATTGACAATCATGAGTCCATGACTCACTGAAGAATGGTGACCTTGTTCTCGAATTTTCAGAAGAAGATGCATATGACTTACTAAACAGTTCTTACTTAGGTTTAGTAGGATTGGCTAGCCTTGCCATTTTCTATATATTCTGAGGCATTGTACTTTCATGTGCTCTTGTATAAGGGTCATTAAACTCTTAAAGAAATTGCTTCATTCCTGAGTTTGCATTCTGCAATAATTAGGTTTAACATGGTTTCACCTGAGAGTTTCATGAAAAATTAGTTGTATTATTTAATTTTTACTAAATATTTGATGCTGTATTGTCAACCACAGTTGTCCCAACTAGCCTTTAAGCTCTCCTCGATCATATATTCCTTAAGTAAAGTAGAATGTCATAATCTTCTATACTGTTTTAGACTTCTAGCTATGTGCCATGTCTTGCTTTTGAACTACAAAATTACACTTCATAGCAGTAGACCTGGCTCCGTGTGGAAATAAAAACAAAGGGAAAGTACTAGAAATGAAAATAAGCAAAATTAGGTTTAATGTGAAGGAAAAAGTGAGCCTATGGAGCTTAATTTAACAAAACAAGAGATCTTAGACATGTGACACATCATGGTGGTCAAATTGGGCCCCTCCTGAGACAAAACAAAAAATCGTAAAAACCAGAGGTCAAGGAATCTTTTAGTACTAGTATGTATATCAAATATCATATTTGCATAATTTATACAAGGTATTGGAACTTTTGCTTAACACCTATGCCTTTTTATGTTGGAGGCACAATGTCAATCTCTGCACTTTATGAGATGTTGGCATGTGTGCATTTCATTGTTCCGTGGCGTTGGCCTCTGGATAGTAAGGATTTATGCCAGGGCATCTTCCTTTTGTTTTAATGTTTAAACCTCGTGAAAACTTGAAATGTTTAATTTTGAATGACATTTGGCTTATGATATTGTTTTCCTAAAATATACACTTCTATTCTTGGATGTCTTTTAGTTTCTTGTCATTCTGAACTAATCACTTGTCTTTTCTTATCCATGGGACAAATGGGCCATTCTCATATAATAATTCTCTTTGTACCTGGCTGGTGCAGGCAACATAGGCCAAGGCTTCACTCCTCACATCATTACTGTAGCTGCTGGAGAAGTATGCTTTTACACACTGACTATGAGATCATCTTTACATATTAGTTCTGGTATAAGATGTAGAAGCTTCCTTTATTTTGAAATTATTCATGCGTATCATTTTGCTAAGAGCGTCTCCAAAAGACTCTCTATTTTAAAAGGGCATATTTTGCAATTGCTATTTACAATTTGTCTGGTTATGATTCTTTTCCATCTTAGATTGCAAAATTCGATAAGAAAATGCAAATTCAATTAAGTAGGATCAATGTGGTTACACAATATGACTTTTCTTATTCTCCTCTCTCCACTCTGACTTGTTAACTTTTTGGAGGATGGAATTCCGTATCCTAGTTACCATATCAGTCAGTTTTAGGGGTTTATTTCATTTCAGAGAGGATTTCAAATTTACTCCCGCCTTTCCTCTCCCTAAATAACCTAAATTACTAAATGACATGTTCGTAGAAAACGCTACTTTATATAGATATCCTCGTCGAGATGATAAATCTTTCTGTAATGGTATGTGCACACTTAAAGCAGTTGTTTTACAGAAACATCTGCTCCCCATTTTATCGTGTCTCCACTAATAACTGGATTGCTTGACTATGTGCATGGGATATAAAGAATTTCTGATTTAATTTGTGAGTAATAATTGTGGAATAAGATTATGATGATCGACTTTTAAGCACATATCCTGATATCAACCTCATGTTTATTGACTTCATATATCTCTTTTGCTTATCTATATCTGGATTCAAAGGGATTGTGCAGTGGTTCCTTGACTTCTTGTTAATGTCTTTTATGATATTTTTGGGGTGGTTTTTGTTGGTTTTCAATCCAAAAGCATTTTATACGCATACTATTGTAACCTGCTGCCTTTATTTATTGGACACTGTCAAAACCTAACAAAGCCGGTTGCATTTGCTAGGATGTGGGTCAAAAAATCATGGTGTTCTTGCAACAGAGCAAGCATGAAATGTGTATTATTTCAGCATCTGGCTCAGTGTCAAATGCCTCTCTACGCCAGCCGTCGACATCTGGAGGCACCGTTGCATATGAGGTAGACACTATATATTATTTACTTACGAAGCAATAAATTATCCAAAGAGATGCTTATGTAGACATGTAGTAGTTTTGAACCCCTGGTGCTACTTGGTATCATATGTCCCACAAACATGTTAGTTTTGTCCTCTCGTATCAAATGATATCAAAGTGTGGCAAGCGAAATGCATCATAAGCAAAAATATAACCTGACATATAAGGGTGAGAATAGTGTCAATGTCTTCGTGAAATAGATTCTCATGAATTTGAATCACGTTAGCATTTACCTTCTCAGGAATAATACATACATTTAACGATTTGGATAATTTTATCTTTAATCACCGGATGCCATTCAGCTGTTTATGTTTTGTTTAGATTCAAAAGTTCCGTATAACATTTTTAGTGGTCCGTAAACAAGAAATTCTTGATGTACCTTGATCCTGAATCTATTTTTTTTATTAGAAAATTAACAAATAAATACATTATCTTCAAGCAGTTAACCAGATAATGGCCATAGTGTTTGCGGGTATATGATGTGGGACAAATTTAGAGAGAGACTAAAAAAGCCTACCAAGATAAGTTCTGGAGTGGGATTTAGTTTAGATTGATGCTAGAAGTCTAAGCAAAAGGTTTGGATTACTTGTAGATTGACAGAATGGTTTTGAGACTAAAATTAGATCTATTTGGTTCTGTGAACATGCCTGAGAACGATAGTTGAGAAACTAGTCTTTAGTTGATTTTGTTGATTAGAAGTATGGAGTAGGAGTACTGGTTTATTGAAGTAAAAACGAGTGTTGGAAAATTGCATAGGAGGATTGTAGAAGGTGACTATTCTGATCTCGGCAACTAACGACTCCTAGTATAGAAGTCAAATAGCTTGAAATAATCTAATAAGACCCTACGGACTTGAGGGAGTACTCATATTCAGCCATTGTATATAAAGACCAAAATAACTTTGACTAAGAAAGAAATCCTAAATACGGTTATTTCGAAAGCTTATTAGAATAAAACAGCTTATATATGTCAAACCTAAAAGTAATCTAAGTTTCTCTGATTCCTGTCATGTGTAAAATGCAATGTTTGTTCTTCTTTTTGACAAATGTTTTGCATCAGTGTGGTTGGTTGTAAGCATATTTATTGTGTGGATATAATATATTTTACCATACATAATATAAATTATGACATCTGCCTATTTGAGATAAGACTTGTGACACAGAAAAGTCATTCCTATTTTTTTACCAAACACCAGGTTAGCTGGGATAGATAAAGAATCTTTGCATTATGGTGCTCTGTATCACCAGCAAATTGAGTGTCAGTGAGGATATAGTAGATGTAGCATTAAAAATTAAAAAATATGACTGCAAAAGCAAGCAATAATTCCATTAAAAATCACTTTTCCAACACCTATAAACACACTTACAGTATAGAGTGAGCTATGATCTGGACTCTTAAGTTGGATCAAATTTCACCTTCCAATTGGCTCTGATGTTCGGACATTTCGAAATGGATGAAATACCTTTGTCAAACGACACGACATAGGTATGAGTATGGGTATGAGATATGTGTTGGATCCTCTAATTTTCAACTGGACACTTTGCTGTTTCTACCTTTTTTTTTTTTTTTTTTTTTTTTTTTTTTTTTTT